>NC_142482.1:43651709-44276709 GCF_049115385.1 Moschus berezovskii | reverse complement strand
ATGATATTGTAGCTGGAATCACTTCCTTAATTACATTTTTGGTGTGGTCATTGCTGCTATATAGAAATGCAGTTGACTTTTGTATCTTGATCTTGTTTCTTTCAACCTTGCTGAACTTGTGTAATAGTTGTTTTTAGTAAATTCCTTAGAGTTTTCTATATACAAGACTTTTTATTCCTTTGTTTTTACTCTTACTACATTTCATGAGATGATTTTATTAAAATCCTTTGTGTGTATATTCAGATTAGATCTTTGATCACAGAGACATTGTGCATTATTACCTTGCCTTAGTATCTTCCTTACGTTATTTTTCTTGAATAATAGTTTGCACTGATAATATGTGAATGTGATTCCATCATCTTCCATAAAGGGTAATAACATATTCCAGTTGTGCTTTGTATGTGTGTGTTTTTAAACTTTTTATTAGGAAAATATTGAAAAATAGTAATTTAATCTCAATTTACTTCCCCCATTTTCAGCAGTTATCAGTATATAAGTTCAGTTCGGTCGCTCAGTCGTATCCGACTCTTTGCGACCCCATGGACTATCAGTATATGGCAAGTCTTATGTCATCTCCATCTCTATTTATTCCCTCTTTCTTCCACTGAATTATTTTGAATCAAATCCCAGACAAATAATTTATATAATTCCAGCAGCGTCTAACATTTAAAGAGAAGTCCAATATTTAGTAGCTATAGTACAACTATCTGGGATATAAAAGGACCTGGGTTCTGCTTGCTTCTGCCTCCAAAACTGTGATGTTGGGTGAGTTATTTAGGATCTCCGCCTCAGTATACTCATCTGTAAAATGAGCAAGTTGGACTGAAGCTAGTGTGTAAGAGTATATTTTAGGAGCTCATGGATTCCTTGCCAGCCATACACAAAATGCTGTGTGTGTGCTTGTTTCGTTGTTACTGTTTTCTGAGGGGATTTGCAGAATATAAAATTGTTTTCTAAAAAAATTAAGACTCATTAATATATGAGAACCTTTCTGGCTGTAAAGAGCTTATTCTAATGCAAGATCTGTATGAATAACATGATAATAGCAATATTACATTTGGGTGGCTGGATGCTATGAAGCTTACAGTTGTGAAAGTTAAATCTTGGAAATGGTCACTTAGTATTTCAGTCATTTATCTTGGTAACAAGTGTTTAAATAAATTAACATCTCCTATTATTAAAAGGTTTCAAAGTTGTATTTTCTTCTGTTTGTATGGAGACTGTTGACTAATCTAAATTGTATCTGAAATATTGGTGTAATATTTGTTCTCACAGTAGCCAGCGTTTGTTCTTCAGTTCAATAGTGAGATAATAATCAGCAGTAGAAACTTTACCGTGGGAAAGGTGAGCTCTAGTCCTATGAAGTGCAGTGTGGAATCAGCAACTTTCTCACGCTGCTTTGGTGTCATGTTCTTACTAACTTTGTTTGAGTGGTCACTATTGTTTGCTATCCCATGGTGGCAGTATAACTAATGATTTTTTGCAAATATAGTAGAGAGATCTTTTAGATCAGGAAATATACAGAAAGGTATTTACATATTACAAGGAAGGCAATTTTTTTCCCGAAACAATAGCTTGGGCATTTTGGAGTTCTAGTATGCCTCAAACACTGACATTTTTGCTGTCTGCTAATGAATGGTCTTGAAGCAAACTGCTTCTACACTCAGGTAAAGGTTGAGGGGGAGAAGCAGGTCTTCTTACATGTGTAATGTTATTAAAATTATATTCTTCTGGTGAATTCATTATAAATATGTTAGGGAATATTCACAATTTAAAGAAAGCCTGAGAAGAATCCTTTTGATTAGGGGAGAGAAATATTTTGCAGTGTAAATAATTAACCCTTTCCTCCAATTTACCCCTTTTGTGGTTTTTTGCCATAAATGTAATGATATTTGGTACATTTCTAGTTTCTGTCTGGAAGATCTTTTTTTAATAAGACGGAATACAGATATTTCTGGTATTCTGGAATTTCATCATATATGAAGTATTAGAACTTAAAAATGTATTTTTGTTTTAACTAAAATGACTGTATGACTAGCAAGAACATATATTAAAATAGGAGAAGAGTGACTTGTTTGTGTCAAGTTTGGGTAATACGATTTATTTTTAGAATTTCTTCAAACTTTATTAGAATTTTAGGGAAATAATAAGTTTGCTAGTTGATCAAACCATGTGTAATTTTATAAAATTATATACCATATCAAACATTAGTATCCTTTGGGTTGTTTTGTTTTTTGTAAATTATAGTAGGATTAAGATAGTAACAGTCCATATAGTAACTTAGTAACCAGATAATTTATTATGTTAACTTTCAGAATAGTCCTGTTCCAAGAAGAACTCTGAAGATGATTCAGCCTTCTACGGCTGGATTTCTAGTTGGAAGAGAAAATGAGGTGTGTATTGTTGAGCTAGAATGGGGTACAGATGATACTGCACTTACATTAAAAACATTTCACAGACTTACTTGGTCAGAAATACCTAAATCATTGAAATTTGGAAATAATTTAGGGATAACAATTGTATATTCCCCAGAGAAGTGGTTTTTGTTTTTAATTTCAGTTTAGGAAATTGAAAGTTGGTGTGAATATCTATAGTAGAACTGGGATAATAAATTATGAGTTAACCTGTAGGCATAATGTTTGATTTCTTTCTCCTTTATTTTTAAGAATAAAATGTTAGATTCAATCATTTAAATAATGAAATCATGGATGAGGGTTTCTAGACTTTTATGGGTTGAAAATCATGCCTTCCCATGGTACTGAATTATTTAAGTAATGAAAATGAACTCAGCTAAGCCTTAGACCCAAGTCTAATCTAAAATAATTGCTGTAAATAAAATTCCTAAAATATGACTATACATTTTTGTAGAGTTTTGAATTTATAATTTTTTAAAAGAGCCAAAGATATCAAAAAGAGATATGAATGCTTTAGTTTTAATTCAAAAGAGACAAAGCTATTCAGCTTTCTTGTTCATTAAACAAAATGACTGATGTACATATTTTCATTATAGTTGGTTAAAGGCTTGTCCAAACAGAAACATTGGAATGACCAGTTAATATCTAAGACTTCCAGCTCTGGAGTTGTTACTGACCTAGAACATAGTAAAAATAAAACTCTTGGAGGAGTCAGCCAAGAAGCATTTGATCTTATGATTACAGGTACAAAAAAATATGTATATATGCAGCTTTTATCTTAAAAACTTAAATTATAATAAGGGTAAATATTATTTGTTGTTATGAATTCTGCCCACAGCTTTTTAATCTATTAAAATATTTTGCTTTAATGTTTTTGATAATTCAAAATTTCTTATGGTTGGAAATGTATAAAATGTAAATTTGAACAGGTCCTGTGGTATGGTAAGATCCATATATGGGTGAAATATTAAAGGAAAGGATAGTGAATAATATGGCAGCTTTGCTATTGGACATGTAAGACTTAGAAATAGTCTCTTCCGAAGAAAAGTGTCTAGAGAATGAATTTGCGGAGAGGAACTTGAAGCAAAAATACCAGGAGAATGATATACGGGAACAGTGGGAACAATAAGAGGAATGAAGATGAGCGAGAAGCATGTGCCTGTGCTAATCACTGGTTTTAATGGGATGGCAGTGGGATTCAGAAAAGGAAGCTAGTGATGTTTTATAAGTATTATGGAAGGGAATTATTACTGAAGAAGAAATTTGAGACCTGGAGAAGTTAATGGTCTTACCCAAGATTAAAGTGATATTTGGGCTCATTTTGAGTTGCCTGAATGACAGTGGAGGAAAAAATAAGTAGATAGTGGGTTTTTTAGGCAAAATTAAGAAAGGTTGATTGCATTACAAATAAGTTCTAATAATAATGTAAAATAAGCAACAGGATTTGTGACACTCATCTGATTTGACTAAAATTAATGAAGATTGATAGGAAGTAATTAAAGTTAAATATGAAATAAACAACTCAACTATATATCATATTTCTGTCATAACCACACAGAAAAAAATTAATCCATATAACTTGAACACAGAACTCTTGACTCTACACCCTCAGTGGGATATACTGTGAGGACTAAAAGAACTACAAAGAAAGCTTGAATTTAACTTTTGCTGTTGGTGGTATTGCTATAGTAGCAGTTATGGGGGAAATTTGAGTATATTTTTAGGATTGAGCAAATGAGTAATATGTTGATATGGTTGGGTTCATGGTATGGTGAAGGGAGCTACGTTATATAATGGGGAAGGAAAGGAAGAACTCTGTTGTGGAACTGGACCTGGGAGTGTTGGTATGAACTGAATTTTTTTTTTTTTTAAAGACTACTTCTGCCAGTGAAAGAGCCCAGAAACAATGGCACCTAAATAACAAGAAGCACAATCACATCCAGTTCTTGATTTGTAAACAGTATTCTCCACTAAAGCTCCCTGGAGAAATGGCTGCTTCCAGGTCTGAGGCAAGCTCACTATGAGCTTGTGATCTCTTACGTTAGAAAACACAAGAAATCTCTTGTGTTAGAAAAATCAACAACTGATGCAGAGGTTAAACAGATAAGGAGACTGCTTTAAGGGCTCCCCTTGGCTAAATTAAGGAAAGTTTGAGCATCAAAATGAATGATGACAAAATTGGATTATAATACACTGCATTAGAAAAGAGTACATGAATCCATTCTGGTGACTTTCTTGAGTTGGGGTAGGGGATGTTCTTTGACCGAATAACGCCAACTACTGAATATAGAAGGAACTACATAAATGGAAAATCACTACTTTTTCATCCACCACAGAGACAGTAGGTTTAAGACAGATTAGTGGAGCTAAAACTGGATATTAACACCACAGACTCAAAAATTTTACTCCATAGATCATTTACTTGTTACTGAAGGGAAAAAGTGTCTTTACAAGGGAGAAATCATCTTAAACGATTGAATATATCATCTAGGATTGTGACAAATTAGTATGTGCTTCTGTGGTACACTGGGAAGGATACAACATATTTACATAGTGTCCTTGCCAACACGTATAGCTTGAACCTAATAATGAAACAGACAAATCCAAATTTAAGGGCAGTGTAAAAATAACTGATATGGACTTTTCGCAAATGTCACTGTTTAAAAAAAATATGAAGACACATAGCAAATGCAGCAAACAACCTTTAACAGTCTAGGTTAAAGTTACACGTGTATTGTTCTTGTGTTGGAGTTGTTTTGAAAGATTGAAAATCTTCAAAACGTTGGGAAAAATAAGAAACAACTGATTTGGCTTTTTTAAAAATGGTATTACTTAGTACTGAGTAAGACTGTAAATTTTTTTGTAATAGACAAAAAGTTACTGGGTTTTTACAGCAGTATATATAAACAGTAATGATTTCCAAAGTTACACTGTAAAACATTCCTTTATTTTAGAAAATCCATCCCCTCAGTATTGGAAAGAAGTGGCGGAAAAACGGAGGAAGGCTCTCTATGAGACACTTAAGGAAAATGAGAAAGTATGTACTGAATATAGTTTGTGGCATTTTTAAGCATTCCAGGATCATTTTTCTTCTGCTGTCTAAGACATTTTACTAGAGCAATATAAACCAGATTTATTGTTGGCCTAATAAAAGTTTAATGAGGCAGAACTGCTACACAAAAAGAAGCCTATTGTGTTGAGAGCCAAGGAACTTTGCCCTAAATGTGTCTGTCAGTTGTATACTTGGAGGCATATAATTTGGTTTACAGCGTTGCAAATCTGTGAGGTATTGAACTATTTTGATTTATGTCACATAGCTTCATAAAGAGATTGAACTAAAGGACAATGAAATTGCCCGCCTGAAGGAGGAGAATAAGGAGCTGGCAGAAGTAGCAGAACACGTTCAGTATATGGCAGAGATGATACAGGTGGGTGTCTGACTCAGAGTCATCTGTTTTCCTATCGAGTCCAGGTAGTGTGATCAGAAAGTGTCTGGGCTCTAGGATCAGATCTCCTGCTTTGAGTCCTAACCCCGTGCCTAGCACCATTACGTTAAGAGTTAAGCAGGTTGTTTATCCTGTCAGGGCTCCATTTTCCTCATCTATAAAATGGGAGTAATAGTGCCTACTTTATAGGCTTCCTATGAGAATAATGAGTTATAATAGGGAGAAAATTGAGAGAACTGCCTGTATATAGTGAGAACCCAATAACTGTTAGATGCTGTTGTTTATTATTATGAAACAAACACCTGTTTTCTTGTAGAAATATAAAAAGGAATTATATCTGGAAAATATAGGGAATTTATTATATTTCACAGGTGTCAAATTTTCAGACAGACTTTTTTTATATTTTTATTGGAGTATGGTTGATTTATAGTGTTGTGTTAGTTTCAGGTATACAGCAGAGTGAATCAGTTATACATACATATATATACACACAGACATACAGTTTTTATTTTAACTATAATGCCAATGAGACATGATGGGCACTGATGAAACTAGTATTTATAATTGGTGTACTGAATAGCTTTGGGCATCTTATCTGACATTTTTTAAAATATGGAAGTAACATGTTTATAAGTATTAACCTGATGACTTTTAACCAGTCTTAAAAACTAGGTCTTAAATTTATTCATGTCTGCAAAAAATCATCTTGTGGTTAGGAAGGAAGTTTTTCAAATCAAAACTTTTCTTGTACTGAATTTTTGCCTTATATTTTAGCACCATGACAGAATAAAGTTTTCATTTGGAAGCACTGTAGTAGCTTTCTTAACTGCCATGGGAGTATTGGTCCAAAGCAGATAGGAAACCTGGTCCTTTACTGTAGTTTGAGAAGTACTGGTTTGAATTGTATTTTGAAAGCATCTCAGTACTTAAAAATAAGCAAATCTGTAAACACAGACTTTGCAGAAAAAGGATCTAATAGGGTTAGCACTTTGATATAACACTTGACTGCTTGTAAGTAAATTTAGTAGAGACATTATGAAATGAAACCTCATTACAACATTGAGGGTTCCTTATATCAGCACAGTAATAATGGACTTGGATTGTAAAGTTTTTAAAATAAATTGTTGGTTTATTCTTTAAAAGAGGCTGAGTCATGAACCTCTGGATAACCTTGAATCACCGTTTAGTCAGGAATTTGATCCTGAACAGGCAACTGCTGAGGATTCCGAGTGAAGTAGAAGACTCAGAAATTGGTGGTACATGTGCTGAAGAAGTTGTCTCTTCCTCTACAGGTGTAAAACCGAGTATCTGAAATTCAGTAACTGCCGAAGTTTACCTCCACTGTAGTTCTTTGTAGCAGAGCAAATAACTTTATAATGAAAACTTGTTATCAGACTTTCTTGTTTGTATCCTGGAACCCTATTATTGTATTAAAATACAAATGCTATGTATTTTTAATCTATGGTGTTTTGTGTAAATAGCATTTTCTCAGTTGTCAGACATGACTTGTGTATATGATAAATAAACTTCATTCTGTTGAGTTTTGTGTGTATCTTGGAAGAATGAAATATAAAGAGTCTGTAGAAAATTTGTCTATTTCTGTGCTTTTTGTTTTGTTTCCTTTTTGTTCTGCTAACTAACTTGGAAGAAAATAAGGGAAAATGACTTCTCCCTCTTTAGACTGAGCTGAGGTTTTCCCTCATAGACCTGGTTTAACCTCAAGCTCACTGGAGGGAAATTTGATTTCCAGACCCCAAGCCCTGGCAATAGGACCAAGTAGAAGTGTGAACATCTGGAGATCCAAAAGCTCCCCAGGTGAATCTGATTAGCCATGAGAAGGCTCGACTGGCTAGTAGGATCCTACTCTTCTTGGGAGGTTAAAATGTTGGGGTGGTGTTGGTGGTCCTAGAAAAGCAGAGTGTGGAGCAGATAAAGAAATGTAGGAATAACTAAGGGTTCTGAAACTTTCTGTTCACACATTTCACATACTGGTGTAGACAGAGTGTGTATATTGAAGTAAGAGGGTGAAATGAAGGATGTACCATTTTGTAGGAAGAAAAGGACAAAGGGGAAATTGGGAAGTATACAGCATTGGGATCAAGTAAGTACTGTGGACAGTACACAAGCAACTTTGGGTAAATTGACAGTAAAGAGCAATATCAGGCTTTTAAGGGTTACTTTAGGCATGTTATTCTTCTAGAACTTCGATTTTCTTATCTCTAATATTGAGGTAAAGTCTACCTCTGTGAAGACTAAAAATTTTAAATAATGGAAGCTTATTAATCTATAGCAACATTGTGCAATAAAGTCTTCTGGGATGCTGGAACCGAGTTGTCCAGTATAATACCCAGGTAGCCTTGAGTACCAAATGTGGCTGTATGAATGAGGAACTAAGTTTAGTTTATTTGATTTTAGTTTATATTTTAAAGAGCCATGTGAGGTCAGTGGCTGCTGTATTAGTGCAGCTCTATATATTTTAGATTTGGTCTATTAGCCCAAAGAGAGAATTGAGGAAGAATAGATAAAATTTACATTGTTTTTTACCACAATAAAAATTTTTAAAAAGAATTAAGGATATTCTTGATTAGAGGGAGAGGGGAATCAGAGGAGTTTAGAATGAGTGGTAAAGAGAGCTAAGTATAATAGGATGACTTTGCAAATAGAAAATATTTCTGGAAAATGTAAAAAATGGATTGCTAGGATTTGGTAGCAGGGGGCAAAAGAGGGAACTGAGGATTTTAAAATTTAATGTTAGAGCTGAAACTATTAATCTTCCAGAAGAAAATAGGAAATTTTTGTGACCTCAGATTTGGTAAAGATTTCTCCAAAAGGACACATCGCTATACCATAAATCAGATGGCGTAAAAATCAAAAATTTCTATTTGAAAGACTTAAGAGAATGCAAAGACAAGCCACATGCTGGGAGAAAATACTTGTAAAACATACCCAACAGAGGATTTCTATCTGTAAAGAACTTAAAACTCGTTAAGTAGATAGACAACCTTTTTTTCAATTGAGGAAAGGTTTGGACACTTGGAGAGCATATGTATGGATGGCAGACATGCATGTGGGAAGATGGCGTTATTAGTCGTTAGGGAAGTGCAGATTAAACTGCAGTGAGATACTATTACCTGTGCATCAGAATGGCTCAAGTTTGGAAAAAACTTCACAACCCCAAGAGTTAGGGATATGAAACAACTGGGACTCTGGCAGTGCTGGTGGCAATATTAAATGCCACAGGTGCTGTTGAACTATCAACAGTTCCTTAAAAATTAAATATACGTTCTATATGATCCTGCTATTCTACTCTTAGGTACTCTTACCTGAGGGAAATGAAAGCATAAGTCCTTTATGAAGATTAGCAAATAAAGCCCTTGTGCTCAAATTGTTATCTAGCATTTGCTTCTAAGAGAATCCTTAGAAGGAACAACAAAGGGAAATAACCATTAGTTAAAATTTTGGTAAGCCAGTGTAAAATCACAGCTTAGCATAAAAATACCTCAAGGCCCAAATCTGAACCTGTTTTTCATCAGAGACCCAGCATTATTTGACTCAATTACAAAAGCATTTGGAAAATGTAATTTCTGTGATGCAGTTTCTAAATGGGGCTTCTGATTTCCAACCTTAATCTATTAACTGAGTTCTAGTTTGAGAAACTGAGTTACACAATTCAGAAAGTCCACAAAGGATGAAAAGGTCCAGTGGCTCAGCAGCAGAACACAGCTTTTCCTGTTTTAAGTTTTGAGACAATTTCCCCAGGGAACTTCATGAATCCACATGCTATGATTAGCATCCCTAACAACATTCCTGTAATAAATAAAGATCACTGACCTACACTTTCTCCAGGCCCCTCAGTGAAAGGTGAAAGCATGACACTTAGTCGAGGCATGTCTGATTCAGACGAAAGTATTCAGTTCAATCTCTTGATGGCTCCAATTTAAGCTCAAGGCAAATATTAGGATAGTTAGAGACACAAAAAGCTACAAATCCTTTAAGCGCTTTTTCATAAATGTTTTTGTAACAAATCTTTTGATGAGGCTGGACAGTACGGAAGTGCAAGTTTTCTTTTACATATTTTCTAACAAAATACAGACAGTGAAAATCCAAGAGCCGAGCTTTAGGCTGTTCTTTGGGTATCTGTACACATAATATCCACCTCTTTCCAGAGCTGGACTAATGGAGGTGAGTACTGCTCCCATGAAGTGTGAGTTCCCCCAAACTCCTGGTCAGCCTGGATGTGCAGTAAGATCATGTCTAAGGCCAAACATGGCCTCAGCCAAAGATGTGGCACCTTGCAGGCTGGCACTGAAACAGCGCAAGGATGTGTATGAGTAGGGCGACAGCGTCCACTGTAGACCAACAGCGTCCATCTACATCCACTGTAGCATCCGTCGTGGCTGAGTTGGGTTTGGATTTGGCATTTCTGGGTGCCTTAGCTAAATGTCATCAATAACCGCCCCCCTAAACACACCACTGCTTCTAACAGTTACATAGGTAATGCATCTTCCAGTGAATTCTCATTTTATAAACAATTTTTATAAGGTTATTTCAACAGGGGAGCTATTCCTAAGTTTGGTTAATCAGAGTAATGTTGAAAATGAATACACAGTTTTTCAACCACCTAAAAGAAAATGCTGAAGAATAATGTCACCAGCCCTTGTTATTTATTTCAGTTTTCCAGGATAATACAGTGGGGTGCAGACAGTGGCATCAGGTAGCTGGATTTAGAGAATGCCTGTGAAAACCAATGAGGAAATATAGCACCTCTGCAAAATTCTCGGGCCATCCAGACCAGTTCTCATTGGCCAATATTTGCAAGTGATATTTCAGAGAACTGCAGTGTTTAAGCTCCTGCATACAAGGCAAGTTGTTGCATGTCATGACAGAGAGAACGTAGCAACCCCAAAATTTAACCAGGAGGCTGCTGTTTGTTTCACTTTTCGTAGTAGACTCATTTGTGTCATCAAAAAGATCAACGAGAATAGGAATAAACTGCAAATGTTTGGCTCTTCTCTGGTTGACGGGGTTTAAGTAACACCAAGATGCGACACTCTGGAGCAGCAGGATCTTGATTTTTGGTGCCATCTCGTAATTCTGCAACAAGTGAGCCACTTCTTTCATGTACTCCGCTGCAAAATTTCCAGCAGTGGGTCCTCCTGTAAAACAAAGCATTTGCATTTCCAGAAATATTTGATGTGTTTAGGAACCCGTAACAAGAGTGCTCCTGTGTTCACACTCAGTTTTCCTCTCCCCCGCCACTCCAAACTCCATGTGCTGCTCTGAAATTGAGGAAGTGTGTGTTGATCAGTGTGGGGCTACATCAAGAGCACTGGGGGGTCCCTGCCTGCTCAAAGCTCTTCCCTGGTTGTTTCATCAGGCACCTGCGAGTATTGCAAGATGAATAAAGCCTGGCTGTGTTCACCTTGCAGATCTCCCTCACGGTTTCATTCCTGACTCTTGGTCTTCAGTGCTTGAAGAAGGACCAGAACATTAGAGCAAACAAAGGAAAAACCAACAGGCTGAGCTGCAAGGTCAGGGTCTAACTGGCAAGAGAGCGTTTCCCCAAGTTGTCCATCATTGTTCTGTTCTCCTTAATGTGTTTCTCAGCCCAACTCTTGCAGATCTGGGGCCAACCTGGTCCTTGATTCCACTCCCATCCTATACCTGAACCCCAGATCTTCCTAGCTCACATCTTGAACTCTGAGAAGGTCATAGATAAGAAGGCTCTGATGAAGACAATTTCGATGGGGAGGAGCGGCTGGTACAATTGTCTGGATTCTAGCCACTGGAGTTTTGACCTGGCTTGGGTTTCTCTTATTTGTACTACCACAGTTTCATGGTTTTAAGAATTTTCTCTTTGATGTTAAGTGTTAGCGAAAAGCTGGCATGAGCCCTTTTCGTTGTTCCCCACATGAAATTAAAGGATTCTGATCCCTTTATAATTGGCTAACTCTTACCCCCAATGGTGACCACAGCTCTGTAGTGAACTGAGCCTGCCTCACTGGTGGTTACGATTTATCCTCCTGCACATGGGCATTCTCCTGAGTTTCTGTCTTCTCTATGGTTCTATGCTAGTGGTTCTTAATCATTCTGGCACCTTAGGGCCCATTGATCCTTGTAAACAGTAAATGTTTTCTCTCATGGACACCATTCTGTGGAAGTAGTCTATCAAACGGCATCAAAATAATTCATTTTCCCATTTAAAAAATAGTCTACCAATGACACGAACAGCTGCCAACAACAGCTTCTAATTAGGAGACGTGTTATTGAGGACTGTCTGTAAAAATTTTTTTACACGTCCTGACATTTATTAGAAAAAAAAAGTGAAGCAAGTTTGGATTTGACAAAACAGTGTGTCTTTAAATGGTTTGTGTTAGTCGCTCAGTTGTGTCTGATTCTTTGCTACCCCATGGACTGTAGCACACCAGGCTCCTCTGTCCATGGGATTCTTTAGGCAAGAAAACAAGCAGGTTGCCATTCCCTTCTCTAGGAGATCTTCCCAACCCAGGGATAGAACCCAGGTCTCCTGCATTGCAGGCACCAGGGCCCTTAAATATAATTTCAACCCTGACCACTTAATTTTCTAGCCAAGTATACATTAATAATTGTTTTTCACTAATGCACCCACTGACTTTCCTGGTATTAATAAGTGTTTTAAGAGCCTAAAGTTCTTACTGATTTTTCTAAACTATTGCCTGTGTAATGCATTTTTTGCAAGATAAAAATATAAAATATCAAGTAGTTTTTCCCTGTAAAAGGGTTGACAAATTCAGTATAGTCTTTGATTTTTTTATGATATTAAAAAATTTTATAGGCAATTTCAGTGTATATGTGTGTATATATAATTTTAATGAACAAAAATTAGAAAGTACCCAGTCAGTCATATCTGATGGACACATTCTTTTAAAACATGAGATCCTCCAGGAGAAAGTAATTAGTAATCTGGTGGTACAAAGATGAAAGACTAATAAATTAGGCAAAGGAAATGTTATTGGACTCTTAAGATGAGTGCTAGGAGAGTCACTCACTGACAATGTTAGAACAGGCAGAAAGGTTGTGGAACACCTCCATCAGTACCGCTGGTTAAATCAGTACCTGTAAAGGCCAACAGTCCGATTCTATAGGCAGCTTGAGCTCTCTGTTCAAGGGCTAGAGAATTATCTGTCAAAATATTGCCAAGCATCAGAATTTTTTCTTTATGAAAAATACTCTCTGCTGGAGGGATGTATTCTTCCTCCTTCTTCGTGCAGAAGCCCTTAAGGACACTCCAGCATTTCTGGAGGCGGTGATATAGCCCCACGAAATACTGAAGAACCTGAGTCCAAAACTGCACATAATAAGCCTGAGTCTTTGCCATTGTGTGAAAAGGCCAAGGGTGCTTCAGTCACATCCCTGGCAGTAACAGAAGTGAACAGTCAAGAACTCTGGAACTCATCACTTAGCAACACCGTGGAATGGAATACACAAATCCGGGATGGGGGGTTGGTGGGGGTGGGGGAGACATGTATGCTGAACTTCTTTCTTCAGCCTGGCATTGAGGCCTCCTGCGCTTTGAGCTAAACCAAGCTTACATTCGCTTCTCTGGTGCACAGACTCTCACCTCAAACTAAACTGGTTTCCCCTAACACACAGTGAGTTCCTATCTTTGTGCCTTGTTTAGGCGATGTCTACTAGGAACTTGCTCACTCTGCTTTGACTGTTCCAACGTGTCAAACTTTCCACTCATCTTCCATACTATTATGCCAATTTTGCTTACTTGTTACATAGAGTTTTTCTCTACATCATAGATTTTCTATGTTGATCCTATTTTGCTAAGAAAATAGAAGCAGTCAAAAAAGAACTCCTAGGACTGGTTGTCCAGTGTTTAAATATCTGCCTGCCAATGCAGGGGACACAGGTTCCATCCCCGGTCCGGGAAGATTCCACATGCCCTGCGGCATCTAAGCCCATGTGCTACAGCTACTGAGCCCAGGACCAGGAGTCGCAACAATGAGAAGCCTGCATGCCACAACTCGAGAAAGACCATGCAGCAACAGAAACCCAGGGCAGCCAAAAAAAGGAAACTGACATCAGTTCTCCCCATCATATCCACCCTCTGATCTGTGTGTGTCCATATCCTCTGGCTTTCCTCCTGTTTTGCTCCCTCCGTTTATGCAGATTTCAACCAATCCTCCTCACTCCATTCAAGGAGATTGCTCACAATCTTTCTTTTGCCTCTTAATTTTTCCATCTCAACTAAGACTTTTGCATCATCAAAAAGCATGCTGTACCTTTTCTCATTAAAAAAAAATTAAAACAACTCTCTTGACCTCATACAGCCCCTTCCACTGGTTATTCATTTTTCTGCTCCTCTTAATACAAAAACTCTTCAAAGAGCTGCCATACTTGCCATTTGAACGTTCTTTGAACTTCTCTTAAATGTCCTCCAAATTGGATTCAACCCTATAGCTCCACTGAAATTGCTCATCAGGGTCACTGGGGACCCTCACTCTGCTGAATTCAGTTCTCAGTCCTGGGCATTTGTCACTCATTGCTCCTTGGAACACTTTTCTTACTTGGTTTCTAAGATGTCGTATTCCTTTAACTTTTCCCCACTGGCCATCTTCCTTTTCCTTTGCTGTCTCCCCCTCTTCTTTATGACCTCTGAATATTGGAGTGGCCCGAGGCTCATTCTTTGCACCTCCTCTTGTGTCTTATCTATACTTCCTAGATGAAATAAACCAGTCTCCTGGCTTTACCATATTCACATGCTGAAGACTCCCAATTTTCAAATTTTAACTGGATTTCTCACCTGTACTCTAAACACAAGTACTTTCAATCACCAAGATGGTATCTCCATTTCCATGCCTAAGAGGCTTCCCCGATTTAACATACCCTCAAAGCAGAATTCTTTGTCTTTCTCGCCAAACCTGCTGCTTCTCAGTTTCCCTGTCTTGGAAGATGGCATTCCATCTTTCCAGTTTTTCAGACTGAAATTTTTGGATCCACCCTTGGCTTTTGTCTGTTTCATATCTCAGTTCCAACTTATCAACAAATGCTACTGGCTGTACTTTCAAGGTAGAAATTTGGATGCCTGTCCAAATCTGGGACATTCTACAAAATGTACTTGTCTGTATTCTTCAAATATAGTAAGGTGTGGAAGTCCAAAGGGTGAGGGCACAACTGTTCCGGATTAAAAGAACCTAAAGAGGAGAGTCACCATAGGACCCAGCAATCTCCCTTCTAGCCATATATCTGGAGAAATCTAATTTGAAAAGATATATACACCTCAATATTCATAGCAGCACTATTTGCAATAACCAAGACATGAAATCAACCTCAATACTCATCTCCAAATGAATGGATAAAGAAGATGAAGTACATATATATAATGGAATACTACTCAGCTATAAAAAGAGTGAAACTGCCATCTGCAACAACATGAATGGACAAAGAGATGATCATACCAAGTAAAGTAAGTTTCACAGAGACAGACAACTATCATATGATAGCACTTCTGTGTGGAATCTAAAATATGATACAAATGAACTTATTTACAAAACAGAAGCAGGCTCACAGACACAGAAAACAAGCTAACTTACAGTTATCAAAGGGAGAGTTGGGGGAGGGATAAATTAGGAATTTGGGATTAGCAGATAAAAACTATTATAAGTAAATGTAATAGATAAACCACAAACTCCTACTATACAGTATTGGGAACTACAATATCTTATAATAAACCATAATGGGAAAGAATTTTAAAAAGAATATTTTTATATCTTTATGAGTCACTTTGCTCTGATTCAGAAGCTACACAACAGTGTAAATCAATTTAAAAATAAAGAACCTGAAGAGGCATGACAATTAAACATGGAACCCATGGTTGGAACCCATGGTTGCAAACATGTATCCATGTATGTGCATGCACGTGCATGAGCATATGTGTGTATTCTATAAAGCCTACGACTAGGAAAACTGAGGAAACAGAGCCTGCATTATCCAATATGGTAGCCACTAGCCACACATGGCTACGGAGTACCTGAAATGTGAGCAAGCTGAATTGTGATGTGCTGTAATTGTAAAATACATACTCTATTTCAGAGTATGAGAAAAAGAATGTAAAATATTTTATTAATAATTTTTATATTGATTACAAGTTGAAAGATTTTGGATCAGTTCAGTTCAGTCGCTCAGTCGTGTCTGACTCTTTGCGACCCCATGAATCACAGCACGCCAGGCCTCCCTGTCCATCACCAACTCCCGGAGTTCACTCAAACTCATGTCCATCGAGTTGGTGATGTCATCCAGCCATCTCATTCTCTGTCGTCCCCTTCTCCTCCTGCCCCCAATCCCTCCCAGCATCAGAGTCTTTTCCAGTGAGTCAACTCGTCGCATGAGGTGGCCAAAGTACTGGAGTTTCAGCTTTAGCATCAGTCCTTCCAATGAACACCCAGGACTGATCTCCTTTAGGATGGACTGGTTGGATCTCCTTGCAGTCCAAGGGACTCTCAAGAATCTTCTCCAGCACCACAGTTCAAAAGCATCAATTCTTCGGCGATCAGCTTTCTTCACAGTCCAACTCTCACATCCATATATGACCACTGGAAAACCCATAGCCTTGACTAGGTGGACCTTGGTTGACAAAGTAATGTCTCTGCTTTTTAATATGCTATTTAGGTTGGTCATAACTTTCCTTCCAAGGAGTAAGCGTCTTTTAATTTCCTGGTTGCAATCAGCATCTGCAGTGATTTTGGATATATTAGGTTAAATAAAACATGTTATTAGAATTAGCTTCCCCTGTTCTTGTTACTTCATGTGGCTACTAGAAAATCTAAAACATCAACTTGGTCCCTTTTTAAGGCCTTTGCATTTACTGTTGTATCTGCCTGGAATGTTCTTCCCGGGGGTATCCACATATCCACGTGACTCATCTCTCAGTTCCTCAGATCATCCTCGAAAGTCATTTTCTCTTAGGCCTTCCTTGACCACTCTCTTTGAAACTTGTGATCTTTGCCCTATCCTGTTTCCCATTTCCCATCCTTGGTCTTGGGCAATTACATTCCTTTTCTGGGTCTTTTTTTTTTTTGGCCACACTGCATGGTTTGTGGGATCTTAGTTCCTGGGTTCCTGGCAGTGGAATCGCAGAGTCCTAACCACTGGGCCGCCAGGGATTTCCCGCCTTTTCTCTGTCTTATTGTCTTCTCTTTCCAGGATATGAGCCCTGTGAGGGCAGGAATTTTTATGTCTCGCAGCAACGAGACCAGCACAGCCAAAAAATAAATAAATTTAAAATCTACCAATAGCAACTTAGACAAAATGGGGCCGCACAGGAATGTGTTCCAGATGAAGGAATCAGATAAAATGCAGCTCTGTTTTTCCTCCAACTAGCATTACAACAAATCTGAGAAGTAAATATCATTCTCATGTATGGATGAAGGCATTTCAAGATAAGAATAAATTCAAGTTGAGAATGAAGTGTAGTGTGTTGTGTAAATACCAACTGAACGAAAACATGTGAAAAAATATAGCAGACTCTGAACACGAAACTAGTAATTCAAAAATAATTTTTATTTTAACTTACATGATCGAAAGAGTGACGAATACAAATGCCACAAAACTAAAAGCACCCCTTTCAACCAAAAATAAAATGCAGAAGTGAATACAAAAGATATAGAATTAATTATTCATGCAATACTCAAAAAAATAAAAAACCCAAACAACAAAACAATTCTGTGACATTTGTGATTTGACTTTCTATTAAAAAAAATCACTTCAACCATTTGACAGGGACTACAGACTATACATACTAACTGTAGGCTGTACAATGTACCTTTAAAAGGGAAGATATGCATATATATAATATTTATAAATTTACAAATTTATATATACATTATAACTTCACAGTTGAAAGAACTTACTACCAGGAAGCCTGATAAACAATTTACATTTTAAACGAAATAAGAATTGCTTTTAAAGGTCTTGCTAAAATGTAAATGTTTCGAATAACATCTAAACGATTATACAAGCACATTCAGAGAATAGTAGATATTCCACAGTTTAAATTACACTCACACACATTATTTTGATATCTTGGCATATCCCACCTTATATACTCTTAAGAGGAAGAAAAGTTACTTAATAAGAGCTACTGAATGGACTTGTACTTTATTTAAAGGACTTACTACCCTGATACGAAAGCAATGACAGGAGCTGTTTTAACTATTTGGCCAAAGGTTCTTATCCAGTGATGATTTCTCTAGGGCAGTAACCATCATTCAGGGCATTCTTCTTCCTTACCTGAGAGTACTTTCTATAAAAGCAAAGACCACTGTTATTGACCCTCTGTTTTCACCTCACTGTTGTCGTTTAGTCACCAAGTCGTGTCTGACTCTTTTCGACCCCATGGACTGTAGCCTGCCAGCCTCCTCTGACCATGGGGTTTCCCAGGCAAGAATAGTAGAATGGGTTGCCATTTCCTTCCCTAGGGGATCTTCCCAACCCAGGGATCAAACATGCATCTCCTGCCTTGATAGGCACATTCTTGACCATAAGCCTTCAGGGAAGCCTCTTTCACCCAATTAGGATTCCTCCAACTTCTATGTTCTTCTTCTTCAAGGAGCATCATAACTTTCTGAATTAAAATCACAGCTTTCTGAAAACTTCTGGTTTTGATCTGCCTTAGCAGCAAAATACTTCTATTATAAAAAGTATCATTTAAAAAATGGTTCTTATTTTTTAAAAAAAAGCTTAAATTTTGAGTATCTTCTTAAAAATGAGTATGATAAAATCTTAATAAGGTAATTTATAGTAATCTACCCATCTTTTTTTTTTTAATCCATCTTTTTTTTTACATACTGGAAACATGCCTTTGGATTTTTCATGATAGAGAAACAAAAGTAATTGTGGCGGCTTGAAAAAATGAAAATAAAAAAATCTTACCATGTGTTCTTTTACCAGGTTCTGCAGGCAAACTTGTATTTGAAGAAATCCTTTTATTTTTTTTTTTTTGCTTTGCATTTAAGGTAAAATTAGGTACCTAAAGGGGCCACTCAACCCTGAGAACACAACAGAGGAAAAACTGCAAGGCATATGATATTTATCAAAGTATCATGTGACTATTTCAAGCTTATAGAAGAACTTCCAAAAAAGTACAAAGATGGCTGTTTTAAAATTCCATACATACTAGATAAGACAGACTCTTCTACTAAGTTTTGTCAGCTGCAATCAATGATGTAATCTACTGAAATATACATAGCCCTATTCTATTGGCCAAAGGAAAAGTAGATAAGCACTGTGAAACTGGACTTTGGATTCCTTCCATAACATTTTAAATTTCCAGACAACCTCAACAGCTTCCAGCTAAGTCACAGCACCATCTTGATTAACAGGGCCATTTATTAAGACAGCTGTTAGGCAGAGTCAGCTTGTAATTAAAAGGCTGTGGCAACTTCACTTGCAAGACGACCTCCAACTTTTACACAGTCTCGAGGAAATTTGTCCAACTGTTCATATGCCAGTCGCCCATCTTCTCCTGGATACACAACACCAAAAATAAATACCAGTTTGAACTTAACATTTTTATTCATCACTCAGAATAATAAATTAATACCAGTTGGTAATAACTGATCAGTCCCTCATACTGTGTGTGTGTAAGTGGTTAAGCAGATAGCCTATAGGAGAAAACTTGCTCAAACAAGGCACATGAAACTTCTTACCATTACCTTTGCAAGTGTCAGAAATAAACAATCATGTTACAAAAACAAAAACAAGAACAAAAAAAACTCACCAAGAGATAAGAGAGTTTCTGAGGCCACATTTCTGATTTCTTCAGTATCAGACTGACACAATGTCACCAGCATTTTAATGCTTTCAGTAGCCTACAAGGAGAAAAGAGTTAAAACAGTGTTCTGACATTTAGGTGTGGGACTACATGAAACTTGGCATTTTCACAGCTGGTGGGGACTTTAAAAACCACCCAGGTCTTTCCAAACCCAGTTGAGTATCAGGATCACTCTGGGAGCTCTTATAAAAGTACAGATTCCTGATGCTACTCAGACACAGCAGATTAGAACCTCCTGGATGGAGCTCAGGGTGTGCACTTGTGGGAACTCTGATGACCAGGGAAGTTCCTCATTTCACAGGGGACTCCAGGCCGAGAGAAGGGAAATGACCAGCCTGCTTTTCCAGAATAAAATCCATTTCTCCTACATCTTTCTAATGTATCTCATTCCTTCCAAAACAGCTCTAATTTAAGAATTCCCAATTTTAGTTTATATATTAAAATAGAGGAGACGAATCAAGGTCAAGGATGGGAATTCGTCTCTTTGTTTCTTCCACAAACATTTACTGAGTGCTCTGTGAACCAGGCGGTTCACAGGGCCTGGGAGACTCAGCCACGAACACGACATGGTCCTGACCCTGAAGAGTTTACAGTCCGGTGGAAAGACAGATGGTGAAACAAGTAAACTAATTATTATGATGAGTGACAGGCTGAATCAGGGTGCTGGGGCCAAACATGACTGGGAGATGCAGAGTGGTTTGATCAGGGAAGTCTTCCTGGAGGAAGTGTATCTTAGAGGAGTTGGTCAAGTTTGGGCATGTGGTAAAGATATGTGTGTGTGTGTGTATGCGTTTGGGGGTGTGGCGAAGGAAATACAGGGCCCAAATCAAGGGGAGGCTTATAAGCCATATTAATGGTTTTGGATATCATTCTAAGATCATGGAAAGTCATGTAAGAGGTTTAAACAGGACTTGTTTTTTAATTCTGAGCTTTCTAACCACAGAGGAGAGGATGAACTATAGGGAGGCAGAGAGACTGGTGGGAACGTGGCTGGAATCCATGTGAAGAGAATGCGGACGAAGAGGAGAGAGATTCCGGCTACCAAAGAAGTGGGATGTGCAGGATGAGGAGGCTGACTGGAGGTGGAGGCTGAGGGCAAGGGCAGGTCACCGATGGCTCCCAGGCCTGAGCTCCTGTGAAGAAGCTGAACAATCCACTCGTATACCGGAGACAAGAAGCAGGGGTGAGATGGGTGGAGTCTGAGGTGACTTCCTAGGGAAGATACCTAAGAGCAAGCTGGATGAGAGACAGAAGGGATGACATGGATGGATATACGGGGAGTTATTAGCACAGGCATGGCCATGGAAGGGCGGACACACAGAAGGAGAAGCGAGCCTGGCAGTGTGTCCGTGAGTGCCAATGTTGAAGGCCGGTAGATAAGAGAGCAATGGCAAGCCACTCCAGTACTCTTGCCTGGAAAATCCCATGAACGGAGGAGCCTGGTAGGCTGCAGTCCATGGGGTCGCTAAGGGTCGGACACGACTGAGCGACTTCACTTTGACTTTTCACTTTCACACATTGGAGAAGGAAATGGCAACCCACTCCAGTGTTCTTGCCTGGAGAATCCCAGGGACGGGGGAGCCTAGTGGGCTTCCGTCTATGGGGTCACACAGAGTCGGACACGACTGAAGTGACGTAGCAGTAGCAGCAGCTGTGAATAAAATGCTCTTCCAGTGATTTTGAAGAGTTGATAATGAATAACACATTATGGTTTTCTTTCTCGGAAGAAAGTGAGGCTTATGGAGTGGTAGTGGTGGTGCTGGGCGCTGGAAGACAACAGATGGAAGCAAGCATGGGTGTTTCTTTGGGTTCGTGTAGCCCAATGAGACAGATGGGGGAACTACAACTGCATTTGAGAACCCTGACCTCTCCAGCTTGTTGCCAGTATGGTACTAGGAAGGAAATATGTCGGATGTCTGTTTGCTGTCATTCATTTTAAAAAATATTTTTTTTTCTCTTGACACGTTAACGAGAGTTGGCTAGTTGAGTCTGTGCTGTGGTTTTTACATCATGCTATTTGGAGCCCCTTTCAAGAGCTGGGGGGCTGGGGATAACTTAGAGAGAGGTCTTTGCTTCAGCACAAAGGATCCTACCCTAGGAGGAAAGAGTAATGGGGAGGAATTGCTGCTCCCAGACTCTGGACATGCTGGAGTTTAAAACTGTAGCTTTTAAACCTTCACAGCATGTAAATCCACAAAAACTGGTGCCGATCACGTATCCTTATGTCTTACTTTGCACTAACTCTGTGTCACAGCCATCATCGCTGACCTGTCGCTATCAGGACAGCACCCAAATGCACAGCAACCACTGTGGGCCTTTTTTTGGCCACCTCAAGGTAATTTTTTGACCAAGTAACAAGGAAGGCAAATTTTCCCAGAACTGTTTTTCTTCACAGGTCATTAACTTTTCTTTTGAGGTGTTAATCCCTTTCTTCATTCCCATTAAGTCTGCAGGTCCTCGCACGCACCCAAGATTTTAGCAGATCTCAAGGTGTGGCCTTTTCATTCTTTTCTCAAGGATGATTAATCTTATATTTTGTGATTAAGGTCAGTCAGACATTAAATCTTGACTACTAAAAGGCAAGCTCCTTAAAACATTGGCAATTCTCAGCCCTCTGACACAATGAAGATGGACGAGCTGCTTAGTAAAAGAGTTTCCCGGGAAGGATTTGGAAGTTTATTGGCACATTGGATTTTAGTACTTCTTCACCAATTTTATTTATCTCTGCTGTATTTCTGTACACAAGAAAAACGGATGAAATCATCATGTCATTTCTTTTTTGGCATGAGAGACACTTTTCTAATAGTGGCCCTGAGGCAAATTGATTCCTGTGAGCTACTGAAAAAGGGAATTGTTTTCCAAAAAGTATTGACTTTAACAAAACCAAGTCACATTTAGGTACTATTTGAGGACAAAAAGGACTCCCAAACGAATACACAGGGTAAAGGAGAGGAGAAAGGCTGCTAAAAAAGGTAATTCCAAATATGGAAAGAAAGCTGTCTATGCACCTGGCTTAGTCTCAAAGCCAAAGTCAGCTTGAAGCTGATCTGCCAGGGGCTCCAAGGCTGGGCCTTACCTTCAGGCTTTTCAGGGCCAGGCAAGCTGCCTTCTGGAGCCGGAGGTCAGTCTTTGTTAGGGCTTCACAGTAATAGAGCAGGGCCTGAAAGAGAAGGAAGGATGCCGTGAAGACATTTTGATTTGTTTTGTACTTTCAGGCTTCCCTAGTGGCTCAGTTGGTAAAGAATCTGCTTGTAACGCGGGAGACCCAGGTTCAATCCCTGGGTCGGGAAGATCTCCCGGTGAAAGGAACGGCAACCCACTCTAGTATTCTTGCCTAGAGAATTCCATGGACAAAGGAGCCAGGCTGGCTACAGTTCATGGGATTGCAAAGAGTCAGACATGACTGTGTGACTAACTCTCACTTTTTTTTTTCAGACTTATCATTTTTACTCCCTGAGATAAGCTACAGGTAATGAGACATTTTGCACTACCCTCAAAGGTGGAAAAAAAAATCCATTAAAATTCATGTTGATTAAAAGAGCTTGATCTTTTTATCCAATTCATCCATGCCTTCTATTCTATGACTGGCATCGCATAATACATGGGCTCTTATGTCTTGCTCTTTCAGTGTGGGTGAGGGTATTTGGCCCACAGAAGAGCATTTTAAGCTAACTCTCCGAAAAGACTGGAGCTTTGCAGGAAAGAACAATATGAAGTTCATGCTCTCGGGCCAAAATGTATTAGAATGCAATATCTTCCCAGGAGTACATCCCACCACACACTAACTTAGATAATTAGATAATGCTTTAGAAAGGTTCAGCAAACTCTTCTCCGAGTTCAACAGTGGACACCCACCAAGGACAAGAAGGGCCAACTTTTATTTTCTCTAACTGATTTGAAAGTTGACGGGATGTGGGTTTTAGAATGACTGTTCAGGTTGTAAAGGGCTCTCAGGTAGTAAAGGGCCTTCTTGTACTAGGCCCCAAAGTACTTGAATTGCATATGCTTATTACACTTGGATGACTGTTGAATTGAAGCCGAGAGGGGTAAACTGTCTCCTCCCTAGCAACAGGAGAGATGGCTTTTAAAGTAAAAAGTATTCTAGTGCTTTGACCCAATAGTTTGATGACTTAACTGCAAACTATTCATAAAACATATGTGTGTGTGAACACGCATATGTGTTCATCATAATATTTTTTTTCACAGTTGGAAACTACACAAATGCTCATCAATATGCAATACAAAAATAACAGGTTATTTATATACTGAGATGCCACTAATGTATCAAATAGAATAAAGTAGATCAATAAGTTCTGACAGGGAAAGAAAATAACCATGATACACTACATTTAAAAAATCATTTGTGCAATAAGATAGTGTGATCTCATTTAAGAAAATTATATATGTTAGCATATACACAGAAAAGATCTGAAGGAATGGACACTAAGTGATTAAGAGTTTTCTCTGGGGGCTAGACTTACAAGACCTTAACTATTTTCAGTATATTTTTATAGTTTAAATAATTTTACAGAGTGTATATCAGTAATAAGAGGAAAAGGGACTTCCCTGGTGGTCCAGTGGTTAAGAATCTGCCTTCCAATGCAGGGGATGTTGGTTCAATCTCTGCTTGGGGAACTAAGACCCCACATGCAGCAGGGCAACTAGAGAAGCCCCTGAGCTCCAACTATTCAGCCTGAGTGCTCTCAGAGCCAGTGCTCCACAGCTGAAGTCCGCTGCACTGCAACTAGAGAAGGCCCGTGTACCACACAATTATGTTTTTTAATTTTAAAAAACAGGAGAAAGAAAATTACTTTTACAAAGGAGGAGATGACACAATATTAGCAGTAAATGGCATAAAATTAAACAGGCTTCTGCCTTGCCATCCATCATTTCATGCCCTACCTTTTCCCTGAAATGCTCGCTCCTGGAGGCCGCTGTCAAGTAAAGCGTCACCGCCTCACTAGCTCCACTGTCCTCCCCAGTTAGAAGCAGAGCCAGTGTCCTGAGTACTTCCTCCTGCGGGGCCGGGAGGCTCCCGGGGGCAAGGTCACTCATGGCCTGGAGCAGTTTCTCGTCTCCCAGTGACTGCAGAGTCTGAACCACCGAAACTGGAGAGAAGAAAACAGAAGTCACTTCGGTTGGTACAGTAGCACGCTCATTACAGATACAAGTAAGGTTCAAGGATGTACTTAATGAAAGACCCAAGAATAGATGAAAAATTAGCATATGAGAAAGGCGATGTTTCCGATTAGTGATGGTAGAGGAAGATTTTCTTCTTCCTGTGATGCCAATTACTGTGCTGAACACGGTGTCTCAGGGTTTAAAGAGAAGGACCGAGCCCGAACCCAGGTCAGGGTCAGAAGCATTTCCGCCACTCGCACTGTGCCAACCTATCTACTCCCAGGAACACACCTGGTTCCTCTTGCCTCACCCTCCTGCCGCCCATTGTCAAGCGTGGAGAAGGGTGGAGAAACAGCACAAACTTGGGAACCAGAAACCAGCCCCTCAGCCTGGCTCCACTCCTGAAGAGGCTTTTGCTCAAGGCAGATACTGGTTCTATTTCTCATAACTGAAGTGCCACACGAGAAGGCAGTGACAAGCTTCATTGCTGCTCCCCTGTGCCGGTGTCTGTTTGCTTCAATCCCTGAAGATGAAGCCTTAGATTTGTTTTTTTCATCTCTCCCTCCTTTCTGTTTCCAATGTGTCACCCCACTGGCTTCTTTGGAACCTCACTTCTCCTTAGTATTATGAAAGCGCCACCAGAAAGGCACTATAAAATAGCCTTGCCTGTAGGCTCGATCCTGCAAATGGCAAATACATTAATGACAGACAAAAACTTCAGCAGGGCCTTAAATCATTTATCAGCTTCCTGTTAATGGTACATCCCTGTTGAGCGAAAAGGGTATGCTCAGCAAACCCTTGTTTCATTGTCAAAGGGCTCACTCATGTTAAAAGTCCAGGAGCCATCTAAAAGACAAATCTTAGCCCAGCTGTTGACTTGGGGGAAGAAAAAGCTATCATCACTAAAAACTATGAAGAGACCGAAGATTACCCCAGATTGAGCCCTCCACAGTGTGAGCAAAGAACAGGTCCTACCTTGCTTGGCCAGCTGGTTCAGGTAACTCTCCAGATCACTCACGCCGTGGCTCGTAAAGTAACTGTAATACTGGAAAACAGTGATGACTTCGGAGGACAGGCTGGCGGGAAGCAGGGGCTCAGCTCGGTCCAGGATTTGGGACACCAGGGTGTGAAACACTATTTGGAAGGGGAAGATACGAAGCAGTTCTTAAGAAACACAATCAATCATTCACTCATCCCTCATTCGTCTATCTTTCTATTGAGGTACACAATGGAGTGAAGTCTGTAGAGTGAGTTCAGTGTACAGCATATCTATATGCCGTGTAACTCATTTGGATCAAGATACAGAAATCACTGGGATGCCATTACGTTCTCCTGTGCCCTCTCCCAGTCTACCCCAACCACAGGGAATCAAACTTCTATCAACTATCAATAATAGTCAAACTTCTATCAATACATTGGCTTTATCTGTTCTTGAACTTCATATAAATAAAACTATATAGTATGGACTTTTTGAATCTAGCTCCTTTTGTTCAAAAATTATGTGAGATTCATCCAAATTATTGCTTGCAGCAGTAAATTTAGTCTTTTTGAAAACTGCTGTGTAATATTACCATTTATCCCTTCTCCTGTTGATGAGCATTTGCATTGTTTCCATTTTTGGTTCCTGTGAATAAAACTGCTATGAACCTGCTTATACATGTCCTCTTAAAAAAATGAGGATAAGCTCGTATTTCTCTTGACATATTTAGGAGTGGAACTGCTGGATCATAGGGTAGGAGTATACGTATTCAGTTTCTATAGAAACTGTCAAGCAGTTTTTCCCAAGTGGTTATACCATTTGACATTCCTGTACTGGTGACTTTTAAATGAGAAAAGGATACTTACTTCAATAGCAGTACAGAAACACAGTCCTTTTCAAAGTCACTGCTGATATTTGGAATGAAAACATGTTCCCTGTCTTTCCTTTCTTTGATTTTTCTGAGCAGATCATGTTTTCTGGAGGGGAAGCCTCTTTTCTGGGCTAGCTGCGGCGGGGAGTGTTGAGGGAACTGCACCAGCACTTAGTACTTTCAACCCAAAAGACGGAAATATTTCTCTCATTCCTGTTGCCCTGTACCTGGGTCTGCAAGCCCGGGGTAGTCTCTGTTGACGGTTCTGGCAAAGCTGGCGTCTAGCTGCTTAATCACTCTGTCCGCGGAGCTGTGGTAGACCCCAATCGGGGTGCAGCATTTGGTCCAGAAGGACAGCAAAGACAGCTTTTTGTGAAATTCTGGTATGGCTGGAATAGAAGAGCAACCCCCATCCCACGACTCAGTGAAACAGATGCAGAGACGGATCTGGGTGGGGTGGGGCACGCATCACCAGGGCCTTTCTTTCTTTGTTTTTTTTTTTTTAAGACCAGTTTTTAATCAGAACTACAGGATTCCCCTGTTGTTGGCAGGTGGTCCTGAGGGCAAAGAAGTGGAGATGACGAGCTCATCCAGCCTGGGCACTAAAGAAAATGCGGCAAAAGCAAACTGTTTGCTTTCCGTGATAGAAAACAGCAGGTCTACCCTTGGGAGAAAGTCTAATCCCCTCATCTCCTGTAACTTACAAATAAAACTGTACAGGAGCAGAGACTCAAACCCCAGGAGATTTTCTGCAGCTGGGGAACGGAGCAGAGGGTGACTGGAGTTTTTCACCCTTCCCAGGTGGCTCTCCGACTGAAATGATTGAAGAGCCATGTGCCACAGTCAGGACTTCACTCCAGAGGCTCTGATCAAGCCGAGGGGCTGGGGGAGGAGTGGACAGGACCCTGAATGTCCTGCCGCTTTTCACATCTCTCAGAGACCTGACAAGGTCACCCGCTCGTGGGAGGACCAGAAGCAGGAGGTAGAAACGTATAGAAAGAATCTACAGGGAATTCCAAGCTTAATTGGAGATAATCCAGAAGATCCTAGTTTCCCCCTCTTTCCACTATCTGACAGGGAGAAAAAGACACAAATTCTTGTCTCTAGGAACTAGTCCTGTAGTCAGACCACACCAGTTCAAAGGCATCTCTTCTGTGTCAAGTTTTCTATTTAAAACTCTGAACCAGGGATTCTCTTGAAGGCCTCTGACTCCTCGTATTTCTGCCTTTCACAGTAGGTTTGGGAGCATCTTGCCTTTGACCGTCAGCCGCTATGGGGGTTGTCTCGGCCAGCTCCACTGCACAGGGGCAATGCTGATCACCTGTCCCCAGGGGGAGCCACACCAGCAGAGGAGGAGGGAGTTCTGTGTATACACTAGAATCTGCCTCCTGGAGGTGGAGGCCCCTCTAGAAAAAGCTAGGTGTCTGCTGCTTTGACTCCGAAGGCTGAAGCCGGATGTTAATTATGACCACACTCATGTAGCAACCTTCCTCTATTCTACAGCCCAAGATTGCTTCTGTGCCATCCTAACAAAGCCATGAATAGATGCAGGTGGGGATTGGGGCGAGGTGGGGTGGGCGGAAGGCTCGTGGTGTTATTGTTTGTAAGAACCTGGCGGTGTCACCGCAGGGGCTCACCTTCAATGACAGAACTGATGTTTCCAATGTTCTCATCGCTGACGGCCGAGAGCTTCTCCATCACCTGGGTTTGCCTGGAAAGCTTCTCTAAGAGGTTGCTGGCCACAAAGGGGGTTTTGCTTGAAAGAACAATTTGCTGATAAAACAAACAAAACCACTGGGTCAATTATTATTGTCAATAGAGCTCAGCCTCATCCTTCTGAATGAAGAGGGGATGTTAAACTCATACACATTTCTGTTCCAGTGTAGTGTTCCTTATTCCAGGCCGGTTACAACATCTGATGAAATCAGACATGTTTTTGTTGCTTTCAACTTTTTTCACGCCTGGGCAAATTCCAGAGTTTTCTCAGTAGTAGGGCTGCAAGGTTATTATAAAGCTGCCTTTCTGCACATAATGTCAATCCATAAGACCTCTTTGAAACTTGAAGAGCGTATTTAGGCTGCCACTGGTGTGGAAGCAGAAAAAAGGTTTGTTTTACAAGTGTAGTTATTTTTCATGGCCTGGATTCATATCATTGTTTTTAAGCTGAAAATGAAGAGCATGTTGTATAATAATCATAATTACAACCAAAGTTATCTCACTAATGAGTGCTTACTATGTACCAGGCATTGGTCTGGGCCTTATACATGAATTAGCTCATGTTATTTTGCACAACAACCCAGCTGTGGCTACCCAGAAGTGGGTACTTTTGATTTTCCAGTTAACTGATGAGGAAACTGAGGTACCGAGAGGTTAAGTAACCTGTCCAGGAGCACATTAAGAGCAAGTGATTTCTTTTGTGTGCAGGTCATGAAAATAAAGAAAGACCTGAGAGGAGAAGGGACGGAAATCAGTCACTGTCTGAAGGTTCTAGTCCTTTCTGTGTCTCTGTCCCCTTCACTTGGCAGGTATGCCCGCAGGATGCAGACCTGTGTACCATCATTCTGTATGGTCTCAAGCATTTGGGCTCTAAAGCAAAATGAATTTTTCAAATTCAAAAGTCAAGTGCAGCAATTATATACAGATGCCTTTCATGTGAAAAAAAAAATTGAGTAGAAAAGAACTGCTCTATTTTAAACATAATTATAGCTATGAGTGAACTCCGGGAGTTGCTGATGGACAGGGAGGCCTGGCGTGCTGTGATTCATGGGGTCGCGGAGAGTCGGATATGACTGAGCGACTGAACTGAACTGAACTGAATAGCTATTATAATTCTTATGGAATACCCATTTTTATCTCTTTGCAATTATGTACCAAATGAAAAAGCAAGCTTACTGATCCAGGTTGTTGTTGTCCAGTTGCTCAGCCATGTGCGACTCTATGCAACCCCATGGACTGCAACATGCCAGGCTTCCCTGGCTTTCATCATCTCCCAGAGCTTGCTCGAACTCCTGTCCTTTGAATCAGTGATGCCATCCAATCTTCTTGTGAATTAGAAATCAGGTTTCTACCTTGATTTCTCCTTTATTCTACACCTTTATGTCTCTTTTGTTTTTCTTTTCTCTTTTTAAATTTAAAGATCTAATTGGCTTTATTAAACAGTTCATGAATTGGGCAGTGTCCCATGTACCACGTAGAAATAGACTAGGTGGGAGTACTCCCTCTTGCTTTTTCTAGAGTTGTTGTTCCCCACAGAAGAATTGAATTTGTTATAACCACGGCCTTATTGTAGAGAGAAACACTGCACTGACGCTGGCGTGCCAACTAGTGTTGGAGTGAACACATCCGTCCCTTCATGGAAGAGAATTCTCCCATGTCTTACGAAGTAATGACTTTACGTCTGAAAGGTGAACAGGGAGTTTGCTTAGCAGTGTCGGGCTCACCAAGGACAAAGGGCTGTGAACACCATCTCTATCCAATGCTTGCTGAATACAGAATAGCTGTAAGTCAATAACAATCCTTGTTCATTTTGGTCAGAAAAAAATTTGCACCGTCGGCCAGACTGGTTGTCAGTACCTGGCTTGTAAATTAGACACTCAACAAAAGAGGTCCACTGGGGTACTGGCCAACCTAGTGCAAGAGTCATAACTGCCTACCAGCTTCCCACAGAATGTGAGTGTCTGAGGCGGCTTTGAGGGTCTCTATTCGTGGAGAAGCAGATTCTTCTACGTCTCGTCGTGAGTGTGTTATTGAAAAAGCAACGTTATCCCATCCCCAGCCTCCCTGGGTCCTTCCTACCCACCCTGTCTCAGGCTTCCAATTGAACACATGCTCTTAAAAGCATGATTTCTCCTCTTTTTGCGCTCTTCCTGCCTGGCCCAGACCCTTAAAACCATTCTACATTTGCTTTCACTTTCTGTTCCTGATTCCCACACACTGAGGCAAGGTGAGAGAAGAACAAGATTGGGACAAGACCAACCACTGGGAGAGGAGGAAGCATTCAGGCAGATGCTTGGGGGAAAGTGCTTTGCTCAAGACAGCTGAAACCTTCCCTGCAACAAAAGAACGTCAAAATAGTTGTTCCACTGCAGACGGTGACTGCAGCCATGAAATTAAAAGATACTTGCTCCTTGGAAGAAGAGCTATGATGAACCTAGACAGCGTATTAAAAAGCAGAGACATCACTTTGCTGACAAATGTCCACCTAGTCAAAGCTATGGTTTTTCCAGTAGTGGTGTACGGATGTGAGAGAGGGGTCATGAAGAAGGCTGAGCACCAAAGAACTGATGCTTTTGAATTGTGGTGGTGGAGAGGACTCTTCAGAGTCCCTTGGGCTGCAAGGAGATCGAACCAGTCAGTCCTAAAGGAATGAACCCTGAATATTCATTGGAAGAACGGAGCTGAAGCTCTAACACTTTGGCCACCTGATGAGAACAGCTGACTCACTGGAAAAGACCCTAATGCTGGGAAAGACTGAGGGCAAAAAAAGAAGGGGGTGACAGAGGATGAGACGGTTAGATGGCATCACTGATTCAATGGACATGAGTTTGAGCCAACTCTGGGAGAAAGTGAAGTATGGGGAAGCCTGGCATGCTCCACGGGGTGGTATAGAGTTGGACATGACTGAGTGACTGAACAGCAACAACTGTGGCAAAATCTTAAGTGGTAAGCCAGCCTGATATGAGAAGAAAAATGAGCCCCAGGGTGTCCCAGAATGAAAATGAACTGGTGAGGATAATGCCTGTAAAATATTCTTTCTCATTGCTGCTGCTGCTGCTAAGTTGCTTCAGTCATGTCCGACTCTGTGCAACCCCATAGACAGCAGCCCACCAGGCTCCCCCGTCCCTGGGATTCTCCAGGCAAGAACACTGGAATGGGTTGCCATTTCCTTCTCCAATGTATGAAAGTGAAAAGTGAAAGTGAAGTCGCTCAGTTGTGTCTGACTCTTAGCGACACCATGGAGCGCAGCCTACCAGGCTCCTCTGCCCATGGGATTTTCCAGGCAAGAGTACTGGAGTGGGGTGCCATTGCCTTCTCCTTTCTCATTGCTAATTAGTACTTATTTGCAATCTGGGAAACTGTGGTTATATTCTGTAGCATTTTGCATCTGTCCAGGTGATGAAAAACTAACTAATGTGTTGGGTTTATGTTAACATAAGTTCAGTAATACTGACTTTCAAAGTCCATCCGTAGATGGCAGAATGCAAACTCCGTTTTTTAAAAAATCACAGGACTTCCCTGGTGGTTCAGTGTTTAATATTCCTCACTTCCACTGCAGGGGGTATGAGTTCCATCCCTGATCAGGGAACTAAGATCCCATATGCTATGAACTGTGACCAAATAATTAAAATAAAAAAATCACATTACTCTCACCTATTATCAAATAATTTGAAAGCGAGAGCTCACTACATGTCACTTACTATCTGTTAAGGTCTGAAGATCTAGACTTTTTTTTAATTTCTAAAAATTTATTTTTTAGGCCATGCTGTGCGGCATGTGGGATCTTAGTTCCATCCACGCCCTCTGCAGTGGAAATGTATAGTCTTAACCACATGACCACCAGGGAAGTCCCTGGAGATCTGGATTTTAAGATGAAAAACCCAGGGTTGAAGGAAGATGGCCGTGCAATTTAGTTTTTGAGTTCAAATCAAAGCAGATGAGACGTTTGGCTGTAGATGATTATTCTCACATTCCTGAATTCTCCTTTTCCTGGGAAAACTGAAAAAAAAGGAAACACACATTCTTGGTGCATCAACAACCTGGGCTCTGAAAACCCGGTTCAGTTGCCAGTCCTACCTGGACGAGCTGGGTGCAGTACTGGAGGTGCCTGATGATGGTAAGGTCCAGGCTTTCATTCCCCGTGGTCAGCGGGAGAGGGCTTCCTGCCACACTAGTCCCAACTCCCGTATCCTCAGTTAGGGCTTCGCTGAGATGCCCCCTGGCTTCTGGGTGAACCGATCTGTAACTGTTGAAGCAGGAAGGGGAGCGAAACGTTAGCTGTTTCTTTCTGCACGGAGACCACAGGTCAAAACTCAACATGGCATGTGTCAGGCCCCCACAGCACCCACTGAAAAGACTTGCATTTCTTACCTCAAAATATCGAGATACCCTTCGAATACTACTTTATCACTAAGCCTGGTCACCAATTTGCCTAATATTAAAGAGATCCTACAAATAGATTGCTTCCAGAGTTCTCTGCTTCTCAAGCACAATAAACTATTTGTAAATTCATCTCACCAAGAAGTCTTCTGAAATGTGACTTCAACTGGGGGCATATTTGTGCTCTGTTGATGGGGTGATTTGCCAAATTTCTGGGATAAAACTGTCCTCTGTATTTGTGGTTTCCCAAGAGCAAAACCATTAAAATAATCAGTCAAGGCTTTTTCCTGGCCTTGAATCAACTGCCACTTGAAGAAAAAGAGAAAGCAAAGCCACTGGGAAGAAACATGATGTTCACAAAAAGAGCATTTGCATCACTTTCTTCTGCCTTGCAAGTTTTGTGTAAACACCGCTGAAATATCTAAAGTTGTATCATGATGGGCACTTATATTTAGAGATAAGTGTGTTGCATTTATTATCTAATTTTATTCTTAAAATGAATCTGTGCAGGGGGGAAAGAGGGAGAGAAGGGTCTCGTTTCACCCATGGAAGGAATGACCAGCAGAGATGTTAACCACAGCATCCTAGTTCACACAGCTAGGTAATTTTTGGGTTCTAGTTTCATGCTCCCCAGTCCCCACAATTTAAAAAGATCATGCATCAGAGTTTAAAGGCATTGAAAGCTTTACTCTGATTCACACTGGGTTTCCAAGAGGAAAACATTCAGCGTGTAGTCAATCCACATTTAAAATACACACACACACATACACATTTTCCCTAAATGTCTGATAACACACAGTAAGACTGATCAAATTAGACATCTTTAATAGGAATGTTTTGTAGAATTTACGAAGGCTATGATATTTTTGTTCTTAGAACGATTATATTAAGAAGAAAAACCTTGATCTATTATGTGATAGCTTCAGCTAACAAGTATATAATAAGAGGTTTGATTTAAGAAGCATTTCACAAATGCAGTTAAGTTAGAAAATCTCAGTGTAGAATGCAGAAAGGTAACTTGAACATGACATTCATTTCATAAATTCTCTTTGTTACACTCCCAATTTGCTCAAGGGATAAATTCTATTTCTCCCTTTTTCTTTTCCTGGTTTCATTTTGGCAGAAGAAACCCTCCAGGAATACCACCCAGAGAGGCTTGTAAAGGCTGAACAGTCATAGCTTGCTGTAGTTTGAAAACCTGTGTATAATGTCAAAAGAAAAGACGCATGGAAATCCACCCTTTCCTTTGGGAAAGTGTTTTTGCAATTTTTTTTTTTCCAGCAAATTGATGGAGTTATGTTCACTGTGCTTACAGATTGGACCCCAGGCTCTAGCTCTAAGCATGTGGTTTGGTACAACAAAGCCCAGGAAGAAAGTGATACTATTTCATCTTTATCCTCCCTTCCCACTGTCCTGATTCATCTCCATCCTAGAGAAGGCCACGTTCTCCACCCAGAGGCCTGTAGATCCACTGGCCGATATCCGTTATTAGTCATCCCTTCCTACATCCTAAGGAAAATATGTGCCATGGGTTTTAAGCCTGGCTTTGAAAAAGGCACTGATGAGCTTAATCGACTGCAAAGACCCAATAGCCAAAAGAAATAGAGAGATAAGGGGTTGGAAAAGCAAAGTCTAACAAAATGAAGAAATTAGGAATAAGATGCAAATCCAGGAGAACCAGGTCAAGACTGATCATCCAGTAAGAGTTCTCCAGAAACATAGTATGCGGAGTTAATTTGAAATTCACTACACTGGGGCCAAGCTGTAGACTCTGAAACCTACAAGATGGACATGTATCCATCTATACTTATACATAAATGTGCACATACTTGTACAAAAGTTTCCCTTTCATTTATAAAGAAGAAAATTTCATTTTTCTTAAACAACACCAAAAGAGGTGAACTATAATTAAAAATTGTACTGGACAGTGAAAAGGATCTGGAAACCAGTTCAGGTAGAGGGGTTTATCTTCCTGAAGATGTGTATCAGGTCCTATCTGGTAGCAATAAAGAACTGCTGTACCAGCAATGACAGGAGAAGCAGCAGATGCTGACTTCAAGACTTACCTATTTTTCTCAGTCTCAGTGTCTGAAAATACTGAGTCAGCACCTCCTCCAACATTACAAACCTCATCACCATCCTCCTCCTCCTCGTCAAAATCAGAGGTGTTCAGGAAATCAAAGCTTTCTAAAGCACTTTCAACAGTAAGACTTAAACTGGAAGACCTGCTTCGGCTTACTGCTGGCTTGCACTGCAAAGGCAGAAGGTACCAAGGAGAATATCAACATATTCGGAAGGAGAAACACAGCAAAGACACCCAATGGGAGATGCGACACTTTCTTTTTTTTCAAGCTTTTATTTTTATTTTTTTGTTGGCATTAAAAAAATTCATTTAAAACTCTTCTTATAAAAAAGTACAACCGTGGATAAAGTGACACAGTATCTGGGATTTGTTCCAAAACAATCCGGAGGGAAGGAAGCGGGTAGAGGAAGACAAGTTTGGCCATGAATTGAGCATTGTGGAAGTGTGCTTATGGCCATATTGGGATCCATTATTTGATTCTTTCTATTCCTGTTTGAAATATTTATAATCAAAAGTTTTAAAAATATTACAATCACAAAGTCTTGGGAAACAGAATGGCTATTCTCTCTCTTAATAGTGCTCAACCCCAAATAAAATTCAACTGGCAGACAAATCTAAAGGGTCAATGCCAACTACTAACCAATCTCTTAACTCCAAGTGGCAACGTGGTCCGTGCCCTGAGACAGGGCAAGCTAACTAAGGCAGCTGTCCTAAAGGATTCACAAAACAAATCCCAGAAACAGAAAACTACTCAGATTCACTAATGCACACTTTCTAAGTAGGTTTAAATATTAATTTTACATTCACAGCATGTAATTTTCCTTTGAGCATTGAGAAGAAAATAAATGGCACGAGCATGACAAGGAGTTGCTGTGCTTCCTTTACAACTTTGTCTTTGAAGGAACAACTTCCATCTCTTCCCTGGCTGGGCCCTGGAATTATGTTAGCAAATCCATTCTATGGCCTGGAGAATTCTGTATTTCTGGACATTAAACAGAAACATTACAAACAGGGGAATGCCCGTTGCTTTGAGTGCAGAGATGGGGAGAAGTTCTTCCAAATAGTCAAAAGGATGTTGGGAGGGATTGAACGGGACAAATCCTGCAAGTAAAAGGAGCTAAATGTCCTCCATCCAGTTAGGTGGCACTCCCTGCTGACTTCGTTACACAGGGTCGGAAGGGCCTGGCAGGAGTCTGAGTCTTTTAAATCAGAGTTGTTTCATTCACCCTCAGTGGTCTCCATCCAAGAGGCAGCACCATTTAGTTTCTGATCCTCAAGGTGTTTAGCATCCTAGGAATGTGAAGGAGGAAAAAAAGAGAATGCTTTGCCAGCAGATGCTTTAATCCTGGCTGGAGACAAAGCCACTTGCCCCAGATCTTGACTCTAATGTCATTTTCCATCTCAGAGAGAGAGGAGGAGCCATTCCCAACTCAACCCACTTCTAGGGTCTTCTTTCCTAAGCTAGACTGCAGAACCTGATTGTGCACAGTATGGATGTGTTTAAATACGATCAAAAGAAAGAAAGGGGGCAGTTAAGAAATTTAGGACAGTTTTGGAACAAGAGCAGATTGAAATAAAAATCTTGAAAGAAACTGACAGCCACCAGGTTTTTAGAAGACCAATGGATGACTTGCTCAGTGCTTCCTGGTGGACTGAGCACCCTAGATGCCTGGAAATGGGGGCTGCCATCACCACTAGCTTTCTTTGAGGCATTTATTTTAGGTGGATTGTGTCTTGGCTCTTCACATTTAACACTTTTCTGCACACTAAGCAAAGCTGGTCAACTGTGCAGATAAGCACTTGTTGAAGGGATCAAAGAAGTTTTTATTGGGATACTAGACAAGCAGCTTCCATCCATGAGCCCTGAGCTGACGCTCTGGAGTTATGTTTGATGGGAAGCAGATTCAGAGTCCTTCCCTGCTGCTAAGAGGCTATACTACAGCAGAATCAATCTGTCATGAGCAATGGAGGACGTGGAGACTCAGAGCCTGAATTCTCCTCCGCCCTGGGCAGACATGCCCTCCAGAGCCAGGTCATTATGACCGCAACTGTCAGAATAGCCTTGGGAAGGTAGTTCCAGATGCCACGGGGAAGGCCACATTTTCAAACCATCATATCGAGGGATGCAACAGACTTCTGTGGGCTGATTCTCTGCTTGCCCCTGGCACTGTATTTTCAAGCTAATCTTATAGAACATGTCCCCAAAGCACTGCTCTTTCAAGAGAAAGGATCCAAGTTCTCTTTTTATGGCACTAGACATCAAAGTGGCAAAGCAAAGAATATAAGAAGTGGCAGTGGGTTTTAGGACAGAAGTTCCAGTTCTGTCTTGTGCCATGTTTTTAAAATTTTAATCTGCATTAAATTTTATCTACCAAGTGGAGGCAGATACATTCTGGGGTAGCAGTAATGACCTCATTAAGAGGCTCTCCTGACCAAGAAGAAATCACCTTTCTGAATCCTCTCTTCCCATGTCTATCCTGAGTGGTCTAACTGGGAACAGGAGAGAGGAAGATATCTCTAGTGGAGTCAGGGTCCTCTGACTTCTAGATTATTTTTGAGTGATTAATCTGGGTTTCTAATTCACTGATTTGGGCCAACTGCTGAGAAGGGAATCCTCTAGGAGGTCGTGCCCTGGGTGGGGAGAGATGCCCGTGGTCCTCACATCCTGGCTGCCCAACTCTGTCTTCAACCTAGGGCAGGGACTTCCTGCTTCCTGGAAACTCCAAGAGGGACCCTCTCCAGCAACATCTCAATGAGATATGATGCTCAAAAGGCCACCATTTGTTTCACATTTGGGATCTGAATGATGAACTCTGGGGCTCAGGGAGTTTAGATATTCTAGAGCTGTTAATTTGACTCCCAGTCATTCTCCTAAAGTTGATCTGTTATCAGGAAAATAAAAATTAACATATGCTACTAGTAGTAAATGGCAACCCACTCCAGTATTCTTGCCTGGGAAATCCCACGGACAGAGAAGCCTGAGGAGTTATAGCCCATGGAGTTGCAAAAACTGTTGGATATGACTTAGCAACTAAACAACAACTAGTATTAAAAAATAAATGCCATTTGGTGGTGGTTTAGGGGCTTCTCTGGTAGTTCAGTCGGTAAAGAGCCCAGGAGACCCAGGTTCGATCCCTGGGTAGGGAAGATGCCCTGAAGAAGGAAATGGCAACCCACTCCAGTATTCTTGCCTGGAGAATCCCATGGACAGAGGAGCCTGGTGGGCTACAGTCCTTGGGGTCACAAAGAGTCAGACACGACTCAGCAACTAAACAACAACTAGTATTAAAAAATCAATGTCATTTACATATTGATATCTACTGATCCTGTGATAGGGAAGGATTAAAAAAAAAAAAAAGATTTTAAATAGAATGTTGGCTTAAGAGACTGTCAGAAACTAATCTAATTTCCCTGAAAAGGTACTTACTTTTAGAATATCATCCAGGTGCATGACTTCTTGGTTCAGATCCTGAAACTCTTTATACTGCTCTTTGTGTGGTTCTAACGCAAGGAAAAGCCCATTAAAGGCATCCTCTAGGCTTCCATCCAGGAAAGACCTACAGCCTTCCGACTCTGCACTGACTGAGCCCTCAGACAGCAGCCTCTCGGTGGCCGCCGGCACCTCTGCCGAGGTGAGCCTCTTGACCAGCTGTTTCGTGATGTTTCCTTCAAAAGTGTCCAGCTCCACGGGCTTGAGTTCGGAGGCCTCTTGCAGAAGGGCCTCTTGCAGAAGGGCCTCTGCGACTCCCTTCTGCAGGAACAGGCGCTCCGGCCCGGCACCCATGGCTGCTCGGCAGCCCTCGGGCTTCCCCGGCCCTTGGGTCTCTCCCTCGGGGTGGCGCCGGGGCTCTGAGCCTTCTCTCGAGGAGCTGCTGCAAGAGGCCGAGCTGTAGTCCTCCAAGCCCTCGTTCTGGGAGGATTGCCTGCCTGGGGGCAGCTCTGCGGAGGTGATGGTGATTTCTGGACTTGCCGCGCACGCGCCAGGAAGAGAGTCGGCTGGGCCGGGGGCGAGGGTGCAGTCCTCGTTGGGCAGGTCGCTGAAACTGAGGGACAGTGGCATTTTCTCCTCGGTTGCCTTCCCGTTTTCAAAGATGTCATCAGGTAGATTTGACTGTAGGTAAAAGGCAAATCATTATGATTTTGGAAACACAGGATGTGTTTGGCCTTGTTCATTTCGAGACAAAATGTAAGACAATTAAAATAAGAAACAGACCTTTCACGATATTAACATTGTATTTGTTGATTGTGTGTGTGTGTGCCTGCAAGCATGGCAAAACAAAACAAGCCTTTAAAAACTCTATTTCCATTATTGAACCTACTTAAAAGTTCATTGTACTGGTCTCAGGTTTGACATTTTTTAAACAAAAAAGTTGGGGGCAGGGCAACAGCGCTTGTTTCCTAAATTCCAGGATCTCACAATATCTGGCAGCCATAGTTAAGAACACTACCGTTTCTTTTTTTTTGGCATCGATCTTAAAGGGCTTTCCAGCATTCATGCTATTTCATTCAAAAGATGTGATGCTTTGTTCTGCTTCATTTCTCATAAATTATTTTTTGAAAATCTCTACCCACAAATCCCAAGCCCTGGAAAATGTTTTATTAATTCAGTAACCATGCCACAAATAATTCAAATTCAGAAATATGTTTGCAGAGCTTCTATAAAAAGAGGAGAAAAAGACTGATGAACTAAATAACTGTGTTCCAGGGCTGCAAACCCCAGAGCTCCCAGGGTGTCTGGAAGCCCCAGGTGCTCTGCCGGATAGCCCCAGCTCTGTGATCCGTGAAGCAGAACTCAGAAGACAGAGGTCAGAAATACCCAGGTAACCAAGATAATTCATTTATGCAGGCATTCACAATCTCCAAGTCATCTTTCCTGACACTGTGGTCTGCGTAGTGTTGAAGTGCCAAACACTGTTCAGTGGGAAAAGTTTTCTAGTTATTTGAGATCGACTCCTTCAAAATGAATACTTTCTCTTGGATTCCAGATTTGATTGTTTAAGTAAATATAAGTACCTAGTTTAACTTCATATAAAACAATGAGGGACTTCCCTGGTGGTGCAGTGGTTAGGACTTTGTGCTCCCACAGCATGAGGCACAGGTTTGATCCCCAGTTGGGGAACGAAGACCCACATGCCATGTGGCATTGACAAAAAAATAAAAAAAATTAAAAACAACAGCAACATTGATCACGACAGTGCTGGGAATACACCCAGGAAACAAAAATGTTGCGGCAAATGAAGTGGGAAGCAGACAGAAAGCGGCTCCCCATTCTCCTCCAGCAGTGTCCCTGGTCCCCACACCTGCTCTTTCAACCCAAACTCTCCACTCTCGTCTGGTTGGAACCTCAGGATGTGTCACTGGGACCCTCAAGTGACCTCTGCAGGCTCACTTTCTTTGTGTCTAAAACGGAGAATATTTTCCTGGATTAGTGATTACTGAAAAGTGCTCCCAGAGTCCGGGGGGCGGGGTGGGGTGGGGAGGGGTGAAGGGAGTTGCAGGGACCGTTGTGGGGGTGCTTCTGCTCCCCCTACTACCGCCAGCTCCTTCACTTCAGTTTCCTTCCTCCTCTATCTGTACCCGACTCTCATCCACCCCAAACAGGCTTTATGCCTCCAGGGAGAGATGAAAGAGGAAGCTTCTGGGGAGAAATGGCGGAAGGCTGAGTCCTGCTCCCGGCACTTCCTCCATGGGGCCCCCTGGGCATCCCACAGAGCCCCGGTCCTCTGAGCTGTCCGGCCCAGCCTCAACTCGCCTTCAGAACACACATTCCCAGCGGCTCTGACGGAGGCGGAGGCCCTGGCTAAGTAAGGAGGGGGGCCTGGGTGATCTGGATTCTTATTTAAACTCCAAGCTCCACTTCAGCCATTTCTCTGCAGCCTCACATTCCCAAGCCGCTATTTGCTTGGACTTCAGTGGCAAGTGAGACTGATCTGCCTGTCGAAGGGGCTGTACCGGCTGCCAAGGGGCCGAGCCTACAAACAGGCACAGGGGGGCAGGCATGTTTAACTGACGGGTGATTGGGCGCTGGCGCAAGGGGGCGGCTGCAGCCTGGGAGAGAGACAACCTGGAACTCAGCCCTAGAAGACGGAGAAGAAAGGAAGGAGGGGGAGGAAGTGTGTTCTAGAAGGAACAGCAGTCTGTGGGAGATCCTGAGAGGGAGGGTGCATGGGGAAGCGGGGCGTTGGGCAGAGAATGAAGCCTGGAGGGATGAGAGGTGGGCCCGGAGAACTGGGCCGGAAGGGAACTGGCTGCTCTGAGGAGTCTGTGTGCATCAAGTTCAAAAGGCTTTATGAACATATAGTTCAAAAAGCTATAGGAAGCCATCACATTTTTCTTCTAATCTTGCTCTTGTTTAAATGATGTGACTAAAATCGCTGCCAGCTCCCTCCCCAGCCCTCCGACTCGCACTGTATGAGCATGAATACACATTTGGCCTTGGTGGTTACTCTTATCAGCTGCTGCCTGCTTTATCTTTCCCATATCGTCTTCCTACTTCCCTTGGAAATTTTATTGGAGTTTAGCCTCCTCCATTTTACCTGTGTGTTTCTTTTAATTCAATGAATAAGAGGTTATTATTATTATTATTAACCAGAAGACTTTTAACCCTTTCCTCTTTGGACATTCAAAGATTACTTTATATGTCTGTAAAGGGCAGAACATTCCAGGTATGTACGTACATATGTTTATTCTCCTGTGACATAAAGGGCAACACATATATGTAGGTAACTTATTACATCTTTGACTGAAAATCAGAGTCTCTTTTACTATGACAGTATAAAACGCACTAAGGCTAAGAACCTCTTTCAATAAAAAGAGCTCTAGGAAAATTGGTTTAAATCTTTCTGACTTCCTCAAATGCCAGTTTTTGAAGGCTGCAACTGTAAAGATTGATATTAGTGATACAGTAGCTTAACTTGTGAAAGAGAAGCTTCTTTGATTTCACGTGTAACTGCGTTTTTTTAAATGACAATCTTGTTACCATGGATATCTTTGCCACAGTGGAGAAAAGTCACAGCACAAAAGCAGAGATCATGGGAAGGGAAGGACAAACAGCCTCTCTCACAAAGGTGCATGCAAGCCCAAATTTCCCACCCTGGGGACAGGAGACCTGGAACCGTTAGCCAGTGAGCATGAGAGCGAAGATAAAACAAGAGGCATGCCAAAGCATACATGCCACCAGCCCCCAAAGGCAAGCACGTCACACCCCGGCGGGCCACCCACACTCACATAAAACTCTAGCACGGCCTTGGGTCTCAGCCTGAGGGAGGGCAGGTCACTGAAAGAGCGGCTGCGGTGCAGCTTGGCAAAGAAAGAGTCTTGCAAGGCACTCAAAACAGACAGCCTTGGCTTGTCTGGTGAAGGATGCAACCATCTCTTCAGAAGTCAAAGCAAGATGGGGAGTTAGTGGAAAGTAGCAGGTTACTATGTTTCTGTCAGCTCTTAAGCAAGCGTTTCTGATTAAAACAAGGGGCCCTTATTTACATCTACTTCTTCAAAAGGCTGATCTCAGAGAATGGATGGAAAAGTTGACATGCGCTGGTAAGTGGGGGGAGAGCAGAGCAGGGACGGAGGGGGTTGACCACCTGGGTGCCAGTGGCCATGGGCATTTAGGCAGGTGCTTCCCTTAGTCACCATTGGGATAGGGTGAACTCGAAGATGACGTCACAGTCGGCCCTCCCCTCTGTATCTGAGGGTTTTGCATCCATGGAAAAGAAATTCCCGAAAGTTCCAAAAAGGAAAACTTCAATTTGCCAATTTGCTGGCAACTATTTACATAGCATTTACACTGTATTTACAACCATTTATGTGTCATTTGCATTACATTAAGTATCACAGGTAATCTAGAGATGATCTGGCATACATGGGAGGATGTGAAGGTTATGTGCAAACACTGCCATTTCATATAAAGGACTGATTGGAGCATCCTCGAATTTAGCTATCAAAGTGGAGTTCCCAGAACGAACCCCCGAGGATACAGAGGGATGACTGCATTAGGAATTATAGAGACTCCCTAACACTGTAAGTTAAGCATTTCAGAGGCTGGATGCAAGCACTGCCTCAGGTTCATCATCTCTCCCCCAGAAAGCACACAGAACTTACGAAGAAGGAGTGATCTTTGAAGGTGGGCGTTTCCGGGGTACCCTGGCTATACATGGACATTCTTCTCTGGAGGGCGGCCACCTTGTTCCCAGCACCCGAGGATGGGGTCATGTCCTCCACGTCAAATGGACTGCAAAACAACAGGACCCCATGAACATGCTTGTTAAAATCACCCATCATCACCGGACCGCAGGCCAAGAAAGCACCTCATTATACTAATGTAAACTCGAGCCAGTGGGAACTAGGCTTGTTTGTTGTTCAGTCACTAAGGCATGTCTGACTCTGTGACCCCTTGGACTGTAGCCGGCAAGGCTCCTCTGTCCAGGCAAGAATACTGGAGTAGGCTGCCATTCTCTTCTCCAGGAATTATCCCAACCCAGAGATAGAACCCGTGTCTCCTGTGTTGGCAGGCAGATTCTTCACCACTGAGCCCCAGGGAAGCTGGAGAGCTGGGGTGGTTTGACCAAATTGGTCTGTCACCAAACAAACCATGATTTTCAAAAAGTGGAGCAGAAAAGAAGTCTAGACTCACCCAAGGGACCACAGATTATCACCACAGTTTTAAGCACAATTTATGTGCACACCTGGATACCAGTTAAATCTGCTTCTTCATTCATATTAGAGACATAAACAAAAAGAATCTGCCTGTGATGCAGGAGCCACAGGAAATGTGGGTGTGATCTCTAGGTCAGGAAGATCCCCTGGAGGAGGGCATGTCAACCCGCTCCAGTATTCTTGCCTGGAGAATCCCAGGGATAGAGGAGCCTGGGAGGTTACAGTCCATAGAGTTGCAAAGCGTTGGACACGAATGAAGTGACTTAGCATAACACAAGATGTTGAAGAAGTCTGTAAAAATGCCTGGAGCTTTGCAAGGACAGATGCTTTAATGATACAGGAGAGTGATAGATTATTGTTTGGTGCTGAAGAAAACACTCCTGTTCATTTCAGTTCACCCAGAGCCTGCTGCGTGATTGAGAGGACGACAGTCTGTTCACAATGATGCCATCTGACATCCTGCCATGGGCTCATCCAGCAGGAGCTTGCATTTGAGATGTCAGTCGTTACAAATTATGAGGAGAGATGGGCTAGGCAAATCATGTGGACACTATTCCGGTGACAAGGTTACACATCTTTGCTGCTTCCATGCCTGACCCTCTGTATTGTAAAGGGGCCCAGACGTTAATATTCGACAGGCCCTCGTTACTTGGTAACAGGGACATAAGGTCAACTGCTGTGAGCAACCAGTGTTTCATGACTTAGCAAGACCTTTCTCATGGGATGACTTCAGAAAACCACTTTTTATTTGGAGGATCATTGCATTACAATGTTGTGCTGGTTTCGGCCATACAACAACGTATATCAGCCATAAGTATACACATGTCCCCTCCCTCTTGAGCCTCCCTGCCACCCCCACCCTTCTTAGCAGAAAACTACTTTTAAGTTCTGTACTTGGACAAAAGATTTCTCTTGCCCTTTGGAAATATTCTATTTCAGCATTTAGAGTGTGGAGAGACTAAGGATACCCAAAGCTTTCCAAAGCAGCGTATGATGTCTGCGATAAAGAGGGTTAAGCAGTGAAGACACCACAGCAAGCATCAGGATCTTTCTGCAGACAAAGTATCTCATACTGGACCGTTTCTTTCCTTCACATCAGTTGACTTGAGAGATACATTTCTTTATACACATTCAAGGGTTGAGAAGGAGGGATGGAGGCAGGATAAAATGTTTAAAAACAGAAAGTCAAAGAGGAGAGTAGTGATATGATATTAACATATGTGAACACCTAGCAACCCTGTTAAAGAGATTCCTGGGCCCTGGGGTGGGGCCTGAAAGTCAGTGTTCACGCCAAGCTCCCTGGTGATTCTGATAGTCCATGCGCCACCCCAGGAACAGCACAAGCCTGTGACACGTATTTTCATTGCGATGATATAAAAAAGGGCAACTTACTACCAGGTGATTTCCAGGTTGAGTTTGATGGTGCCAAGGTCATTGATGTCCACAGCCACCACCTGAGGTCGGGCTGCAAACAGCTCTTTGGTCTCACAGGTCACGCTGCCGACCAGGAGGTGAGTCGCCAGCCCTTTGAGTTCTGTGACCTGGTGGGAGAGGGAAGGGAGAAAGGCCTTACAGGACAGCGCTGGTCGAAGGCACCCCCTCTGCTTTTCTCGGCCGGGGCAGGCATTTCAGAATCATATCTGAAGCTGGAGGTGGGTGTTTCCAAGCCCGTCTCACATTTACACTGCCGCGCTGACACGAGGGTGGGTCTGGTGATGTGCCTGTAGCACAGACAGCGGTCTGGGGGGTGGAGGGGCAGCAGGCAGAGGTCTCGGGGACAGGTCTCCCTGACAGACCATTCAGCTGTGGCAGCAGCAAAGACAACACGCAGCAGTGCTGACACCGTACCTTGATGGAAATGAACCCGACTATCAGCGGCAGGAACACCATTTCTTCTCCATCCCAGCTCTGTTTGCCGTTGACCTCTATCCTGCCTTTCAGTTTCCACCTCTGTCGGCCGTACTTCATGAAAATCTGGGGAGAAGACACCAAAGGGTCCTCAGGTTCCACCGCCCTCACCCACCTTCCCTCCGAACATCAGGATCGAAAAGGCAGGTTAAAAACCGCTGCCGCTCCTCCCCTTCTCCAACATCCTCAGGCCACATCCTGACTGTCACTTCTTCTGAATTCTCGGGGTGGGGGTGGGTGAAGCAGAACACCAGTGGGGAAAGACTTTCCAAAGGGAGTAAGTTCTGCTTCTCTCGGACCGGGCGCGAAGGCCTTCCTTTAAAAAAAGTTTATTGTATCAGTCCTTTCAATGAACAGATGACCCATATATGAGAGGTCTTATAGGAGATCCAACCAGTTCATTCTAAAGGAGATCGATCCTTCATTGGAAGGCCTGATGCTAAAGCTGAAACTCCAATATACTTTGGCCACCTCATGCGAAGAGTTGACTCACTGGAAAAGACTCTGATGCTGGGAGGGATTGGGGACAGGAGGAGAAGGGGACGACAGAGAATGAGATGGCTGGATGGCATCACCGACTCGATGGACATAAGTCTGAGTGAACTCCGGGAGTTGGTGATGGACAGGGAGGCCTGGCGTGCTGTGATTCATGGGGTCGCAAAGAGTCGGTCACGACTGAGCGACTGAACTGAACTGAACTGATACTAATCTCTAAACTTTCTTATGGGCCCAACTTTCTTTTTCAAAATAAAAAAAATACAAATAAAAAGACAACTAAGAGGCAAAATAATGACAACTGACTCTCGTCTCTCAAGTCCAACACCCAGACTGACACCATACTTACTTCATATTGATCTCCAGGACAGAGGCGAGCAAAGCCAGCCAGACCTGTAAGCAAACAGGTGGGATCAGACACACAGAGTCAATTTCTCCTCTTTACAAACCCTCACTGGCACATTTGTAAAACTCAAAGTGTCAGGCCTTTGTGAAAACTCCTGTAATATTTTCTGGGGACCCTCTGTGGGCACAGCTATTGTTGGGAATTCAATCTGTCTCAGCAAGAGAGGACATTCCTTGCTGGGATGATGGGAGATGTGCTCGCCAGGCAGATAAGGCTGTTTCTTCTATGAAGAGCCCCGTTAAGTCGTGAGACTGTGAGACAATTGAATCTGCTTTCCACCAGTTCCATGAGTGATGCCAGGGTTAAGATAGAGAAGGTCCAAGGAGGTGTCAAAAAGCACCTGCTGTTACCACTCTCTGTCAGTAGATGGCAGCAACTTACCAGTCCCTCACACCTCTCCATCCACAGAATCACTCCATTGAGGACCAGTTTCTACTAACAAGTAGAACATTAACAAGCCTCTTAAAAAGATTTACTGAAATAAGAGCAGAATTAAAGAAACCAATTTTCACTAATAGTTTTCTGGAGGATTAGTCTTTTTATTTTTAGTACTTCTGAAGCAAAGCACAATCAACTTGTTTTTAGAAATCCAAATTGGCTGGATATGCCGATTCCAATAAAATCCTAAGCACTCTCTAAAAACCTCTACAGACTATTCAGAATTCATCTACTGCCTGTTTACCTACTTGGGCAATTACAGTGGTGGCCTGGTTAAAAAAGAAAGCAAAACGAAACAAAAAACTAAAAACTGATCTGATATCCTTGCTGGAGAAAGGAGAGTAAAGGTGAAAATCCTTTGAAGGTTTTTCTTTTTTCCCTTTCAAAATCACCAGAAATTGTGTATTGGAAGAACTTCTCCAAATGGGAGAAAGCTACTTGGTACAGGTGTTTTTGAGCTTCTCAGCTCATGTTATTAAAGCAAAATGTTTTTGGAATTGCTTGTAGTTGCATTGCACTGGTACTGTGATTATCACGATATGTGGCATTCAGCAGTAGGTAGGTGACAACAGGCCTGGGGCTATGCTATGCTTCTTCAAGTCCTATTGGCTTATGTAAGCCATTACGGTACTGATGGCATAAATGAAACATCTGCACTTACTGCCTAGTGAGTGTCCTTTCAACCTGGCAAAGTTACTTTCAGAGGGGACAACTTCATGTTCCTCAGTGGTTTGGGGATGAATGTGGCACTGTCTACAGAGCTTTCGTGATGACCACCCCAAAACCCGCCACAGAGGTCAGCACCAGGGAAGGACATGGGAGGTGGGGGGCTGAGGGGCCTTTGATCTCCATGGCTGTCTTCCTGGCTCCTGCAGATGCTTTTCTGTAAATGCGACTGAAACAGCTCTCCTACGACCTCCTTCAGAAGCCCCAGACACTACAGTGAGCAGTCGCCCACCCTGTTCTTCCTTTGCTCAAGGGCCATTCTGCCAGAAGAACGCATCCCTTTTTTTTTCCAGTTCTACAAGGATCTTCTTTTCCAAAGATAAAAAGGATCACACATGTTGGCTGGCAGCACGTACACAGAGAAAAGGCTGGTTGGAAATTCATGACAATTTTAACAAAATTTAGCACTGGGGGGAGCCATTCTGAAGCTAAGGAAGTCACACTTTCTACTCCAAGGAAAACAGCCAAATAGCTGAATAGCTGGGAGGTCCCATTACAGGCCTGATGGATTTATGCAGAGACATAAATAATGCAGATTTACTGGCTCCCTTGTAGATGTCCCCTCTCCTGGGCTGGACCTGCCCTGAAAGCTGCAAGGGCCAGGACAGACTTTTGGACATGCACACTACCTGGAACTTAATGTGAAGTAGGTAATAACTGGGAGAAGAAGGTGTTTTCGGTAACAGACCAGATCTTCATGTGCACATTGGTGGATGGCTCTGCACCCTCCCTCTTTAGCCTGGCACTGGAGCCTCTTTAAAATCTGGCACCAAGGAGCCCCACAATTCTCCTCCCAAGGTCCTCTCCTGCTTGCTCAGTTGCTCAGCCGTATCCAACTCTGTGTGACCCTATGAACCGCCCAGCAGGCTCCTCTGTCTATAGGATTCTCTAGGCAAGAATACTAAAGTGAGTTGCCATTCCCTCCTCCAGGGGAATCTTCCTGACTGAGGAATCAAACCTGAGTCTCTTATGCCTCCTGCATTGGAAGGCAGGTTCTTTACCACTAGTGCCACCTGGGAAGCCCAAGATCCTCTCATTCTAAAACAAAATGTCCGGGAAGACTTTCTCCTCCGCCCTCCCCCCAGGCTTCTAAGCAGTTGGCCACATTGTTGGTTAGGCAGGTTGTTTATGCCACTGAATTAGACTGGACTGGCTCATGCACCCATTTTCTCCAGTAGACTGTGTGGAAGTCAAGGCCAGGGACCGTTTGCCAGGATGCAGCTGGCCAACAGCAGGAGCTCAGCGACCACTTGATCAATTGTTTTTACCACCATCACCTACCCCACCCCCGCCAAAAGCCCCACAGAATGATTTTGTTGTTGTGTGTTGGGGTGGGGTGAAAAAGGAAGTGGGGAAGGGTGTGGCAGGAAGAAGTTGAGTTACCAGGTCTGCGAATGTTATGAAAGATCCTCAGTTTATGTCACTATGTATGGTGGGAGTGGTAATTTTTTCTTACCAGAATTAATAACAGATAAAGTAGCTAACTGCAAAGATGCAAGATTTCTTGGCAGCACGAGTGACTGGCTTCCTTTTATCAAGAGAAAGGAAGAGTTTCGTGGGGATATTGTCCTTGAAAGGCTTCATAGAAATAGTTCAGGTTTTCATATTAGATTAGGAAAGCAGAAGTGAGCTTGCAGGTTTGAGTGATCCCTGTACCCAGACAGAAGCCAGGGAAGACTATTGGGTAGGTGGAGAGAACAAAGTCAAGGGTAGTGATGGAAGAGCAGGAGCCAGCAGAAAGTTCAGTAAATCCATCACAATAACTTGTCATAATGCAGATTTGTTCTTCAGCTGGGCAGCCAGTCCCCCAGTGGATGGCAGGGTCCCCACAGCGTCCTCACTGACCATCAGGCCTGAGGTCCAGATCTGGTGGGTGGGGTTCCCCTTTCTCCCACACCTCTCCCAGGATGCCTGGGTGCTGGGTGGAGGATGACCATCCCATATAGAAGAGAACATTTTTTGGGCAATCTTTTATCATATCTGCTCAACTTTGTTAGAACTTCCCACCTCTGGGGCTTCCATGATGGTCCAGTGGTTAAGACTTTGCACTTCTGTTCCAGGGAGCATGAGTTTGATCCCTGGTTGGGGAACTAAGATCCCACATGCCATGCACTGCAGCAAAATAAATAAATAAAGTACTGTGTGACTTTGGGGACAAGTCACTTAACCCCATTCTCCATGCCAGAAATGGGGAAATTACCATCCCACCCCAAATTGGTGCATTTGATAACAGTGTCAGAAACGGGACATATGGAACTGCCTGTGTTAACAGTGAGAAGATAGGTATGACGGGAATTTCTCTCAGCTGTGGGACCCTAGACTGTGCTAGCCTGCGTGGCTGGTGCCTCGAGAGTTGGGGGAAGGAAAGAGACGTGTTCTCTGCGAAACGCTGACCCAGGACAGTGGTTTTCCAGAAGCAGGGTGCTGATAGAATCATCCTGAGGATGAAAGATACACACACTCCGGACCCTGCCCTGACATGCTGAGAGGAGGGCAGGGCCCGAGTGGTTTTAGAACCACTGACTCAGGTGAGGACTCAAAATGGAGAGGATGGACCGAAAATCTGAGAAAAGCACAGATGCCGCACCTCGGCAGTGAAGTAAGCGTTGAGACTTCACAGTGAATAACAGACTGATTGGCAATGGGATTTGCTGGAGAGAAGAACAAGGCCACGTGGGCAGCTGAGGGTCAAGGCCGTGTGGACTGGCAAGTATACTCATACAGAGAAGCTCTCCAGGCATGGAACTTGACGGAAAAATCTCTCTCCTGAGATAGGTGACTCATTGGAAAATAAAGCTCTCCTGTTGAACGCTTTTTTAAAAAAGCGCCCCTCTCCTACTCCCTTGATGGCAAAAAGTAGGCAAGAGGGTGATTAAATCCCCACTAGCAACCCAGGGGTGCAGCTGCTAAGACACCTCAGCAAAGGAAAGGCACACGCACAGCCATCTTCCCCACGGTGAGTGGGCAGATGGCCCAGACTCAGAAGGAAAAAGGACCTGCTCTGATGGCTGCTCGTTTGAGAGCCCTGCCGGCTGCTGGACTGTTAGCCTGACACCTGGGGGATGCTCTGTCTTCTAACACTAGAGCTTCTTTTTGTTTTGAAGATGCTAGTGGTGCAAACTGACACTGCTTCTAGGGTAGAACTTTCTGGAGTCAGTACCGGAAAGGCAGTGGGAAAACGCACAGTCCTCTGGGAGCGTTAACACTAAAAAGCCTTTAAAAATAAAGAACTTGGTATGTTGTTTACAGGAAAGTAGAGCATAAACGAACAAACTCAATGATGCCAAGAAGCCAAAAGACAAGTCTAGACTGTGGGATATTCTGTACAACAGTGACTTCAAAACAAAACAAAACACGGTGGGGTCTGTTTTAGATAAAAAGTAAACTAAAAACAGATACCTGATGACCAATGATAATGTGTGGACCAAATGTGGATCCTGATTTGAACAAACCAACTATACAACTCATTTTTAAGATGGCTGGGCCATTTGCCAATGGAATGGATTCATAACAAAGGCATGTTCATTTTATTAGAAGTGATAATACTTAGCATGTGGTGATGTAAGAGGCCCTATTATTTTTTCCCCCGACAGCACCACACAGCTTGTGGGATCATAGTTCCCTGAGCAGGGATTGAACCTGGGCCCTCGGCTCTGAGAGCGCAGAGTCCCAACCACTGGACGCCCAGAGAGGTCCCAAGTTGCCCCTGTTCTTTAAGAGAGGCATATGGCAGTCTACAGGGGGAGACTCCCACATCTGAGTTTTATTTCATCAAAGGAAAAACAAAGACGAAGAAACAGATGAAGCAAAGGCGGCAAAACCTTGCCAATTATTAAATCGAGGTGATGGGTCTATGCGTGTTCCTTGTAATATTCTCTCCATGTTTGTGTATGTTTGAGATCCTGTCATAGTAAATATTGAAGAGTGTAGGCAAGGCTCAGGATGAGAAGGTTCTGGAGCATCAATAAATTAAGTCGGGAGGGCTGACAGAGGATGGCCTAGTATCTTTGCAAGGACAATAGAGTATGTGATGTGACACTTGGAGGAGCTCTGCAGAACTGACGCCTGCCTCTCTAAACCGGGGGGAGGATACCTTTCATCTTGATGGAGAACTCCCCCAGCTGCTTCTCCAGCTCTGCTTCAATGGCGCACATGTTCTAGAAAGAGCACAGGGGACCAGCATTAGAACGAAGCTTCTCTCAAAGCACACCATGTTCTCACAGCGGTGGACAACCACTGCTCAAACCAGAGGCATTTACCTGTTTGCGATGAATTACATGACCCTGCTCATGGAGCAATCTTGACAAAATGTTTTACCTAAGCCTAAATGGGCCTTCTAGTGTGTGGGAAATTTAGAGCACAGGAGACCAAGTTAACTTATAAACAGTCAGATGGATCCGGAATGTGGGAGATTCTAAAAGAACTGGCCTGGATTATATAAAAAGGCAGTAGTACTATGGGATAGAAATTCGAGTTAAAAGAGATTAAAGAGACACAACAACCAAATGTAATGTGTTAACTCTGATTCCATCCTGATTTTAAAGTAAATAAAGTAAAAGAGTTATGAAAGACATTATTGGACCAAATAAGAGAAATCTGAAAATGGACAGGATGTTAGATCATTCTATAGAATGACTGGTAATTAATATTCTTAGTTGTGATAATGGTGTGTGGTTATGAAAAGAATACATGTGTTAGGTAGGTTCTCATTAAAGGATCCATGCTAAAATATTTATGGGGTGAAATGTCACATTATTTACCACTTACTATCAAATGACTTAGTAAAAAGGGAAGAAAATGGAGCATATGCAAGAGAAGGAAAGCAAATATGGCAAAACATTAGCAACTGGTAAGTCTAAATAAAGTAATATGATGGTCAACATACTAGTCTTCAGTTTTCTGTAGGTTTGAAAATTTTCTTAACAATAATTTGGAGTCAAAAGACCTGAGAAGTTCAACTGTACTCCAAGCGAGGGAGGCAGGGTTCCTGCTGCCATGCCAGGAGGCCCCCAAAATGATTCTTGGGTTTGACAAGTGTCCTCTCCTCGTCTAATGTTGAGGGAACAGTAGAGGCAAAGGAGCGACACCATCTCTGCCTGTGGTTAGATATCTAACCACCCAGCCTACTTCCTCAGTGTCTGAGGACCTAAACAACAGAGCAGCTACAGTTAGAAATCAAGAGGAAAAGCGCTGTGGCTGGGGGCTGACCCCACGGAGGCCCTCCTGCAGTGGCCAGTTTAAGCTTTGGATGGTAGCTCAGCTGGTAAAGAATCCACCTGCAATGCAGGAGACCCTGGTTCAATTCCCGGGTCGGGAAGATCTTCTGGAGAAGGGATAGGCTACCCACTCCAGTATTCTTGGGCTTCCCTAGTGGCTCAGACAGTAAAGAATCTGCCTGCAATGCAGGAGACCTGGGTTTGATCCCTGGGTTGGGAAGACTCCTGGGAGAACAGCATGGCAACTCACTCCAGTATTCTTGCCTGGAGAATCCCATGGACAGAGAAGCCTGGTGGGCTACAGTACATGGGGTCGCAAAGACTCGGACATGACAGAGCGCCTAGGCACAGCACACAGCTGTCACCTCTGGTGTTCTAAGCAGAAGGCCCTGTGCCAGCCTTCTGCGTGCGCCCTCGATCCCCCTGCCCCACACAGACACCCTGGGGCAGCATCTGCAGGCTCCTCCCCCATCACAATTTGGGGGCTCTGGCCTGTGGCCTGGGCAGATCAGTGAGCGTGGACAAGGGCTGCTTCCATATACTATCCTTTTTTAAAACTTTTTACTTTGTATTGGGGTACAGCTGATTAACAATGTTGTGAGTTTCAGGTGGCCAGTGAAGGGATTCGGCCATACATACACATGTATTCATTCTCCCCTAAACTCCCTCCCATCCTGGCTAAGGGGTTGCTTCCACTCGGATTTTGTTTGCAGAGGGCTTCAGGATTGACTTGTAAGCTAGGGGGTCTGACTTTTAAGCGTCAGTACCTCAAATAGCTCAGCGAAGCTGGGGAAAACTTCCTGAGGTTGAACTCTGTGCAGCTGGTAAGTTTTGAAAACAAAGTCTCAGTTTTGTAAACCAATTTTCTTCCTCTGAGCACTGGGTGTCTCTGGGAAGGAATGCATTACTGTTTCTAGAAATATATCAACGATGTTATTGTACATGTCAGGACTGTGACCAGAGTCTTTAGGAAACTTGGTGGGGGCAGGGGACAGCTAGTTTAACAGTTAAGGACACCCACAGTCAGGATTGTCTTCTGTCTCCCCCAGGCAGCCCTGGATGAACACTGCTGCCATTGCAAAAGGCTCCCAGAACCATCAGTTCCTAAACCCTCTTTGTGATAAAATCCGTCTTTTTTGTGGTTATGTGAAGACACAAATCCACCTGATGTCAAGTATGGTAGGAAGTTACTGATGTCCTGGCTTTCCTTCTCCTCTTGCTGAAATTACACTACACAACAATCTTGAATTTGTGAGCAAATATGATGTTGTGTCTTGGCACCTGACCAGGGGTGGTTATTTTTTTTTTTCCTTAAAGCTTTTTATTTTATATTGGGTATAACCAGTTAACAATAATGGTGATAGTTTCAGGTAGACAGCAAAGGGACTCAGTCATACACAAACAAGTTTCCATTCTCCCCCAAACTCCCATCCCATCCAGGCTGTCATGTAACACTGAGCAGAGTTCCATGGGTGGGTATTTCTGAAACACCCTACAAAAGTTTTAGGACAGGCACGGCTGCTGCTCTGTCTTTGGTTTGTGTAACATGAATGACCGCTGTCGCTGGCAACTGCTCTTTTGACTTCAGAGGTGTGCGGAAATGAGGTCTCCTGAACTAGGGCTGCTTCTAAGCCAGAGATTCTTAGCCTGTGCTCCATTAACTTGGATAGGGAAAAAAGAAAAAGTCATGGTGCTATTTCCACTAACCTCTAACTGCAATCTAGTATGTCTGTATATCATGAATGGAGAAAACAAGCCACAGCTGTACGACTGGGACCGAGTAAAAGTCTATGTTTATGTCACATCAACTGTTGGAGGCATCTTGAGAAATCATTTCAAAACTGTGAAATTTCAATAGTTATTGGAGCCGTTGCTTATAGTTTGATGTGTTCGTAAAGCAGCAGTCTTGTACTGTACCACGCATTTGGTTTTAAAAATATTTTGATCACTGTGCTGACAATACTGAATTAACTGTATTTCAATATCATTTGTTTCCTTTGAATTCCTATGGGCTTTATTTCATGCATTCAAAAAGCATTCTCCCGAAAAGGGAACTTAGGTGAAGAAGCCCTGCTTTAGGCCATGAAAAAAGACAAAGGTGGTTCAGACAAGAGGCAGGGCTGGAGGGTTACACAGGAAATGATCTGCGGCAAGTCATCTAAGACGTCCCTCCTGTCCCAGGGCTGAGACAGATGCTCAGACCTGGGAACTGTACAGTAGACCCTCATCAGGCTGATGACTTCATTCATGACATTGGATCTCTGAACAAAGACACATGGGACAGTGAGAAGGTTTTAATAATTCAGTCATTTCATCTCAGACACTGCTATCAGGTGACCCCTGGGGAAGCAAAGGCCTCTCTGTGTCATATGTTTGGGCCCCAGAGACCGTCAGAAAGCAGGAAAGCGTGCTTCTGTTCATGACTCTTTTTCTTCCCTCCTTTAAGATAGGATGGAAATTTTTTACAATAAAATAATCATAGGCAGGAGGTTAGTGAACCCAACATCCAGGGCGGCCATCTTAACCACAAAGTCTGTTCAGTTTGCAGGGATAAAGCTAGAATGGATTGTACACTAGAGAATCTGGAAGAGAATTTCAATGAGCAGAACCAGCACATTTGTGGCTTATTCATTTGCTGACATTTTTAACATGTCTTTGTAGTCTACTTGTGCATAGAATGTACACATAAAGTAGAACACTTGTCCTGTGAACAGCTTCACAGCATTTAAAATCCTGTGGATTTGCACGCCCGTGAACAAGCCTATTACAATGACACCAGGAGGGGCGTGCCTGACAGGTGAAGCTTACAGACCAAGAAAGTCACGTGCTCTGGAGTTTACAGAAGGCGCTGAATCAAAATACCACGAACGATACCACCCAAGAGACATTTTAAAAAAACTGCACTGATGGCCTCAAGAAAATGCAAGACATGCAAATAGCAAAACTTCTCTCTCTAAAGAGTGCTTGCAGGGTGCCTGGTTCTAGGGATGTTTGTGTGCTTAGTCGCTTCAGTCATGTCCGACTCTTTGAGACCTATGGACTGTAGCCTGCCAGGCTCCTCTGTCCATGGGATTCTCCAGGCAAGAATACTGGAGTGGGTTTCCATGCCCTCCTCCGTGGGATCTTCCCAACCCAGGGATGGAACGTGTATCTCTTACATCTCCTGCATTGGCAGGTGGGTTCTTTACCACTAGCACCACCTGGGAAGCCCTATGGTTCTTGACAATTCAATTCAGGTCAGGCCTGGTGGAGTTCAGCAGCCGAACAGGCTGGCACACACCTCTGTGTACTCTTTGTAGCTCCGGTTGATCTCTGACAGGCTCTCGCGGGCAGCTTTGCTGGCAGGTGATGTTGCAAAAGCTTGCTTCATTTTACTGGCACCATCTTGAAGGCGTCTTTGGATACAATAAGCTTCGTAGAATTCATCTACCTGCCAGAATCAAAACAAAACAAGAACACGATCAATATTTATCACACTTGAAGGAAGTGACACAGGCCATTGCTAAGAATTCAAGATACTTCGTGTTTCTGAACTCAAAAGGAGACTCTTGTAGAAGTGCCATCCTTTCTAGACAGACCCATCATTTTTGTTTCAGCCACTAAGATCCATTTTCTATTTCAAACCAGATTTTACTCTGAGCTTTCTTTTCAAATGGCGTGGAATGAAAATGAACTTAACGCTGGTGGACTGTGTGAGATAAGGTTTAGATAATGAGGACAGGAGCCTCTTACACAAGGAACAAACACCGGAAGAGTGGGTACAGTATCACCTTGCATATACTGGGCTATGATCACTTTATTTTAAGAGTGTCACCAGGTGATATTCACACATCCAGATTTAGAATTCCTTTTAGAAAGAACTTGAGACTATTTATCGAAAATGATTTTTGTAAAGCTGTGGCTCAACAAAAGACAGAAAACAACGGTAAGTTATTCTTAAAATTAGAGTGAAGCATGATTGTCAAAACTTATCAAACTGAACATAAGAACTGTGACATTTTTGTCGTAAATTATACCACAATTAAAAACATAAATGGGAGGAATGGAAATGAACATTTCTCTGCAATACCTCTATGCTTAGGCTTCTAAATAATAATAAACTCTTTGCAAGTGGCTATTGATCATACTCATTAGATAAGCCTGACAGTCACTTAATACTTCTCAGGCAGTAATTCTCAATCAATCCAGGGTGAGTGTGATATTCAAGGGACATCTGGCAACATCTGGAGACATTTTCCAATGTCACATCTGGGAGGTGCTGCTAGCATCTAGTGGGTAGAGGCCAGGGATGCTGCTACACATCACAGAGGACAGCCCCCTACAGCAAAGAATTATCCCCAAATGTCAATAGTGCCTACGCTGAGAAAACCTAAAGTTATTCCAGATATTTTTCTCTACAGTCTCTTATAATATTTTCAGTTATCAACACACCAACCTCAGTTAAATAGGAATTTTCATGCAGATTAAAAGCATGATATCACTAGATAGTCTATGTTCTGGGAGGCAGTTATCTACCTAGGACTACTTGAAGTTTTCATTTCAGTACAAACTTTGTTCTCTCTAAAAGGAGGCTATAGCTATGGATTCAGAAGAAGGTGGAGATGAATACGATGGATTTCAGCATTTAAGATTCCCCTTTCGTCCTGAAGGCAACCTTCTGGCTGATCACTAAAAAGCATTACTACTAATACCTGTTAATGGTATAATTTTCCATAGTTGCTCTCTCTATATAGATGTCAGTGATGCTTAGCTGAGTACATGAATGTTAAGAGACTGAAGACAATTATCTTGGTTAAAGGATTCTTTGCTGCTCTTCGACAATTCACTCCACTTTTCTGAGAGGAATCGTCAAAACTCTGGAAGGAACAACAGTCTTTCATCTTTGGGGTTGGTGGATTTGTCCCTGAATAAGAGGGAGGTATAGGACCCAAGGGATGGTGGCATTTCTGCTGATAAGATCCTTTGGCTGGTGACTGGTATTGAGGGTGGTTTCCATACATTCAAACTAAAACTCACTTGGTGAGCTTGATAAAATGTTGATGCCCAGGCCTCACTCTGAGATGCTGATTTAGTAGGTTAGGGATGGGCGAGGAGTTTGAAAATTTAAATAAATGGTGCAGATGGTCTGATGTGGCTGATCTCCTTGAAACTTAGAAACACAGGAGCTGATACCTCTTCTAATTCAGGCCTGGCTGCTTCATCTCTGTGGCCTCCTGGGGGACTGGCCCTTCAGGCTCTTTCCCAAAGTCTCTGAGAATGTAATCCTCTCAATAAGGAAACTGCTCACTGGACCACTGGTATAGCCCTAATGATTAGTATACTACTTTGCATTTAAAGAATAGTTTATTTTTATTTTCATTTATTTTTAAAATACTTTATTTTTATTTATTTTTAACTTTTATTTTATATTGGAGTATCATTGATTAACAATGTTAGTTTCAGGTGTACAGCAAAGTGATTCAGTTAAACATATTTATTGTCATTGAAATATTAGTCTATCCTAGCCAAATGGAGCTAACCTTTCACATAAAGGATAACTAAGCAGGGCTTTAGTTATCTTTGTGGTTGGTGGATTTAGGTGGCTGCACTCACCTAAGCAGAAACTGGCCCAGCTGTAGGCAAGAATCTGTCTTACCTATAAGTTAGCAGTGTGTGTGTGTGTGTGTGTGTTAGTCGCTCAGTCGTGTCTGACTCTTTGTGATCCTGCAGACTGTAGCCTGCCAGCCTCCTCTGTCCATGGGATTCTCAGGCAAGAATACTGGATTGGATTGCTATAACCTTCTCCAGAGGATCTTACCAACCCAAGGATCAAACCCTGGTCTTCTGCATTGTAGGCAGATTCTTTACCATTTGAGCTACAGGGAAGTCCTATAAGTTAGCAGTGGCTCTCATCAAATAAACGGAGTCAATAAAATATAACTTGTTAGGATTTGTTAGGAATCCATGCATAAGATGCCACAGATAGGGGGTTACTAACCTTTAATAACCACTAAGATTGTTATATCTTACAATGATGGATATGAGATGGATAAATACACTTTTTCCTAATTCTGTTTTCTTGCTATTTTCCCAACTAAACAGAGTAATTTCAAAGCTCACTTGCCACATAAATATCTTCTAATGGAGGTCATTGTTTTACTTATTGAGTTGAACAGAAATAGGAGCAATTTCAGATTTACCAAGGTAATAAGTATCTTTCAAAGTAGGAATGGAGAAAGGCAGTATCATACACACATGTTTACAGACATGTAAATCATGAGAGAATTCTAAACTGGAAAGGATTCTTCCCATCATCTAGATTGACTACGTGCAACTCCAGGCTCACTACACAGAGAGGGAAGTCAAGGTCCACCTAGATGATACAGCCCAGTGAGTATATGGCAGAGATGGGAATAAATCTGAGACTTCTGACTCCTAGTAGAGAGAACAGCTTAAACCTCCAGTCTCCACACTTGGAAGATGAGTGGGTGCCTCTGATGGGTGCAGGTGAGAACAGGAATTGCTGATAGTGTGATTCAGCTGCCCTCAAAAGGAAACTGTTTCTAGCTTATGCCAATATTACCGACAGTGTCCAGAATGACGGGGGATAGTCCCGCTCCATGCTAGGGTGGTGGGACCATCAGTCGACTATTTGTAGGGTTCAGGGCTGGATATCAGGGACCCTGACAAACTGGAGTACACGGAGGGAAGCAATGAGGATGAAAAGGAACTTGGAAACCAAGCCATGTGAAGAAGACTGGAAGAAACTTAAGTAAGCATGAGAAAAGACTGAGGGAGCTTTACTACAGCTGTGGTTAAGTATTTGAAAGGCCTTGATAAAGAAGATTAGGGGGGTTCCTTCTTTATCAAGGAAGGATATGGAACCTTGTTATATGCGGGACCCAAGTGTAAAGTTAAGCAAGTGTGAAGATTTTTGGAGGGTCAGTCTGGTGCAATCTTATCTCTGACCAGACCACACTGAGGCTGTATTTTACATTAGTCACTGGGCACGCTGCACAGGAAACACTAAATATCTGTTGAACTGAAGCAGAGTAAAAAATGTGCTAGATCATCAGGCTCTCCATTCTTATTTTTTTCCTCCAACTTTACTGCCTGTTGGAGGATTTAACTGCTAACCAGGCTAGGAATCAACTGGATAAGAAATTCTCCATGGACTAGATGCTACGTTCAGGCCAAAGGTATACTGATTAGTGACTGAGACCTGAAAAACAGGCAAAGACAAGAGGAATGTCAATTACCTTACTGATGTGAAACTCCAGGCGCCTCATGTATCTTTCGATTGTTTTAATTTGCTGGAATTAAAAAGAAGAAGTTTGAAAAAATTACAGACATTTACAGTTTCACTGATTAGACATGTGTAGCTATTTATTAAAGATTTTTATTTTACAACTTTATTTACTTTTGGCTGTGCTGGGTCTTTGCTGCTGCCTGGACTTTCCCCTAGTTGCAGTAAGTGGGGGCTATTCTCTAATTGTGGTGCACGGGCTTCTTATTGTGGTGGCTTCTCGTTGCAGAGCATGGGCTCTAGAATGCTCAAACTTCAGTAGTTGCAGTTCCCAGGCTTTAGAGCACAAGCTCAATATCCGTGGTGCAGAGGCTTAGTTGCTCCACCGCATGTGGGGTGTTTCTGGACCAGGGATCCCAGGGATGGAACTTGTGTCCCCTGCATTGGCAGGTGGATTCTCTACCACTGAACCACCAGGGAAGCCCTGTGTGGCTATCTTTATCATCTCATACTCAGAAATACCAGAAATTGTTAATTATTTCCCCTTTCTTCCTATCTCTGTTACTACTTTAAAAGATTCTCTAGTGTCAACTTAGTATTTTTAAAAAATACTGAATACACACGCTGAAAGATGAACTTGAGCTAGCTTTTAGAATCCTCATGTTTAACATCAAGGGAGGCCAAACAAATGGAATTTCCTAGATTTCTGGCAAGACAGTATCATATTGGAGTATACTTAAATTCCTTCATAATGACATTTTATCAAAGATGAACTTATTCCCATTTTAATGTTTCTGAAACTGGGGTGCATTTTACAACTGCTGATGTCTGTGCCTGCCTCAAGATAATCATAGTTGGTTATGTGTCACCTCTTCCATTTGAGTTATAAATATTAAATTTAATTACCCTTTAAAATATTCGCAAACAGATTATACTAGGATTCAGCATCAAAGGTCTCAACTATACAGAAAGGCATGGAAAGAGACAGCATTGTATATAACTTTAAAAAATATATACATTTAAAATAGGTCTAAGAGAGTTTGTCACTAAATGTAAAATACACATTTTAAGTGAAAAGAAAGAAATGTGTCACAGTTTAACTGGAATCACTCTTTTTCTTAGTGGCACATAAGATAATGACGTGTTTTCCAATGAAAGATGTCTTCCACTTGATGAAATATGATAGTTTCCGTTTAGAGAGAACACAGGTATGGACCTTTAAACCCTTGGAAAATTCTTAAACTTACTAGCACACTGAGAAGCCCTGAAACCAGGTGGCAGTTTTACAAAAGTGACCTTAAACACATTATTGAGTCTGTAGATCACAGTACTTACATCATCCTCATTAGATAAAAGCATGAACTCTTCCCCTAGGACCTTAATTGGACATAAGAGGAGATCGCTGACTTCTCAAAGATGAAGGGCTTTCCCCCCAGCAATGCCCTGAACACAGAACAATAACTCACCTTGTCTAGGTCATATAGCACACCCTAAAATTTGAAAAAAAAAAAAAAAGTATCTGGGTTAAAACATAGTTCCCTCGAAACTGTTACTGACACGAATCGAAGGATTTTGTCTGCATTTCTGCATTATCAGTGAAACAGTGATCAACCCCAAAATGTTCTGTTGGACCTTTTACATTTGTTTTGAAAGAGCAAAAATCTGGGTTATTTTAAATACCATTAAGAATATTTTTAAGAGCTAGTATTTATTTATATTCTGTGTCTCCAGAACCCTGCCTAGTCCTCGCAGCCCCCTGGGAGCTGTAAAATGTTTACTTGCTTTGAGCTCTCCTCTCTTACATAGTGAGGGGCACAGAAATTCATCTTCACTTAAAAAAATTTTTTTTAATGTTAACATGAAAAATAGCAATGATATATGTGTTAAAAAAGACTTGCCTTCCTGTTTAAACTCATAAAAATTGATATTTAAGAAGAGTCCTTGAGAGTGGTGACAGGCTTTCCACAAATTGTCTTTAAAGCATGTTTATTCCTGGGTCACAATGTCACAGGAGCATCAGTACACTAAGCCCACAGCCCCCATCAGAAGGGTTTTTATGGAACATTTGGTCCTGCTGGAAGCTCCTCCATCCACACACCATTGTTCTCCAAAGAGGAACATTTGTTGCTGCTGAGGACTGTCAAGGACATTCAAAAGCTCTGAAGGCCACTCCACAGTGAGTTCCACATAAATGGGAGCACTTTATCCTTTAGTATCATCAGAATATAAAACCTCAACTTTGTGCGAAGAATTTAACCTCTACCCAGCCTCTCTGTCCATGGATTTCTCCAGGCAATTCTCTAGGCAAGACTACTGGAGTGGGCTGCCATTTCCTTCTCCAAGGGATCTTCCCAACTCAGGGATTGAACCTGGGTCTCCTGCATTGCATGCAGATTCTTTACCAACTGAGCCACTAGGGAAGTCCCTAAGCCTGCATATTTCAGGCTTTTCAGGACCGCAATATACATTTTAGCACATCTTTTAAAAAAGATAACAGCTATTCATGTATATCTGTACCTTGTGTATGTAGACTTTTCCCAGGCTTTCTGATGCCTTGAAATATTAAGGCATATCATTTAGGACTTAACAGAATCATTTAAAATCATTAGAAACACCTCTTCAAGCAGAGAAGTCCTCACAGATTCAGAATGGAGGAAACTTGTAAGAATCTCCAACAATACCATGTGTAGTTGAAATAGCTCAAGGATGCCTCTGATTTCTCCTAACAATGGCCTCTTGAGCTTCCTTCCCCTTTCTGATATCACTCACCTATTACTTTTTTAAAAACTGGAGATAAACAAAAGTTCTGGGCTCCAAATTCTAACACTGAAAACATGGTAGTGTTGTTGTTCAGTGGCTAAGTTGTGTCTGACTCTTGTGACCCCGTGAACTGCAGCATGCCAGGCTTCCCTGTGCATCACTCTCTCCCGGAGGAAAATCCCAACTTTTCATTTCCTAATATTTCTTGGGAGAAGGGGTATAAGGAGTTTAATTTTAAGTATTTTTTTTTCCTGATTACAAAGCCTGTCTGCATAAACATGCTTGGAAAACACTGGAACATATTAAGAATAAAGCATTAAAATACACATCTGGAAGCAGATGGTACTCTGCCCCTTGGATCTGCTTTTCTTGAAGCTTCTTCCTCATCCTATGCCCATAGTAAGATAAGTTACTTAGCAGCACCTCCTTCCCCACCCCAAAACCCCACTGCGTTAACATCTTAATGATTAGTACCTACCAGGCGAGAGTTTCTTCTCATATCTTTTAACTGGGTTGTCAGCTTGTCCAGCTCTGTCTGGTGAACCTCCAGATACTCACTGTAAAGATAAGAGATGTGATCGTGAACTCCATGACCACTGAGTGGAATCGGTGCTGATGCTGACCTGAACAGGGGGATTAAGAACCTGAACCTTACTCCGTGGAGTGCAGAGCTGGTGAGGGAGAGGCTCTGCATTTTTCCAAACTCTCCACATTTTGAAAGCTCTAGCAGTGGCCTCTGATATTATCCAGATGAGGCTGGTAGCGCAGCACAGCAAAACCAATCAAGAGGGAGGGGTGAGTACTATGGAGTCAGTCTTGGGTCTGGGCTCACGGAATCCCATCTGAGTTCCACATGACCTTGACTGTACGCATTTCAGCACACACTAGGGAAGTTTTATTATGGAAAAACCATTGCTATAATATACTTGGGAAGGTTTTAGAACCTTCTTTAGCAGTCTCTAGAACAGATATGCCTCTCTACCATTGTTGAAGTGAAATCCAATTCAGCGTTAAATATAAATATATTACTTTTTCAGGTCTCTTTCAACATTGGGCTATGATGGAAACCCGACAGAGTTCATTATTTTTTGGACTCCTTGAAGGTTTCCTCAATTATGGTGCAATCATACTACAGAAATAGACATTCTAAAATTATCTCCCAAGACTAGTTTCTCTGACCCTCCTGAGGATTTTAGAAAGGAAAAAGGTTTCAATGTATCATTAGGTTTGATGTTCTTACTCAAGTCCATTTTTCAAAGCCCTGTAGACCTCTTCCACCCTTTTAGGCTGAGGCTCTTTGGGAGGGCAGCTGTTTTTGTGTCCTAAATTGTGCATTTTCTTCAGTTTGGCCTGAGGCTTCTTGAGAGCGGAGGAATTTTCAATGAAGGAGTTACATCTATGGAAAGAGAAAAGAAAAGCCGAAATGGTTTGAGTCTCTGGCAGCCAAAGTGATCTGATCAAAGAAATGCCTTTTAATCATCTTGTGTTTGCATTAGTGTCTTTTGGGGTAGGTAACATTCCCTTGCATATTAATAGATCTGAGCCATCCTACATTTTGTTTTGTGGTATTAGATTTAACTGCTGAAATCTGGAAGTTTGGCTGGGCAGTGACTGCTGCTGCTGCTGCTAAGTTACTTTAGTCGTGTCCGACTCTGTGTGACCCCATAGACAGAAGCCCACCAGGCTCCCCCGTCCCTGGGATTCTCCAGGCAAGAACACTGGAGTGGGTTGCCATTTCCTTCTCCAAGGTGTGGCTACCGAGAGTCAAAGCCTGGCTGTAGGTAATGTACACTCTGAATGAAAGCATGTCACATCACTGAATCCTCATGGGAAGCCAAGGACACACACTTCTAGGTAGAAATAATCAACAGGCAGAAGGATATAATCCAGCTAAAAAAATATGTTCACTATGTGACATCAGGTGTAAGCATCACTGAATTTGACTGGGGGGCTTCCCTGGTGGCTCATTGGTAAAAAGTCTCCCTGCCAATGCAGGAGACATGGGTTCAATCCCTGATTCAGGAAGATTCCGCATACTGAGGAGCAACTAAGCCCATACTCCATGCCCTAGAGCCCATGCTCCACAAGAGAAGCCACAGCAATGAAAAGCCTGAGCACTGCAACTAAAGAACAGCCCCTGCTCACTGCAACTAGAGAAAGCACACCAACAGAGTCAGCACAGCCGAACGTAAATAAATAAAATTATAAAAAGAAGGCAAATTCGATTGAGATGTGAATGAATACATCTTAAATAAAGGGTCAGAGCATGACAAAGGGCTAATTCTCCAGGCAAGCACAACTTATTTTATTGCACTTCAAAGATACTGTGTTTTTTCACAAATTGAAGATGTGCAGCAGTCCTGTGTTGTTAGATGATGGTTAGCATTTTTTACTGATAAAGTATTTAATTATGGTATGTCCATTGTTTTTTTTTAAAGACATAATGCTATTATACAGTTAACAGACTACAGTGTAGTATAAATGTAACCTTTATATGCACTGGAAAACCAAAAAATTTATGTGACCCGCTTTATTATGATATTTGCTTTACTGCAGTGGTCTGGAATCAAACCTGCAGTATCTCTGAGGATAGATTTTTTTTAAGTTTTATTTATTATTTATTTATTTATTGACTGTGCTGTGAGGCTTACAGGATCTTAGTTCCTTGATGAGGGATCGAACCCAGGTCTCAGTAGTGAAAGCACTGAGTCCTAACCATTGGACCACAAGGGAATCCCCTTAAGCTTTATTTTATGGAATAAATTTTGTTTCGGTATAACATGAAACTCAAAATCTCTATTAGTGGCAGGGAGGCAGCCTACAATGGTAAGATGGACACATGGTAACTTAACCCCAAACTACTGATCTGCTTAGGAAGCTAAAAGGCCAGACTACTCACTGACCCAGCCTTCAAGTAGAAAGCCATGACCTCTGAGCATGGCAGGTGAGCACCTTCCAGGTTAATTCTTAGTTACCTTCCTCTGCCATCACTGTGTGTACCAAAGGGGACAATGAATGTCAAAACACATAAACTCCCTAAGAATTCAAGACCTTTATCATGTCAGAAAACCTGAGGACCAACTTTATTCCATGTTACTTCACTATCTGTCTTTTCTTTCTTGAGTTCCCCTAGGTTCTGTTTTAGATGACAGGAGATACTGGGGAAAGTGAAGAATAACTTTCCCAAGCCTGTGTCTGAATGACATCTGCTCCCCAGAGTCAGTCTGCAGAGGCAGTTTTATCCACTGCATAACTTCATACCAAAAATAATCCCCCAATTACAAATACAATGCAAATCCCCCAAATACAATGGGAATGTGCTTCAAAAAGGGGTATGGGGTGATTTCAAACTTTATTACAAAGCCAGAGTAATCAAAACAGTCTGGCACGGGTCAGACTGTGACCAGTGAATAGAGATCAATGAATACAATAGAGATCAATGAATTGATCTGGAAACAGATCAAATGAATAGAGAGCCCAGAAATAAACCCTCCCACATATGGTCAATTAATTTATGACAGAGGAGTCAAGAATATACATGGGGGAAAGACAATCTCTTTAGTAAATGGTGCTGGAAAAACTGGACAGCTACATGCAAAAGAATGAAACTGGACCCTCTCTTACACCATATAAAAACGTTAACTCAAAATGGATTAAAGACTTGAATGTAAGACCTGAAACTATAAAACTCCTAAAATAAAACATAGGCAGTAAACTCCTTGACACAGGTCTTGGCTGTGACTTTTTGAATAAGACACCAAAACAAAAGCAACCCAAGCAAAAATATACAAGGAAGACTACATCAAACTAAAAAGATGAAAAGCTTTTACAAAGCAAAGAAAACCATCGACAAAATAAAAAGGAATACTATTCAGCCACAAACAACAATGAAATCTTGCCGTTTGTGACAACACAGAAGGACACTGAGGGCATCACACTTAAGGAAGTAAGTCAGATAAATGCACAATCTAAAAGGAAAAAAAACAAAAACAACAAGCTCGTTGATTAGAGAACCCACTGGTAGCTGTCAGAGGAAGGGATTGAAGGCTAGGTAGGATAAATGGGTGAAGGGGGTCAAAAAGTGACAGGGAAAAAAAAGAACACTTTAAATTGGCAGGAAAAGACTCCCATAGATGGTGCTGCAATCGGTATATAAAGAAACTTTACTATTCTGTAAGAAAATATGTAAATGTCAACCCTCAAAATAGGCAATGGATGTAAATGGGCTGGTTATTTCCAAAGTAAAGACAAAAGACAAGTAAACTTATGAACACACATTTAACCTCAAGGAGATCAGTCCTGGGTGTTCATTGGAAGGACTGATGCTAAAGCTGAAACTCCAATACTTTGGCCACCTCATGCAAACAGTTGACTCACTGGAAAAGACTCTGATGCTGGGAGGGATTGGGGGCGGGAGGAGAAGGGGACGACAGAGAATGAGATGGCTGGATGGCATCACTGACTCTATGGACATGGGTTTGAGTGAACTCCGGGAGTTGGTGATGGACAGGGAGGCCTGGCGTGCTGTGATTCATGGGGTCACAAAGAGTCGGACACGACTGAGCAACTGAACTGAACTGAACTGAAGGATGATCTAAAAGACTGAGAAAGATTTTCAGAAAATGCTCAGTATCAGCAGATGCATGGATAAAGGCAAATCTGTTGTTACCGGTTAGAGGATAAATGGGCTCAAACGTTTGGAGGCACTTTAGCAACAGGTATCAAAAGATCTGAAAAACATGGGGTGGGGGTGGAGTGGAGGTAGGGAGAGCTACGCACACGTATTGCTTGCTAGCTTGTCCTAAATTTTCAGCCATCTTCTTTGCAGGAGCAATTCTTAAATGATAGAAATTTGGGGAACATTACATCTTTTTCATGAAAGAGATTAAAATAGCACAGGTGTGTGTTTTGACCAGGCCACACGGATGCGGACCTTGTTCAGAGCATCGGGTTCACATCCCTCTCAAGCTGTGTCCCAGGAGAGAACCACACATGACTTGCCTGGATCGCCGCTCCTGAAGGCCACTGAACCCCGCAAAGGACTGGCTCCTGATGATCCCATTGGGCCCTCCAGGCGAGAAGGACTGGGATCCTACCAACATGATTTCTGGGAGTCTGGCTGGTAGTCCTGTAAGACAATGTTAAGATTAAGGCAAATAACAGGCAGGTTCAAACAGAAAACATGCTAAGCCTGTCAATGATAATAGGAGGTGACATGGGATAAGATGAGTCATGAGGCTGTTAGGTGCTTGTAAGACTTCTTTCTTATGACATGTTCTTTTTAACCCAAAGGGTTCAGTTCTTAGGTAAAGAAACACATGAAGACATAAATAAATATAAATTAGACACCATTAGGCTGCAGTCCGTGGGGTCGATATGAGTCAGACACGACTGAGTGACTTCACTTTCACTTTTCACTTTCATGCATTGGAGAAGGAAATGGCAACCCACTCCAGTGTTCTTGCCTGGAGAATCCCAGGGATGGGGGAGCCTGGTGGGCTGCCATCTCTGGGGTCGCACAGAGTCGGACATGACTGAAGCGACTTAGCAGCAGCAGCAGCAGCATCAGTTACTTTAGGGTTCCTTCAGGGATTATTTTTTTTTAAACAAGGTTGAACTGTACCTTCGAAATGCATGAAAACTGTAATGTTTCCCTCCATTTAGAACAGCAATAACAACAGCAGAAGCACACAAATAGGCCAAGTCAAGTTTCAGACAGGCTCTGTGTCACATTCAAAACACGGCTCAGTCTTAGGGTGGAATTCTACACTTGGAAGTCACAAGACAAAAACACTAGGTTTCCTGAGAGATGAACTTACTTAAACTTGTTCTCCCTTTTCCTACACTTAAGCATATTTTGAAAGATCAGATCATGCTGCTATTGTGGCAGTGAGAAAAAAAGACGCGCACAGGGAGTGCTCACAAGAGTAGTGATAATCTAGGTTATGATAAGAACCCGTGAGAAGAGGCAAGGAAGGTAAAGGGGAAAATACAGCAGAAAGCACACGCCCCATTTCAGTCACCAGCTCGCCTTTTGTAAAGACTTGGCACCGCTGACCAAGAAGTGTTGTCACAACACAACTTCAGGTGCTTCCCTGGTGGTCCAGTGGCTAAGATTCAGAGCTCCCAATGCAGGGGGCCCAGGTTCGATTCCTGGTCAGGGAACTAGATCCCATGTGATGCAACTAAGAGTCTCAATGCCGGAGCTGAAGATCCTGCACTTCGCAATGAAGATCAAAGATCCCAAGTGCCCCAATTGAAACCCAGCGCAGGCAAATAAATAACAGAGAAATAAATATTTAATAAAAAACCAAAACTTAAGCTGGACAGAAGCCTAAGATTAGTTTCCCCAAAGGACTACCCTAGAACAGTTAGGTAATTCTACTCCTTTTATATCAGGAAGAGTCAAAGCACATACCATTGTTTTAGCAGGTAACCTCAGTCCAGAGAGGGGGACGGGCCAGCAGGAGGAAGGAGACACAGCCACTGCCCAGGCTAAAGACTTCCAAAGTGGGCAGACACCAACAGCATCAATAGTTGCCCTTAAAAAACCCAGCAAACAAGCAAACAAAGCTGAAAAACAGCAGCAGAATGCTCCTATGGTCCATCTAAACGTGATGGAAAAGTCAATTTCACTGAGACCAGCTCAGAGCTCTTGGAAGCAGCTCAGTCATGGGCGGAGGTCTGAATGCGTTGCTTCCCCAGAGAGAAAAGAACAAACAGCCCCTTCCCCATGAGGCTGCAGGCTCCTAAACCCCCTCCTCCCCACCCACCGAGGAGAAAGCATCTCTGGGCTGCATGCATTCTTGCATGCACACTGGCGCTGACTCACTTGGCAAGAGGCTTTGCAGTGAGCAACAGGTTGCTCTTTGATCTGGGTGGGACAGGCATCCCACCCATTCCAGCTAGGGATGGGGGCAGGGAGGCTGAAATTGGGGAGCATTCTCCAGAATTTTAAAAGCAGTGATGTAGGAGTATGTACATTCAATATTAATATCTAAAGCATGAATAGCAGGACAAAATGTAGTGCAAATAGACTCTTTCTGATTGCTTCCTCCACCCCCACCATTCAAAAATAACCATGATTTACACATAAATCCTTAATAAGGTCCTCCAAAGTGTTCTTTGTTGCTTTCTAAGAAGTCTGTCCAATTTTCATTAAAAACACGTTCTTAGGTTCATAAAGCAGGCCTGTGCTATCTTTGCATCACATGTAAACATAGCAAATATCAAGAAAATGTAATAGTTACAGAAAATTTAATAAATATCAGGAAAACAAGTTCTTTTTGTACTCAATAATTTTGTTATATAAAATATACCTTAAAGTTTCAATTTGGCAAATTTTGTCAGTTTCATATCTCATTTGTCAATTATTGTTCAATAGGTCTGCTGCATCCTGGAAAGTTTTGGTCACAGGGAAAAGACTTAAAATTGTGTGAAATATTTTAACTGTGTTATTGTCTTGACTTCCTAGAGATTATGTTTTTAAACAAAAAAGATTTTTTTCTCTTACCCACTGGATCAGTAGTTGCATGGACTCCTGGCCATTCTGATACAACTGATATGGACCTAGTATTGGGGTTGTGAAAAGGACCGCAGGTGGCTCTGATGCTCAGCGAAGAAAAAAAGGATGATGCTGAATTGGTTGAAATTTTCAAACTCAACCAAAACAATTTGCTACAATTTCTCAAATATCCAACTTTTAAAAAAGAGTCTTAAATAAGCCTCTCTTTGGAAAGTTTAAATGTTAAATGAATTAAACACTAGAGTTGGATAGTGAAATAATTTTCCCCCTTCCCTTTTTTCAGTACCAGATAAGAAAGCTGCTGCTTCTTCTTTTAAAGAAAAGGATAGCTTTATTGCTTTGCCAGGCAAAGGGAGACACACTAGGCTTCTGCCTCAAAAAACTACATGTCTCCAGGCAAACTTTTTGAGAACAAAAATGTCTATCCTGGATTCTGAGTTTGTAAATTGCTTCGGGATGTCCTCAGACGCTTTTCATTACAGTTACTTGTTGAATGGATGCCCGCTGGGAACAGGAAGAGGGGTAGGCAGTTTTGTGAATGTTCTGTTTTGCCTATCTGGTCTGTGAAATGATCATTATCTATCAGAGAAGAATTTGGCTGATAGCTGGCTTAGGCTGAGATCCCTATCCTGCCATCAGCTCCCCTAGAGGCTGACTCACTGCCTAAGGAGAGTCATAAAATAAGTTTGAGGGCTTCTGCACAAAGTTAGGCTCTTGAGAAAAAGGAGTAGGTTGAGAAAGGGAAGAGCTGGAGGGATGATGGGTAAGGGTGCACAAAGCACCCCCCTGCCCATACCCCTAATTCTGAAGTGGGGGTGACTACTTGGCTACTAGTCTTCCAGCAGCCTCAGCCATTCCCCAGTGGCTGGATACTCTGTAACTCTGCTATCATCTTTTTGATGATACCACTCCCACCTCCTGGAGCCTTAAGTCCTCAAGCTGCTCACTGGCTTCCTAGTCTCTCACAGACCTGCTTTCTTCCAGCAAAACTATCCCTAAAGCTACGTACTCATTTGCAGGCTTTAGGGACTTGAAACTGATTTCTTGTCATTTGCATTTTACTAGCAGATGCTTCTTTGAAGCAAAGCCTTCCCCTAAAGAAAGGACTGATGTGCTAATATCAATAGAATTGCATTATCACTGCTAACAGCGGTATGAAGTGATACCCAAAGCTTGGAATACAACTGGTAGTATCTTCTATTTAATATGTAAAACACATTTATCCTTCAATATGTCACATCTACTCTTTGCTATCTCCTGTGTAGAAATACTCAACTTCACAAAAAGTTATATACCGGGAAGTTAATGACAGTCAACTATGTAATAGGAGAAAAGTGGAAATGATGTAAATATTAATCATTGTAGGAATGATTAATACATTATGACATAACCTGAGCAGTTATAACAATATGCCCACACAGAAAGACCCCCCCTCCCTCAGGACAAATTTCAGAACAAATTAGAGTATGATACCAGGAATGTTGAAAACAAAATATAAAATTATGTACATGAATCAAAAAGTTCTGAAAGTATACATAGACAGTCCTTGGAGAGGTGGGATTGAATGGCAGTCAGAAACATTTTAATTTTTCTATATTGCTTGAATTTTTGTAAAGGAAATGGATTTATGTATGACTGATATTATGCAGAATACGTTTTTTGAAACTGCAGACATTTAGAGTTGTCTAGAGTTGGGACTTGGAGAAGGAAATGGCAACCCACTCCAGTGTTCTTGCCTGGAGAATCCCAGGGATGGGGGAGCCTGGTGGGCTGCCGTCTATGGGGTCACACAGAGTCGGACACGACTGAAGTGACTTTGCAGCAGCAGCAGCAGAGTTGGGACTAGAGAGGAGAGAGATCTCACATATAAGAACATATAAGACAACTTTGATGGGTAACAGCTCTATTTATATAGTTGTTTATATCTGTAAGTCCTGCAAAGGAGAAATATGATTTCTGAGAAATAAGGTATTAGGTTTCATAAATTCTGATTACACCCGAATAATTCAGATTCCTCAATGAAGTTCCCATGATGAGCTTTGAGTTACAGACCAACTTCTTTATTTTCATTTGAGGGACTTCTAGAGATGGAATTGGACTCCTGGTAGGGGGCAGTATACTCAGAACATATTGCTAAGACTCACCAAATACCACGCCTAATAAGCAAGAAATTCCACATAAAATAGCACTCTTCTTGGGCTGCTGCTACTTGAAACTTTCCAGCTTTCTAGCTCTAGAAACTAGACATGTTTCTAGTTCCCAACTTACTGACTTCTCACCTGGTCTTTCTGAAAATGCCAGCAGAACTAACATTCATTTATGTGCATTAAATCCTAGAAAGGTCTCGAACCTTAGGCAAACAGTGAAGCTGCTATGGTTTGTTCCTTACTTTGCCTTGTCCCAGGCGGCTCAGGCTGTTACACCATGTGGCCACCCCTGCCCCATAATTCCCATAATCCCTGGGAAGCATCGACTCTGGAGGAATCCCAAGCACCTTGACTAAGAGTTGAATGAACCCTACCATTCTGAGCTGAGCCTCCTAGCACAGAAGCCAGAAAGCCACAATTGTTTCTCTTCTCAACTTTTCATACAGTGAAAACCGCTGCCTTCTCCCTGGCTATGCAGTACTAAGATCCAAGTGAACACACAAAGAGTCTTTTGATATAAAATAAGTACAGGATTTCACGTGTTCTGATATGACACGGTGATACAAGGACACTGGGCCTTGGTGGGTGTGATGAGCCACCCGCTGACCTGAAGTTCCTAGTTTGTTTAAATTATCAAATCACCAGGCAATTTGGGAAAAGCACTGAGTCTGCAGATGGCAGGGTCTGGGGAGGGTGGGTGTGAGGCAGATAAAGAAGATCAAGGGATCACGAGGTTCCCCCTTCACTCCACTAGATTTCTTGCCTTGTTTGGACCAGAAATAAAAGTTCCAATATGAGCACAGTTCAGAGCGGGAACTAGCCAGTGCCCTGGAGAACTCAAAGATAACCTGATTCTTCAAAATCAATGAATGAGTGACAGAGGCCAACCTTGGAGAACTGCCTGGAGGACGGGTGTCCATCGCAGAGCAGGGCTCCGCCGCAGACCCTAACACGCAGCTCCTGACAGTACTTCCGGCAGAAACAGCAAAAATGGAAGAAAAATGTTTTGAAAGTTCAGTCCAGGTGACAGTTCCATTTCCCCTAACATTTTTATAAACTGGTTCTGGTTTATACTTTCTTGTGAATTTGATTAGCCTGAGTTAGCAAGCTTCTCTCCCCAGGTGTGAACAATTCCTTTTGGGGACCCTCAAGGTTAGGTAAGATAGGATGAGCTCCTTTCATCACCTCTCAGGCACGACTCTCCAAATGAATGAGTTCACAGTAGATGTGTTAGAAGCACTGATTAACCATAATTAGACAAAGCAACCAGTTAGCTAGAAGGAATGTTACTATTGATCAAAATTAAGTATACTGAGACTCATGAAAGGAAATAGGAATCATTAGGTTATTTTCAGTTTTTCCAAGCATAAAAGCACTCTGCTGAATTAGGATAATACAGAGAAGTAAAAAGAAGTTAGGGCAGGGATGGGGAGTAAAGAACCATATGGTTTCTATCCACCCAAAGACAACCACCAGCAGAATTTTGGTGCATACAATTTTCAACTCAATAATTTTGAGCATAGTGCATACTAAATTGTGTATGCTGTTTTTCTGTCATATTCCTTTTTTTAAAACTATGTTTTATGGTTTATAATTGGCTTTTCTCTTCAACTACCTTTAAGAAGGTACTTAGGAGCTTCACTGTGGTTCAGACAGTAAAAAATCTGCCTATAGTACAGGAGGCCTGGGTTCAATCCCTGGGTTGGGAAGATCCCCTAGAGAAGGAAATGACACCCACTCCAGTACTCTTGCCTGGAGAATTCCATGGACAGAGGAGCCTGGTGGGCCATAATTCACGGGGCTGCAAAGAATCGGACGTGACTGAGTGACTAACACACACTAGGTCGACCCACAATCCAGGTGCTCCTCTGGATGATAAAAGGGATCCATTCAGTCTGCATTATGCTGCTGCTGTTTAGTAGCTACGTTATGTCCAACTCTTTGTGACTACATGGACTATAGAATATCTAGCCAAGCTCCTCTGTCCATGGGATTTCCCAGGCAGGAATACTGGAGTGGGTTGTCATTTCCTTCTCCAGGAGATCTTCTCCACCGAGGGGTTGAACCTGTGTCTCCTGCACTGGCAAGCAGATTCTTTACCACTGAGCCACCAAGGAAGAGCCAGTCTATATTACAGATACCTTTTATTTTTGATTTTAAGATATGGTCAAAGGCAAAGTGTATCCTTGCAAGAATGATGTCCCTATGGGAAACAAAGGAGCAGATTCGTATTTGTACATGCTGGAGTTGCAGGACATCAAGCATTATGAAATTTAAAAAACAGCCACACAACAGCTGGACATCACTTTCTTCACCCTGGAAGAGTAAGGTTTTTATGGTCTGTTTCCCTTCTTTTTCATTTAGCTGAATTCTCCAATGTACAACACAAACAGGTAATTCTGGAAGATCCCCACTATTGACAGAAAATATAAGAGATATCTGTAATTTCAGAACAAAGTAAGAATTTCTTAGTTCTCACTGAAGCATTTCTCATGGGGGGAGAATGTCAACTTAGAAATCAATAGTTGCATAGCTACAAAGCTACACCATTTCCACCTTAGACTGAGACTAATCTTCTGTGATCAGGCAACAGCCAGCAGGTCAGCTGGCAGGTTGCTGGGGTGATATGCAGGCAAAAGTAGACAATTCTACAATTAACTTGAGTGTTGGCGTGGTGCCAGGGATGGGAACAGGCAAAGGATCATGAGACAACTTTGTGTGGGTGTGTGTGTGTGGAAGTGTTCAAAAAACTGCTGTGATGATTGCTGGACAACTGTATACATTTCCTGAAACTCAAACTATATACTTAAGATGAATTAAATTTATGATGCATGAATTTTACATCAATAAAGTTGTTGGAAAAATCTTTATCAGTTTCCAGAAAAAGTCATCATTCCTTCTGCAAGAGGAAATGCCAAGGAATCAGGACCTGAAAAGGAAAAGCTCAATTAATAAGCAACTACCTGAGAGTTGGATATTTTCATGTTTTGATCCTTTTCCCTGTAGGCATCACAAGAGATGCAGCACACTGGCCCCACTGTGCTTTCTGACTCATTTTTTCATGCCCGGGTTGTGTTCCTCCACTCCCCGCTCCTAACAATGCCATCCTGTTTATGAGCAAAAGTATAATTCAACTGTCTGAAAGAGGCATGTTGACCAGATGTGAATAGCCTGCTATGCTAAATGATTATTTAAGATGAATCCTAAAAATAGGTGTCTGTGTATTATATGGTTGCAAGGTACCTATTAAAGAACAGTTGACTAATCTTAAAAAAAAAAGTGGACACATTTAAGTCATTGGCTTTTTTTTGGTAGTGTTCTGTCTTAAAATAAATCAGTTCAGTTCAGTTCAGTCGCTCAGTCGTGACCGACTCTGCGACCCCAGGAACTGCAGTACTCCAGGCCTCTCTGTCTATCACCAACTCCTGGAGTTCACTCAAACTCATGTCCATCGAGTCGGTGATCCCATCCAGCCATCTCATCCTCTGTCATCACCTTCTCCTCCTGCCCCCAATCCCTCCCAGCTTTTTTCAGTTTTTTCAGTGAGTCAACTCTTCGCATGAGATAGCCAAAGTATTGGAGTTTCAGCTTTAGCATCAGTCCTTCCAATGAACACCCAAGACTGATCTCCTTTAGGATGGACTGGTTGGATCTCCTTGCAGTCCAAGGGACTCTCAAGAATCTTCTCCAACACCACAGTTCAAAAGCATCAATTCTTCGGCGCTCAGCTTTCTTCACAGTTCAATTCTCACATCCATACAAGACCACTGGAAAAACCGTATCCTTGACTAGACGGACCTTTGTTGGCAAAGTAATGTCTCTGCTTTTTAATATGCTGTCTAGGTTGGTCATAACTTTCCTTCCAGGGAGTAAGCATCTTTTAATTTCATGGCTGCAATCACCATCTGCAGTGATTTTGGAGCCCAGAAAAATAAAGTCCGACACTGTTTCCACTGTTTCCCATCTATTTGCCATGAAGTGTTGGGACCAGATGCCATGATCTTAATTTTCTGAATGTTAATGTTGAGCTTCAAGCCAACCTTTCCACTCTCCTCTTTCCCTTTCATCAAGAGGCTCTTTAGTTCCTCTTCACTTTCTGCCATAAGGGTGGTGTCATCTGCATATCTGAGGTTATTGATATTTCTCCCAGCAAAGGCAAGACTAATATTTGCTTCTCAGTTGTCAGCTTCTGTTTACTAACCAAATGATAAATACATGCACGAGATATTACACTGATTAACTGAGACAAATGATGTGAATGGATGAAAAAACTTCTAGAACGACTTTGATGTCGACTTTGATCCCTTGGTTAAGCTGTTGGATGCCTGGAAAGTTTCTATTTTTGCCTTTGTGACTGGTAAGTGGTTGGTAAGGAGGTACTTTGAGGCTATGCAAATATCTTGTTTGTTTAACCTAGAAGTTTTAGCAACCGTTGATGATTTTTGCCCAAATCAATTATCATTATGATGGTGGCAAAATGGTATGCTTTGTACTCAGTCATTGTTTTGTACTGTAAGAGCTTTCTTGAATCCTTTTATTTGTTTTTATTCACTGTCAGGTCTGTTGGGATGGACTCATGGATTCTTATTTTATTTAGGTTGGTTGTAACTTTTATGTCTAGGTTATAGGCTGGTCGTAATTTTATATATAGTAGTGTGTATATGTCAACTATAATCTCCCAATTTATCCTTCCTCCTCTTTCCCCCTTGGTAATCATAAGTTTGTTTTGTACATCTGTGACTCTATTTCTGACAAAACTTTCAATTATTGATGGGAATTAACATACTCAGGGACTCAGTGTTTTATAATTATTTCCCTGAATGTTTCATCTCTTTTAACAAGCTACAAACTTCTTGAGCATAGGTACCATCTATCTGTACCAACTTCTTTGATGCTCAGGGTAGAAAAGAAAAGCATTGTCTCTGGAGCCAGGTAACCCAGGTTTCACTCAAGTTCTCTCTGAGCTCCAATTTTTCTTGTCAATAAAATGAGGATAATAAGACTTGAGTTACCAAAGCTGTTGCAAGGAGAAAATGAGATAACATATGTAAAAATCTTAGTGTGGAACAATGGTTTCTTTTCTACTATCAATATCTAGAATGAGTCCTTAGAAGGTATATCTGATTTTTATCCATCAAATAGAATGCACTAATTATAATACCATACATACTTTTTAGGTAAAGGGATAGTATTAGTCGCTTGGTTGTGTCCAACTCTTTGCAACCCCATGGACTGTTGCCTGCCAGGCTCCTCTGCCCATGAAATTCTCCAGGCAAGAATACTGGAGTGGGTTGCCATTTCCTTCTCCAAGGGATCTTTCTGACTCAGGGATCGAACCTGGGTCTCCTGCACTGCAGGCGGTTTCTTTACTGACTGAGCACCAGGGAAGCCAAAAGAGATACACAGAAATAAAGTAATTTTATATCACTGTACCTCTCTTTCTTTCTCTTTTACTCCCACCTCAAGCCAATGAGAACAGAGCACTGTGAAGCTATTTTCAGCATCTTGCAGACCATTTGAAGAGTAAAGAAGAAACATTAATTGCATGTCTACTTACTGGAACAGTCAGTTGTAAGAACTATATAATTGACACCATTTCAGCCTGAGGAAAATGAAAAACCCTCTTCTTCCATTCTGGTGGATTAAACAAATGCAGAGAGAAGCAGCTGGCCTCACGATAATTAGAAGAGAAATGATTCAGGACCTAAAACTTGCTTAAATGTCAAGGGGAGTTGAATGGATTTTGACTAATGTTGTCATAATTCATTTTAAAATGCAAAGTCTAAAACACTCAGAGACCCTCATTTGGTGCAAAGCAGACATCTAAACAGGACCAACTGTTTCCTGGTTCAAAGGAAGAAACATTTTGTGCTTAAATGAAGCTTGAAGCTATTAGCAATAATAAGTCAATTTACTAATTAAAAAAAAAACAACAGTAAAAACCATGCACATCAAAAGGGGAAATTTCTTGGAAACACTGTCCTCATAGACAGCTTGGCTGATCCTGCTGAGGAAAAAATCCACCCACCACAAACCCTCATTATTTGATCATCAGATTCAAAAACAACGCTCCAGTATGAAGGAAACGGCCACTTGCCTGGTGTTATCAGCTCCTCTAGGCTTTTCTTGCACGTAGCCTGTTTACCCCTAGAGCTTGGCAACTCATTTTGAGCTAATGGTGACTGTTGCTTCTTCACTTCAAAATACACCAAAACAGTACTAACATCTTCTGCTGTTATTTGACTTTACTAAAATTACCATTTTTTACAGTTTTTTTTTTAATTGACTTTACTTTTTAAAGCAGTTTTAGGCTCAGAGCAAAACTGAGCAGAAAGTACAGAAATTTCCTATATACTCCCTGCCCCTATGTGTGCACAGTCTCCCCTACTATCAACCCCCACCAGGGTGGTATATTTGCTCCAGTCAAAGAACCGACATTGTCACATCACCATCATCCAAAGTCTGTAATTTTCATTAGGATTCACTCTTGGTCTTATACATCCTATGAGTTGGGGAATATGTGTAATGACTTGTCCACCGTTAGAGCATAGGGAAGCAAAATTTGCTATCTCTGAATGTGTCTCTTTTGCGTGTGGATTAAACTGATTATCTTAAGAAATGGAAGACTCAAGGAGTTTGAAATGACAATTTTTTGTACTTTATTTTTAGAGCAGTTTTACTTTTTATTTATTGTTTATTTTTTGGCATGCGGAACTTCCTTGACCAGGGACTGAACCTGTACCCCATGCAGGGGAAGCTGGGGGTCTCAGTCACTGAACCACCAGAGAACTCTCTAAATCACCATTTTTTTGGTGATTTAGTTTAATAGTTTAATAGTTTTTATTATTTTCACTAGATTGGAGCTACATCTTTGGCCATCTTAAAGAGAAAAAGCCCTTTGGTTCTAGAAGAATGTCCCCAACAATGTGCTGGGAAGCATAAGCATGCACCGTGCAAGGTTCCTTTGTCTAGCACGTGTGTCTAAAACGCATTCGTTCACGGGCGTGAGAGTCAGGTAGAATATGGAACTGAACCTTATAATTAAGCTACATGATATAGCTCATCTCAGAGAAAGGAGATGAATTATCTTAAAGCTTTTTAGATATGGCCTACACAATCAAACAAATAGATCTTTCTTATATTCAATTAATTTATTTCTGGCCATCAGAGCAATTAAGTGGAATTATTGGAGGGTTGACTGACAATTTTATGTGATGGCATGCATGCTTAGTTGCTAAGTACTGTCTGACTCTGTGATCCCATGGATTGCAGCACACCAGGCTCCTCCGTCCAGGGTTTCTTGCAGACAAGAATACTGGAGTTGGTTGCTATTTCCTCCTCCAGGAGATCTTCCCGACACAGGGATTGAACCTGTGTCTCCTGCATTGGCAGGTTGATTCTTTACCACTGAGCCACCTTACAGCTAAAGACCTCAACTCAATTATGGTAATACCACAGGATCACAGCTTTCGTTTGCACTAGGAGGTGACAGTTAAGCCTTGCTTAGGTGAAGCAATGAACTTAAAGCCAAGGCAGTCTTTTCAAACTCAAGTTACATTCGTCATTTTATTTCTGTTGTTATGACAACACTTTTAAAAGCAGTACTTCAAACGCTTAGCATTCAGGCATCTTATTATAGACTTGAATATAATACACGAGGGTACGAAGTGCAGCTCTTAGGGGTTTTGAAGGAGCGGAAATGCACAGTTAGAACACCTGGACACCTTCTCAGCTTTGGCCCCTGAAGCTCCTTCACTTGGCTTTTTTATGTAAAAAAATAGTGAGGGCTCCTCCAGAGGAGGGAAGATGAAAGAATTTACGTGGGAAGATATGCATTATTATTCACAGTCTCTATTCTGATACTCTTGATTACAGCCTGCGTCATGCATTTTTTAGAAGTCTGTAAGTGATGGTGTGTTCCGATCAACTTCAAGAGCTTCTTGTTAGCTATTGGAGTGATTCGTTTATATAACTGTGACTCTACAGATAAAGTTCTCATAACACAGACTTATTATGAAAATTAATAATCTATAAAGGGAGAGGTATTTAGCGTGAATCTGTAACAGGAAGCAATGACCTGTTGTGTCTGGACTACAGTCTGGTAAAAGCAGAGAAATGTTTGTTAAACCTTATGTTTTAATTTTTTAAATTGAAGCATAGGTGATTACAATACTGTGTGAGTTTCAGATGTACACCAAAGTGATTCAGTTATATTCTTTTTTTCAGATTGTTATCCATTATAGGTTATTACAGGATAAATGAAAATAGTCCCCTGTGTTGTACAGCAAGTCCTTATTGCTTATCTATTTTACATGTAATAGAAAAATACAGAATGCTTCACAAAGTTCCACGTCATCCTTGCACAGGGGCCGTGCTAATCTTCTCCCTCTTGTTCCAATTTCAGTATATGTGCTGTTGAAGTAAGCACCATTTTTTTTTAAGCAACATACAAAGAAAAAGATGTTTTTACCAAGGAAATGAGCCAGTTGAATGTCGGCACTTTCCGATCATTATGTGTTGGGTTGGCAAAAAAGTTGTTCCCTAAGATCTTATGGAAAAACCCAAACAAATTTTTTGGCCAACCCAGTGTGAGAGTTGGACTGTGAAGAAAGCTGATCGCTGAAGAATTGATGCTTTTGAACTGTGGTGCTGGAGAAGACTCTTGAGAGTCCCTTGGACTGCAAGGAGATCCAACCAGTCCATTCTAAAGGAGATCAATCCTGGGTGTTCATTGGAAGGACTGATGCTAAAGCTGAAACTCCAATACTTTGGCCACCTCATGCGATGAATTGATTCACTGGAAAAGACTCTGATGCTGGGAAGGATTGGGGGTGGGAGGAGACGGGGACGACAGAGAATGAGATGGCTGGATGGCATCACCAACTCTGTGGACATGAGTTTGAGTGAACTCCGGGAGTTGGTGATGAACAGGGAAGCCTGGCGTGCTGTGATTCATGGGGTCGCAAAGAGTTGGTCACGACTGAGCGACTGAACTGAACTGAACTGAATATTAATAGGGAGAATTTTATCTCTACTGTTAATCCTCCCTGCCTTGGAGTAAATTTTCTGATAATGTGACCTTGGTCTCCCTAAACCTGTGGTGTTCTGACTGAAGTCATGTGAATTATTACTGAACAAAGTAGAGGTGAAAAAAAGGAGGATGCAAATGATAACATTTCAGAAGAAACCAGTGTCAGAGAGTTACTCTGTGGTTCAGCTAGAATAAGGCTGTGTGTGAAAGTGCCATCGCATGCCAGCAGTTTCAAAGCTGCGTGGTTTCCCAGAGGCCCGCGCACATGTTCTCTGCATGGTAATTTTAGCAAATTAAACTGCTCTAAAGGGGATAGTGGGTTCATTACTGGTCCTTGCTCCTGCATACCAAGAAGGTGGTCATATGAACAACATCTGCTGAGTTATTTTTGGTTGCCAAAACCAAATAATTTATAACCAGAATGCAAAGCAGTTAGGTATAGCCATGTGCAAATCCCTAGATTATCAACAAAGCAGAATTATGTTCCTTTTTATGATACATTAAGGGGGTAAAATAATTTCTTACTGTTCTTTGCTCCAACCAGAGGATTTGAAGCTGTAAAAACAGGAATGAAGCAAAAGTCCATTTAATCCTGAAAGTACAATTTAGTTGCAAAGAAAGAACAAATGCTTATGGATCCCACACTGGACCCATCAACATATGGCAGACTCCCAACACCAAAGACAAAAGAATACATTACAGGCCTATTTGTACACATGTGAAATGCCGTATTACTTGGATTCTGAACCCAAAGGCACTGTCAGGATACTTGCCCTCACAGAGGCCCACATAACTCCAAAAAATCACAGCAAGCTCCCACTCATCTAGCAATTTAATCTCCACTCTTAGCTGTCTGTAATCCTTTGCCCATTCATGTCCTTTGCCAATCCACCTAGAGGGGAGTCAGATCCCCTTTTCAAAAGGAGGAAAAAGAGGGGTTGGAAGACTTTCCCCACGACAACCTGTCTCCCCCACCACACTATTCCATCACCTGACTCACCAGTTTCAACCCTATTCTAGGCCCTTCCCTCTGAATTTACTCCATCCTCTGGTCACATTAGAATTGTTCAAAGGGCTATTTTTTATTTTCTGGGACTCAAATCTCACTCTGAAATGCTTGGTCTTCTCTTGGCTCTGGGTTTTAAATTTTGTCTCTAGTTCACTAACAAGAAAATGGTTTTCATTCATTTTCTTGGGTCCTACCCACTGTCTCCATACACCCTGTCCCTCTGGCCAGTCTGGGAGAAATAAAGTAGGTTAAGATCTTCACAGGGCTTCAGACTCCCTGCTGAGCAAATCATTTATTCATGGGAAAAAAGGAGGAGAAAGGACAAGATACTTAAGAGATATGCTGTTGGGAGTCCGCCATATGTTGATGGGTCCAGTGTGGGATCCATAAGCATTTGTTCTTTCTTTGCAACCAAACGGTACTTTAAGGATTAAATGGAGATTAAATGGACTTTTTGCTTGAGTATCTTGTCCTTTCTCCTTATACATCTGGATACAATGGGTAGACCTTGTCTTGACTGTGATGACAAACCTACTGAAAAAAGTCATTTTTGAGATACTTGGGACATTTTAACATGGATTAGACATTAGATCATACTAAGGAAATACTGTTCATATTGCTCGGTGTGAAATGGAATTAGGATCATGCAGAAATATGTCTACATTTTTGAGATGCCCACGGAAGTTTGTAGGAGTGAAATGACATATGGTTTAGATTTGCTTTAAGATGTTTTAACAATAACAAGAGGGAGAGATGAAGCAAGTGTGGAAAATTCTTGACAATCATTGCACTGGGTGATGGGTTTTTAGGAATATGTTATTCCATTTGCTTTATTTATGCACACATTTGAATAGTTTAATGTGTCTACTGTTCTAGCACTGATACAAGAAAGCAATCCCAAATAGTGAATGGGTGTCAGGGCCCACATCTAGCGTGAATCAGTCAAGTATTGTGTCAGAAACTACTTCTTAGCCTTTAGCCCCTTTAAGGAACACTTCAGAACACAGGGAATGTAAGAATGGGGGATGTAGCATGAATGCAATACATGATGATCTCTGTCTTCCTTGAATCTCAGGGCAGAGAAAGAGAAAGTCAGAGAGAAGGGAAATTTGTCTATTTTCTCTAGAAGGAGAAGGAGATTTGGTTTAGCCTGTTTGCTTGGTGGGTCGACCCAATCCCACTTCAAAGCAAACAAGAAGCCTATAATTTGACCACATTGGAGGTCAAATTAACTGGCTTTAATAAGTTCCAGACCCACCTAACTTTCCACTCCTTCCAGACCAACATCTGTGTAAACACAGAAACCCCAAACTGGGACCACCTCTCTTGGCTATGGAGCAGGTCAACAGGGAACAGAGCTGTGGGGTCAGGGGGGCCTCAGATTTTGCCTCTGTCCTCTGACTGGTCGGGAGAAGTGTGTGGGAATAGCCCGAGGCTTTCACCATGGACAGGGCCACAGAGGGGTCTGAGGTGTCAGGACTTGAGGAACAAGTGCAGGCTCTGAGCAAACTGGCAGCGCTGAGCCTGGGAGCATTAGTCATGCAAAAATGAAAAGATGAAATAATCTCTGTATAGGGAAGTTCAGTTTTCCAGTCAACTGACAGAGGCCTTCTCCACCATAGAGGTAGATATAGTGGCTCAGATGGTAAAGAATCTGCCTGCAATGCAGGAGACCCAGGTTTGATCCCTGGATCCGGAAGATCCCCAGGAGAAGGGAATGGCAACCAATTCCAGTATTCGTGCCTAGAGAATTCCACTGACAGAGGAGCCTGGTGGGCTACAGTCCATGGGTCGCAAAGAGTCGGACACGACTGAGCGACTCACACTTTCATTTTCTCTACCATATAGGCTTCGAAAGAATTTAGTAGTGACGCCAAAGTTAAAAGAACTTAGAACAGGTAACCCTTTGAGGAATACAAATAAAGAGAATGGTGCATCTTTTGGTGGCCACACAACTGTCTGAATCTCTAGTATCATCTAGTGAGGAGATTCATAACAACATTTCAAATCCATGGAATGGTCCTTTCCAAATGCTTTGACATCTATACTCTGACAACAGCCATGTAAATAAGGGAGGGCAACTGTCATGATTCCCACTGCATAGGTAAGGAGACTGATCTGCAGACAACTGTACTAACAAGACTGTTGGCAGAACTGGATCTAGAATCAGAGTTTCTACCCATCTCTACTTTCCTTTAGCTGAGAAAGCAGAATTCCTCCTCCAGTTTTCTTTGCCTTCTTATTCTTTAAGTTTGTCCATGACATGAGGCTTGCAGGATTTTAGTTCCCCAGTCCTCAGCAGTGAAAGCTTAGAGTCCTAATCACCAGACCACCAGGGAATTCCCTTTTTCGCCTGTTTCTTAATATGACTTTCCATCAACTTGGAGAGAAGGGTCCCCAGTACTCAGAACGCCCTGTGACCTCACAGACATCATTAATTAGCACTGATCAGGTACTCAGAGGGTTCAAGAACAACTGACCCTTGTTTCACTGTTACTCTTATTTTTTATTTCCTTATTCCATAACCATTGCCCATGAGCTTCTTAGGTGGCTCAGTGGTAAAGAACCCACCTGCCAATGCAGGAGATGCAGGAGACTCAGGTTCAATCCCTGGATTGGGAGGATCTCCTGGAGGAGTGCATGGAAACCCACTCCAGTATTCTTGCCTGGAAAATGTCATAGGGAGAGAAGCTACGGTCCATGGGGTCATAAAGAGTCAGACACAACTGAGTGGCCAAGCACTCATGAATTCACTCACTCAACCATTTTCCACAATGAGATGCTCATTATAACACAGTATAACAACAATAACAGCGTTTTAGAGTCAACAAATACAAGTGGGTAATCCTTGCTATTCAGGAGTAACAAATCATGACTAAATCCAGAAAGTCATGTTCCCTGTTAGAAAGTGAGTTACTGGACTCATATGAAGACATTTAACACATTAAAATAAATATTTAACCTATATTTTGGCCTCTGCACCTTCCTATGGATATAACTATCAATAACCTCTAGAAAGAGGGTAATACAGTCTAGAGAGTCTCAAACCTGGCTGCATATTAGCATTACCTGGAGAGCTTTTTAATAATGTGATTATCTGAGCTTCATTCCCAGTGGTTTTAATTTAATTGATCTGCGTAGAGCCTTGCCAGAGATACATAAAATCTTTCCAGGGTTTCATTTTTTCTCTCTGCACACTGTATGCCATAATCTTGATCACACTTACCTCCTATTCTTTCAATGCACAAAAAATTGAGTTATTAATGTTCTTTAGTTGCTTGATTCCAACTCCAATACAAAAAAATATTTGGAAAAGGCATTTCCAGTCTTCACCAGAAACACAGGACAAAACTGCATCACTTCTCTAATGGCAAAAAAGGAATGACTCTGGGTATCCTAGGGTTCAAAAGAAAAACTGTCCACTGTGTGAAGACTCAAAAGTAACTCCCTATCAGGACTGGAACTCATGGTCATCTAATCTTCTGTTTCCCAATTGTGATGACAAAATATAGGCCTTCCGTGTCAGGGCTGTGGCGACCAAAGAATTCAGCCTGCCTGGAAGAAACACTTTATATTGTGCAGGCTTGATGAGTTGCCTGACCTCTCCAGACCATAATTACTTCATCTGTAAAAACGGGAAAAGAAACAAACTCCCAGTTTGCTGTGAAAATTAATATGCTAATGAATTCAAGTGCTTAGAACAGTGAAGAGCAGGCGCTATTCTGATCGTTACGGTGATGAGGATGTATTACCAAGTTGTCTCCAGTTTAATGAGGTCTAGATGCGACATCCTGTGCATCTCCCAGGGAAAACTGGGAGGCTGATTTCATGAGTTTTATACTTTACCTAGGAGCTCATTTATAAGTACTGTATATTCTCAAGTCTCTTGAAAGTGGAATTAGCTGAGCTAGGCTTCAATTAGAGACTATATAATATCTGCAGAGGTGGTGAAAAAAAGTTGATTCCCCCTAAATAAAAAGAAATGGTATTAAATATGGCACAAGATCCTAGGATACTTTACCACCAAACAGGCGTCTGTAAAAGTTGACTTTCTACAGTATGATTTGCGAGCTTTTCAGTGGACGCCCTCCAGACAACCAGCTGCTCTGAACATTTTTCTCTTCTGAAGGATGTCATTCACATTGTGTTTCTCAAACCTCAACTTAAGACTTTGCAGTTGCAAGTACAGAGAACATTAAATGTGGGTGTTGAATACAATCCAATGGGATGGGCAGAATTTGGAATGTGAACTGGGCAATGTCTTTTTTAAAAAATGACATGCATTCATGTAAGAATGTATTTTGATCCCTAGGAGGGACAAAATTTTTCTCTGCACCAAAAATATATCATTCGGCAGTATGGGTTTATTGTTTCCAAGTTGACAGTGCGGGTGTTTCAGCCCCAAGAGCAGATGCCCTCCAACTGTTCAGCCTGGGGTCTGAGGGTGAAGAGAAAAGCGGGGCAACAGCGTGGACAGGTGGCTGGACACAGCCAGTCATTGCACCCCCTACCCTTCTGCTGCCTTCCAGAGCTGGATTTCAGACCATGCTGTGTGTCACAATTAATGTTCTCAGCAGGGAAGGGCAGTATCAAATTTATCAGTTATGTTTCTGTTAGGACTTTCAGAATCAAAGAAAATGGTTTAGGTGGGAACATTAGTCTTAGTCAATGACAGAACACTTAAACTTAACACATGTATATATAGGTTACATATTTCCTGAGAGTCAACTCAGGGACGATGTTGTGCCATCATAGCTCTAATTAAAAGAGGGTCTTCGGTGAGACAGAATCTTAGAGATTGCTGCAGTCAGTGTCTTTGTAAGCAACAGAGAGAAGCAGCAAGTAAGAACAAAGAAGCAGCAGGATCCAGAAGCTCAAACACATACGTTCACATATAGACACCTCAAGTTTATGGTGTGTGGTTAGACCGTAAGTCTGCAGTCACACAATTGGTGTGAATATCCTCTTTGGAACAACGACCTCTGCTCAGTTCCCTCATCTCTAAACACTTACATCATTAAGTTATTGTGATAATTAAGGGAAATCAAGCCTGTAAAGTATAACGCACAGAGTATGTACTTAGTAAAACGGATGTCAGCTACCACCACCACCACCATCATCCCTGTCATCATTATCAGCAAGGTCAAGGATAAAAAGACATATGGCCTCACCTAAACAATGAAACTTTCATGTTTTTATGCTCTGCTTCATTTTGCTAATCAAGTTGGTCTTGCTAAAACCCAAGATCTCAAGTGCTGAAATCTGGTGCTATAGTAAGATTATTGTGAAGTTGCAACTCAACTGTCTCAGCTGAGCTCCCCTGTGAGGGCGTGTGGGGAAGGGAGCAGTCATCCTCAACCTTCTGTTAACCTTGTCTGAAGACAAAAATCTGATCATAGCATGTAACTTGACCTTAGAAAAGTTGAATCTTTTTTGTCCCCCAAAACAGAGCAACTGAAGGTCAAAAATACATATTTTTTTTTCTCTTCATTTACTTTGATTGTTTCCTTTGAATCTTTAGGAGAATGTGATGGAGGGATAAGATAATAAGAGTGAAGGTCAACATGCAGTGTTGACCTCTGAACTTCACTGCAGTGCTCTGGTTTAACGAACTCAAATTCACCTCGTCTAAGCTCCCACATAAGACATTTCTTTTACAATTCATTGCTGGGGTAATCTGCCCTTCAAGGAATTGCTCCAAGTCCATCTTTCTGATAGTAGTAACTTTAGTGATAACCTAGTAGATACTTGTTTTGGTCTGGCTACAGAGAAGTTCAGAGCAAAACTTGCTGCTCAATCATAGCATAAACATTCATTCTTTAAAGTTAGAATATTGATTTTTCTGAGTTCCTCTTTTTGATATTTATTCTCTTTTTAAGTGTATGATATTATAACCTGTCTCAAATTTTTGAAAAGTTACAAAGAGTAATTTTTTAAAATAAACTTTAACCAAATCTAGTCAAAGCTATGATATTTCCAGCAATCATGTATGGATGTGTGAGCTGGACCATAAAAAAGGCTGAGAATGGAAGAACTGATGCTTTCGAATTGTGCTGTTGAAGAAAACTCTTGAGAGTCCCTTGGACTGCAAGGGGATCAAACTAGTCAATCCTAAAGGAGATCAGTCCTAACTATTCACTGGAAGGACTGATGCTGAAGTTGAAGCTCCAGTACTTTGGCCACCTGATGTGAAGAACCGATTCACTGGAAAAGACCCTGATGCTGGGAAAGGTTGAAGGCAAAAGGTGAAGGGGATGGCAGAGGGTCAGATGTTTAGATGGCATCACTGACTCAATGGACACGAATTTGAGCAAACTCTGGGAGATAGTGGAGGACAGGGGAGCCTGGCGTGCTGCAGTCCATGGGGTCGCAAAGAGTCCGACATGACTCTTTAATGACTGAACATCAACAAAAACCAAATCTTATTTTTCTCCCAATTACCATAGATGAATTCAAAGAAGCTTTAACAGCTCTTGCTTGCTTTAACCTATTGCTTGGCAAAAATCACGAGCATATTTCCATCTCTGTCCACTCACTGTCCCGTAATTTGTTCCAGCTGCTTGTTTCAGTTTTAGTTTTTGGAAGACACTAGATCTCAGAGGTTCTGGACAATGTGGAAACTAGCAATCATTATTATAAATCCCCTATAAATCTTGATAAACAAAATAATCATCATTCTCATAGAATTATTCCCACGAAGGAAATTTTACTCAGGCTAACACAGGGCCCATGAAGATAATTTCTCTTGCACTGATTTAAAAAATGGGCACTTCTGGAAAAGATTATACAGGAGTTAAGACAGTGAGTCAAAGCTTTTGTTCTGAAAATTATATTCAAATGTAGTCAGTCCAAATCTGAGAACTCTATTTGTGATGCAAATCAAAGGCAAAAAATACTTCTGTTTAACAAACCAATGCAATTTTTCGTATCACACACTGGTTACCACTTTAAGTCTTCTCTGACAACAGAGGGATAGAAGGGTGAAACATGCATGGATTAACCAGATCTGACACCATTCATTTCCTTCAACTGCAGGTAATTACCCTGCATAATTCTCCTATGCATAAATTAAACTGCATGAATTAACAATGATCTTGTTTTCCTACATTCAGTAATTAAGACAAAATTGATCAAGAGACACTTACATGTAGGTATGGATTAGACAATGGTCCTTCTAAAAGAGAAGGAATGACTCCTTTTTTCTCTCAAGTTGGGCTTCCCAGGTGGCTCAGTGGTAAAGAATCCACCTGCCAAGCAGGAGACGTGGGTTCAATCCCTGGGTCGGGAAGATCCACTGAAGAAGGAAATGACAACCCACTCCAGTATTCTTGCCTGGAAAATTCCATGGACAGAGGAGCCTGGTGGGCTACAGTCCATGGGGTCACAAAGATTTGGACATGACTTAGCAATAGGACAACAATATTCCTTTTTCTCCATTTCCCTCCCCTTTTGTGGGATTTTCAGATCTCTGAGGCAGTGTAATGGACAATGTTGGTAATGGGTAGGGGGAAGGCTTACCACTGACACTGTCATTTATCAGAATGGATTGTCTACCCAGTAGTAGAAAAATGTCTGTTTCCTCATGATCAGGTACTTCTCAGTACAGACACAATGCCTGCTTAGCTGGACTGATGAATCTTTTGGCTGGATAATGTGGGAAAACTCAGTGATTACAATAGAATCCTGAGGTGTCTCATTAATGTCTTGATATCAACTAAGAATCTCAACCTGAAAACCACGTGGACCATCTGAGTACTGAGTGACTAAGCCAAGTGATCTGGGAACCACAAGCCAGCTTAGTTCTATGGGAGAACTTAGGCTTATGGAACATGCTACTAACCGGCAGTCATAGGAACTCTGAATTTGGGGGTTTTGTATATTTACATCCACAGCTACAATTCAGACTTGATACCAGGCTACCCGGATTTAAAACTGAATTCTGCCTTTACTAATTTTGCTGAATGTCAGTTCTCTCATTTATAATACAGATAATAATTTTACATTGGGGTCATTGTGAGAATTCAGGGAATGAATGCATGTGCCTGGCATATTGGAAATGCTATTAAATGATAGTTATTATTATTAATATTACACAAAACATTTTAATTTAGATTCGATGCTTCATTATGGAAGAGGGGCTTTATGTCAACATCCAATATGAGATACAAGTGAACACATCTATAATTCAGAAGTTGGGTTTGTTTTTTTTGGGGGGGGTGTTAGTTTTTAAATTACAAAGGCTTCAGACTCCTCTGTGTCTACATTCAGGATTGCATAATTTACTCAAAGAGAAAAGAGAATCTACAGGCGAGATCTGTGTGCTGTGTGCTCCATCGCTCAGGAACTAGAGCCCACCAGACTCCTCTGTCCATGGAATTTTCCATGCAAGAATATGGAAGTGAGTTGCTATTTTCTACTCCAGGGGATCTTCCTGACCCAGGGATCGAACCTACATCTCTTGCATTACAGATAGAGTCTTTATGACTGAGCCACCTGGGAGGCCCCACGTGCACGTCTACCTGCATCTATTTCCCCCCAGCTGGACTGTAAAGGAGAGATACTCATTCCTTAAATTAAGACTGTACATTCTCTCAGTACTGTTTCAGTACCTCGAGCTTGCTCACTGTATATTCACATACATGAAAGCTCCCTGAGCTAACACAGCCCCTCAGCCTCTTCTGGCTCTGGCTGTTTTCTTCCATTAGTGGTGAAACAGCCATTTTGCAAATTTTAGAGTCAAAACAAATTACATCTGGAAAATATCTTAATGTGAAGAAACACACTTTGAGGATCTAAAAATAATAATAATAAATAACCCTTTAAAAAGTAACCGCACATGTCATTTCTGTCCTATTTTAGCCCAAAGACCATTTGACAAAATTCAAAGGGCAAGCTTTTTTAGGGATGTCATGGGAGCCTACAAAGGGAGCAGTTCCTGACCTTTCTTGTGTCATTATTGGGGCAGGTTTCCACTTGCAAAATACGGTATCAAACTGAGAGCACTGGTCAGGTAAGAAGAGAAAATAGTTGCCCTTCAGGCTCTCAATGAATTAGGCTTCAAGCAGGCCATATTTTGGTCCCTGAAGGCGTGGGCAGACAGAACAAATCATCCCTCCCTCTCTCCAGCTTAACATTGATTTTGCTACAGAGGCGAACTGAGTGATATTCTGCGGTGGCAGACCCCGAATGAGAGTGACAAAGGCTAGGCACTAACACAGCCTCTTAGACATACTAGCGCCGTGATTTTGCACAAGTCAGTTAATCCTTTTGTTTTGTTTCCTAATTGGTGAAACCAGGGACATTAATGTTAGTCCTGCCTACATCATGAGGTTCTCTGGTTTAATAGGACAATGGATGTGCTGGAAGTTGTTGAAAACTGCAAAAACCCACAGTAATAGAAGGTGCTATCTAGACTAATGCATTGTGAATATTATGTACTGTTTCCAGGGGACACCTTGAACCTCAGAAGTAAACTTTAGGTATCAAGGAAAGAAGGGTGGTAAGAGCAGTCAGCCTGCTGGTGAGGAAGGGCTTGCCAGGGTGGCTAGCTGTACTTGATCATGGGTTTGTCCAGCTATGTTTCACCTCTTTTTCTCCATCTCCTAAGTGGGTCCCTCATTTGACAACACTCCCTAAAGTAAAGACTTGTGGTACTTCTCCTGGCCACACTGAGACAACTCTACTTTCAAAAGAAGTTACTGGGAGTCTTGCTTATTCACCTGTTGAATTAGCCAGTTTGAAATTCTGTCTCAAGGCTACCAATTCCCCTTTTCCTAAATCCTCCCCCAACAAACCAACCTCAAACTGTTCGCTTCTAATACCTATTTTAAGAATGAGTTTCTCTGGCTAATATTCAACAAGAGGAAAGATGGGCTTTAGATCTGGTTATTCTACTACTGACAACGGTCATGCTATTTACCTCACAGTGAAGAAATGTGATAGGAATAACAAAAAATTGTGGTTTTACTTGACCTTATTTCTGCATCTGATAGTATAGTCTAAAACAACAACAGTGAGTCAGGAGCTGGAAAGGGCTCTGTTGCAGTCAGATGGTGGCTGGACACGGAGCAGCAGGGACCGGAAAAGCTGGGGGCTGGCCCGGCATCTCTCTTTCTTCCTGCGGCCCCAGGCCTTTCCCTGCGGTCAGTTAGTTTGGGCTTCCTCACAGCATGGCAGCCTCAGGATTGTCAGATAGCTTTCATGGTGGCTGATAGCTCCAAGAAATAGTAAGAAGCTGAATTATCTTTTGTGAACTAGCCTTGGAAGTCAATTCTCTGAGTCAAGAGAGCCATGATTTTGAGGGGAGGGAACAAAAACGTCATTTCTCAATGGCAAGAGTATCAAAGTCACTATGTAGGAAGGGCCTTATAGGGTGGGAGATACTGTTGAGGCCATCTTTGGAAAATACAGTTTGCCATATACACTGTCTATATGTCAATAATTATCCCTGATACTGATACTTATGTATAATCTCTCCTTAGTACCACCCTGCCAGCAATAGCTAACAGATCAGTTAGTAACTTGGAGAAGGCAATGGCAAGCCACTCCAGTACTCTTGCCTAGAAAATCCCATGGATGGAGGAGCCTGGTAGGCTGCAGTCCATGGGGTCGCTATGAGTCGGACACAACTGAGTGACTTCACTTTCACTTTTCACTTTCACGCATTGGAGAAGGAAATGGCAACCCACTCCAGTGTTCTTGCCTTGAGAATCCCAGGGACAGGGGAGCCTAGTGGGCTGCCGTCTGTGGGGTCGCAGAGAGTCGGACACGACTGAAGTGACTTAGCAGCAGTAGCAGCAGCAGCAGTTAGTAACTTCTAGTTCAGTAAAACAGGCAACTATTCTGAGGCCTTCTCTTCTCATTATGCCTTAATGACTTAATAAAACTTGTTAAACTTCCTAAATATCTCAGGCATCCAATTCTGTTCTGCCATGTCCACATGCCTTTGTCCCTCAGGGCACAGTGCAGATACACTGTAGCTCTCCAGGCTCTCCATGCCTTCTCATGGCAGCTGCAATGACTATCTGTGATTGGCACTGGGTGTCATTCTAAGCCCCATCTTGGTGACTTCCAGTAATGAAGCCTGGAAGCATAAAACTACATTTCCCAGAATCCCCTGTAGCTCAGATTCTGCACATGATACACGGTGCCTCCACCAGTGTGTGCTTGCCACAAGATTTGAAGGGGAGGCTGTGGTATTAAGCTTCCTATGGCTAATGTAATGAATTACTACAAATTCAGTGGCATAAGGTGACACACAATTATTATCTTACAGTTCAGGAGGTCAGAAGTCTGAAATGGGTCTCATGGGGCTAAAATCAAGGTGTCAGCGCAGGTATGTTCCCTTCTTAAGACCCTAGGGAAGAACCCAGTTCCCTGGCTTTTCTAGCTTCCAGAAGCCACCCACATTTCTTCTCTTGGAGCTTCTTGCTCCACTTTCAAGCATGCCAGCAATGCTGCAACTCTCTGGGCCTTCTTCAATAGTCACATGACCACAGCTTTTAAGGGCTGATGAGATTAGCCTGGGCCCAAGTGGAGCATCCAGGATAATCCCAAGGAGCTTGACTTTAGCATCTTTCCAAAGGTCCTTTTGTCATGTAAGGTAACATCTTCATTTACAGGTTTGGGGGGATTAGGCCATGCATATCTTTGAGGGGGCGGCACATTATTTTGCCTACTATGCTGTACTTCCACCTCTTCTGTTGTCATCACTGGCAATCACCTTCATGGACTACCTGGTTTTTCTGTGGTGGCTTCCTGGCTGGCTGTTTCCTGACCGTGGCAGTGACAGCTTCCTTCTGCAGAGAGCAGCTTCTTAAATCATCAGGCAGTGTCTTCATTATTGACCAGGCAGTGACTTCATTACAACATGACTTTCAAAGTTGTTCCAGAAAGCTCGATGTACAGTGTGTTTCTCTGGCCTTCCTGACCCAACAATTTTGTAAGACATTTTATTTTACATTCTTTCTGCTGAGTGGATTCTGTTGTCTGCAACAGAATCCCAATGCACACTCTCAGTGCTATATCCCTGTGTATATCTGTCTTTCTCTTTTCTAAGCTCCACATATTTCTGATGGTGAACCATCACCAAGACAATTAAACTGTATTATAATTTTGGGAGATATGGTTCATTTCAAAGTGGCTAAAATGCTGCTAAGTAACTTTATAATAGAAAAGTATGGCATTGCCATTCAAGGGTTGCTGGTAGTTATCCTGGAATATTTATTTGGGGTAATTGACCTTGAACCTCTGTATCTCAGCAGGGGGGACATTAATTAGAAGGTGGACTGTCACAGTTAAGGCCAAGACCAAGTCTGTCCAGGCCTTCATATACAGCAAAGAGTTGGGAAAGTAAATGCTGTCCCAGGAATAATCTCTCGGGAATTTACACTTGCTCCAGGAAACTGTCATTATGGATTTATTCCCCCTACTAGGGGAAGGAAAAACCATGCACTCTTTGTGTTCACCTGGTTGCTTTTGTTATTTGTAAGGTACCTTCCCCCCAACCCCGCCCTTGCCTCTCTTCCAAAAGTCCTTCTAGAAGACAAGGACAGAAGGGGACAAGTTTGAAGTGAATGGAGACATTGTTCCTTCAATTCCTTCCTGAACAATTTGCTTGAGGAGAAAGAGATCATTTCCAGTTCTAGAGGTGAAAGCCACAGCATTAAACCCCAAAGACAAGTGACCTATACAAGAAAGAGTTGTAAGGCGTTGTTCTGTACACAGGCTGTTTTTTGGGATGGTCATCACCAGCCTGGTTTTAATACCATTGCCATTATTAATAGCCTTATTTCATCACTGTGCCCATCTGACCTTTGCTAGGCACACTGCTTTGCTGTCCTGAACTGTTCTACCGTCATCTTGATCTTAAATCTAGGTCACGGGCAGTGAGTTCACACTGGATGCCTATGACTTGCTAGGCAGCACGTAAGCCCTGAGGATCCAGTAATGAACAAAATGGGCTCTCTGTGCCCTCAGAGAGCTCACAATCTTCTTAGTCTTCTTATCTGGTGAGTCTTCTCTTTTCCCTTCCATTTATCTCCCATCTTACCAAAGGCACATGGATGAAATCCTCACTGACTACTCCAGTCACAGCCTTCCTCGCCTTCCTCTGACCTCCCACAGCCCCTTTTCTAGGGTGACCAAACCAGAATCCTTCTGAGCGAAAGGGGTGCTATTAACATTGATGCTTATGCTGAGACAACAGATGTAAGCAGAGCAAACCAAGACATGCGGACAGCACTCTGTCCAACACAGCTGGGTTCCTCCTCCTCCTTGACCAGACTGTGCACTTCCTAGAAGGCATAATCAGTATCTGACACTTTTATATTGAATGAAAAATTTAATTCTGGCCAGATCCCAGTGCTCCCTTAAGTTACAGAACACTGTAATTTAGGACTTGGACTTCCAATCCATCTCAGAAATAAAAATGATTATTCATCACTTTATTATACTTATTATATTTATCACTTTATTATATTTGAATGCTAAATGGTGTGAAAAACATTCCCTTTGTCTAAGACACTGCCATCCTCCATCTGGCAGAGAGCTCATTTTGAGCTTATGAAACACAACACAGAAACATTGCACCTCATTTGCTCTCACTGTTGAAAAGAAATCTAATTTTCTTTTTTAATTAGTGTGATGGACGTGTGAAAACATTCATCTCCTCCACGCAGTGCTCATCGGTGTCATGTAAACGATGGGCACAAGAAAATAAATCGCAGTGGTTGCTTTTCTCGGTGGTGTCCAGGGAGGGCACCTGGCATCGGGCCATGTGTAAAACGATCTTTTCTAGGTAACTGGTCACATTCGAGAGAAACATCTCTTATTTTTAGGGAATACTTCCAACTCAAGTGGGATGAGTACACTGTAACCAAAAAAACCCCACCACCCACCACCCCTCAACAATAACAACAAACCCTGGCCATTCCCCCAGGGAGGAACTTGGTGGCCTCAGAGAGGAGATAGGAAGAGGGTGGAGGACGTGGGTGTTTCGGTATTAATTCATTCAAGATCTGTGCACTGAGTGCTTTTGTTTCATGGAATCGGCTGGAAGGCCTCCATGCGCACAATGAGGGAGGTTTTCATTTTCCGGGGGAAAATGTGCGGAGAAACCGTCTATAAGGCTATGATTTCGAAAGTGGAGGGGACTGAAGCCAAGAAGGGTTTCCTCCAGAGGAAAAGGCGCATAGTCATAATCGCTCTCCTTTTCTGAACAGATCTTTCTAATAATCACACTATGGGGTGTTTACATGACAACGGCTTCACGGAGCCATCCCGTGTCTAGGTTTGCCTTTGGGGAACCAATTATGTGCTGCCGGCCTATCTGAACCTCCTCTCCCCACCCCCACCTCCAATTCCCTTGCTTCATTGTCTGTTTTCAGCTGGTATTCTTTTCTGGTTGAATGGCCACAAACACAAGCTGTCTATCTCCTCCAACTCGGTGGAGTTGGGCTTGGCAGATGAAAATAACCTTGGTAAAGGAGCCGTTCAGAAGCACAAGGCCCGGCCCATGGCCACCGGGGCGGAGGAGGCCCACGTGGAAAGTCAAATCTGCCGCTGCCCCGAGGAGAACCCACTGTATAAACAAGACAAGACTTTCACTTCTACCACCACTTCCTCCCAAGAAAAGGAAGAAACTGAGTTTAGACCTCTGACTTCTTTTCAGAACAGAAACAAGACAGCCTTTTATCTTTTTTCTCCAACTCACTGAATGCAATGAGCAGTAAAATAAAACACTGGTTTGCAAACACTTCAACCCAAGGGACGGTTGTTCACCCAACTCTACTATTTAACATGAAAAGTGCAGGCTGCGCTGTTCACCCTCCAGAACGGCCTCTGACTGTGTTTTAGTCTCCTGACGCTGAGGGGTGAGTCAATAATACATGAATTAACCCAAAATACAGCAGAGGAGGGACTTGGCTACAGTCACAACTGGGCACATGGTTGGTATCACAGCTGGGCTGTGGGGTTTTACCACACTAGGGATGTATCCACCCAGCAACCTCAGGCTTAGGTTAGGACACCTGACTGTCATCAGAAGGGCCCCAAGTCAATGGACTTCAATACTAAAGAGTAGAATTTTGAAGTGACACCCACAGACATAAATATCTCCTTCCCAGGCCCCCTGGTTTCTCCAGGTCACCCTTGAAGAGGGATGTATGTGTCCCTTTTCTGCTGGAAATAATCTGACTTTGCAGATTATTAATCTGACTTTCTTTGCAGAAAGAAGAGAGCCACCGCCAGCATTTGTGTGCGAGTACACAGAATTCTAGGCAAGTCAAGTCCCCAGTGCAGGCTTTTAGTTTTTTCTCACTCTAGCTTGGTATTTCTTTATATTTATACTGAAGATAAAATGTTCAAAACCAAAATCTCACACTGGACTGGCAGAAGAAGAGAGAAGCAGCATCCACTGGGGGCCTTCCAGAAAAGCAACATATGCAGTACGTTTTTACTTAAACAGATCTCCACTTTTCAGGTTTTCAGATGTTTGGATGCTGCAGATTTTTGGACAGACAAATGCATCAGCTTCCTGGGGAAGAGCCAGGATTTGGCAGCATCTCTATGGCAGGGGGAGCTGGGCACAAGAGGCTGACCCCAAGGGCTGGGCTAGGAGAGGTGGGGAAGAACAGGGAGACCTTTTCCTCTAGTGGCTCTTCCTGAGTAGACACACCCCTGCAATTTGTTCCTACAGCAGGTTAGCCACTGGCTGCTTCCTAATTAACCACTGGAGAGGAGCCTGATGGTGTTCATTCTTGAAGAGTTCACAGCTGACATCCCCTGCTTGGCACAGCAGCTATAACAGTCTGATGGAGACACAAAGGAGGCAGACAGTTGGGGTGAGAGGGAAAAATCAGAGGCTGTTCCGAAAAGGTTGGAGAAGCAAGAGGAAGAGGGGAAGTAAGTGAGCATGAATATACTAAACTGGGGGTGGCTAGGACTGGAGGAACATACTCAGAGCCAGGTAAACGTGATAGGAAGCAAAAAGGAAGAAGCCATCACGTGTCAAATAACAAAGGGGCAAAGGCTCAGAGGAGATGCCCAGTCCCATACAGAGCACAAGTACAGTCTCTTTAGGAGTGGGGGACGATCGGTCACAGTCCTAGAACTTGGCAGTGAGTGGAGAGCAAGTGAGGAGGGAGGAGAAAAGACAGATCCAGACTGGTTTCCAAGACAATCATGGTTGTTTCCCCAGCCCCCAAGCTTAGACGTTTCCTCTCTGTCACCCACTCAAGCAACACGTTGGTATCTTCAGGATAAGGACCCTCGACTCTGCCAACATCCCCTCTGCACCACCCCACCCCTCCCCCCAACAAAAATCCCTCCGGTTATCTCGCTTTTCCACTTGCTCTCTCCGAACGGGAGCTGTCACTTCGCACGAGCGACCGGCCCAGCGCTTCTCCCACCTTAACATCTGGATGGCTTCCGCTCGTCTCATTTCCAACAGCAGCTACCTTCTCCTAGGCTGAGGCTCTCTATGCGCTCCCCACCATCCGGGGAGGGGGACAGGAGGTTACGGTAGCAGAGGTGCAGATGCTTCTTTTTCCGAGACCATCTCCCAAGCCACAGAAACTTGCACCGGTGCTCCTCATCAGGTGCAGCGACACCACTTACCCCTTCGTTTTTCTAGACGCTGGTCGGCATCAGTGCCACACATTGCTCCTTCTTGCTCCCCGCCCAGTTCTCATTCCCCCACCCAACACTGCCGGTTTGGAATCCAGACTTGGAGGGATGACGCTGGTTCGTAGCCAAGCTGAATCCGGGCAGCCTGGGGGCAAGTTAGCATCCCAGAGGCTGTAATCCTAGGTGCGAGCTGGCCTCCCCCTGGGCGCTTGACAGTGTCGGAAGTCGCTCGGCGGCAACCAGTATCTTAGGACCTGCATCCCGAAGCGCTCACACCAAGCCCCCTCCCGGGACACCTAATGTCCAGCCACGCGCGTCCTCGCCCCAGAAACAACGCTCCAGTCCCCTGGCACTGCCGCGGGCCCCTCACCACCTTCTGGGCCGGTCCTTCCACGTTCCTGGGTATCCCTCCGTTCTGCCTGCAAAAGTGCTTGTGCCCCCTTACTGCCCAGCAACTTAGCGTCTCTATCCTGCGGGCATCAGAGACCCGATCGCTCCCAGAAGGAGGAAACCAAGGACGCCCAGGTCCCAAGGGCTTCTTAACAGGCGACACTCATTCAAGCCGACGACACCCTCGCCACACAGACCTCACCCGGACTGTCAGCAAGATCAGAAGCAAAAGAAGAACAAATAAAAAGGTGCACATACCTAACGACGGAGGCTCCTTGTCATGACAGGGGGACACTTGAGGTCTCCGGCTTAGAATAACAGCCTCCGTGCCGATGCAATGCCCGGGGCCGCCCGCACCTCGGCTCTGCAGACAGCCTGAGCGCGCGCACTCGGGGAAAGGGACAAAGGGTCGCGGGAGGCGCTCGGGCCCCGCGTCCAAGCGCCGGCGCCGGCGGCCGACCTCCCGCGTCAGCTCGCGGCAGCCAGCGGCGGCGCGGGCTGAAGTTGCGGGGCCGGCCGCGCGGGGGGCGCGGGGCGGGGAGCGCGGGGCGGGGGCCGGCGGCGTCGCCGGGGCGGGGCGGGGGCGGGGGCCCCAGCTGCTTGACAGTTACTCCCGCCCAGCGCCGAAGGCTGCGCTTTGCAGTCGGCGGCCAGCTGATCGCCGCCACGCCGAGGTCCTTGGCACGGGCTGCTGTCACCGCTTTGGAGTTGTCCCTGGAATTCGCGCAGGGGACCGAGGGCATTGGAGGGAGACGGGAGAACAGCCGAGGCCAGCAAAGGCTCTTTCAGCTAACCTTTTGGGATTTCGAAGACAGGCTGTGCATCGAAACAATGCGCTGGGGCGACATCGGTGACGTGTGCGTGTGTGTGCGTGTGTGTGTGTGTGTGTGCGTGTGTGTCTCTGAGTGTGAAGTTGGTTGCCCCCGGCAAGAGTCGTGTTGGAAAGCCCTCTTGACGTTTGCTTTGTGTGGGCTCTCGGCTAGAGCTTGTTTGAGCAGCGAGATCTCATAACAATGGGGAGAAACAGAATTGTCTTGTTTTGGCAGATTAGAACTATACATAATCTGTTTTCTTTAGGAAAAGTGTGGAGCTGACAGGCAAAGACATTGCACGGAAAGAGTCTTTGCAGTGGAAACTGTCCAACCTTGGGAGTGTACAAGGACCCAGAGAAGGTCTCTGCTTCTTTTCTTAAATAGGGAATCCCTTATTACGTCTCAGTTTCCTTATCTGTAAAGTCATCATCCTGGATGAACTGTGTACCTAGAGTATGTTAAATAGAATGGTGTATCCCTATTCCCAACTTGGGTGAGACTCAATGAGTTTAGATATGGACCAAAGGAGAACATTTGAGGACACTGCATCCTCACACCTGGGTTCTGAGACACCCAAACCATAGCCTAATCAGCTACATCATAGCTGACTTAAGGATTCAACAGGAGGAGCAGAGTGTGCTTGATGCCTAGAAAGGGCACCCAAGAGCAAGCCCTGGTCACCAAGTCACTGCCTTAGATCATGGAGGGCAGCCTGAGCAGTGAGTGCCTTGACAAGCTGCACAATTCATGACAGCTGGATTTTTCCACACATCCACCTCCCTCTGTCCTTCTTCCAACTGACTAAATAGTTCCTGACAGCACTCATTTTTCCCAAAGAGACTTTCCTTCAGAAGAGAAAATGTGTTGACCACATGATACGAACATTCCAGTCTTCCTGGCAAGTTATTCCTCGTATGTATTCAATAATTGGTATTCTGGTCAATATGTGTCCCTAGTGAGTTAGCTTGACTTGACATAATCCTTAGGATGCTGAATGCTACCGTTCATTGGTTTTCTTCTTATACCCTAGACTCTGGAGCAGATGGGCTCCCCTGGTGGCTCAGCTGGTAAAGAATCCATTTGCAATGTAGGACCGCGTTCAGTCCCTGGGTTAGGAAGATCCCCTGGAGAAGGAGACAGCTACTCACTCCAGTATTCTGACCTGGAGAATTCCATGGACTCTATAGTCCATGGGGTCACAAAGAGTCAGACATGATTGAGCGACTTTTACTGAAGCAGATACTTTACAAGCACTATATCATTTGTTCCTGACTATAAATTTGTATATTAAAAAGCAGAGACATTACTTTGCCGACAAAGGTCCATTGAGTCAAAGCTATGGTTTTTCCAGTAGTCATGTATGGATGTGCGAGTTGAACCATAAAGACAGCTGAGCAGTGAAGAATTGGTGCTTTTGAACTGTGGTGTTGGAGAAGACTCTTGTGAGTCCCTTAGACTGCAAGGAGATCAAACCAGTCAATCCTCAAGGAAATAAGTCCTGAATATTCATTGGAAGGACTGATGCTGAAGCTGAAACTCCAATACTTCGGCCACCTGATTCAAAGAACTAACTTCTTGGAAAAGACCCTGATGCTGGGAAGATTGAAGGTGGGAGGAGAAGGGGACAACAGAGGATGAGATGGTTGGATGGCATCACCGACTCGATGAACATGGGTTTGAGCAAGCTCTGGGAGTTGGTGATGGACAGGGAGACCTGGTGTGTTGCAGTCCATGGGGTTGCAAAGAGTTGGACATGACTGAGTGACTGAACTGATTGATAAATCTGTAGTAAGTTTTAATGCTCCGATTTCATGGGTGGGAAAACCAAGATTCAAGGGAGTTAATGTGATTTGTCCAAGGTGACACAGTTGGAGAAACTTTAGATACTTGTGCAAAAACTGGATTTTGACACTTGGGAACTTGGATGATGGTGGCCCTACCATCCTGTCTGTCATACATCCTTGTTCCCTTCCGCCTGGACCTGGGTTCATCCCTGTTGTATCCTTGTTGATACTTGACAGCTGAGCCCAGGTTTTGCAGATATTTCCTTATTCTACCTCCTTTCTCTTTCAGCTATTCAATGACCATCCCCCCCAGTCCTTTCCAGCCTCAATAAATTTGAGAGTCACAAAGGTCCAAACAGCTCCACAACTCCTACAGCATTTCTTGGCCTCTTGATAGCTACTACAATGGCCATAAATAAAACTGCTATTGAAACATTCATTCATCGTATTTGTGGAGATCTGAGAAAAGGATGGGGAAAAAAAGAATGCTCTCCTCATGCCCCACTCAAATAGTTTACAACCTAAATGGTGATAACCCAATTAAGTGTGGGAACTGAATGACGTTGTTTAAGACAATGGCGAAACAAACCACAAGGACAGGTAGGATTAAATCAGAGGATACACTCTTCCCTCCTCCCACCAGAGTAAGCAAAACCAGCAGGAGGGAGAGGATTGAACCTGGATATCCTCCTTAAAAGATAATTAGAATTAGGGCAAGCAAAAAGTGGTTCTCAAGGTAGGTTGAGGCGCTTTACAGAGGATTAAATGGAGGTCTGAATACACATAAACATCTGAGATGGGTATTCAAGGCCCTGCAGTAGGTTCTCATCTATTCACTCAGGGCTTTAAGTCATGTTCTTGTGCTAAAGATTCCCAGTTTTCCCGGGCTGCAACTACTGAGCCCACGTGGCGTGATGAAAGATCCCACATGCCTCGACGAAGATCCAGTGAGCCACAACAAAGACCCGACACAGCCAAAAGAAATAAATATAAAAAAAAAAAAAGATTCCCAGATTTACATTTCCAACTCAGAACTCTCCTCTAAGGTCTGATATCTGAGTACCTATTTAAAATTCCTGTTAATTTCTTGCTGGCCAATTCTTGATTCTCTTCCTCATAAACCAAAACTGATCCTCCCCTATTCTTAACCATCTTAGTTAAAAATAGAATAAATGGCACCAATATCCAACCCATTGCTAGAGGGCCAGAAATCAGGAAGTCATTACTGATGCCTCTTTCTTCCCACACTCAATTCACCAAGAAAACCTGTTGCTCTGACAGTTCTCATTCTCGGTTACCTCTCTCCAGCTCTACTACCACCATCCTTCTCTGAGATCCTTCATCTCTAGCCTGTATCACTTATCTCCTCGACTCCACTTTGCCCTTCCCTAGAATCCATTCTTCACTGTGGCAGGACAACTTTAAGATGGTCCTTAATGATTCCCACCCCTTAGTATTCACACCCTCACGTAATCCCTTCCCCATCAGTGTGAACCTAGTGACTTACTTCTAACTGATAGAATATGGCAAATGGGCTGAGATATCACTTCCATGATTAGATGATAAAAGATTTTGATGTCTATCTTGCTAGTTGAATCTGTCCCTTGCTGACTTTGATAAAGCAAGCTGCCATGTTGGAGACTCTCATATGACAAGGAACTGAGGTCCTCAATTCAGTAGCTCACAGAAATGGAATCTTGCCATCATTCATATTAGCTCAAAAGTGGATCTTTCCTCAGTCAAGCCTTCAGATGAGACCCTAGCCCTAGAAAACACATTGATTGCAGTCTGAAGCTTTTCTTGCACTCCTGACTCACAGAAACTGTGAAATAATAAGCGTGTGCTATTTTAAACAGCTGAATTTGTGACAATTTTTTATGTAGCAATAGATAACTAATACAGAAAGAGTAATCTTTAAAAATAAAAATTATGTTGTGGTCGCTATCCCACTTAAAAGTCTGCCTTCATTCCTCACTTATTATACAATAAAATCCAAAATCCATGACAATGCTTACAAGATCCTGGTGAGCCAATCCTTTTCAGCCTTACTTATGTCTCCAGCCTCTCTCTTACTAAGCTCAGGTCACTAAGGCCACAAGGGTCTTCTTTCAGTTCCCTAAATGTGCCAAATCACTTCTCAGAGAGGTCTTCCCTGACCACCTACATCTTTAAGTATATTCTTCCCCTCAGTTCTTCTTTTTTAACGCGCTGTGTCTTTTATAGCGTCAGTTGTAAATTGAAATGATTTTCTCTACCTTTTTAGTTGCCCTTGGTCTCTTTTTCACTGAACTGTGAGATCATAGGGCTTCCCAGGTGGTGCATGCCGTGTGAGATCAAAGGACAGAGACTGTTTCTTATATATCGTGGTATCCCCAGCACAGAGCAAGAGCTTAACAACTAATTAGTGAGTGAAAGATGAATAACTCTGCCTTTCTGGAGCACACCTGGACTCTTACCTTGATCTTTTTCTTTCCTTCGTCAGCCCCACCCCCCAGCGTATCTCCATGCCCATAGCCTTCACCCCATTTCCTAACAGCCACATCTATTCAGGAAGATCCAGTTTCAGTACTCTAGTCTGTATCTATTTCCCCCAGATCTCTTGCCTCTTTCCCTGAATTCTCACTTCAGAACTTTCACATTATTTCTTAGATCTTAACATCTCCTGAGATGCTGGGCAACCGCCACTTTGTATTATGGTTAATTATGTAGAGTCTAGTGGTTCCAAACATTTCTCCATTTACCTCATTCTAGAGAAAGAAGCCTGGAAAGAAGTACAGTTATGCAGGAAAAGTCTTAGGAGAAATAAGAGCTACTATAGATTACCATCACTAGTATAAATAGTCTATTACTAACCAGATTATATTATAATAGACTACCTAGGAAAAATCTAGGGGGAAGAGCAGGGTCTAACACCCACCCTGGAGAGAAGTAGATTTCTGTTTCCCCACTATATTAGTCTGCTAGGACTGTCATAACAAATACCATATACTGGGTGGGCTTAGACAACAGAAATGTGTTTTCACACTGTTCTGGAGGCTGGAAGCCCAAGATCAAAGTTCTGGCTGATTTAGTTTCTGGTGAGGGCTCTCTAATTCTGTCTCGAAAACTTCACCACTTGAAGCATTCAGAGATACACTGGTGTAGCCCTTGGAACCTCATCCAGGAAAACAGTGAAGCCCAGAGCTTGTTAGCCATTGGTGGTGGGGATATTATAGAAATCTCCTCTAGTGTGAGTGAGACTTTGTCGTGCTTTCACACCAATGGAAAGAAATGACTTTTTCCAAAGCAGTCAACAGTTGAACACAAGTCCCCCACCCCACACCTAGTCCCCATCCATGTATCAATTTTAATTTAAGAGCCCAAGGGACAAATGGTGGAGAAGGAAATGGCATCTCCCTCCAGTATTCTTGCCTGGAGAATCACACGGACAGAGGAGCTTGGTAGGCGGTAGTCCACGGGGTCACAAAGAGTCTGACACAACTGAAATGACTTAGCAGCAGGGACAAATGAGAGATTCCCAGGTGGTGCTAGTGGTAAAGAATCCACTTGCCAATTTAGGAGACATAAGAGCCATGGATTTGATCCTTGGGTCGGGAAGATCCTCTGGAGAAGGAAATGGCAACCCACTCCAGTATTCTTGCCTGGAAAACTCCATGGACAGAGGAGCCTGGTGGGCTACAGTCCAGAGAGTCATACAGTCAGACATGACTGAAGCAACTTAGCAGCAGCAGGGAAAAATGGTAGCTATTATTTCAAAAAACTGTTATTTCAACTCAGGTGCCAGGCATGCTGCTAAGGGCAGGAACCACAGAGATAAACAGGAAAGTCATGGAACCCATCTTGAGGAGCCTGGTTGTAAGGACGGCTGTAAATAACTGAGGTGGGTGTTATGAAAGGGGAAGTACTATGGGTGCCATGGGAACTGTGATTATTTTTGGTGCCATAAAACAGGGTGTTTGAACTTCGGCAGCACTGAAAAGGGTCTTTTCTGAAAACCGAATTTCATTGTTTTCCTCTCATGGGCAGTTTTAAGGCCAGATTTTGTTTAGGGGACAGAATTGGCCATGCCAGGCTCTGTTCTTTGCACCACCAATCAATCTAAGTAAATGCACAATTCATTAGAAGAAAGCAGAAGAGCATCTGAAGTGCAGCCAATTGTTTCCTGATTTAGAGCATCAGATATTTAATGCAGGATTCAGAACATGTCCGAAGACCCACTGCCGTTATGAAGTGAATTGAGTGCTCTAATTGCAAGGTGCCAGAGATCTGCTTTTACCTAGGGACCTCTATCCATTTGTATTTCTCTATGTATTCCTTCTGCCTACGATGCTGGTGCATTTGGGCTTTTACTCTCAGTCTAGTTAACTAGTCCTGGAGAGAGGTAGCAAGATAGAGCTGAGATCGAATCTTTCTTCAGAACTATGATGTTTAATATCCAGATGGATAGCGTGTCTAACATCCTGATTCTGCAATTCCTTCTCTACTCTTGTGACCTTCCCCCACAGGCATTAGGTCACCCAACTGCATGGCCAAATCATGACTGGGAATGCTGCCATGAAAGAGGAAGATGCTAGAACTCCTCCCTCCTACTATAACTCTTTACCCTCCCCCTTCACCTCGACTAATGTTTCACTTGTTGCTATAATCAATCTTTCTCTATTCCCTTTTATTTGTTTTTTTAATAATTAAATGTATTTATTTTTAATTGAAGGATAATGAATCAACACGAATCAACCGCAGGTATACCTATGCCCCCCTCCCTCTTGAAACTCCCACCCACTTCCCTCCCTGCTCCACCCCTCCAAGTTGTTACAGAGCCCTGGTTTGAGTTCCCTGAGTCACACAGCAAATTCCCATTGGCTATCTATTTTACATATGGTAATATATATGCTTTCATGTTACTTTCTCCATATATCCCATCCACTCCTCCCTCCTCCTCTCCTTTATTTCTATTTTTCCAGTTCATGGAGTGTATGAGAATCACTCTAGGTTGGAGTTTAAAATACAGATTTTGATTTTTTAATTCAGTCATTTGAACAAGCATGCTGACGACTCTGCTACGGTTGTCTCAGAACGTACTTTGGGACACACGGGTCTGGGAAAGGTCCCAACCGGTGCCCAGCCCCCTTGGCACTACAGTGTGTTTCCAGAAGCCTTTCAGCTGCATCCCCATCTCTCCGCAGTGCCCAGTCTAAGCCTTTGCTCTTCCTATCATGACGGCATCCGGGAAACAGCCTTACAAAAGGTTTTGAGTTACAAAAAGACTTTGAGTTGAAACACGTGGGTTGTAAACTCAGGACAAATCTCGACCCTTGTGATCTCAGGGGCCTCACTTGTCAAATGAAGGATTTGGACCCCATGATCACCAAGCTTCCTTGGGCTCTAACATTTGATACTTTCTACTTCTACCTTTTGCTCGGGTCATTTCCTCTTCCTGTAAACTTTCTGCTGAGAATTGCCCATCATGTTTTCTTTTATCTCTGAGGTTTGTCTCTAAAAACCCTGCATAGACAGAAAGCCTGGTTGAAACACTGCCTCCTTTCCCGATGCCTTCCTGGGCCCTCCACACTCTGCCTGAATCCACCTGCAAGTCCTTGTGTGTCCCCTGAGTAAGACCCTATCACACACCTTCCTTGCAGCCTAAATATTTGGTACACATCTCCTCATCAGTTTATAAACTCCATGATGTCGGGAACTATGCTTACCACCATTTACAGAATTGTAACTTCTTGGCTGGATGGCATCACCAACTCTGTGGACATGAGTTTGAGTGAACTCTGGGAGTTGGTGATGGACAGGGAGGCCTGGCGTGCTATGATTCATGGGGTCGCAGAGAGTCGGACACAACTGAGAGACTGAACTGAACTGAACTTCTATATTAAAGAGCGTAGAGAATCATCAATAACTATCGACTATGTTTGGAACGAGAGCACATAGTGTCCCTGCTGTCTTCTGTCACCGTATCCCCTGGAAAAAGTATGTTAACAAGCCTGTATTTTTTGACATCAGAGTTGGACCTATAGAAGTACGTTTCCACCTAATAAATGACAGCTGAGTCTTGCTCACTGCTCTCTGAACTGCTGAGAGCAGAACCCCATTCTCCTTTGCCTGTGTCTGGTTCCGATGATAAGGTCCTCAAGGGAGCAGGCATCTCATGCTTTGTTTTCTTACCATTGTCACACATATCTGCTGGCACAATGGGAAACTAGTTGGGCCAACACCCTTAGCATTTTAGTATGTCCCAGGAGTGGATGCCTCAGGGCGTCTGAAATCAGGCCTATGCATTCAGGCAAATGATCCAATCTTAAACCTCGCCTTCACCCCCACTTCTAGCTTCTGCACCAAGTGACCTGGAAGTGGCATGGGTGAAAGATAGTCAGCAAAATGTTCAGGGCTGACAGGAAATAAAATAAGTCCTACACGTAGCAAGTCCCTTCTGATCAGCAACTTGAGATTGGATTTCTCATATATTACTATCAATTTACAAGGAGTGGTCATTTTCTGCAATAATTAATTTATAAAAATCACTTCCCAATTTTTTGATCTCAAGGCCCATTACACAATAACGTAATCTAGACCAGCCATTTAATAGTTTATATGTACAGATACTTGGAGGGCATTATGCTAAGTGAAATACACCAGACAGAGAAAGAGACATACTGCATATCACCTACACGTGGAATCTAAAATATACAACAAACTAGTGAACATAGTGGAAAAGAAGCAGACTCACAGATACAGAGAACAAACTAGTGGTTACCAGTGGGGAGGGTGAGAGGAGAGGGGAACATGGTTAAAAGGTATAAACTGTTAGGTATAAAATATGCTACAAGGATACAATACAGGGAATATAGCAAATATTTTTAATAACTATAAATGAAACATAACATTTAAAAAGTATGAATTATATTGTACACCTGTAACTTATATAATATTGTATATCAACTACACTTCAATCCTTAAAAAACTCATATTTATTTACATAACATAACCTAAATCCTCTCATATTTTTAAAATTTGTTAAGGACCTTGGGGACACCCTGAAAGAGTCTTGGGAAACCTGAGGGCTCCTCAGACCATATTTTGAGAACCTCTGCTCTAGACTGACAAACATTTTGGTAGAACGTTAACTTTACAAATTCCTATAGCTCTGAACCCAGTAAGGCTGAAGGTAAATAGTATAAATTTAACAAATACTGTTGCACAAAGATATTAAAAGAAGGAAAAAATAATGCAGAATAAATGCAGAAGTGACTGGAGACTATCACTATGCATGTATACACACAATGCTAGGTGCTTGACATGTAGGCTTTTCTTAAGGTTTTAAATTGACTTTCACTTCATAATGAATCTTTTTCCTTTTTCTCCCATTATCAGGGGAAACATAAAGGAAGACATTTGTCTGTACGGTTCTCCAAGGTGATTTATTTATATTGTGTCCCCCAGGTCCCCTGTGGCTAGCAGATTGTCACAGGCAGCCACTTCCTGTTCTTTAACCACCTTTATCACTCCTGTTGTCTGCCCTGGCGCTCCCCATGGAGGGACCACATCAGCGTCCAGTGATGTCCAGTAGGGTTTGGCCAATGGGGAGCCTCAAAAGAGATTCGAAGAGGGGAAAGGAGTGAGGTGAGGATGTTAATTCTGTGGCTACTCCCTCTGAGGTCACATTGGGCTGGTTGTACCCTTTCACAAAAGATGACTGCTCCCCCCCAACCCCAGGCAGCCCTTCTATATAGTTCTTTCTCCTTGCAGGTTCTAGAAACCTCTTCCTCTCCCATCCTTTGGAGCCAGGTGGTGTTGGCTTCATTCTGCTCTCTGGTTCCCCGACATTCTACTGATTCAGACCTCCATAAGTCATCTTTTTGTAAATAAACTTTCTTGGAACTATTCTCATGTGAGCCAGCCATCCATTTCCTAATACTCCCCTGAGTGATGCACATTAATGACACCCTATTGACTACTGAAAAACAAGTTTTAAATCTGCTTCTAGCCAGTCATTCATATTTTTAAAAATATTTGTTCTTTAGGTAACTCCATTTTTTCATTTCTCTTTCAATTTTAGGCAAGATCTGTTGTCACACATAATCCTGTTCAATTCCTTTTCTCCTTAGCACAAATCTTTCTAAAGGCTGGTCCCTCTATAATGCATGAAATTGAGACAGTTAACTTCAGGAGGTGATTTTAGGAGGAATTATGGACCTAGAAACCATTTTACTTAAAACTTTTCATTGTTTGTTAATCTTCACCATCTTCATGGACATTATTCTGGAGTCTGATTTACATTGGAAACAGGTCTCTGAGGTTAACTGGCTGTCACTATCATTTAAGCAAAGCCCGAGAGAGCTGAAAGGAGGATCAAGGTGACTTAGAACACGAGGGAAAGGTTCTGAAGCCACAAATGAGATTCCTCCTAACTGTTCACTCTTCTCTGCAACTGCTGAGCTTATATTCCTGCTCCTGGGGCTGGGAGTCCAGCTGCATATTTAAAAGGCCTGTGTCTCCTCTCTGATGCCTGGAAACCATTAGCTCTCCCTGCTAGCTTCGGTGTCCAGTGCCTCTTTTCCTTCCTAAATCACCCTTTCCCAGGCTCTGCCTCCCCGATCAATCGAGGATACTGGATACAAGCTCCAACTCCGTGGGCCCCGCACAGTTTCGCTTTGCAGATGGGAAAGTGGAAATCTGACTCCTGCGGCATGGCTTGCTCGACCCACAAAGCCTTCTTTGGTAGCAGAGACCAGGCTTGGCCCCACTTCCCCTCTTTCCTTCTCTGCTCACATACAATCCATGTCCCTGGCAGCTTCGGATAGGAGCTGTGACAACGGGACGGGGCGCCGTCACCCTCCATAATTAGCCAGGAAGGCAGGGCTGCTGTAATATCACAGCGTTGACAGAGCTCTTGCACCTATTAAATTATTCACGCCACCGAAGTGTCATCAGCTGTCACATTCAAAATAGGTCATTCTTGTTCAGGCTGCTGGAGGTGAAAATTTCACAGCGATGGCGACATATCCAAGTTTCAGCCAATCTCCAAAGTAAGGGACTGCTCCAAGCAACCCTCTATTAAATTATTTTTCATTGAATCACAGTTATGCTTTCATGAGTGGCAGCAGGAAGCAGCTGGAACATCTGTCTGCTGGCAGGCATGAGAACTGGGGGGCTGGAAGGCTTCATTTCAGCCTCTTCCTTCACTGACCTGTCCACAATGAGCCTAAAGGGGCTGCTTGAGGAATATAAATCTGAACACCTGCTCTCGTCTGCTCCCTGTACCCAAGACGGCAGTAAAGTCTGAATGAGGATGTAAGCTCTGGGCACTGGCAGGGTTTAGAAGAACGAATGCACACAGGCCTCTCTGAGAAGTGCCTCTCAGCCCTGGGTGCCGCGTTCAAAGAGTAATTCAAGTTCAACAGCTGTGGGGCGTGCATCCCTACGTTTCAGATCCTAATTTGCAGACATTTGGGTCTCTTCAGCACTTAGAATACACTTGGCCTCTTGTCGGCATAGATATACTAGTCAACTCAAGTGCCTGCTGGTGGAATACAAACATTTGACTGGCTATTGCAGGGTCTGGGGAATTACTGGCATGTGAATATGTTCTTTTAACGGTTTTCAAGGATACAAAAGACTATCTTACAGGAGGAAGAACAATTTCCCTCTGGGATTAGAATAAAGAGAAGTGATTGAAGACACAGCTCGTGGGGCTTGAGTTAAAATACAAGCGAATGTGATGATTGCTGGCTCTTGACTGTTAAATGCATGTGTGACTGACAGAGGCTGATAATCTCCTTGGGGAAGGGGCAGAAAGGCAGGGAGTTTAGCAATGGGATTGACCCTGGCCTGATCCTATTAGGAGAATATGTACAAAAACCTCTAAAGAGGTCTCTTTCCACTGAGATGCTATGGATGTACAGCCTTGGAGCAAAAGGGCAAGAAATGTACACATCTTAACGCGGTGAACCTAGCACCAAATGCAGGCAGGCCGCGTGAAGAAGGGGAATCCACAGATGCATTTCCACAGTCATTCTGTATCTCATAACAGTGCTCCCAAAGATATGAAGCCCTCTCCTCCAAATATTCACCTGCAAGAAGCCTGTCCAGATGACCCACCCTTCCCCCCGTCTTTCCTTTAATTTCCCTTGTTTGTGCAGTTTGCATTGCATTTTCCAGCTCCTAGTTTTATGGAACAGCCCATGCACATGATACAGCCCAATCTCCATAAGCTGGAGATAAATCTATGAATAATTCTCACTTATGTATATGCTGCTTTATCATCAACATTTCAACAGCTATTTCCTAGTGCTCACTATGCTGGGTACTTGGAGAGGGACTTCATGAAGTCATCCACTGTTTATATATAGTTCAACTATCCCCAAGTGGATTCCTGCTTCCCCTTCAGGGCGATACTGCCTCCACCCCAAGCCTACTTCTCCAGCAGCCTTCCTCACCTCAGTAAAGAGCAACCCATCCTTCCAGAAGCCTGGATCAGAGTTTTGGAGTCATCCTTGGTGCCTTTTCCCCCCACCTCCAGAATTCAATCACTATCAGGCCTGGTAAGCCCCACCAATTCTCTTCTGGACTGTTGCCATCTTCTTCTAACTGTCTCCCCTGCTTTTGCCCTTTATGCCATTTTTATTTTCCAGACAACCCACTCCAGTGTTCTTGCCTGGAGAATCCCAGGGACGGGGGAGCCTGGTGGGCTGCCATCTATGGGGTTGCACAGAGTCGGACACGACTGAAGCGACTTAGAAGCAGCAGCAGCAGTCAGACAATGCTTTTGAGAGGCAAACCAGATTATGTCACTCTGCTCAACCTTCACCAGTGGTTCCCCATCTCCCATAGAGCTAAAACCCAAATGCTTACAACGGCCTGTAAGGCTGTACGAGAGCTGGATCCGTCCCCCTAACCAAGCCCCCGGGAACCTCTGGGATCAAATCTTCTGCTGCTTTAAGTCTTCCTCATGTTGTGCTGCAGCCACACTGGCTTCTGACTCTTGCTGGAACCTTCCCCTTCTGATATCAGCTTTGCAGTCCCTTCAAACCTCTGGGCATTTGCCAGCATAGCCTTCTCTGACCACCACGCTCTATTCTCATCCTGTACTTACTTTTACTCCATAACACTTCTCTCCATCTGACACATCGTGTTTTTACTTGTTTGTTTACTGTCTGGCTCCCTCTACCACCAGCAGAACTTCACCAGGGCTGGGGCTTTGTCATAATCACTGCTGATCCCAAGAGCCGAGTAGAGCTGAATCTAGCCCATGGTAGACTATCTGTTAATGAATGAAAAAACAATCCATCTTCTATCCCTATATGGTTCATAAGCTCCTGATGGGGGTGTTTCTGCTAATTATGCTACTCTCTTTTAGAGGAGCTTCAGTAAGTGCTAATCTCAAAATATTTATTCAGAGATTCTAAAACTGATTTCCAACTAGGCAGACATTGGTAGGAAAAATTCCCAGATCTAACTCTTAAACATCCTGTTATGGAGAAAACAGTCCTTTTAAGATTGTGTCAGATACGCCCAGAATCAACTCCCTGGAACCATTTCTATCTCACATGAGAATTCAGTTCCCTGCTGTTAAGTTTACATAGCTCAAGAAAAAGCAACCGTTTTGCAGACTTTCAGGAACTGCCTGTTCTTTCCTGTTTCTTGGTTTAGCTATTCCTATCTTTTTTTTTAATGTGGAAAAATATATATACATATGTAAATATAATGTATGTGATGTAAGATTTACCATCTTAATCATTTTTAAGTGTAGTTTAGTGGTGTTAACTTCATTCACATTGCTGGATAACCAATCTCCAGGACTCTTTTCATCTTATAAAGCTGAGCTATACTCATTAAACAGCTTCCCACTTCCTCCTCTGCCACCCCTATTTTAATTTTATTTATTATCTTCCACCCCCTGCCAATCACCATGTCATTTTCTGTCTCTATGAATTTGACAACTCTGCTGCTGCTGTTGCTGCTAAGTCACTTTAGTCGTGTCCGACTCTGTGCGACCCCATAGATGGAAGCCCACCAGGCTCCCCGTCCCTGGGATTCTCCAGGCAAGAACACTGGAGTGGGCTGCCGCCTCCTTCTCCAATGTGTGAAAGTGAAGAGTGAAAGTGAGACACCTCATATTCATGATTATACAGTGATTTGTCTCTTTGTGACCAGTTTATTTCACCAAGCTTAATGTCCCCAAGGTTCATCCAGGTTAGAGCATGCCAGAATTCCCTTCCTTTTTAAGGCTGCATAGTATTCCATTGTGTGTACGTACCATATTTTGTTGACCCATTTATCTGCTGATGGACACTTGTGTTGTTTTACCTTTTGATTGTGGATAACGCTGCTATGAACATGGATGTACAACCATCTCTTCAAGACCTTGCTTTCAGTTCTTTTGGGTAAAAGGCCTGAGGTGGAGTTGCTAGATCCTATATAAACTCTACTTGTAATTTTCTGAGGAATTGTACCTGCTTTCCATAGTGGCTGCACCATTTTACAGCCTCACCGACAGTGCATAACGGTTCCTGAATTCTTAATAGTAATATATTTTTCCCCTCTAGCAAGTTAGAACTGCTCAGAGATGTCTAATAGTGCTAAACATTCCAGCTCCTTTCAGTGCTTAGCAACTAGGAGCCAAGTGGCTCTACTAAACGTACAAGGGTGTGTTTTTCACTTTCTCCTTCATGGCTGTTTTGAAAAGGCTTCCTTGTCTTCGAATTAACATGCAGGCTGTGTGGACACCGGCAGGTCTGCCTTACAGAAAAGGGCAGTGGGCAAGAGCCAGCACTGTTTTGAGGATGATCCAAAGTTCTGCTAATCCCGTGTAATCTCCTAATGTAAAGGGGATTATATTTCTAATCTGTGGTTTCTTTGAATGATGCCCCAGGGTCTGGCACTATCACTCCTTGATGAATTGGGAGACTTGGAGTGACATGTGTGGAAAAGCCAAGAAGATGGCATTGAGTCACGCTCATGCATCAATCATCTCTTACAAGGAGGTCCAAAGATTTCAGATCTCAGGGACAAAGAACCCAGAGTCAGATGAAGAGGAGAGTGCCTTGAACTGATGCAGCAGTGTAAGTGGGAGGGGCTCTGGACGCCTCCTGACTGTTACCTTCTTTCACCTAATTTATCCATGGGCTGGGAGAATAGGGCCTTAATTCTCCTCTGTCTCTCTCCTTACTTGATGGATGCTACTGTCTCTCCCACCCAGCATGTTCTGTCTTTGGTTTTGTCTTAAACTATCAATTTTTCATCATCCTACCAGTTGATGTTACAGAGCAATGTAATTTGAAGGACATGTGTTCTCATAAAAAGAATATTTAAGAGGGAACAAATCTCTTCTTAAAAGGGATTTAAAAATGATAGGACTCTCTCAGCAGACATGAAAAGGGGAAGAGCTGGTGGGAGAGATGGTTAAGAAACTCTCAATGACCTTAAGAGGCAAAATGATGGAACCTGATGACCTAAACCAGAGGTCAGCAGGCTTTTTCTGTAAAGAGTCAAAAAGTAAATATTTTAGGCTTTCGGAGCCAAGAGGTAAAAAATGAGGGAATTGTTTACTTACATATAACAAGAGAGGAAACAGAATCTCACATTTTATATGGGCATAATTCAAAGTATAATAATTGAGCACTTTTTAATGGTAATACCAGTCCACTAAGGGACTTTTCTGGTGGCTCAAATGGTAAAGAATCTGCCTGCAATGCAGGAGACCCAGGTTCAATCCCTGAGTCAGGATGATCCCCTGGAGAAGGGAATGGCAATCCACTCCAATATTCTTGTCTGGAAAATTCCATGGACAGAGGAGCCTGGGGGCGATAGTCCATGGGGTCACAAAGTGTTAGACATGACTGAGTGACTAACACACACACAGTCTCCTAAGGAGAAGAATGGAATTCTTTTTCTTTGTGATAATATCTTGCTTAACTGGAGTTGAAGGTCAATGTTCCTTATCATCAAACTGATTGCAAATGCTCATCTGTAAAAACCATTGCCATCTTGCAGGCCGGGCAGAAACAGGTGGTGGGCTGTGTCTGGCCTACAGGCCATGGTTTGCTAACTCCTACTCAGGTCAAGGGGTGGGTAATGAGCTACTGACTTGCTATGTGCAGTTTTCAATGTTGCCCAGTAGCTTATAAAGGCATAAATGTCCGCCTTTTGGGTGTATCATTAATGTTAGGAAAACATGCAGGGCTTTTCCTGTCTCCTGCACTGTAGTTCACAACATAAACGACAAGATATGTTGCCTTTTCTCAAACAGAAGACAATGCTTCTGAGCCACCAGCGGTTGTCTTTCCAGGAGTGGGGAGGATCTGGGTTGACCGCTTTTCAGTCTGCCCTCCTACAACTGGGGCCATTTCTAGCCAGACCAGTCCTGTCCCCTTGTCCTAACTCTTTTTGAGTGGTACTCAATAAAGATTTGGTGATTAATTCACAGTGGATAGATCCTATTGATGTGTTTTCTATTCCATGAAATATAAATATTAATATTAAACAATTGAACTAATGTTTGTCTTCCTGTAAACACATGGGCTTCCCAGGTGGCTCAGTGGTAAAGAATTCACCTGCCAGTACAGGAGACACAGGAGACATGAGTTCAATTCCCGGGTCAGGAAGTTCCCCTGGAGGAAGAAATGGCAAGCCACTCCAGTATTCTTGCCTGGAAAATCCTATGGATAGAAGGAGCCTGGTGGGCTACAGTCCATGGGGTCGCAAAGAATCGGACATGACTGAGCATGCACTTAATTTATACGCAGATGACTATGCTTTTCTCCAGGAGGTTTTACCATTGAAAAATATCTTTAAACAGCAATGGAAGTAAAAACAAAGCAAAACACCACTAGAGGAAATGTTGTAGAGGCTTTGTTTAGAATCTTAATTACCATCCTAAAATGCTCTTAACATATACATAATGCAAGTTTCAATAAGTGTTATCTTTAAATTAGAAATGGTTTAATAAATATAGAAAGCCCAGCCTTTATCAAGTTACTTTTTAAAAAGTACTCTGTAAAGTGGTGATGGGGAGGCAGTAACTGGGTATGTTTACTGTAGGTAAATATTTACCCTGGAGAAAGGCCCTGCGTATTGTAAAGATAATGTTGAAGATATGATTCTTCACCTCCTGCATTCCTGACTAAGGCAAAGGGGACTCTCCACAAGAAAATTGCCGTAGATTATTTTAAAACTCTCAGAATTTTTAGAGGGAGACCAGATTGGTTAGTCACCACTACCACCCCCACCCCTCAAAAAAAAAAAGGTAAGAAATCATGTACTTATTCTGTGTGAAGGGGTTATTCTGAGCCCTGCCTTGGTCACATGGTGGAGGTCAGATAGCAAGCAGTCAGGTTTGTTAATTCATGAGACAGATGCACCTCTTGATTCCCAGGGAAGCATTTGTCGTGAGCAGTATCCATAGCTCTGCTCTCGTCAGCTTGTGTCTTTGTTGATCACAGGCCAAGAGTAGAAGAGGGAGATTGTATAGACTTGGGAGATTGGGACAGCTGAGAAAATCACAATGAAAAACTAACTGACATTAAGTTAGTAACGTAACTAACCAGTAAGCCCTTACTGGTTTCCCATGATCTCAGACATTATCTCCATTAACATTAAGCTATTTTGGGGGCAGGTGACTACCATCCCCCATCATCATCATCACTATAATTATCATCCTCTCCAAGTGGAAGAAGGGAAGTGAAACCTCTGAGGGGTTAGGTAACTTGCCTAAAGTCAAACTGCTATTAAGTTGACTTAGGTCTTTTGAGTACAGATATTTGGTTCTTTCAGCCATGCTACCTTCCCTCAGTTTGGAAATCTGACTAGTAAAAAACAAATCAAGGATTTACAAACATGGGTGGCTCTAGAATTTTTGTGTGTGAAGTACTCAGTACAGCCCTATGGCCAGAAAAGGGGTCTGTCCTTCTGTTGAAACTGTGTGCAGAACAAGCATATGGATTTTTACTCAGATTGTAGAGTGCAGGTCATTCAAAATAGCAATGTTTTCTGAAAAAGCTTTTTATCCTGCTTTATATTAAGACTCTAAATTATCATTTATTTTTTAGTCTTTAAAGATGCTAATGGTGATTAATAGGAGGCTGAGAAATGTCTCCTCTTGATAACCTTTGGCATGTAAATCAGAAGTTGAAGGGAAAGAAGTTGTTTTTCATAATATTTCAGTCCATATAATTTATCTCAAAGTGGTGAAAGGTGCCTTCTACAAATTCTTTCTGCATATTTGATTTTTTGACACACTTTTCTTCAAATGCCATTCTATCAGTTCATTGTGCTGTTACAAATAGCAAAGAAAATCCCACCATAAAACATGCTTTCATATTTACTCCCTCTCAGAATTTCCCGAATGCTAATTTCAAGAGAAAAAAAGTTATCTTCAACTGCTCAGCCAGCTGACTCAATCTGTGATCTGAAAGTCAAATTATTTTCTTCCTGTTTCTCAGCTCATTATTTCTTACACTGAATGGACAGTTTAGAATGACGTCAAGAGGCAGAAGAGACCAGCTGGTGTTCTCCTGTTGCTGTTTGAGTTGTAGAGTATAAATATTTAAACTTTTAACCAATGATCCAAAGACTAAGAAGGAAAGATCTGCAGTGAAAAGATGGCACTACAACTTCGTCACTTTCCAGAAAGCAGCAACTTGCACTTTCTTCTCTTTATTTAGAAATAATTATTTCACAGGGTTAAGCCTCCTAATACAGCAGAAGATCTTTTCTCTGTTTACCAGTTTATCTATTAATGACAATCTTTACAAAGCTTGACCCAGTGTTTTCTCTCTTCCTCAGTTGGAACTGGTTCAAAATCGGGAAAGGATTATGTCAAGGCTGTATATTGTCTCCGTGTCTATTTAACTTATATGCAGAGTACATCATGTGAAATTCAGGGCTGGATGAATCACAAACTGGAATCAAGATTGCGGGGAGAAATATCAACAACCTCAGATAGGCAGATGACGCTACCCTTATGGCAGAAAGTGAAGAGGAAATAAAAAGCCTCTTGATGAGAGTGAAAAAGGAGAGTCAAAAAGCTGGCTTAAAACTTAACATTCAGAAACGAAGATCATGGCATCCAGTCCCATTCACTTCATGGCAAATAGATGGGGAAACTGTGACAGATTTTATTTTCTTGGGCTCCAAAACCACTGCAGATGGTGACTGCAGCCACAAAATTAAAAGATTCTTGCTCCTTGGAAGAAGAGCTATGACAAAACCTAGACAGCATATTATTTTGCTGACAAAGGTCCATATGGTCAAAGTTAGATGGCCGAATGGTATCACTGACTCAATGGACATGAAGTTTGGTGTGTTGCAGTCTATGGGGTCACAAAGAGTTGGACACAACTGAGTGACTAAACAACAACAAATGGTTTTTCCAGTAATCCTCTACAGATGTGAGACCATAAGGAAGGATGAGTGCCAAAGAATTGATGCTTTCGAATTGTGACGCTGGAGAGGGCTCTTGAGAGTCCCTTGGACAAAAAGGAGATCAAACCAGTCAATCCTAAAAGAAATCAATCCTGAATATTCATTGAAACGACTGATGCTGAAGCTGAAGCTCCAATACTTTGGCCACCTGATGAGAAGAGCCAGCTCATTGGAAAAGACCCTGATGCTGGGAGAGGTTGAAGGCATGAGGAGAAGGGGGTGACCGAGGATGAGATGGTTGGATGGTATCAGCGACTCAATGGACATGAATTTGAGCAAGCTCTGGGAGTTGGTGATGGACAGGGAAGCCTGGTGTGCTGCAGTCCATGGGGTTGCAAAGAGTCGGATGCAACTTAGCAAATGAACAACAATTCGGAAAACAGACAAGTCACCCCGCCAAAAGTTCACATTTTCCTTACTTGTACAGTTAACACCTAAAATTTTTGCTTTGTATCCATAATTGATCTTAAATGTCTTCTGCCTGAAGCCTCTCTTTAGCAAGTTAAGACCTGAAAAGCAAAAGCTGTGGAAAGTCCACAGTGAAAGAATGACAATAGTATAAATTATCATGAATTTGCCTTCTGGAGTGAAGCTGGCTATTATACCTGCTTTGTGATCATTATCCCAGCATATATGTCAAAATATTTCTCTTAAAAATATCTAAAAGTGATCAAGTAAATTGTTCTGTTTTTCTTGAAGGGAAATTCTTGCTAGATGATGAGACAGGCTTTGTCTACACAGCACAAAGTGAAGTGGTTTTTCAGCTTATGATCCGGTTTGTCTATCAACAGGGATCGAACGCTTCAGATTCTTGCCAAATCCTTTTACTACGGATTGTACACATGCTGCATAATCATGACCCTTCTAGTCAGTCAGGCACATCCACATTTCGGCTCCCCAGAAACCAGCCGCCAACTCCAATTCAGCCTGGAACATTCAGTCAAGGAAGTACATGCATATTCAGTACCCTCCCAGCCCCTGCAGTGGGGTATTTTCATTTTCTTCTCTCTATTTTTGCTTGCCAGGACCAGTCACTATTATTTTTCCTTCTTCCCTGACCTTCAGGACTTGAAATAGTCATTTCAACTTGACTCAACTAATACCTTTTCCTTCTTTAAAATCTCTTCTAAAACCAACTGAATTGCAAACATTTTCATTCAATGTCACCACTGTTTGGTAAACAATTCATAGACAAAATTTAGCCATCGAAAAATAAATGAGAAGTGGAATAAGCCGATACTTGCTAAGCACAGGAAAACACATGAGGCGTAGGTAACTGGATACATCACATCTCTTTATAAAAAATATGTTGACTTCAGGAGTGAAGTAAATCTTATCAAGGAGCAAGGGCAATTCTCCCAATTTATTTCACTGCTTTGGTCATAACAACTATATGTTTCTTGTTTCTTTTTTTAACATTTTTCCCCTCACACAAACAGTGGGTATGCATATATTTGTATTTCAACTCAAGTCCCATAGAAGATATACTCAAGGCTATCTCATACCATTCCTGAAAAGACTTTACTGGCTGCTCATAAAATTATTAAATGAGCATTTTAAATACTTTATTTGTGATACTGGGCCCCTTTTTGGCTTTGGCCTGATCTAAGTAGGTCACCCAGAGGTCACTAGGGGCCATAATTCAAGGGATGGACTGGTGGCTAAGACAGCCTGCATAGCTTTAGTGCAATGTGCTATTTTAGTTTGTGTCCCTGAAATGACACCATCTCTTTGGCACCAGCCAAAGCAAGCTTCCTAGACATCTCTGGGAAGGGAATGTTTTGTAGTAATCCAAGGCATAGGTCACACAGGCATGAATTATTATGGGGAGGTCTGTGTCTGCTCTGGCCTCTGTGACAAATAAAGTAGGGAAAATGACTTCCAGCTGAAGCATTTCTCCAGGAACCCAAGAATGGAAGTTGATCCAGCGATCTAGCAAACTGCAAAAGCAAAGAGTGATCAACTTTTTCAACTCAGGAAACGAGGTCAGCCTATTCCTGCTCCCTCTTCAATCCCTTTCTTGGGTTTCATTTGAGAACCCCAGATATGAGTATTTTTAAAAAAGGACTAACATAGCCAAATTACAATTATTATAACTATGAAATGTGGCATAATCAAACAAAAAAGTCTAACTCTGTTTAGCCAAGGCCCATACATTTTATGTTCTCTTTCTCAACACTTTTCCCATAAAGGGTTTGACTAAACCAGCCTGAACTTTCAGAATCTATTGGTTTTGTACATAAACTTATTTAATCTCTTCTTCCTTCCTTTCTTCTTTCCTTCTTCCTTTTCTTCTTTCAATTTTGGAAAGGGAAAATGTAATTCAGTAAACAAAATCAAAACATGCCAGGTTTTGATCACAACAGGTTGCATAACTGTTAACCTATTAAAAATAATCTACTTTGGCTTCATAAGTAGTTTACAAAGAAAGACAAAGTGGGCATCTATTCTACTTACAATTCTCTTTTTGGCAAACTTTGCAATTTTCTTGCTCTCTATGAGCTGAAGTTACTTTTGAAAGGGAAAAAAAACAATGCTGGCTTAATTGGCTTGGGGAAAGGAGAGAGCTTTGGTTCAAAACTGTGTAGCATTTTTTTCCTAAGCATCTCTTGATCTCTTTAAGACCGACAAGCAGCTATCAGTCGAGTGGACTCCCTTCTGCCAGTTTATCTCCATCTGGGAGCATTCTCCTTTGGGGAGTTTGAAACAACCTCCCTAGATACTGTAATCCTATGCTGTGCTTCATTGTACCAGAACATCTGAAGGTCTGGCAAACACATGGCAGGTTCCAGTGGTCTTTCCAGAAGCAAGATCCTAACAGGCATGTAAGTGTCCAGGAAATATATGTCTGAGAAATACTTTGCACAGATGACTGTGAACTGGTGGTGGTTTTATTATTCTCATCACTGCACTTGACAACAGAGGGGTGAAAACAAAGGCAGGGAAAGCTTGTGGTTCTAAGGAAAGAAGAACTGCAACTTTGACTTGTGCCAAGGAGTAATTTTGGCTGCTGAGCTACTGGTAGACCACCACCACTTGAGGGACTGTTTCTTCCCACACACGAATCCTATTCTGTTCTTGAAAGCTGGCCAAGGGCCTCCACTGTGCACACTTTTTTTCCTATCATTATTATCACCATCATAATAGTTACAGTTATCATTACTATTATTATCCATCCAGTTCTTTCTACTAACATACACCAGACTGCCTGTCAAGAAGGCACAGTGACAAAACAGATGAAAGCCCTTTAATTTGATATGTTTGAAACAATAATGAGAAAGGAGCTCTCTAATTGCAATTATTGGTTTTTCAATAGCGTGGTAATCAAATCAATCATTCTCCCAGCAAAGAATACAGTCTACCTGATAGGAATCATTTTCTAAATAGCATGATGATGTTTGGAAAGCCAGCCTGTGTGTGCGTGTGTGTGTGTGTAAGAGAGAGAAAAAGAGGGAAGGAGAGAGAGAAACAAAAACTGAGGCTTCTAGTGGGTAGGTGGGTGACTGCTTCTCTCTCTCACTAACCATATGCAATTCTCTCCTAGAACAAGAGCAAAGTTACACACCAATGCTTCTTAATTACGTGAACTTTAACATTTTCTTTAACTACAGAGAACAAAAGCTGAAGCAAACAGGATCTCAGAAAAGCAGTTAAAAACATATTGTGAGCATAACTCATGGTTTTTTCTTCCCAGATCTTTCTGTGGTCCATAAATCTAAATGAATTATATATACTTTCAACCAAATGGACCAAAATCCTAAATTTGTGTTTCTTTAGGGGGAAAGGGTCCTTTAAAAGTGTATCCATTACCAGGAAATACAGTTGCCTTGGTAACAAGCTCCTAGGCCTCTTCCTTCCTTTATGTTAGAGGAAACTCATCGGACCAAAAGCTTTCTGCTTTCTTAGGATGTTTAAGTGAGCCAAAAGCATGGAGGAAACCTCCAAGCAGCTTGAATTCCTTTAGGTAGATGCCACTGTGCAGAAAAGATGATGTAATAGAATGCTGGAGCTTTTCAAATGAGATCTGAGAGAATCCGTAATCAACCCTCTTACTGTAGGTGAAGAATGAGGCGCAACATGGTTAAGCGACTTGCCTAAGCTCCCACATCTGCAGAACAGCAGGGCCAGGACTACAATCCAGGCTCCTAACCCCTTGTCCATTGGTGCTTCCACCCTATCATACCTCTGAAAAGTGGTTTCTAAACCAATTTTTCTGTGATAAGTCCTATTTTGAATATACTTGGAGAAGTGAATGGCAACCCACTCTAGTATTCTTGCCTGGGGAATTCCATGGACAGAGGAGTCTGAAGGGCTGATCAGACACTAGGTTAACCAGACAGGAGAAAAAAATCTCTGTATAGAATTCTTTTTATACATCGCTTTCTGACCTATTCTGCTGCTGCTGCTGCTGCTAAGTCACTTCAGTCGTGTCCGACTCTGTGTGACCCCACAGACGGCAGTCCACCAGGCTCTCCCGTCCCTGGGATTCTCCAGGCAAGAACACTGGAGTGGGTTGCCATTTCCTTCTCCAATGTGTGAAAGTGAAAAGTGAAAGTGAAGTCGCTCAGTCGTGTCTGACTCGTAGCGACGCCATGGACTGCAGCCTACCAGGCTCCTCCGTCCATGGGATTTTCTAGGCAAGAGTACTGGAGTGGCTTGCCATTGCCTTCTCCGCTGACCTATTCTAGGAACCCATTTTTGCGACTACAGAGTAGGAATTAGTGTTAATTGAGTGCTTAGCACCTTCTTAAATATTAATAATATTTAATCCACATCCCACCCTAGGGAGTTTGTAGTCCATTTTACAGTGAGTAAACTGAGGCACAGAGAGTGGAGTAACCAGCTTAAAATCACAGAGTAAATTAAGTGGCAGAGCTCAGGCAGTGTAGGTCTGGAGACGAAGCTCTTGACTAATGTCCTGCAGGGAGCTTACTTAAAATGAAGGAACTACCCAGACAAGCTTTCAATAAATAGGCAAACGTGATCCATGACTCCAAAAGCTGGATAAAAATACGCTAGATACAGGAATTGTAAGGATTCTCTCTCTAATCTGCAGAGATTAAGTTAAATGAGAAAATCAGTCTGGAAAAGTATAAAGTATGTCACCTGGGAAGCACCATGCAAATATTATGAATCTATTATGAAGTTAATCTGTACAACCCAATAGGTATTAGTGTTCCATCTCCCCACTGCGGAAACAGAGGTTTAGTTTAGCAATTACCTTGTTTAAATTACATAGGTAATAAGAAGCAAAATGAGAATTTGAATCGGAATCTTGTCTGACTCCCAGCTTGGCTCTTTACTGTGCCTGTTGAGGTTGAAATCATCACCTTGATAATCATGACTGCTCAGGAGAAAGATCTTACAGGCTCCTCAATTCCTGCTCTGTTGAGGTCTTAATTTTCAGAGTTCTCACATGCTCAGTCGTGTCTGACTCTTTGTGACTCCATGGGCTATAGCCCGCCAGGCTCCTCTGTTCATGGAATTTTTCAGGCAAGAATATTGGAATTGGTTGCCATTTCCTACTCCAGGGGCTCTTCCCAACTCAGGGATCGAACGTGTGTCTCTTGCCTCTCCTATATTGGTAGGCAGATTTTTTATCACTGTGCCACCTGGGAAGCCCTTCAGAGAGGGGCCACTTAATCTATCAGTTCAGTTCAGTCACTCAGTCGTGTCCGACTCTGCGACCCCATGGACTGCAGTATGCCAGGCTTCCCTGTCCATCACCAACTCCCGGAGCTTACTCCAGGAGTAAGCTCATGTCCATTGAGTTGGTGATGACATCCAACCATCTCATCCTCTGTCGTCCGCTTCTCCTCCCACTTTCAATCTTTCCCAGCATCAGGATCTTTACAAATGAGTCCGTCAGTTCGTCGCATCAGGTGGCCATAGTAATTTATAGTGCGGTGGCTGCATCTGTCGATAGGTGGCGCTCTTTAGCACTGTTGCCATTGGTAAGAGAAAAATCTCTTTGAGTCAAAGGAGAAATTGTGGCCTGGTGTTTTGAAGGTTGGGTAGATGACTACCAAATTGTCCCATTTAGGCTTATCTTCCTAGTTGTAAACATGTTCTAATTCCTGAAGGGGGTAAATATCTAAGTATGTATACACAGAGAAAACATCTGTAAGTAGAAGTGAAAGCTAAGGAATGGAGCCTAAGAGCAAGCTTCAAGTCAGAGTGGCTCTACCTGTCATCCAAGTAAAGCAATAGTCCGAGAATGTGGCAAACAGCAAGGAAGTTCGGGGAGATATTCTTTAAGCTGTCTTAAATTGTGATTAAAAAAAAAAAACCAATTATGGTTTTAAATATTTCTGAGGCTACAACACAGTAATGTAAAGACAGATATCAATAATGGTTGCATCCTAGATGATTATATTACTATGCTATACTCTTTCATTTGTCTTCAATAAACTTGAACTACTTGGGTAACTGAAAAATATTTTACCAGAGGTCCTTTTAAAAATTACTTGATAGGGTAATACCAGATATGGTTCTTGTGAATAAAAATGAATTTATGAGGTCCCTGAATCCAGATAACCACTCATGTGACAGTTCCAAATTCCTGAAAAGCTCTTGCCTGCAGCCCAATCTCATAAGCAGCATTTGAACCAAGGAATCTGTACATTACAAGGTCAGCCATTTCAGTTTGCAAACTTTAATGTCAAATTCCACCAGATGGGTTTACCTGGGGCAACCCAGGCAGTGCAGTGGGTGTCAGAAGCTAGTAAGGCTGTCACCTCCCAGCCTAGAAGAAGAGGAAAAGGGAGAGGCAACCTAGAGAGCTGGGGAGCTAGGGTGCCAGGAAAAGTGAGAGAGAGAAAGATCCAAAGGCAGAGAGAGAACAGAGGGAGCCACGGGTAGTGCAGAGCTAAGCAGCGTGGCACCATGGAGAACATTCACTGGTCCATTAGTCCAACCACTCCTGCTGTGTGCTGAGCAGGGAGACAGACTTCCTTCCCTTAAGGTATTAGACAAGAGAGCATAGAAGAGGAACAAGGGAATATCAGCACTATTTTCTACTCTAAACTGAAAATTTTGCCAGTTAAAACAAAAAATGCATTTGGAAGACCCATTAAATTCCTTTGTCCCCAGTTTTGCGCTGCACTCCTGGGGTGTCATCCCATCCGGGATGCTGTCAAAGTCCTCCAGTTCCTTACCCAAGTCGGTTCAAAGTTTCCAACAGTGTCAGAGCTAACCAAAGTCGATCAGAAAGACTCCTGCCAGAAAGACATGTTTACCTTCACCAAAAACATCATCCTCTTCATCCATCAGCAGCTCCTCGGGGTCCAGGTACTGCATCTTGGAGATGGCGGTCAGCGTTGCAGCCGGCACGTAGCCCCGGCAGCCACACTGGCCCCAGAGGCGGTTTCCCTTCCCCAGGTTGCCTAAGCGCCCCAAGAGGGCAGCTTCCGCCTCTGCCCTTGAGAAAGCAGCTTCATTCATATGAATAGGCTTGGAGAACCTTTTGAAGAATGCATTCCAGGTGGGGTGATTTTCACCACTGACAAGAAAGAATTTTCTCTCTCTCTTTTTTTTTTTTTGGAAGGGGGCTGCAGATCCGGTTGAAGCTGAACACAGATAACACTTCAAGTCTGAGGGCAATGAATTCTATTTTCTAGCAACAACTTTCATATTTTCTTAAAGAGGAAGGTAGGCATTTAACTTTCCAACTTGTGAATTTGAACACAATGGGTAGTGTTGAAAGAGAGGGGGTTCAGATTTCTCCTCTTTCAGTTTTGCTTCAGTGACAATTTACCTGGAAGGACAGCAAGCCTCTCTGTTAGACCCAGGCAGGCGTTTGGAGGGACAGAGCTTTTCTTTTACTCAGTAATAGTCGCAATTTTCTTTTTTTGTAACAAACCCTTTGCATTTGAGGATTAGACACTTTCCAAAACTTACACCAAATTTAATGCACATGTAGACTCTTATTGACTCAGTTCATCTTTGATCAATAAATAGGTAAATCGTTTGGATCAAAAAACTTCAATTTACTGATACTGACTCAGTCTGATACTTCAGACTTACCACTAAAGCAGAAAGTAGAAAATGTAACTCAGAAGGCAGTTCCTCTCAGAATAAGTAGTAACCGCTGAGCTGTCACGTGAGTACCAGTGGTTGGCATCACCATATGGAAACACCCAAAGTGTGCCAAATTCTACACTGCTGTTCAAACACAAATCTGAGTGAACTGCAACTTCACTAGGGGTTTCTCAGCCCTCTCCCCTCAGGTGTCAGAAGCTCGGAAAATGCAAATAGAGACGATGGTGGGGAGTTATTGGCCCAAAATATTTATTTCTGGCAATTCCGTTTACTGAGTAGGGTTTTAAAAATATGTACATATATATTAACAGACTTTGTTTTCTAGAGCAGTTTTAGGTTCATAGCAAAATGGAGAGGAAGTAATAGCAATTTCCCACAATCCCCTGCTTCCCCCCACACATACCCCACCTCATTATCAAACCCCACCCCACCTCCACCACTCCCCATCCCTCTCCCTCCCAGAGTGGTACAGTGTGTTACAACTGATGAACCTACACTAGCACATCATTATCATCCAGAGTCCAAGCTTTACAAGAGCCCAGGGTTCATTCTTGGTGTTGTATATACACTATGGGCTTGAACAGATATATAATGATATGTATCCACCATTATAGTCTCATACAAATTAGCTTTTCTGCCCTAAAAATCCTCTTGCTTTGCCTATTTATTCGTCCCTACCACAACCCCTGGCAACCATTGATGTTTTTACTGCCTCCATAGTTCTGCCTGTTCCAGAATGTCATAGCTGGAATCATATACAAAATGTAGACTTTTCAAATTGGCTTCTTTCACCAAGTTGTTGTTCAGTCACTAAGTCATGTCTGATTCTTTGCGACCCCATGAACTGCAGCACAGCAGGCTTCCCTGTGCTACACTATATCCCTGAGTTTGCTCAAACTCATGTCCATTGAGTAGCTGATGCCATCCAGCCATCTCATTCTCTGATGCCCCCTTCTCATCTTGCCCTCAATCTTTCCCAGCATCAGGGTCTTTTCCAATGAGTCTGCTCTTCACATCCAGTGGCCAGAGTATTGGAGCTTCAGCATCAGTCCTTCCAACGAATATTCAGGGTTCATTTCCTTTAGGATTGACTGGTTTGATCTCCTTGCTGTCTAAGAGACTCTCAAGAGTCTTCTCCAGCACCACAATATGAAAGCATCAGTTCTTTGGCACTCAGCCTTCTTTATGGTCCAACTCTCACATCTGTACATGACTACTGGAAAAACCATAGCTTTGACTATAAGGACCTTTGTTGGCAAAGTGATGTCTCTGCTTCTTAATACACTGTCTATGTTTGTCATAGTAGTATGTAAGTTTCCTCCTTGTCTTTTCACAGCTTGATAGCTCGTTTCTTCTTGAAAGTGAAAGTGAAAGTCGCTCAGTCTTGTCCAACTCTTTGCGACCCCATGGACTTATACAGTCCATGGAATTCTCCAGGCCAGAATACTGGAGTAGGTAGCTCTTCCCTTCTCAGGGATTTTCCTAACCCAGAGATTGAACCCAGGTCTCCAGCATTACAGGTGGATTCTTTATCAGCTGAGCCACCAGGGAAGCCCAAGAATACTAGAGTGGATAGCTTACCCCTTCTCCAGTGGATCTTCTTGACCCAGGAGTCGAACTGGTGTCTTCTGAATTGCAGGCAGATTCTTTAGCAGCTGAGCTACCAGGGAATCCCTCCTTTCTTAAGATTGAATAATATTCCATTGTTGATGTAACATAGCTTATTTATCTATTCACCTACAGAAGGATACCTTGGTTGCTTCCAAGTTTGGGCAATTATGAACAAAGCTGATATAAACATCTATGTGCAGGTTTTTGTGTGGACATAAATTTTCAACTCCTCTGAGTGCATAAAAAGGAGTGGGATTACTTATTGTATGGTAAGTGACTTCCCAGGTGGCGCTAGTGGTAAAGAACCCGCCTGCCTATGCAGGAGACATAAGAGACGTGAGTTTGATACCTGGGTCAGGAAGATCCCTTGGAGAAGGAAACGCAACCCACCCCAGTACTCTTGCCTGGAGAATCCCATGGACTGAGGAGCCTAGCAGGCTCCGTAGGGATGCAAAGAGTCAGACACAGCATAGCATAGCACTATGGTAAAAGTATGTTAAGTTTTGCATGAAACTGCCAAATTGTCTTCCAAAGTCTCAGTGCCATTTTGGATTCCCATCACTAAAGATTTGCTAAAGGAAGTTTCCGTTGCTCCACACCCTTTGAGCACCAGCAGTGGGTTTTCAAAGAGAGTATGTAGCCTGGGGCCTGTAGGAACCTCTAACTGAGCTCAACCAGGGCTGGGACCATCTGTGGGGTGAGTTTGGAAATCGTGAGTGTTTTGGGATGCACAATGACTGGGGTGTGGCTGATATTTAATGTCTTGGTAACCTTTCTGCAACGCATGGGATAGTGGCTTGAGAGGAAGGACTGTCCAGCTCTAAATGCCAATAATACCCCTCCACCTTGAGAACTACCCTGAGAGGCAGATAGATGGAGCTGAAGTCTTTCTCTAGATCACCTCTGCTCCCTTTCTTCCTAACCCTTCCACCACATCCCCCACCCCAATTCCCATTCAAATGACTTTTCTGGTCAACGATTGTGATTAATTACCTAAATTACATTAATGGGCTTGAATTGGAAGATGGTGAAGTCACTATGGAATACAGTATGGGGGTTCCTCAAAAAATTAAAAAATAGAATTACCATATGATTCAGCAAGCCCAATCCTGGGCATACACCGCACCCCACCGCCCAAATTTGAAAGCAAGATCTTGAATTGATGCTTGTATTGACATGTTCATTGCAGCACTATTCACAATAGCCAAGATATGAAAGTAATCTAAATGGCCATTAATGGATGAATGGATTACGAAAATGTGGCATATACATACAGTGGAATATTATTCCCTTAAAAAAGAAGGAAATCCTGTTATAGGCTATAAAATGAATGAACCTTGAGGACATTTTGCTAAATAAAATAAGCCAATCACAAAAATACCAGTATTGTATGGTTCTCTTTATTCAACACACCTAAAGGAGTCAAATTCATAGAACAGCAAGTAGAATGGTAGTTGCCAGGGGCTGGGGGGAGAGGAAAATGGGAAGTTGTTCAATGGATATAGTTTTAGTCATGCAAGATGAAAAAGTTCTAGAGATCTGTTGCACAATGGTGTGCATATTGTGGACTTAAAATGTGGACTTAAAAATTGTTATGTCATATGTGTTTTTTTTTTAACTATATCCAAAAAATGGTCCCAAATGTAGGAAATCTGCATGTAAACCAGAGCTCCATTTATTGTGGCTGGGATAGGAGGACAGGTTTCAGTTTTGATGATCACTACATTTCTCACCCATTGTCCTATGTCCTTTAATCTGTGCAACCTCACAAGGTGGATGCTATTTTCTTGTTTTACAGATGAAGCAATCTGCTTCATCTGTAAGCTTCAGTTCAGTTCAATTCAGTTGCTCAGTTGTGTCCGACTCTTTTCAACCCCATGAATCACAGCACGCCAGGATTCCCTGTCCATCACCAATTCCCGGAGTTCACTCAACTTCATGTCCATCGAGTCGGTGATGCCATCCAGCCATCTCATTCTCTGTCATCCCCTTCTCCTCCTGCCCCCAATCCCTTCCAGCATCTGTAAGCTTAGGAAAGCTTAAATAACTTTCCTAAAAAGCCTCTTGATAAAAGTGAAAGAGGAGAGTGAAAAGGTTGGCTTGAAGCTCAACATTCAGAAAACAAAGATCATGGCATCTGGTCCCATCACTTCATGGGAAATAGATGGGAAAACAGTGGAAACAGTGTCAGACTTTATTTTTTGGGGCTCCAAAATCACTGCGGATGCTGATTGCAGCCAGGAAATTAAAATACGCTTACTCCTTGGAAGGAAAGTTATGACCAACCTAGATAGTATATTAAAAAGCAGAGACATTACTGTGCCAACAAAGGTCTGTCTAGTCAAGGCTATGGTTTTTCCAGTGGTCATGTATGGATGTGAGAGTTGGACTGTGAAGAAAGCTGATGGCCAAAGAATTGATGCTTTTGAACTGTGGTGCTGGAGAAGACTCTTGAGAGTCCCTTGGACTGCAAGGAGATCCAACCAGTCCATTCTAAAGGAGATCAATCCTGGGTGTTCATTGGAAGGACTGATGCTAAAGCTGAAACTCCAATACTTTGGCCACCTCATGCGACGAGTTGACTCACTGGAAAAGACTCTGATGCTGGGAAGGATTGGGGGCAGGAGGAGAAGGGGACGACAGAGAATGAGATGGCAGGATGGCATCACCGACTCGATGGACATGAGTTTGAGTGAACTCCAGGAGTTGGTGATGGACAGGGAGGCCTGGCGTGCTGTGATTCATGGGGTCGCAAAGAATCGGTCACAACTGAGCGACTGAACTCAACTGGACTGAATTGAACTGAACTTATCTGAAAGAGCACGTAGCTAAGTGAGTGGCAGACTGGACTAACTCTGAAGCTCATTCCATTGCCTCTCGTCTAAACAGCTTTATGGAGTGACTGACAATGATCTGGGTCACCAAGGCATCCGCGTGGCTCTTGGGGATCTGCATCACCTCCATTTTCTCCCACCTCAGAACCAGCAGGTTACCACAGCAACCCTGGGGTCCCCAGCCATTCTACTTCGGCAAGTTGAGCATAATCTCTCTAAGCCTATCTCCTCATCTTCAGATGGAGAAAATAATATCTCCTTGTTATGCGTTTAACTGTGTCCTCCCCTCCTACCCACAACCGAAATCCATATGTTGAAGTTCTTAACCCCAGTACCTCAGAATGTGACCTTATTTGAAAATAGGATAATTGTAGATGTAACTGGTGAACATGAAGTAATACTTGAATTGGATGGCCCCCCTAAAAATCCAACTGTTCTTATAAAAAGGGAGGATTTGGACACAGACAGGCACACAGAGGAAACACCATGTGAAGATGAAGGCAGAGATCCAGAAGTCAAGGAATGCCAAAGATTGCCAGCAAACCACCAGAAGCTATGGAACAGGCTCTCCCTGCCTCCCTCAGAAGGAACTAGCCCTGATGACACCTTGATCTCAGACTTCTAGCTTCCAAAACTATGAAACAATAAATTTCGGTTATGTAAGCCACCCAGCTTGGGGTGCTTTGTCATGGCAGCCGTAGCAAGCTAACACACTTCCTCATTTGGCTTGTTTTGAGGATTGCAAAGGATAATTCATGTAAAGGAACTGACATAGCACATACACATACCCATTTGTAATTATCCAACTTAAATCTCTCACTGGGCACCTTAGGGCCATTCCTCTGGCTGAGGCCTCAGTGGGGATAGGAAGTGAGTAGCCACCATGTTTGATACAAAATCTCAATAGCCCTTTGGATAGTCTCCTCAATCTTTTCTTCTCCAGTTCAGACATTTGAAAAAGACAGCTAACAGTCTCAAAGAACAAGCCACAGATGCCACTGAGAAGGCCTTGAGAGCACTGTGTTAGAAAACATGTTCCTTGTTCCCAAAGTTCATGCTCCCCTTAGAGAGAGGTATATATGCATGAGGTGTTGGCTAAGGAGGAAAATGAATGGCCTACAGATGCATGCAGCCACACGAATCCATTTCAAAAACGTCACGTTGACTAAGAAAGCCTCATAAAAATATAAATATGAATCTACTTATATAAATGACAAAAATGGCAAAATGAAAAAATATATAACAGCTAAACTGACAAAAACAGATTAACAGGAGAAGAGGCATACAGATTTTATTAATATTTGTATAATGCCTGGGGAATTCATAAGAAAAAACTTAAAATCCCAAAGAAGTGGTTAGATTTGGGGTCTATATACTATTTTAACAAAGAGTGATAAGTTGTGGAGAAGCAACTAGAAGAAAGAAGTCCAGACAAAGGAAGGCAAGGAGGTTGGAGCTCCTAGGGGAGGTGAACTGTGAGAAAGAGACTAGGAAATGTATGATAGATATGTGTGTGTGCAAGCTTAGTTGCTCAGTTGTGTCCAACTCTTTACAACCCTTTGGACTATAGTCCACCAGGCTCCTCTGTCTATAGGATTTCTCAGGCAAGAACACTAGAGTGGGTTGCTATTTCCTCCTCCAGGGGATCTTTCCTACCCAGAGATCGAACTGGCATCTCCTGTGTCTCCTGCATTGCAGACAGATTCTTTACCCGTGGATTGCTTACTAAGATATGCTATGTGGGCTCATCTCATCTCTGATGATAAAAGTGACCTTCAGTTAATGAAGAGTCATTTTCCTTTTCCTGCTATAGAAGAGGGAACCACCTTTACAAAGGGAAATTTATGCCCTGTTTTTAGGCAGAATGGGAGAAAACTCTGCTTTCTGTGTCTGCTATTTCTGAATTGCCTTCAGCTAAAAATAACTTTTTTAGGGTTTCCTAGGTGGTGTTGGTGCTTCCTTGGTGGCTCGGATGGTAAAGAATCGGCCTACAATGCAAGAGACCTGGGTTTGATCTCTGAGTTGGGAAGATCCCCTGGAGGATGGCATGGCAACCCACTCCAGTATTCTTGCCAGGAGAATCCCCATGGACAGAGGAGCCTGGCGGGCTATAGTCCATGGGGTCTCAAACAGTTGGACATGACTGAGTGACTAAGCACAGCACAGCACAGGTGGCATTAGTGGTATAGGACCCGTCTGCCAATGCAGGAGACATAAGAGACTTGGGTTCCATCCCTGGGTTGGGAAGATCCCCTGGAGGAGGGCACGGCAACCCAGTCCAGTATTCTTGCCTGGAGAATTCCATGGACAGAGGAGCCTGGCGGGCTACCGTCTATAGAGTCACAAAGAGTCGAACAAGACTGAAGTGACCTAACACACACGTATGTGGAAATAATCCTCATGCCAATGTGGCATATTTTGGAGCAATCTATTCTGATCCCCTTCAAATCCATCCTGGGAAAAAAGACTGAGGCTCAGGAAACTCAGTGTTCAGGGCTGGTCAATTTACTGAGGTGTAGACTCTAGTACTCTTGGCTGGAAAATCCCATGGACAGAGGAGCCTGTAAGGCCACGACTGAGCGACTTCACTTTCACTTTTCACTTACATGCATTGGAGAAGGAAATGGCAACCCACTCCAGTGTTCTTGCCTGGAGAATCCCAGGGACGGGGGAGCCTGGTGGGCTGCCGTCTATGGGGTCGCACGGAGTCGGACACAATTGAAGTGACTTAGCAGCAGCAGCAGCAGGTTATAGAGAGTGACTTTGACTAAACAGTGAGAGGTGAGTCTGGAACAACAACCAAAGGACCTTGCATTTCAGTGGCTGAGGCAAACAGCTCTGATAATTGGATTTGAGGAAGAGAACGAAAGTGAGGATGAAGCTGACTTTCATAGTGTGAATCCTGTGAGCCAACTATTCTAATCAAGTCTGATTTGTGACAGCCTGGGCTAAGTTTAACAACAGAACGCAGAACATGGCAAAGCTTTTATACTCTGAGCAATTGGTATCTACCTTGTGCTGTACCAGGTATGCAAATATCAAGGTCTTGCCCTTGCTTTGAGACACTCTACTTGCCCATTTCTGTGTTCATTCATTTACTCCTTCATTCATTAAATCATTCATCCATTTATCTATTTGAAAAATTGATAATGAACATCTACTGTATTTTAGGCACAGTGGGAAACATTTAAGTAAATGCATAAATGTGTGTTGTACTGAACATGCGAAAATCAACATGTTATAAGATATTATTTTGTAGTATAAGAATTTAAGTTATAATGATTGGCTATTTACTAAACATTTCTGCATGATTTGCTGTTTTAGAAAAAATGACCACGTGTGAAGTGCTTAAAGGAGGAAGTCACACTGATGGGAAGATGTCATCATCCAATGTGAGCTTTCATTTCAATACAGGATGAGCTTCACAATCTTCTCTCTGTACCCACTTCTGGAGAATTTCCCACTCCTCCAGAAGGTATTTCTAAATATTTAATTTTCAGGTACAAAAACTTCAGAGCAGGGAGGAATCTGAAATAATTAGGCGTCTTAGAAACAGAAAGGAGAATAAGGTATGAGAGAGGAATTGAAACTGTGAGGAGAGTTTGGAATCAAGAAAGAAAAAGAAGGTGAAAAACCCACAGAGCCAGAAATAATCTTATCACTGGGTAACTTTGACTATAAAAATGCACATAAAATGTGCCTAACTGCAGGATGCCATGGACAAGGAGCTGGGACTAAAGAAACATGGTTTTAACGATATTCCTATTTTCATGTTGCAAGAGAGTATGTATACCCACCTCGTTGGATGATATTCCTCCCAGAGGCTTCCAAGTCTTCCTGTTCACCTTTCCCAGTTTTAGGGGTATCTCTCAATTGTAGGAGCCACACTCAAGGTTGCTTACTACAGATGCTGGGCAAGTCTGAAGGACAGGCTGAATGAAATTCTGGATGGATTTGCCTTCCCCAGCTCTGTTGTAGCCTTGAAAACCAAGAGCCTACAATACAGTGCAAACCAGCAGACGGGCAGTCATTGGAGTGGTTAGGGAATGGGCTTCGAGCTTCTTTAAAGCCCCTTTCTCAGAAAATTGTCATGATTTGACCTGTCTGTTGGGTTCCTGGAAGACTCCATTGACAAGACTGTCTTTAATTTGACTCAGAGTTGCCCAGAGTGAACAACCTCTTTCCTGGGTCTGTTTGTTGAAAACAATCAGAGACAACTGGGAAATAATTAAGCAGCCCAACGTGGTGGAAAGAACTGTGGGAAAACAGTAGGTGAACCAAAATCTTAAGGGAAAAAAAAGCTGAGGAAATAAACGGCTATAGGGGACTTGAAAAGCTCTGACGTATTCCTGGGAATCCAGAAGACCAAACATGTGTAGGGCTGAATACGTGACCAGGCTATGCACATGCTAAGAAAAGACTTCCAAAAGCCAAAAACAGTCACCCCTGACTTATCTTGAGGCTCTGAAGAAGCAGGAAGGAAATGTTAAGGCACAGTTATAAGGTACCTAGATGAGAGTTTGAGAGTATATCCCGGCTTACACACAATCACCTGGCAAAAGCTAAGACTTAATTGGTTTCAAGCATTTAAAAAATTCTCTGTCCAACATTAGCTGACTTCTAAGTAACTAAGCAGAGATTTCAGTGGCTACAAATAACAAAGAATACAGACTGTACAGAACTAGTTCAGAAAAGTCATTAAACAACAATAAAACCCTTACGGGATTTCTCTGGTGGCTAAGACTCTGCTCTCTTAATGAAAGTCCAGGTCCAAGCCCTGGTTAGGGAACTAGAACCCACATATGCAGCTAAGACCTGGTGCAGCCAAATACATAAATATTTTTTGAAAAAAATACCCTAGGGAAGGGGGAGAATCTGATTTCCAGAGTTCCCATGTAATATTAACTAAATTGTCCAGTTTTAAACAAAAAATTGAGACATGCAAAGAAATAAGAAATTATGAGCCACCACACAAATCAAAATAAAACCTATCACCAGAAACTGTCCCTGAAGAAGCCCAGGTATTAGACTTACTAGGACAAGGACTTTAAATCATCTATACAAAATGCATTTAAAGAACCAAAGGAAATTAAACATGGGAAGAAAGTCTCACAATGGAAAATATCAACAAGAAGATAGAGATTATCTGAAGAAAACAAAAACATTAACTCAAAAACCATATATGTAACTGCATGTTCATTGCTGTGCTATTTATAATAGTTGAGATATGGGAACAACTTTAATGCCCATCAGTGGACAAATGGATAAAGTAAATGTGGTTTATATACACAATGGAATACTACTCATCCATAAAAAGAATGAAATCTTGTAATTTTCAAGAACATGGATGAGCCTAGAGGGTGTAGTATCTTAAGTGAAACAAGTCAGGCAGAGAAAGGCAAATATTGTATGATTTCACTTAAATGAAATCTAAATTTCACTTATATGGAATCTAAAGAACAAAACAAATGAACAAACAAAATAAAACAGAAACACTCATAGATACAGGGAACAAACTAGTGATTGCCAGAAGCGGGCAGTTGGAGTCAGGGGAATGGGCAAAATAGGTGAAGGGGATTAAGAAGCACACACTTCCAGTTATAAAGATAAATAAGGCATGGGGATGTAATATACAGAAAAGGAAATACACTCAGTAATATCATAATAACTTAAAGTGGTGACAGATGATAACTAGATTATAGTGGTAATCATCTCACAATGTATATAAATGTCGACTACGTTATATACCTGAAATTAACATAACATCGTATATCAATTGTACCTCAGACTCTTGAGAGTCCCTTGGACTGCAAGGAGATCCAACCAGTCCATTCTAAAGGAGATCAATCCTGGGTGTTCATTGGAAGGACTGATGCTAAAGCTGAAACTCCAATACTTTGGCCACCTCATGCGACGAGTTGACTCACTGGAAAAGACTCTGATGCTGGGAAGGATTGGGGGCAGGAGAAGGGGACGACAGAGAATGAGATGGCTGGATGGCATCACCGACTCGATGGATGAGATAAGTATACTTCTGGGACTTCTGTGGTGACGCAGTTGATAAGACACCTGCCAATGAAGGGGACATGGGTTTGATCTCTGGTCCAGGAAGATCCCATATGCGGTGGAACAGCTAAGCCCATGCACACAACAACTGAGCCCGCGCTCTAAAGCCTGTGCTCCGCAACAAGAGAAGCCAGTGCCATGAGAAGCCTGTGCACTGCCAACTAGAGAAAAGCCCTGGGGCAGCAACGAAGACCCAGCACAGCCATAAATAAATAATAATTGAAAGAGTCCTTCTAGAATATTGATTTATCCTACCTGCCTAACTTATATACTGAGCTAAGATACTAATGACCTTAAACTAGAAATTCTTTTTTAAAAAGCCTAATCGGCTATATACCAATACAAAACGTTTTTGGTGCTAAAAAAATAAAAAGTCTGGTATGTTAACGATCATCTAAATTACATGGCTGTGTATAAATGACATCATTTGTAACTTTTAAAACTAATAACATCTTTTAGATATATGAAGGTATACAGTTTTCTGAAATGTACTTTGGGTTTTCAAGTTCTGCCATGAGTAGAGGAGGCGTCGAGGACCCAGGAAAGCTATGGAATCTGGAGCGCATGGCGTCTGGGCATCTGCAGAGGGAGGGCCCGGGAGCTCCATTCATTTGCATGCACTGTTTTTGTGGGCTGTGACCCATTCATCATCTCCTGACTGGTTTCTTTTTAGCCTCAGAATTTCTTCTCCTCTGGGATAGCAACAAATATAAGGAGCTGAAATTTGGGACTTGCTGAATTCTGATTTTGGCCAAATGTGTTTGAAAACTCTTCCCAGTGTGGCTTCCCTTTAATAGATGTGTCTCCATGACCTCTGATTATACAGAAGACAGGGAAACAATCTGGGAAAGAGTTCTTTCAAAAACCACACTGAAGGAAGGAGAGGGAAAGAAAAGGAAAGCGTGACGCTGAGGGAAGAATATTTTTCTTTGGGGAGGAAAGTACCTCCAGATTGTATCCTTTTTTTTTTTTTTTTTAAGGTTCTGTGGGAGGATACCCAAAACACTCCTTGATTTGAAATGTCAGCCCTCTTGAATTTCAGAAACCTGGCTCTGGGTGCTATATGAACACTACAGGGCAGAAGCAGGCCCTGGACAAGCCCTTGGCAAACTGAAACTGATTCCCAGGTTCCTGACTCTCCTTAGATGAGCTTCAGACCTGCTTTGTAAGCCACCCAGAAAGACCTAAATGAATTGAAGCATTTGGATGAAGAAAATAGAGGATCATGGACGAAAAAATCACTACTCCTCCTTTGTTTCCTAGCAGGCTCCTTCCTCCTTTAGTGTTTTGTTTTGAAGTGTAAATCACAATTGAGAGGATCAGTGAAAACAAAGCCTGGTACAAGGAAAGACAATCAGTGAGTCTGTCTACTGAATAAGGGTGCAGTCCTGCGCAGGAGGGACAAAGTTCCCATTTTCTAACTCTTTTTCATTGACTATTCTAAAGCCTTTGACTGTGTGGATCACAACAAACTATGGAAGATTCTTAAAGAGATGGGAATCCCAGACCACCTTACGTGCCTCCTGAGAAACCTGTATGCAGGTCAAGAAGCAACAGAACTGGACATGGAACAACGGACTAGTTCCAAATTGGGAAAGGAGTACATCAAGGCTGTATACTGTCACCCTGCTTATTTAACATATATGTAGAGTGCATCATGCGAAATGCCGGGCTGGATGAATCACAAGCTGGAATCAGGACTGCCAGGAGAAATATCAGTAACCTCAGATGTGCAGATGACACCATCCAAATGGCAGAAATCGAAGAGGAACTAAAGAGCCTCTTGATGAAAGTGAAAGAGGAGAGTGAAAAAGCTGGCTTAAAACTCAACATTCAAAAAAGTAAGATCATGGCATCTGGTGCCATCACTTCATGGCAAATAGATGGGGAAAACAATGGAAATCGTGACAGACTTTATTTTCTTGGGCTCCAAAATCACTGCAGATGGCGACTGCAGCCACAAAATTTAAAGACACCTGCTCCTTGGAAGAAAAGTAATGAAAAACCTAGACAGTGTATTAAAAAGCAGAGACATCACTTTGCTGACAAAGGTCCGTATAATCAAAGCCATGGTTTTTCCAGTAGTCATGTATGGATGTGAGAGTTGGACCATAAAGAAGTATGAGCATTGAAGAATTAATGTTTTTGAACTGTGGTATTGGAGAAGACTCTTGAGAGTCCCTTGGACTGCAAGGAGATCAAACCAGTCAACCCTAAAGGAAATCAATCCTGAATATACATTGGAAGGAGCGATGGTGAAGCTGAAGCTCCAAAAATTTGGCCATCTGATGCAAACAGCCGACTCACTGGAAAAGACCCTGATGCTGGGAAAGACTGAAGGCAGGAGGAGAAGGAGATGACAGAGGATCAGATGATTGGATGGCATCACTGACTCAATGGACATGAGTTTGAGCAAGCTCCGGGAGATGGTAAAGGACTGGGAAGCCTGGCGTGCTGCAGGCCGTGGGGTCGCCAAGAGTTGGACATGACCAAATGACTGAACAATAACAACAACAAACTCTTTTTCCAGGTCCCAGTCTATCAACTTGACAGTGGTTTCAAAGCTTTTCCCTCTAAAGAAGTGGGGCAGCGCCAGCTGCTTCCCTCCCTGAAAAGAGTGTGCCCAAAACATACCACTGAGCTGGTAGAGAAAGAGGGTGATCCAATGCTGGCGCTTTATAGTTCACTGAGCCGCTCTGAACTTCAGGGGATAAAACAGGGCTACGATTTAGTCTCTTGCCTCTAACTAAAAGCTAGCTGAAAGAGAAGGAGAAGATGGAGAGAGAGAGGAAGAGGAAGGATGAGAGGGGGGAAGATGAGGAAGGAAGGAAAGATAGAGAAAAGATAAAAGAAGAGAAAGTGGAGAGGAGAGGGAGGAGGAGCAGAAGAAAAAGTCACTGTGACTCTAAATGCAGTACGTGACCACGGCCATAAGCTGGAGCAGTGAGGGGATGAGCTGAGCTTCCTCGTCAGGGCAATTCTGTCTCTCTCAAATTATTGGACACGGGAATTTGTAGTTATTAATCAGCATGCACATCTCAAAAAAAATTTCCTCTTTAATGGTGAGTTCAGGTTGCCCATGGAGAAATTTTGTTATGACCAAGGGGCCTTTATTTTGAGGCACTGAGATCCCCTTTCCTCTCCTCTCCATCCTGCTCCCTCTGGTTCCTGCTCTCGGATTTCTCTTCAGCTGAGAGGTGTTAAAAAACAATCTGTGGTTTGTTTCATCTCTTCACGATTGTGTCAATCCCTCTCACCTACCTCTTCAAAATAAGACCTTTTTTTTTTTCTTTTTCTAGTGCTATATTGGGTGTGATAACAGGTTGAAAACGCCACCCATCCTCTCTCAGACCACAAACAGAGCTGAATCAGTGAACCTAGACTTATAAACAAGGGCGTAGACCAGAGGAGGAGACCAGGACGTGATGAGGCCAGAGGAGGAAAAAGAAAGCAAGAAGAAAAAGGCTCTGCAGCTTCTAGTGCGAGGTGAGCAGAAAGCAGCCAGCCCTTCAAAAAACAGGAATCAGAAGCCAAAACACAAGCCTCATGAAACTGTCATGAGTGAGGAGGTTCCGAAAGTCATTTTCTACTGCAGGTTTGAGAGACTTCTTCCGTTACCTTGAGCTGCCCAAAAGCTATAAACCAAAATGCCTAAAAGTTCAGCCTCAGTATAGGGGAAGGGCCTCAGTGTTCCTCAGATAACCTTCCAGTCAGCTTTTGTGAAGTAGTTCGGTTGGGCCAACCTTCTAGTCATTCCATCAGTGAATCAGCAAGCAAATTTGGAGAAAATGGGTCAGGGGTAAATAAATGGATGTGAGCGGGTAGGCTTTGTCCTATGTACACGTAGCAGAAACAGTATAAATGTCAACTTCCTGTCTGCTAATATCATGAAAACCTGGAGTGGTGGTGGGGTGACAGGCAGCTGCTTCCTGAGCCACCCTGAGGTGGAAGAAAGGCCCCCAGAGGTTAGCGAGAGTTGAGGAGGACAGTTGCCTTTGCCCTCGGTGGGGGCAGGGGGTTGCAGCACCAATCCACCCCACGGAAGGGTAGCCACTGGGAAAATGTTAAAATCTCAGCCAATAGGTGAAATAATTTCTCATAAAATTTCATCGTTTTAACAAAGTAAAAAAAAAAAAAAAAAGAGGTGTCAAGGACTGCATGTGGTGGGGTAGAGGGAGTGGAGGGGGAAGTTCTACTTCTTGACCTAGATGTGACCTGGTGGCAAAACCTGCACATGCAACCAGCTGCCTGGTTCATACACGGGGCTCGGTTGTTATGTTCAGAATCCTATACTTGTCCCTGATGTTCCTGTGGAACAGGGTGCTGAGCCAAGCACCAGCTGCTCCTGGAATAGCACCTGCTAGTGTTTCTTTCACTGGACTGTCTCTAATAAAAGTTTTTTTGCAAAAGTATGAATATTGATTACAGATATTATCTGATCATACTAATTCTGTTAAGCTCCTGTTTGGACCAGGTAACCCTGTGAGGGGAGAGATAACATGTGTTTAAAAGGAAGATTCTTTCTCTTTTCTTCGTTCCTCCCTCCTCGCCCACAATCCTTTCCTCACCCTTGTGAAAATTTGGGCCCTGTTTTAGCTTTTGCACCTCCCTAGGATCTCGTGGTTTTCTTTATGATGATAATGCTAATGCCAGTGAAGGCATGTTTCTCCTAAGGAATTGAGGAGTGTCTGTCACTTGTTCTTCCGAGTTTTCAATGAGGTAATTAAGAGAGTTCAGTCTGACTGCCCTCAAGTTATTGATGGGAAGATTTAGGACAAAGGACCTAGGTCCTTAGGCAGCAGGGCACACGTGATGGGCAGAGTTGCTAGAGCAAGTCAAAACACTTTCAGAAAACAGGTGAGTCAAGACTGGGGAAGCCGTGCCAGAGAAGTTTTCAAGGGATGACTGAACTGTTCCACAAACATGAAAACATATTCAAGTAAAAAAAAAAAAAAAGAAAAGCCCCACTGAGATATCTCACAGGCAAAGGGGACAGAGTTGGGTGAATAAAGTTTGTCGCATTGGGGCTGATTTCTCAGAAATCTTTCATTTGCTTGCTAACCTCCGCTGTGTCATAGTATGTAGGACAAGCATACAACTCTACACAACAAGCATAGAAGCTGCAGGATCGAGGTCACATATTCATTTTTAATTTAGTCTGTTCTGCTAGACTGGGAGATCCCCAGAGGGCAAAGGTCAATAAGACCTTGGCATCTTCATTTCAAGCCTAGCAGGAACCAATGTTCCACAGACATTTTCTAAATGAATGAGTGAAGGATTCCCTGAAGTTCTCTAAAGATCAGAGATTTTAGAAGGTTCCTACCAACATGTGGGAGGACCCCTGGGAGAGCAGCAGGTGGTCATGTAGTGTTCAGATGGCCGGGAACAAACCTCTGCCCATGAGCGAACTTTACCCCGCTTCCCAATACAGGGTGGAAGCACACGAGACCTGATCTGTTTTTGAACGTTTGGAAGAACCTGTGTTGCCTTCCAGGTACTGCAGACCCTGTGCCCTGGGACTGATTTTTCTCGTGTAAATTAATTAGCTACTCCATGCATTTTACAGTTAAATAGATGTCTTACACAATGTTATCTGTCAACCACTGGAGGAGACATCTTCAGATTTTATTGACAAAGGTAAGACTTCCATAAAAGAATCCCCTTCATGGTGTTTAATAAGGGATTCCAGAGCAAGGTGTTTATAATAAATATTCCTCCACCACTTAGCCTCAGGCTTCTGCCCCTGTAGTCCTTTTTCTTCATTCCTCTCTTCTTTTTAAACCATAAAATAAAACTATATAAAAGACTGTTTAGTAGAAATATTAAAAACTGGTATAAGGGTAATTTCTTGGGAATGTTATGAAATTTTGGTGAGAAAAAGTTCAGACCTTCCTTCCTTCCTTCCTTCTTGTATTTTCTGGATAAGATTTTCACTGGCCCCTACCGAACACACAGACTACTCTGCTTCAGTAGTAATATTTAGTTCCCTTTTCTTTGTACTCACTGGGATAGATGGCACATGTGAACGGAACTTGTGGTAAAAATAACCTTGCCACAAAGGACTCCACCCTTGCTTACCTTCCGCTGGATCTAGTGGTAAATATGTAGTGAGTGGTAAATGGGGAGTTTCCTGCATTCTGCAGTGTGCATTGCCACACCACTGTCTCCAGTGGAATGAGCTAGAATGAAAAATGTACGCCTCTTTTGAAATGTGGTGAAGCAACATTGAATTCAGAAATAGGATGACTACATTTTCTGTGCTATATTGCACTCTTTTGCACAATATGAAAGAACATAACATGAGAAACCAACAAAGAAGGAAATAGTACGACCGAGGTTGCTGGCTGGGCAGGCTGCAAGGAAAAGAGCAGAAAAGTAAATGCCCCGCCTAGCTAACATCCTCTCGCGGGTGTTATTTCTGTCTCCAAGGCTCTGAAACTTGCCTCTTGTCCATTATTCTTTCCCATCATCCATCCATTCATCTGTCCATCTATCCATCCACCCAAGATTCATTGGGCACCCTGCCATTCTAGCTGCTGGGAACACAGACTATCAGTGACATACTGGTAAAGGTTAAAGAACTAGCTTCTGGGCGGGGTGAGGGGGAGCTGATTGGCAGTATTTGTTGATTTTCATAGTGGAAATACTCCTACTGTGACTGATTTCAAGTGACCAACATGGATGGCATCACTGAACACAAAGCTGGGAAGTGACACACAGTAGCACACCATGATAGTGTGTTTTCATCCTACAGGTACAATAGATGCCAAAACCTCAAGTGTATAGGTATTCATTAGTTAAATGAGGGTAACTGGGAAGTGAAAAGTTCTAGGTAATTGTTAAGCTTGTTGTCAATTGTACATTTATGTAACTTAACTTTATGTAACAGCTGTTTGTATCAATCAGCTCACAACATTTCTGAAAACTTAACAACTGACTTTTGTTGGCAGGCATGAGTTGGCTCTAGCATGACACTGGACAGAGAAATGTAATGTTGGAGGTGTGCTTTGTGAGAGCTTTTTTTGATCTGGGAAAGAAGATGTACACATATGTAAATGCTTAGTAACCCTATACTTGATGTGGTGTCACAGCAGGGGAAAATAGGCTGGGTATTAGAATTAGTGGGGAAGCACATTGAGACACCCCCTGCCACCCGGAATAAAATTACCTTGAAGAGAGGGTGGTGACCTGAATCCAACACAAGCACCAGAATACAGAGAGTGGGGTTGGTTTGAACTCAGCATGTGGCTCTTTCTTTTTCAATAATATTTTCTATCTCTATCAGTGTCTTCAGACCTAAACACCCTGGCACAATTGTTATCCTTGGCAGGGTGTTGACTGGGCAATGGAAAACAAGCTGAGACAGCCCAGCAGGGTGGGTTGAGTACTGGGGTGATCAAGGACCCCTTACCAGGTGATCAGGTGAGAGTTGTCATCTATTCAACTGTGCAGGCCCTGTCTTCAGCAGTGACATCTCATGGCAACAAAATGAACAGTATAAATCGGATTGATGACATCTTCCAATTCCCACAATTCCTGGCATTGATAGCAAAATTTATGCCCTTTGGAAGGAGAAAGTCCCTGAGATTTTTAGACAGTTTGGTGGCTGGCCAGAAATTAAGGGGTTTCCTCCTAATGTGGCATATGTGGACTTAAGTAAATAGCTAAAAAAAACCCCAAACAACTAGGAGTTGTGCCCGTGTATATTCTGATTTGGAGAGCAGGTTATAGGTGACAATCTGCCACGTGTGTGTATGTGCACTTAGAGAAAAAGATGGTGGCCAAGATGTTAACAAGCGATTTCCTCTGGACGACAAGTTCTGCAGAGAGGGTTTACTTTAACTTGCACAATTTAATAATTTCATGGTTTGTTTTTTTTTTTCAAAAATTAATCAGTAGCTTAGAGGGTAAAAAATCTGCTTGAAGTGCAGAAGACCTGGGTTTGATCCCTGGGTCAGGAAGATCCCAGGGAGAAGAAAATGGCAACCCACTCCAGTATTCTTGCCTGGAAAATCCTATGGACAGAGGAGCCTGGTGGGCTACAGTCCATGGGGTCATAAGAGTCGGACACAACTTAGTGACTAAAGAGAGAGAGAGAGAGAAAGACAAGTGAGATGGAAATTTAAAGATGGAAATTTAAAATACAACCATAATCCCAAGAGCTGGAAACAACCATAATCCCAAGAACTGGAAATAACCACAGTTGGTATTTTGGTGCATGACCTTCTAGACCTTCTCCTATGCATGATATTTTCCTTTGTCACCTCTCATCAACCTTAGGCTAGTCTGTCTCTATTTCCTGACCTGCACTTCTGAGCACTAAGGGCCAAAACAGTTCATACTATTATTGTAAATTTTTAATACAGTAAGCCCTTCATCTCAGCTCACACATTTTTAAAAGATATATCTCTACTCAAAAGGGAGGAGATAAACTTATACACATAGCTGATTCATGTGGTACAGCAGAAACTAACACATTGTAAAGCAATTATATGCCAATTTAAAAACTAACAAAATAATAAAAAGATTTATCTCTAATCACCCCCTTTTCATTCCCCACAGCTATTTCAAAGTTTAAGTCATTCTTTGTATCTTATTTCTTATTTCAGAGAAAATACAGACCATCTATACATTAAATAGGGCTTCCCTGGTGGCTCAGAGGTTAAAGCGTCCGCCTCCAATGCGGGAGACCCGGGTTTGATCCCTGGGTCGGGAAGATCCCCTGGAGAAGGAAATGGTAACCCACTCCAGTATTCTTGCCTGGAGAATCCCATGGACAGAGAAGCCCTGGTAGCCTACAGTCCACGGGGTCGCAAAGAGTCAGACACGACTGAGCGACGGAACAGAACGGATACATTAAATAAGTATTTTTCACACAATGTAAATTATTCTGTAAATACTATTTTATAAATCTTTTCCCTCTTACAATAGATGATGAGTATTTCTTGAATGATTGCAAATAGTCTCCTACAATGAGATTTTATAATAATTTTTGAAAGTTAAAAAAATATTTTTCTTATTTTAAAAGCAGTACATGCTCATTGTAGAAAAATGGGAAAGTACAGCTGAAAGGAAGAAAAATGAAATACCTATAACCCCATCTCTGAGAAGTAACCAACTGATATAATTTTAGATGTCTATTTTATTAAAGTACGTTCAGTCACTACAAGGATATGTTGTACAGCACAGGGAATATAGCCAATATTTTATAACTTTAAATGGAATATGAACTATAAAAATATTGAATCACTATGTTCTACACCTGAAATTAATATAGTATTGTAAGTCAACTATACTTCAATTAAATCAGTTCAGTTCAGTTCAGTCGCTCAGTTGTGTCCGGCTCTCCGCGACCCCATGAATCACAGCACGCCAGGCCTCCCTGTCCGTCACCAACTCCCGGAGTTCACTCAAACTCATGTCCATCAAGTCGGTGATGCCATCCAGCCATCTCATTCTCCAATTAAATATATATATGTAAAACTAGAAGAAAAAATAGGCTCTGTTAGGCATCACTCTATGTCATTTTTGATATATGAATCTTATCTCATTGAATTCTCATAACACATTGTATAGTTGCTATTATGATGATAATCTCCATTTTCTAGATGAGGTGACCCAGGTTCTAAGAACTAAGTATACTATCCAAATTTACATCACAGTAACCAATAGAATTGGGATTTGGACGGAGGCTCCTAACAACTCATCTACAGAGCTCTAAGCTTATAGAGAACATCTTCCCATGTTAAATATTTAATGAGAAATATTACTTTAATATTAGCATGGAAACATATACATTACCATATGTAAAACAGATAGCCAATGGGAATTTGATATGTGATGCAGGGAGCTCAAACCTGGTGCTCTGTGACAACCTAGAGGGGTGTGGAAGATAGGAGGGAGGTTCAAGAGGAAGGGGACATATGTATACATATGCCTGATTCATTTTGATGTGTGGCAGAAACCAACACAATTTTGGGAAGCAATTATCCTTCAATTAAAAATAAATAATTTTTAAAAAAAGAAGTATTACTTTCTATGTCATGCTTATAGAGATCTATCATACCCCACAATCAGACAAATAATGAATTTTGTTTACACATGGTTGTTTTAAGATTTTCATTTTCCATTCATAGTTACGTGCAGAATTACTTATATGCTGTGGTAAATTCTCAATTCAGCTTCTTCCAAATGGTTAACCAGCCCCCCAAGTTTTATTCATTGAGTAACCTTTCTCCAGTGATTTAACTGCTACCTTTGTTCTTGCTTCTGTCTTCTCTTGCTTTCCCTGGAAACTTGTTTTATTTAGTATCTGCTATCGCTCCTGGATCTTGAAAATCTGAACTAGCTTTGAGTTTTCTGTATATTTACTTGGTGAATTGATTGCTGTACTTGTTCATTCAATGATATTTATATGCAATACAACAGTAAGTAAGATTTTAAACATCTCTTTTGAGGTTTAAAGTCTAGATTTATTATGTGCCAGGCAATGTTCTTACTGATTTAGAAATATCTCATCTAATCCTTATAACAAGGCAATAAGGTAGGTACTTTTTTTTAGTCTTCAGTTTTCATATGAAAACATGAAGAAGTTGAGTAGCTTGCCTAAAGTCTCTTAGCTGGTAAGTAGGGGATTGGGGTAAGTCAATAGTCAATTTCCATTTAATGCAATAAATGTTATTTATCGTGGGGAAGTACAGGGTTCTGTGAGAGCTCTTAGTAAAGGCCATGAGAGTCAGGAAAGACTTTCAGAGAAAGAGACATCCAAATGATTCCTAAAGAATGAAGAGCAGACTGAACAGAGACTCCTGATGGGAACTGCGAGTGGGGAGAGGGAGGTGGGGTAGAAATAGTTTAGCTGGAGAGAGCCACAGTATAAAGTCCTAGAAAAGAGAGCAATAGAGAATGTTATGTACTAGAAACAGAAAGAAATGATGTGTGGTTGGGACAGAGGGTGGGGTATGGTGGGAGGGAGGTGAAAGGTCCTGGGGTTGGAAGGGTCAACAGAAGGACATCATCTTGTGAGTCCCTTTACGGAAATGTAACTGCAGTTAAATATCAGAGGAGACAGAGAAGGGTTTTAAGCAGGAGAAAGGTTAGCTGCTGGGTAGAGGATGGATGTCAAGGAGGGCAAGAGTGCGGGCAGAGTCAACTGTTTAAGGGGTTCTTGCAACAGTCTAGGTGAGAAACGATGTTGCTTGTAGAGCAGTAGAAATGAGATGAAGAGAAACAAACAGGTAGATTCAGATGTTTCCTCTCAAGGAGTTCGACTGAACAAGCAGTGAAAAGAAGGGGATTCAGTGATTACAATCTGGCCCTTGACTTAACCTAGTAATTCTCCTATATTACCATCTACAGCTTTGGTTCAAATGCAGATAATAAACAGACCACACTTCCCTGGTGGCTCAGTGGTAAAGAATCTGCCTGCCAATACAGGAGACACAGGTTTGATCCCTGGATTGAGAAGATCCCCTGGTGAAGGAAATGGCAACCCACTCCAGTATTCTTGCCTGGGAAATTTCATGGTCAGAGGAGCCTGGAGGGCTACAGTCCATGGGATTGCAAAAGAGTCAGACATGACTTAGCAACTAAACAACAAATAACAACATGGCTTAATATGCAGAGGAGAAAAGATAACTTGTCTAGAGTCTAATCACAATCTGACATCCTCCTTCACCACTCACTAAACCCTTACTGAGGGAGATCTGCAAAGTTTACAGATGTGGCAAATGTTAAGTACATTATATCTAGTGGTGGGATTAGGCAAATTAAAAACAAAATTTGCAGCTTTATTGAGATTTGTTTTGTGTACCATAAAATGTACCCATTTAGAGTATTAGGTTGAATGGTTTTGGGTATATGCAGAGTGGTGCAACAATTACCACAACCTAATTTTAGAACACATTCAATATCTCAAAAAGAAACCCTGTACCAGTAAGTAGTCACTCCCTATTCAAGCTTTTGCACTTCACCCAGCCCCAGACAACCATTTAGCTACTTTCTGTAGAAATGGTGGGATTTTTCTATTCTGGACATCTCACATAAATGCCATCATATAATGTGCAGTCTTCTGTGGTTTGCTTCTTTCACTTAGTGTAACATCTTCATGGTCCATTCTTGTTAAAACATGTAACAGTACTTCATTCCCTTTAATGCTTGAATGACATTCCATTGTATGAATATACCATGTTTAGTTTACACATTCATTAGTTAGTAGGCATTTGAGTTTATTCTACCTTTTGGCTATTAAGAAGATTGCAGCCATGAACACTGACTCTACACCTTTTTGTGTGGAACTGTGTTTTCCAAAGCTACCACATCATTTTATATTCCCACCTGCAAAGTGTGACAGTTTCAGTGTCTTTGCATCTTCTTTAATACTTGCTATTGTCTGTCTTCACATCCCAGTGGGTGTAAAGGGGTATCTCACTGTAGTTTTGGTTTGCATTTCCCTAACAACTAATAATGTTGGGCAATTTTTCATTGGCTATTTGTAGATATTCTTTAGGTGAATGTCTAGACAAATTCTTGGCCTATTTTAAAAACTGGGTTATTTATCTTTGTAAGCATTCTTTACATATTCTAGACACAAGCCCCTTATGAGATGTGTGATTTGCAAGTATTTTCTCCTATTCTGTGGGTGTCCGTTTTCTTGATGGTGTCCTTTGATACAGAAAATTTTATATTTTGATGTAATTAAATTTTTTCATTTGTTTGTTTACCTGTGCTTTATAAGAAACCATTGCCTAATCCTTTAGTCATTAAAGGATTTAAATCCTTTAATATCATTAAAATTCGTTCTACGATTTCTGCTGGGAAATCTGTAGTTTTAGCTCTTACATTTAAGCTAAGGTAATTCAGGCAAATTGAGTTCGCTTTTGCATATTGTGTAAGGAAAAAGTCCAACTTCTTTCTTTTGCATGTGGGTATTCAGCACCATTTGTTGAAAAATTCCCCATCTGAATTGTCTTGGCATGCATAGTTTTATTCCTTATACTTTCTTTCCCCAAATTACCGAAAGACAGAAAGAAAGAACATCAAATCCACAATTCTCCTCTTTTTAACAGAAAAAGCAGTAGCTCATTAGAAACAGCCTATGACCCAAACATTTCAGTTGAGTTGGATTTAGCTGGGGATCCTTTCTGACATAAGATCAAGTCATTCCTTTATCTTTTCCTCCCTGTGAAAACAGCCAGTCTCCTCTCAAATCCTACTGTTTTGGAGTCTATGAGAGCAGAACTAAGCAACACTGAATTTCAGCATAAAAGTAAAGTGAAGCTCCTTAAAAATAGCTAATAATTTCCTTAAGGATGTTATGGGTTAGATACGTGGGAGAAGTTACTCTTGTGCTGGGGTAGGAAATAAATGTAGTTTAGCTCCAAGAGTTATTTGATTATAATGCCAACTTAAAAATCTTGTCAAGGTTTATGAAGAAGCACATTATGTTTAGTATTACACATTTGCCAAATGAAACTTTAAAATGCTTAATTCCTTCAGAAGACATTGCTGGCAGTATTGTCAACTGTATCAGTCTTTGGTGAAAGTATCTTGGTAACAAGTAACACTGTTAATGGTTTCACCCAGTGAGATCTTTTGGGAAAAAAACTTAAGGAAATACTCTAGGAGTAGAAAAAGTACATACAGAGATATGTTATTTACTATAGGCAAAAATGGAAAAATATCTCAATGCCCAAGAAGCAGATGAGGGATAAATAAACCAGGTTCTACAGTGAAATAGAACCCTAAATAATAACTGTGGTCTGGTAGTTACATGAATGGACATACTGCTGCTGCTGCTAAATCGCTTCAGTCGTGTCCGACTCTGTGCGACCCCATAGACGGCAGCCGACCAGGCTCCGCCATCCCTGGGATTCTCCAGGCAAGAACACTGGAGTGGGTTGCCATTTCCTTCTCCAATGTGTGAAAGTGAAAAGTGAAAGTGAAGTTGCTCAGTCATGTCTGACTAGTAGCGACCCCATGGACTGCAGCCCACCAGGCTCCTCTGTCCATGATATTTTCTAGGCAAGAGTACTGGAGTGGTTGTTAAAGTGAGCAAAACAGAATTTGCACATATACCTTAATTGAAAATGGTCTAAGGATGGATGGATGCTGACAAAGCTTAAAATTAATATAATATAAAATCCATTTGATTTTTTTGCACAGAAAAAAGGCTACTTGAATGTAAAATGGAAGTAAAATTCTTTCTGAAAGCCAAAATAAGCAACTTTTATAAGCATAAGATAAAGTAAAACAAAATAAATCTCTTTTTCTTAGTTATTTCCCAGTTCGTCGAATCCTTATTTTGATAGCTAGGAAAAAAGAATAAAACTTTGGAAAGAAGAAAGTAAAGATTTCTCAGAATTTAGCTATTGAGAATTCTTATTCCTAAGAAATTCAATCCATGCCTTAATGAAGCCTTATTTCTTTGATGTTGATGAATTACATTAAGAATGTGTCTGCATAGAGTTTGGGATAAGAGAGAGTTTCAGTTGGGGATACAGGGAGGTATGCTAATTTACTGGGGCTGCTGTAGCAAAATACTAAAACCACAGAAATGGATTCTCTGCTGGTTCTGGAGGCTAGAAATCTGCAAGGTGTCAGCAGGACTTTGAGGGGAGCCTGTTCCACGCTTCCTCCGTTTCTGGGGATTCCCATCAGTCCTGGGCGCTCCCTGGCTTGCAGACACATAATTTCAATCTCTGCCTCTGTCGTCACATGGCACTCTTTCCCTGTGTCTCTGTATCTTCTAAAAGGGTATGAATTACAGGCCCACCCCACTCCCGTATAACCTCATTTTAACTAATCACACTTCTAATAACCCCATTTCCAAATATGGTCACCATCTGAGGTACTGTGTTAGGACTTCAATCTTTTGGGGAAGACAAAGTGAGGGATAGTTGTTCAGTCATGCCTGAGTCTTTGCAACCCCATGGACTGTAGCCTGCCAGGCTCCTCTGTCCATGGAATTCTCCAGGCAAGATTACTGGAGTGGGTTGCCATTTCCTTCTCCAGGGGATCTTCCTGACTCAGGGATCCTGCATTGCAGGAGAGTCTTTACCATCTGAGCCATCAGGGAAGCCTACTATTAAGAGACATTTCTAAGTATGAAGACAGGTCAACTTAAAAAGTATCAGCAGATACATGCTTGATTTTATCTTATAATCTATAGACAATACATTAGAATATGTAGTGAATTCATACACCTTTTCCAAAGGAATACCCAAGACAGAAGGGAGGACAAAATTCAACCCTTAACAGGTGGCCATGGTAATAATTTAACTAATACATTATTCTGATTCATTCCAGAATGTTCTCAGAACAAAATATAGGCCCATGACAGGTCCTAGGAGTATCCACTCAGGAAAAGCAGTTGGTAATGGGGGATTAACTCAGCATTCAGAAAACTAAGATCATGGCATCTGGTCCCATCACTTCATGGCAAATAGATGTGGAAACAATGGAAACAGTGACAGACTTTATTTCTGGGGCCTCCAAAATCACTGCAGGTGGTGACTGCAGCCATGAAATTAAAAGACACTTGCTCCTTGGAAGAAAAGCTATGACCAACCTAGACAGCGTATTAAAAAGCAGAGACATTACTTTACCAACAAAGGTCCATCTAGTCAAAGCTATGGTTTTTCCAGTAGTCACATATGGATGTGAGAGTTGGATTATAAAGAAAGCAAAGCAACGAAGAATTGATGCTTTTGAACTGTGGTGTTGGAGAAGACTCTTGAGAGTCCTTTGGACTGCAAGGAGATCTAACCAATCCATTCTAAAGGAAATCAGTGCTTAATATTCATTGGAAGGACTGATGCTGAAGCTGAAACTCCAATACTCTGGCCATCTCATGCGAAGAACTGACTCATTAGAAAAGACCCTGATGCTGGGAAAGATTGAAGGTGGGAGGAGAAGGGGATGACAGAGGATGAGATGGTTGGATGGCCTCACTGATGCGATGGACATGAGTTTGAGGAGGCTCTGGGAGTTGGTGATAGACAGGGAAGCCTGGCATGCTGCAGTCCATGGGGTCGCAAAGAGTCGGACACGACTGAGCAACTGAACTGAACTGAATGGGGGATTGGTCCTTTGAGAGTAGGATGGATTGCTCTAATGGACTGCTGACTATTCTTCCTGAGAGGGTGGCCTCACTTCTGGCTGACCAAGGAAGTAAAGGTTAAGCCTGATGCGTGAAGACGGATGGAGGCTATCACAGGGGAGCCTCTCTTCCCTTGATTCTGTATTTCCACATAGAGGGACACACAGTAGAGAAATGCCCCTGTCCTCATCCTGCCCTCATTCAGCCTTCTCAGTGGAGGAGGAGTGACTGAGCTGATTGGTGAATTTGGAAGACGGCTCTGAGCATGCTCCAACCATCCTCGTTGTCTTCTCTTTAGAGCCAGCTGCCCCTGCATCCTCTGTTCTTCCACACACTAAACTGTCCTAGGGCAGTGTCCCATGCGGGAGGCTAGCAGTTGTCCAGTGCTGCTTATGACCGGGCGGGTAAGTCTGCCCAGTTCTGGGGAGGAGGGCGGATGGAGATTAACCCATCACTTGGCCAAGAGATCTAAGCCACACCGTCCAACGTGGTCTTTATCTACATTGGAAATGTGTCTGCATTTCCTGTAATACAGGTGTCATTTTGATTTTCTGCTGCCTATTTTCTCTATCTAAGTTTCATACGGTTCCAAATTCAGAGAGGGGGAAAAAAAAAGATGCCTTTCTATGTTTCTTGCACCTCCAGAAAAGGATGCACTTAGCTCATTTGCAGATACTCCCTCTGCACCAAGATATCAGATGTGACAGACATAAGGGAAGAATATGGAGGATGCCTATTATTAACCTCCATCTCCCAAGCCCTTCCTCCTTTCACAGTCATGAGTGAGGGGCAGGATGTGCTGAAGCCCTGAAAGGGGCAGTGGTGAGAATAAGAGGATGCTTTGTCCGTTTCTAGCTGCTTTTGTGCCCATTTATCAATCAGCAAACATTTAAGGAGAGTCTGCTCTGGGCAAGGCGCCATCCTAGTCCCCACTGGGAACACAAAGGACCGTAAGGCAAACAAAGTCCATCCTCAATAGATTTATAGTCTTGTTGGAGAAACAAGGCACATAAAAAAAACAAGTTACAAAACAAGACAGGATGTGGTCAGTGCCAGTGAGTTTTACAGGCAGTGAAAGAGCCACGAAAATTCAGAGGAAGAAGAACACTGTGGAACACTTTGAACTGATAAGAAACTGGGGAGATGTGTAGGAGAAGAGAGTATTCCAGGCCAGGCGAATTGTGTGTGCAAAGTTAGAATGTTCAAGATATTTTAGTAAGCAATTGGAGCAAGGTTTAAGGAGTCCCTGCTCTGTGAAGCCAGGGGATGAGGTGGATACAGGATAACGTGGTTGTCAAGAGAGTGGGCTCTGAAGCCAAATGTGTAGACTGGAACTCCAGCTTGGACTCATCGGGCAGCTCTGCTGCTGCTGCTGCTGCTAAGTCGCGTCAGTCGTGTCCGACTCTGTGCGACCCCATAGACGTCAGCCCACCAGGCTCCCCCGCCTCTGGGATTCTCCAGGCAAGAACACTGGAGTGGGTTGCCATTTCCTTCTGCAATGCATGAAAGTGAAAAGTGAAAGTGAAGTTGCTCAGTCGTGTCTGACTCTTAGTGACCCCATGGATTGCAGCCTACTAGGATTTTCCAGGCAAAAGTACTGGAGTGGGGTGCCATTGCCTTCTCCTGGGCAGCTCTAGGGCAAATCATTAAAGTCTACAAGCTTCAGTTTCCCCATCTGTGTGCTAGGCCCTGAGGTTACAACACTAAGTAACAAAAGTCCTATTTAGTATTTTGTGCTTATTGTACGGCAGGGGTGCTATTTTAAGAACTTTGTGTGTTAATGTATTTAATCCACAGAGTAACCCAGGAAAGTGGGTGCTTTTATTAGCCTTGTTTTATAAATGAAGAGGGCTTCCCTGGTGGCTCATATGGTAAAGAATCTGCCTGCAATGCAGGAGATCAGGTTCAATCCGTGGGTCGGGAAGATCCCTGGAGAAGGGAAAGGCTCCCCACTCCAGTTTTCTTGCCTGGAGAATTCCATGGACAGAGGAGTCTGGCAGGTTACAGTCCATAAGGTTGCAAAGAGTTGGACACAATTGAGCAACTAACACTACCATTATAAATGAAGAAAGTGTGGTCCGGAGAGGTGAATCTCCTTGTTCCAGGTCTTACAGCCCACAAGGAGCAGAGGCTGGACGCCCGCCCAAGCAGTCTGGTGCCAGAACCCATGTGAACTGGCCTTTGAGGGGGAGGGTTCTCAAAGGGTGTGGCAGGACGCTATGCAATGGCATAGTGCGGTAAGGACCCTGAGCACCAGATAAGGAGAATAAGAATATCTTGCAACTGGAATTCTTTTCCATCTACTGTTTTGCTGGTTAAATAAATTGCTTTGGACTTATAATTATAGGTTCCATGTGGCCACTGAAGGCCTTGCAGGAGAGACAGATAAAAAAACTATTTTAGGATTGTTCTTTCTGTGACATAAATTGTGGTTTGGTGAGGAGAGAGTTTGGAGGTGGCGGGCACTAATTATAAGGGATGATAAGGCCTATATCTAGGGCAGGGGCTGTGGGAATAAAAACTAAGGGACCTATTTGAAAGATGCTAAAAGGAAGAACATTAGCATCATTTAGCAATGCTTAATATACTAGTCTGTCATAATATTTATAACAGATTCAGAGTTGTGGTTTTTAAAGGACTCTGCAATCTCTAATTAATTAATCTATTAAACATGCCAAGAGACATCGTTAATTGTTAAAGGAGGCAGTTGATCTCAAGAAAGCATACTTTTCTTTCATAGTCCATCTTTTTACTTGGTTTTCATGGTATTATACATTGCCTGAGAGAGGCAAGAGAAAAGGGACTTCATGTTTGTTTACTGTGCTAAGTTTTGAGGCTACTTAAAGAATAGCATTTGAGAAGGGGTAACCTAGAGCTAAAACAGGAGCTTGTCGATGGGTGGATATAAAAATGTGACAATTCTGGCCACATTAGTTCTATGAAACCCTCACAATTTAGAGAATGAAGTACATCCGTTAATCTTCAAGAGCAATATTAGAAAAGTCAATAGCTGCATTTGCTTGATGTTTTAGGATTCAGTGGTCTGGAAATGGAAGAATGGTTCATAATACCTTTGTTCTGTTTGAGACCAGGTGGGAGAGAATTTGAGCTCCAAATTCCACTGGGGCAGGAATATCTAGTCCTCCAACATTTAACCCCTTCTTTGGTTGACTATGGAGACCTCAGCAGAGGAGGCTGGTTAGGACACGAACATCTTTCTGCCTACCTTGGAGGGAGAAATCTTTAGGTCATTCAGTCCAATTAAGATGGGGAATGCTTTTACAAATTATATGCAGATCAGTGATTTTTCAAGACTGCTTTATTGTAAAATAAAACATAAAGAACAATATGCAAAACAAATATATAACTAATGAATTAGTATAAGGCAAGTACCACTGTAACTTCTAAAGAGGTCTAGAAGTTAAACTTTGATGGCCACTGCCCAAACCCCTTCCTCCATATGCCTCTTCCCTACTCTAATCAGTAACCTTTAAATTACTCATCACAATTCTGGATAAATTAATTTTCCTCTGTTTTGCAAGAGTTTCAAACTCTAGAAATTTGTAGGATCTCTGATTATCACAACTGAATAAACTGAGTACTTAGAAACTTATACAATCAACTGCAGCAAGAAGCAAAATGATTGCCTCATGTAGAGAAACAGAATGGGATTAGGTGAAAGGCATAATAAGCAATATATTATCTTTGTTTTTCCTCCCTTGGCTCTGGTACAATTTCTTCTCTCTAGCTATGGAGAAGAAATAGAGCCCGTGAAGTCATGCTTCCCATCTCAAGTTCTCCATACTTTAAAGAGATATTGCCTGGGACCCCTGAGGCATCAATCAGCACATAAAAGTCAGATGGACAGATTGCCATCAAGCTTTCTGCACGACCCACGCTAGTTCAGTTCAGTTCAGTCGCTCAGTCGTGTCCGACTCTCCGCGACCCCATGAATCACAGCACGCCAGGCCTCCCTGTCCATCACCAACTCCCGGAGTTCACTCAAACTCATGTCCACAGAGTCGGTGATGCCATCCAGCCATCTCATTCTCCGTCGTCCCCTTCTCCTCCCGCCCCCAACCTTTCCCAGCATCAGAGTCTTTTCCAGTGAGTCAACTCGTCGCATGAGGTGGCCAAAGTATTGCAGTTTCAGCTTTAGCATCAGTCCCTCCAATGAACATCCAGGATTGATCTCCTCTAGAATGGACTGGTTGGATCTCCTTGCAGTATAAGGGACTCTCAAGAGTCTTCTCCAACACCACAGTTCAAAAGCATCGATTCTTCGGCGGTCAGCCTTCTTCACAGTCCAACTCTCACATCCATACATGACCACGGGAAAAACCATTGCCTTGACTAGACGGACCTTGGTTGGCAAAGTAATGTCTCTGCTTTTTAATATACTATCAAGGTTGGTCATAACTTTCCTTCCAAGGAGCAAGCGTCTTTTAATTTCATAGCTGCAGTCAGCATCTGCAGTGATTTTGGAGCCCAAAAAAACAAAGTCTGACACTGTTTCCACTGTTTTTCCATCTATTTCCCATGAAGTGATGGGACCAGATGCCATGATCTTTGTTTTCTGAATGTTGAGCTTCAAGCCAACCTTTTCACTCTCCTCTTTCACTTTCATCAAGAGGCTTTTGAGTTCCTCTTCACTTTCTGCCATAAGGGTAGTGTCATCTGCATATCTGAGGTTATTGATATTTCTCCCGGCAATCTTGATTCCAGCTTGTGCTTCTTCCAGCCCAGCGTTCCTCATGATGTACTCTGCATATAAGTTAAATACTACGCTAAGGCATCTACAAATCTCCTTATATAATGGTAACAGTAATAATATAATTAAAGTATACATATGATTGACTGAATGATTCTTTCTGGGAATAAAGCACTCAATGGGGCCATTTCTTGGGGGAGTGGGAGTGTTTTTCACACTTGAACTACGGAAGTAAGTCACCAGTGGGGAAATCACAAACCAGATATTTCATTATCATTATATAAAATCTGCATGGAGTTTTATTGTCTTATTACCCTTATTAATATGGCATTAAGTTTACCAAATTACCTAACTCTAGCCCCAAATGTTTTGTTTAATATTGTGTTTTTGATTCCTGCATCAGACAGCTGGGATGCCATGTGCTGGGACCCTGTCGAGTTGGGAAATTATACATTTGATGATTATGAAATTGGGCTTGATTGATTTAATCACCGTAATCACTGGCATTGTGCAAATATGCAACTGGGAGGTTTTCATTCTGACAATTATGTACGATGAAGTCATGTTACACGGGAGACTCATCCCTGTGTTTATTTCTGTCTAATGGGAAGGAGGATGGAGAACTAGGCATGATGCAGGGTACAACACTGTTGGGTGAGTCCACATCCCACAGCCCAGGAAAGATAAGTTTAAGTAACCAGCTCGATGAAGTCACTGCACTATACCTGGCTCCCTCTGGATTTGGGATGCAAAGATTTTGTATCTAATTCAGTATGTGATTATGGCATTACCTCTCAAGGAGGATTAAAGGGCAGAGTATCTGGCACATGGTAGGAACTCCCTGAGGTCTGCTTGTTTTCCCATGATGAGTCCTTTTGGGGAGTCCAGTGGTGGAGCTACTCCAGACCATCACCCTCCCCTGTAACCATCTGTTACCCTGAACACCCTCGGGAGAAGCCGGCTGGAGGGGCGTGAGTGCTTTCCTCCCTCCTGGCACTAGAGATGGTTCCAGTTATTGACCAAAGGAGTCACTGGGAAGTGGTACAGAATCAGGGGAGCTAGTCAGTTTTTGAGAAAGGCTTTGAGGAAAGCCAGCAAAGCCTAAGCCAGTCTCATCACTATCAATCTCAGATCTCTGGCTGGGAAAGAAGCATGCTGCAGCTCAGTAAATTGGCTCATTATTACTGTGTTCTGGGGTGATTTGGAAGGAGGCTGTGTGTGGGAGGGTGGAAGTGGACACTGAGAAGAGAGAAGGGTGCGGGGGGAGTCCTGGGACTAAGATATTGCCCAAGGGCGGTGTAAAGGGCAAAGACACCCTGTCCACTGCCACCACACACAGAATCACAGTGGAAGGGAGGAGGACTCTGAAGACCGCCTGCTCCAACCCCTTCATCTTACTGCCGAGAACTGAGACCTGGCAAGAGTGATGAGGATCACACAGCCGACAGGAAGTCAAGAGGTCCTTAGAACACAGGTCTCCCAACATGTCTTGGACACATTTCCCAGGTGACTTGCTACACTTACAAATTCGTTTACAACATCTAATGGGCCCCTCACCGCAACAAAAGATCCTGCATGCTGCACTAAAGACTTGAGGCAGCCAAATAAATGAATAAATAAATATTAAAAGCACATATAATTGGCCCCTCTTTTAACTGGCATAAAGCTTCCATTAGGGCAAAACTTTGATGCATGAATTAAAGAATATACTAGTTATTTTCCTGTGAGCTAATATGAGACCTAATTTAATCTGAAGATTGAGAGAAGGTACATGATTCAGAGGTTAAATGTCAGGCCCTTTGAATTGGAACCCAGGTCCTCAGAGTTCCCCAAGCCCCATGTCTCAGCTGCAAGACCCGAGCCCTGTGACACGTAGTGAACTTTCACTTCACACCTTGACCCCGCGCATCTGAGGTTGACTTCAACTGACATTCCTACATCAAGGATTTGTATATGGTCACCCTGCTTATTTAACTTATATGCAGAGTACATCATGAGGAATGCTGGGCTGGAAGAAGCACAACTTGGAATCAAGATTGCCGGGAGAAATATCAATAACCTCAGATATGCAGATGATACCACCCTTATGGCAGAAAGTGAAGAGGAACTAAAAAGCTTCTTGAGGAAAGTGAAAGAGGAGAGTGAAAAAGTTGGCTTGCAGCTCAACATTCAGAAAACAAAGATCATGGCATCTGGTCCCATCACTTCATGGGAAATAGATGGGGAAACAGTGGAAACAGAGTCAGACTTTATTTTTGGGGGGCTCCAAAATCACTGCAGATGCTGATTGCAGCCATGAAGTTAAAAGATGCTTACTCCTTGGAAGGAAAGTTATGACCAACCTCAGTTCAGTTCAGTTCAGTCGCTCAGTTGTGTCTGACTCTTTGTGACCCCATGAATCACAGCACGCCAGGCCTCACTGTCCCTCACCAACTCCCAGAGTTCACTCAAACTCACGTCCATCGAGTTGGTGATGCCATCCAGCCATCTCATTCTCTGTCGTCCCCTTCTCCTCCCGCCCCCAATCCCTCCCAGCATCAGAGTCTTTTCCAGTGAGTCAACTCTTCGCATCAGGTAGCCAAAGTATTGGAGTTTCAGCTTTAGCATCAGTCCTTCCAATGAACACCCAGGATTGATCTCCTTTAGAATGGACCGGTTGGATCTCCTTGCAGTCCAGGGGACTCTCAAGAGTCTTCTCCAACACCACAGTTCAAAAGCATCAATTCTTCAGCGCTCAGCTTTCTTCACAGTCCAACTCTCACATCCATACATGACTACTGGAAAAACCATAGCCTTGACTAGATGGACCTTTGTTGGCAAAGTAACGTCTGTGCTTTTTAATATGCTATCTAGGTTGGTCATAACTTTCCTTCCAAGGAGTAAGAGTCTTCTAATTTCATGGCTGCTGCAATCAGCATCCACAGTGATTTTGGAGCCCCAAAAAATAAAGTCTGACACTGTTTCCACTGTTTCCCCATCTATTTCCCGTGAAGTGATGGGACCAGATGGCATGATCTTAGCTTTCTGAATGTTGAGCTTGAAGCCAACTTTTTCACTCTCCTCTTTCACGTTCATCAAGAAGCTTTTTAGTTCCTCTTCACTTTCTGCAATAAGGGTGGTGTCATCTGCATATCTGAGGTTATTGATATTTCTCCCGGCAATCTTGATTCCAGCTTGTGCTTCTTCCAGCCCAGCGTTCCTCATGATGGACTATGCATATAAGTTAAATAAACAGGGTGACAATATACAACCTTGACATACTCCTTTTCCTATTTGGAACCAGTCTGTTGTTCCATGTCCAGTTCTAACTGTTGCTTCCTGACCTGCATACAGTTTCTCAAGAGGCAGGTCAGATGGTCTGGTGTTCCCATCTATTTCAGAATGTTCCACAGATTATTGTGATCCACACAGTCAAAGGCTTTGGCATAGTCAATAAAGCAGAAATAGATGTTTTTCTGGAACTCTCTTGCTTTTTCCATGATCCAGCGGATGTTGGCAATTTGATCTCTGGTGCCTCTGCCTTTTCTAAAACCAGCTTGAACATCTGGAAGTTCATGGTTCACATATTGCTGAAGCCTGGCTTGGAGAATTTTGAGCATGACTTTACTAGTGTGTGAGATGAGTGCAATTGTGCGGTAGTTTGAGCATTCTTTGGCATTGCCTTTCTTTGGGATTGGAATGAAGACTGACCTTTTCCAGTCCTGTGGCCACTGCTGAGTTTTCCAAATTTGCTGGCATATTGAGTGCAGCACTTTCACAGCGTCATCTTTCAGGATTTGAAATAGCTTAACTGGAATTCCATCACCTCCACTAGCTTTGTATGTAGTGATGCTTCCTAAGGTCCACTTGACTTCCCATTCTAGGACATCTGGCTCTAGGTGAGTGATCACACCTTTGTGATTATCTTGGTCGTGAAGATCTTTTTTGTACAGTTCTTCTGTGTATTCTTGCCACCTCTTCTTAATATCTTCCCATCATTAGACAAGTTGTATACAGCGCTTGTGAGAGAACTGAGGTGTTCCAGGGCAATAGCTCTTAAATTTTAGCTTGCATCAGAATCACCTAGAGCTTGTTAAACTGCAGACCTCTGGGCCCCACCCCAGTGTCTCTGATTCAATAAGTCTGAGGTAGGGCCACCTGGAAATGTCATTTTTGCATGTGCTCCCAGGTGGTACTGTTACTTCTGGTCCATTGACCACAATTTGAGGACCATTATTCTGGGGCCTGGCTATGCAGAGTGGTCCAGGGACTTGGGAATATCCGATCACCTGGGAGAAATGCAGCCGCTCCGGCCCTCCCCTGTTGAGCTGCTATGGGTAAGAATCTGAATTTGCAAGTTAACAGACCCCTAGGTGACTCACGTGCACATTAAACTCTGAGGCGCTGGCCTCAGAAGCAGTGGTTCTCCATTCTGGTTGCGCGTTAGAGCAACCAGAGGAAGCTCTTTGACTTACTGAGTGAAGAACCTTTACTCACTATTCTTCATGGGAGGGGCAGTTTTGAATCACTGGGTGCGGGGGTGGCTGGGGGTGGGGCGGGGGGGAGGTGAGATCCAGTGTACACTTGAATTGTCAGGGCGCCCCCTAAGCCACCAGGCTGAGGTCTAAGGTGGACAGATAGGTCCAGGACCAGCGCAAGGATGGGTTTCATTGACAAGGTTCCCTGTGACCCGCCCTGACCTGCTCTCCGACTTCACCTCCTTTCACTCTCTCTCCTACTTGCTCAGCCAGGCATCCGGCCACTGCCCCTCCCCTATTTCTGTTCTTCCACCCTTCTGAGCTCACTTATCTCAAGACATTCCTACTTCAGGCTTCCCTTCCTGGAGAGACTTCCCCAGAGTCCCCTCCCACCAATTCCAGACAGCTCCTGGCTCCACTTTTTCTCTCCCACGGCCCTGTCTGATCTTCAAGGACTTGTTATTCTTACTATGTGAAATTATCTATTGATCACATGTTTATCATCTGCCTTCTCCACCAGAGCAAGACAGAACTGCTTCCCAGAGTAGGTGCTCAGTAAGTATTTGTGGGGTAAACAAAATGAATTAGTTTGGGCATAGTTTTAAGGCTCAGAGTTCAAATGCTTTTTATAAGAGAGGTAAGAGATCAAATTGCCAACATCCGCTGGATCATGGAGAAAGCAAGAGAGTTCCAGAAAAATATCTATTTCTGCTTCATTGACTATGCCAAAGCCTTTGACTGTGTCGATCACAATAATCTGTGGAACATTCTGAAAGAGATGGGAATACCAGACCACCTGACCTGCCTCTTGAGAAACCTGTATGCAGGTCAGGAAGCAACAGTTAGAACTGGACATGGAACAACAGACTGGTTCCAAATAGGAAAAGAAGTATGTCAAGGTTGCATATTGTCACCCTGCTTATTTAACTTATATGCAGAGTACATCATGAGGAACGCTGGGCTGCAAGAAGCACAAGCTGGAATCAAGATTGCCGGGAGAAATATCAATAATCTCAGATATGCAAATGACACCACCCTTATGGCAGAAAGTGAAGAGGAACTCAAAAGCCTCTTGATGAAAGTGAAAGAGGAGATGGAAAGGTTGGCTTGCAGCTCAACATTCAGAAAACAAAGATCATGGCATCTGGTCCCATCACTTCATGGGAAATAGATGGGGAAACAGTGTCAGACTTTAATTTTGGGGGCTCCAAAATCACTGCGGATGCTGATTGCAGCCATGAAATTAGAAGACGCTTACTCCTTAGAAGGAAAGTTATGACCAACCTAGAGAGCATATTAAAAAGCAGAGACATTACTTTGCCAACAAAGGTCCGTCTAGTCAAGGCTATGGTTTTTCCAGTAGTCATGTATGGATGTGAGAGTTGGACTGTGAAGAAAGCTGATCGCTGAAGAATTGATGCTTTTGAACTGTGGTGTTGGAGAAGACTCTTGAGAGTCCCTTGGACTGCAAGGAGATCCAGCCAGTCCGTTCTAAAGGAGATCAGTCCTGGGTGTTCATTGGAGGGACTGATGCTAAAGCTGAAACTTCAATACTTTGGCCACCTCATGCAAAGAGTTGACTCACTGGAAAAGACTCTGATGCTGGGAGGGATTGGGGGCAGGAGAAGGGGACGACAGAGAATGAGATGGCTGGATGGCATCACCGACTCTGTGGACATGAGTTTGAGTGAACTCCGGGAGTTGGTGATGGACAGGGAGGCCTGGCGTGCTGTGATTCACGGGGTTGCAAAGAGTCGGTCACGACTGAGCGACTGAACTGAACTGAACTGAAGAGATCTTTGAAGTTCCTGGGCAGGAAATTTGGGAAAAGAAGAGAGCTGAGGCAGGCAAAGCATGGAAGCTGCAGTGGAAAGAGCGGGCATAACCAAAAGGCCCTGTTGTTGGTGAGAGCAGGAGGAACCATGAAAAACAGAAACACCTAATCTGGATGCTTACCTTATGAGAGATGTATTGGAAATCCCTTACTCCTCTCCTACAAAGTTTTCAGTAGAGTCTACATCACCCAATAATAACTTTGGAGGGGAGAGGATTATTATGTTGCTGTTGTTTTTGTTTAGCTGCTAAGGGCTATTCAGGGGAAACTGAAAATGATTCTGAATTCTGCAAACGGATTGTCACATGGCTAAGAATGGAGGGACAGGTTTCAGGAAGCGAGAACGAAGGCTGAGGAGAGCTAGTAACTGGGCCAGTTACATACAAAGCCCTGCCCTTCCTCCCATGACAGCAAATGGGGCCCTCTTGCGGAGGAGCCCAAGAATGTATTTAACTTAAAGTTACAACAGTAATCTGTGGGGAACCACACATCTCTCAGGGTATAGCTTCCAGGCCCATGTGAACACCATTCCTGGGTACAAAGAGAGAGCAGAGAGAGGCTGGTGAGCCCGTGTGGTTATGTTTTTAAAGAATGGTGGGGTGGAGAGAAGGGTAGAAGTTCTGAAGGTGGGAAATATTGGGCTGATTGTCAGGAGGGACCAAAAGGAAGATTTTAATTGAGTCTCTGGTGTTACTGTATGGTGGTTAGGAGCCCTCACGCTGCAGTCAGATGACCCGTGTTTGAATTCTGGCATCATTATTAATGAGCTGTGTGACCTTGGGCAAATAGCATAAATTCTTGAAGTACCAGTTTCCCCATCGGAAAATGGAGATAATAATAGTACCCACCTCACGCTAGTGTGAAAACTAGATGAAATAATCCGTGTAAAGCCCCTAAAACAGTGTCCGGAACATGCTCAAGTCTACCTATGACTGTATTGTTGTTGTTTTGCAGTTGTTACTGTTGCCATTGCTGTGGTTGTGGTTGTTGAAGAAAACACTACAATGAATTACTAAAGGAATGATTCATAGAGATTTAGAAGAATAAGCAAAGGCCACCAGCAAGGGTAGCATTCACCATATTTAATCACAGTTTCAGCACAGACTCTTTCCATTCAGAGCAGACACTGGCCAGAAGCAATGATATGGGTTCACTAACAACAAGCCAGCCTGACATCATTGCTTGATTTGCCAGCGCGACTTAGATCAGAGGGATCAGGGTGACCTGTTGCATCTGGATTCAGCAAGTCACTGACAAACGCTTTCAGCATATCCCCATGGACAAGATGGGGACGTCTACTGGACGTGGGGGTGATAGAGCCGGTTATGACTGACTGGCTGATGCCTACCTGGCAGGAGCCCTGGCAGCCTACTGTGGCTCTCTCTTATCCCTTTCAAATTTTAATCAATGGTTTAGCAAGGGTATTTTGCAACTCTGTTTTTGGCAGCATTATTTTTCATCTTATGCATCGTTAAGAGAAAGTCCTGGAAACAATACAGATGAAAGGAGAGCTGCTCTGATGAAAGGGTCAGATGACAATGGGGAGGATGCCCTTCATCTCCTGAAGGAGCTGTGGACGCTTTAGAGCTCTGTGGTTTGAAAACTGAGCTAGAAGGAGCTATAGAAGCCACACTTGACAGATTTGCAGGTAAGAACACTGAAAAGCAGTGACTCCACTGCCTGAGAGTGCTGGGTTCCCAAGGCATAGGAGACAATATGAAGAATTGCCCAGGAGGTTGGCCTTTAAATACAGCAAATATGGATGTGACTCTGAACAAGTTACCCAAGCCAAGTCACAAATTCTTCAATTATAAAATGAGAGTAATTGTGTCTACCTCATAGGGTTATTTGTGAGATTCAAGTGGAAAAATGGCCATAAGAGCTTTTGACATATTATTCTTTTTAATATTATTATTATCATTATCTTTACTTGATGAAACCAAATTCGGCAAAATGACATTTAACAGGATAAAAATAAAATCTTATATTTGAATCCAACAAAGATACGCAGAAACACAGAGATGGAGTTCATTAGAGGTTCATGTAGGAAAAAAACACACAGGTAATTTTTTGCCAGTGAAACTCAACATAAAAGTCAACCAAAAGTCAGCTTGCTCAATATGTCAGGAACAACAGGAAAAGAGCACATAAACTACAGAATTTAGAACATTTCCATCTTCCCTACCCCTAGTCAGTTCACCCCCAACCCCATGCTGAGAGTCACTCTCTCTCAGGGAAATAAAAGAATTGGACTTTTCAGAGAAGGTTGCTAAAGTCTCTATACACAAATCACAACGTTTGAGGATAGTTGGAGGATTTAGGATATTTACCTTGAAGAAGAGAAACCTCAGAGGAGGGTTAACAGGGGAGAGGCTCTCAGGTATCTCAGTAGGGCTCAGGGATTTAATAATGACTCGAAGGAACCAAATGGTGGAAGCTTCAGAGAGGTAGATTTCAGCTTCATATAATGAAACACTTAACCAGGAACAAAGATGTTTGTCCAGCAAAACAATGAACTGCCTGCTGTTGCTGCTGCTGCTGCTAAGCCGCTTCAGTCATGTCCGACTCTGTGCGACCCTGTAGACAGCAGGCTCCCCCATCCCTGGGATTCTCCAGGCAAGAACACTGGAGTGGGTTGCCATTTCCTTCTCCAATGCATGAAAGTGAAAAGTGAAAGTGAAGTCGCTCAGTCGTGTCCGACTCTTAGTGACCCTGTGGACTACAGCCTACGAGGCTCCTCTGTCCATGGGATTTTCCAGGCAAGAGTACTGGAGTGGGTTGCCATTGCCTTCTCCGATGAACTGCCTGGGAGGTACCAAATTCCCTGTCAAGTGCTGTGTGAATGACTTGGAGGGGTATACTACAGAAGAAACTCATGGGTGGTTAGACTGGATACTTTTTTAAAGCCCTTTCAACCTTGAAAACTGTTTTACTAATGAATTTTGAAATGCTGAGTAACGACTTTATCTTAAGGGTGGAGACAAGGATAGGATCTCTTTATTGGAAACGCCTGTTCATATGAAGCCTGGACCAGTACTCAGGTTGCAAGTGGGCTTGCCCAACTGTTGAGGGAAACGGGCATTTTTCAACTCTTTTGATTGTCTTAAAGTACAAATTTGAGAATAAGTAATAAAGTCGGACATGACTGAGCGACTGAACAGAACAGAACAGAATAGAAAGAGAAGGAGCAAGAAAAGAAGGAAGGAAGGGAAGGAAGAGGGAGGGAGAAAGGGAGATATCTGTCAACATACATTTATTTGATCTGAATAGACATCTCCTCAAATAAGATATTTAAATAGCCAGTTAGCACATGGAAAGATGCTCAACATCATTATTCATCAGGAAATGAAAAGCCAAACTACAGTAAGATGCTACTCCACACCCACTAGGATGGCTATGTCAAAAAGATAAACAATATCAAGTGTTGAGTAGGATGTGGAGAAACTGGAATCCATAGATTGCTGGTGGGAATGTAAAATGGTGCTGCAGCTTTAGAAAACAGTTTGGCAGTTCCTCAAATGTTATGGTAAGGGCCAGCAATTCTATTTCTAGGTATATACTCAAAAGAAACAAATACACATGTCCATGCAAAAACTTGTACATGAATGTTCCTAGTAGCATTATTAATAATAGCCAAAAAATGAAAACAACTTAAATGTCCACCAACTGATGAATGGATAAACATAATGTGTTTATTTATGTGAAAGTGAAAGTCACTCAGTTGTGTCTGACTCTTTGCGACCCCATGGACAGTAGCCTGCCAGGCTCTTCTGTCCATGGAATTCTCTAGGCAAGCATACTGGAGTGGGTAGTCGTTCCCTTCTCTAGGGAATCTTCCCAACCCAGGGATAAAACCCAGGTTTTCCTGCATTGCAAGCAGATTCTTTACTGTCTGAGCCACAAGGTTATTCATGTAGTGCAAGAAGTTGACAATGGAAAAGAATGAAAACTGGTACACGCTACAGCATGGATGTACTTCCGAAACCTTACACTAAGTGAAAGAAGCCTATCACAAAAGACTCTATACTGCACGATTCTATCGATGAAATATCCAGAATAAGCCAGTCTACAGAGATAAAAAGTAGATTGGTGGTTGCTAGGGACTGGAGGAAAAGGAAAAATAGACAGTGACTGCTAACAGTATGGGGTTCCTTTTGGGGATGATAAAATACTCTAAATTTGATTGTGGTGATGGCTGTACAACTCTGAACATACTAAAAAACATTAAATTGTACACTTTAATTAGGTGAATTGTATGGCATGTGAATTATATATCAATAAAGCTGTTATATAGATACACATATTATATATGTAATGTGAGTATACATATGTATGCATATATATATATCCATTTTGAAATTCTACAGAACTATTAACTGTTAACTGTAATAGTCCAACTAAACGTTAAGCACTTAGAAATATTTCCACCAAGTATAACAAAGAATGGGAAATATCCATTAATAAAAAATTCTTCTAAATAAAATAAATACATATAAAGAAAAAGAGGAATTATCTTCTAATTAAAAACTAGAAAAGGAAAAGATGAATAGCACAGTAAAAAAAAACTGGGTAAGGACAGTGTTTAACAGAAGTATACATGAATAGTAAACTCAGAAAAGCACCAAACTCATTAACAGCTGAAGAAATGCCAATGGAAGCATTTATTGGTCTAGTATTTTTGGAGAGCAAACTGGAAACATGCTAAAAGAATCTCAAAATACTAATCCCTGTTGATAATTTTACATTTAGAATATAATAAGGAAATAATCAAAGAATATATACAAATATACTATTATGGCGTCATTTACAATGGAAAAACTTGTGAAACACCAAATGTATGACAATAAGAAAACAGTTACATACCTTATGGCACTTCCATATGTTGAAATACCATGCAACCATTTAAATTTTGTTTTTGAAGAAGAATATATTATACTAGAAAATGCTTACAATTATAAGAAAAAGACCCACTGCAAATAGAGTGGGACACCAATTTTGTGGGGAAAAATAGCTACACATACAGAAAAAATATACCAAGCATGGAATGGATTACCAGTGTTTTCTATTTTTTGCTAGAAACTTCTCTGATCATTCTAAAAGGTCTACAGTGAACATGTATTCCTTTTTTTTTTTGGCAACATCACATGTGGGATCTTAGTTCCCCTACCAGAGAGCAAACCCACACTTTCTGCACTGGAAGCTCAGTCTTAATCACTGGACTGCAAGAGAAGTCCCTTTGTATTTTTTTAAATCACAATAAAGATAAGTGTTTAATTTAAAAAATTTGGAACATCAGGCAAACCATTTTAATTCTCACTTAAGAGCAAGGTCTGTCTCAAACATTAGGGGCAATTGATAGCAAATTTTTATCTCCAAAAGTAAAGCACTATAGATTCATATTTTATTGTTCAAATATAGAAGAATCAGGGAAATCATATGTAATAAAGATTTTCTAGTTTTGATGAAAATCTTAATGATGGAAAGAAACAGTGAGTGGTGGGAGGGTAACTATTGTTCCTGCTGAAAGGCTGCCCTGATTTTTTGGTGGTTTCTAGAAACATCTTCCCTTTTGAAAGCCCAGTTATTCAGCATGTACATGTATTGAGAACTAAAGTCATCAGTGTCTCAAAAAAAGTTAGATGTGTTTATTCAACTGCATGCAAATCTTCTGTCCCCATCCCTGTTTATAATCTAAGCTGCATAATCAACAGTGGATTCTGGGTACCAGCTTGAATGTCAGTCAAAACTCCATCGACATATGGTCAGTCAGGGCTGCTTGTTTATTTTGAAATAAATTCATGAAGGAAAAGCAGCATTCAGCCTATGAAGCTATGAGTGTTAAAGCTTCTCTACAACAGCCAGAGAGAGGTTTTGATATCTCTTTAGGATAAATAAGAAAATCCTTTAAGGTGAAAAATGCTTTAAAACAACTGATTTCCCAAATATGAATCTAGTATGAATGAGTCTTTTCCCTTCGACATTCTATTTGTAGACTCTCCAGATGAATACATAGATATATAAATAACACATGTATAAAAACACCAGGCCAACACATTGTAGTTCCAGAACTATTTTTGTTAAGCTGAAGGTCACCACCTGTATGTATGGTTTTAGGCACATCTCTTAACTTTTCTGAGTCTGAATTTCCATGTTTTCAATATGAGGATGCTTTTAAATTTTAAAATTATGTAATTCAGTGAAGCCACCACTTTTATTCATACACATACACACAAATTCATACACGGCTCACATGAATATATAAATATAAAACATTTTAAGTAATTAATTTAGAGTCAATCTTATTTATAACAAAGATCTTCTCTGAAGATAAAAGCCAATTGGCTCAACCAATGGTCCCACAGTGGAAACAGTGTCAGACTTTATTTTTTTGGGCTCTAAAATCACTGCGGATGCTGATTGCAACCAGGAAATTAAAAGACGCTTGCTCCTTGGAAGGAAAGTTATGACCAACCTAGATAGTATATTCAAAAGCAGAGACACTACTTTGCCAACAAAGGTCTGTCTAGTCAAGGCTATGGTTTTTCCAGTGGTCATGTATGGATGTGAGAGTTGGACTGTGAAGAAAGCTGATCGCCGAAGAATTGATGCTTTTGAGCTGTGGTGCTGGAGAAGACTCTTGAGAGTCCCTTGGACTGAAAGGAGATCCAACCAGTCCATTCTAAAGGAGATCAATCCTGGGTGTTCATTGGAAGGACTGATGCTAAAGCTGAAACTGCAATACTTTGGCCACCTCATGCGACGAGTTGACTCACTGGAAAAGACTCTGATGCTGGGAGGGATTGGGGGCAGGAGGAGACAGGGACGACAGAGAATGAGATGGCTGGATGGCATCACCGATTCGATGGACATGAGTCTGAGTGAACTCAAAACTCAGCAGTTGGTGAAGGACAGGGAGGCCTGGTGAGCTGTGATTCATGGGGTCGCAAAGAGTCGGACACGACTGAGCGACTGAACTGAACTGAACTGAATGACCATGAAAAATTGTCCCCTCCCTCCCCAGCTTCCAAGCATCTTCTCATACCATATAACACAGTGTCTGAAAGCCTACCTTCAGAGATGTATTATATAGGAGTAAGTCTGATTCATTTGTTGTCAGTAATTTTGCATGGCGAATGAAGGCTAGGAGCATGTGCTCTGGGTTCAAATCCTAAATTCTACTTCTTCGTGTGACCTTGGGCAGGCTATTTAAACACTCATTCTTCAGTGTTTTCATTCATAAAATGGGATGAATATCAGTACCTTTCTCAGGGGATTATCAAAGAATTATGTCATAAGAATTATGACATATGTAAATTCCCTATAAATGGTCATTATTTCTTCTGGTGGGAGAATTTCAGAGCCATGTGAGCATCTCAGGGCAAGATGTGAAAATTCCCTAGGATGGAAATGGTGGTGGAACAAAGCTGCCATTACATCACATGCTGGAAACATTTGCTTGAGACTTAAGTGTACTGTATTGAGATTGACATATTTTGGGTTTTCTCTATTTCATAAACAGAAGACGCAGGAGACTCAAGTTTGATTCCTGGGTTGGGAACATCCTCTGGAGAAGGAAATGGCAACCTACTCCAGTATTCTTGCCAGGAAAATTCCAAGGATAGAGGAGTCTGGTGGGCTACAGTCCATGGGGGGTGGGTGGTCACAGAGTCGGACAGCCATACACCTCTGACATGTCACCAAGAGTGAGCAAAATCAGGACACCTGTCCATCTTAAATGTCATCCAATAATATAATGTTTTAAAAATGTATGCATTTATAAAAAGGATTTTTTAAAAAATCTATGAATTGCGTGCTTCCCTGATGTGAAAGTAAGATTATGGCTAAGCTCTTGTTTTCCTCCCTTTCCCACTCTTGTTACAGCCACAAGTGCAACCATGGTCTGTGAATTCGGGAGGCAGTGGGTCTCTCCCACCTGCAGGGTCCAGGGTGGATAAGGAGCGGTGTGCACAGGTGCATGATGGACGCAGGCAAGGGTGTCATGGAGTCATGGGGGTGGGTGAGGGCCATTGATGCCTGTCTATTCCATTAGCCCGCCTCCCTGCCTCCAGCCCCTCAGAAGCGTGCCTTGGCATGCTGAGGCCGGGCTCGGGGGAGGTAAGGGAGGTGAGTCTATCAGATCAGAGAAGCAGGGCGACAGTGGCAGGCACTAGCAGAGTGGGGAACGGGCACACATCCTTTCTCTGGTTCTCTGAATGGGCACATTCATTCATTGTCCCAGGCTTCTATCTCAAATTCCTCTGCTTCGCTTCTTTGTGGGATAGTTTCTCCACCTCTGTATGAGACACAAAAACAGGGGTGGGTCTCAAATAGCTGAAATTCTTTTCTCTCTGCCACTGCTTTTGCTCGCCTCCATTTGAACAAAAGGGTGCAGAGTTTGGATGAAGACCAACAGGGTTATAAAGAATTTTATCTTTGGATAAAGCTTTCAATAGCTGCTTTCTGTGTCCTGAGAGCTCAGAGTTGCCTCGTGAGTAAGTAAAAGGCACTTATCAACCCAAACAAATAATTTCCCAGGTTTCCCTTCCCCATGAAACCACACTGGATTCTAAAATAAAAACTGTCAGCATAAATTCTTGCTTATCCAGCATACTTCTGCCCCTCCAAGGCAGAAGGAATTCTGAAGTTAGGAAGGAAGGAGATAAAGTTGAATGACAAAGCACGAAACACAATGGAGGGGAGGACTCTCCCTTCATCTCTGTGGAACATTTCCTTGTCTTTGGCCCCATGCTGGGTCTGTACTGAGCCTGCTCTGGCTGCAGAACTGGTAGAAGGAATCCATACTGAGTGGGCCCAGGGTCTCCTGGCCTGTCCCCAAATCCCAATTTGGCCTTGCATCACCTACAGCCTGGTCTGTCTGGCTTTAGCGGAAAATACCATAAACTCTGGCTTCCCTGTTGGCTCAGTGGTAAAGTGCTAATGCTGGAGATATGCGTTTGATCTTTGGTCTGGGAAGATCCCCTGGAGAAGGAAATGGCAACCCACTCCAGTATTCTTGCCTGGAGAACCCCATAGACAGAGGAACCAGGTGTGCTACCGTCCATGAGGTCGTGAAAGAGTTCGACACACATGACTGAGCAACTAAACAACCAGCACCATCACCACAGGCTGTGGGACCATATTGCTTGGGATCTAATTCCTGTCTCGACCACTTCATAGCTGTGCAACCTTGAGCAAGTCACGTAACTTCTTTGTGCCACAGTTTTGTCATCTGTAAAACAGAGTTTATAATAGTAACTACCTCAGAGGGCTGTTGCAAGGATTTGATGAGGTAATACTTGTAAAGTGCTTAGGAGGTTTTCTGGTACCTAGTAACTGCTCTGGACATGGTACTTACTTTGCTTTAAGCCTACAGAAGCATGGAGAAGGGGCATGAGTGAAACAGAGAGCTTGGCACATGGTCCCTGGGCTGGGCCTCACCTGGTGATTGACAAGGAATGAACTGATGAAAAATGACCCTAATCGGAGTATGTGGCTCAGTCTCAACCTTTCAGAGGTTAATAATGTCTTTACAATTGCTGACTTTTAAAAGATTTTTTTCTCCCTCTCTTTCCTTTTTTAGTAACAAAGGAAAAACATATTCGTGGTTAAAATTCATATAATTCTAAAACATACAAAATGAAAACCAAAAGTTTTCTTCCACAAAATCAATTTTCCAAAAGACTGTTAATAATTATTGGCTTTGTTCAAAAATAAGTAAACAAAATACAAAGAATAATAGTTTAGTTTGGTTGTTGCTACTTCAGGATCCAAATTCTTTTAGTTCTGCAGAATGAATTCACACAGAATGAATTATTCAGTAGTTAGTGTGACTAACATGGCCCATGTGAACAAATTTAGTCATTTAGTCAAGGTTTTTTTTTGGTTTTTTTTTAGTTCCATTTCTAAGTGACTCAACTTGCCTTGTTACTACTGCCTCAGTAAGATTTATTCTTGCTTGGTGTTGCATTTTGCTAATTACACATTTCTGAGATCAAGCAAGCTTATAACATACACATTAAATACTTCAAAAAATTTTCTTAGTGCCTAAATCTCTTCATACATTAAAGAACATTTGATCTCAATGACTTGTTTACTGTGTGACTTCTAGAGAATCCAAAAACAGTAGTTGGTCAATGTCCCTGTCATTCTCTACATATAAAATGGATGCCATACATTAGTTTGTCAGATGGTCATAATAAGGACTTTATATGTGTGAAATACCTCCATTTAAAATTAGTTAGGAGATTGCATTTCTGAAAACTGTTAAGCTGGATTTCATCACAATTAAAAACATCTGCCCTTTAAAAGACACTGTTAAGAGAATAAAAAGACACACCACAGGCTGAGAGAAAAATCTTTGCAAAGCATGTATGTGTTAAAGGACTTACATTGCTGTTCAGTCACTAAGTCATGTCCAACTCTGAGACCCCACTGACTGCAGCATGCCAGGCTTCCCTGTCCTTCAATGTCTCCCAGTTTGCTCAAACTCATGTCCATTAAGTTGGTGATGTCATACAACCATCTCATCCTCTGTCACCCCCTTCTCCTCCTGCCCTCAATCTTTCCCAGCATCATGTTCTTTTCCAGTGAGTGGACACTTTGCATCAGGTGGCCAAAGTATTGGAGCATCAGGCCTTCCAATGATATTCATGATTGCTTTCCTTTAGGATTGACTGGTTTGATCTCTTTGCTGTCAAAGGGACTCTCAAGAGTCTTCCTCAGCAACACAGTTTGAAAGCATCAGTTCTTTAGCACTCAGCCTTCTTTATGGTCCAACTCTCACATTTGTACATGACTACTGGAAAAACCATAGCTTTGACTATATGGAACTTTGTCAGCAAAGTGATGTCTCTGCTTTTTAATATGCTCTCTAGTTCTGTCATAACTTTTCTTCCAAGGAGCAAGCAACTTTTAATTTCATGGCACTACATGAAACATCCTCAACATCCTTAGTGATTTTGGAGCACCAAAACATAAACAAACATCTACCTTTTGTTCAAGTCTCCGTTTTCCTACATGTACAACTGATCCAAACTGTGATATACTGGATATCTGATATACTTTCTAATCTATCAAATTTGGGAATAATTTTATAATAGTTTCAATCTTAAAGAGTTATTTGGAGGACTAAATGAGACAAACATGTAAACATTTGGCGCTTATCTGACCTCATAATAAATGCTCAATAAAACATAGGTTTCACTTATTGCTATATTTACATGAACTCATCTCTGACTTAGGAAATAAAATCAGCCCCAAGACCTTAGCTCAGAGACTCCATGTGGTATCAGAGGAAGAAAAGGCATCCTGGCCCTCCACTTGGCCCTGGTACCCTGGTGCCCCAAGGAGATGGCTTGATGGAAATTCTTCTTGACGTCCTGAACATCCCACTGCAGCTGCTGAGACTAGTCTCGGAGACCTGGGAAAGCCTTACCAACCACTGTGCCATCTAAGTTGATCAATAATTAAATAGACAGTAATCTGAATGAAATGACAAAGCAGTGGTCTCGGGATCTCCTCCTCTGGAAGTGCTTCCCATGCATGACACACGTGACTGGCACCAGCTTTCTTTGTGGTAAGCAATTCCACACCAAAGGGATCTTAATTTTTCCCAGTTGGGGGTGGGGAATTGACTTAAAACCATGAGGAAACACCACTATCTGAGCCGGTATCATCCTCTCAATATTTTCAAGGGGGCATCAATTCCATGGATAAGTTAATTTTCAGTAAACTTGGCTAGGTTTCTTTAAAAGGACAGAAGGCAACTTTGCTGGGAGTAAAGGGGTCAGTTACCAACTGGAATTCAAGAGCTTCTTCTCTTCTAACTCTGCCAGAAAATGGCCAAGAATGGCAGCTGTAGGTAAACTGGATTCTGAAAAACAAGAGGTGGGACCAGGGGTTCCACAGGCCAAGTAATTAAAAAATAAAACACTGAAATGAGAGAGAAGGCTGTAAGTGAGCAAAATCTCTTGACAATAACAAGTTATTGACTGGCCCTGAATAGCTCAGCGGGACCACGTTGTCCCAGGAAACCCTAACCCAAGTGGATTTTAAACCTGAGAAAGGAAGGCAGTTACTCAGGACATCCAACCCCGACATATTCTCCAGCTGGTGACGAAAGGGCCATTGATAAGAAGACTTTGTGTCCCCCCAGCGCCACCACTGCCACACACACACATTTCCCGTTAGAGATGACTAGGGAAGGAGAAGTAAGGGATTCTGGGACCCACAAGGTCCCTGCTTAACATAAATCAAATTACTGTTCCTGGGTCCCAGAAAGAGAAGCATCTGGGCTGAGGCAGAGGGTAAGTCACTCTGGGAAACTTCTGTTTTATTTCCCATGATTTCAAGTAGTAGTTAATATTGATAGAACTCATGATATAATCAACGTTCAAAGGCTGTAGAAAGACTGGAATAATGTTCTAAAAATCATGTAAAATATAAGGATCTGCCTGCCAATGGAGGAGATGTGGTTCGATCCCTGAGTTGCGAAGAGCTTCTGAAGAACGAAGTGGCAATCCACTGCAGTATTCTTTTCTGGGAAATCCCATGGACAGAGGAGCCTGGTGGGCTACAGTCCATGCAGTCACAAAAAGAGTCAGACATGACTTAGCAACTAAACAACAGATTATAAAGTCCTGTATTTAAGTCCAGATTTCAACTGCGTGAACAAAGAATGGGGAAAATCTTGATTATATTTCAACATGATAAAAACAGAGGGAAGCACTTTCCAACCTTCTTCCATGGAATTTTCTATCACAAGATTCATAGTGTACATTGCATGATATTAATTATACTTTTCTAATACTTGTTATATGCTGGGCATTGTTGTAAGGCTTCAGGTATATTAATTCATTTAATCCTCCATGGTAGGTACTATTTTTATTGTCCTGGTCTCTTTATGGGGAAGCTGAAGGACAGAGTTAGGTAACTTGATCAAGGTCGCACAGCTGACAGAACTGGGATTTAAACCACTCTTAGTTGCTATGTCATAATGCCTCTCCAAGGATTTATAAGTAAAGAAATTGGCCTTACTTTGAATTAAAATTCCACGTACTTTGAGCACTGAACACTTTTTTTTTAAGGCACCCCAATTGTATCTCGTAGATTAGTAATTTTTGAAACACTCTGGGAATTTGTGCTAAGATTAGTTGACCCCAGTGAAGACCAACAGCATGGTATAGTTGCCCCCAAGCTGAAATACATGCCCGGAAGGACAATTTTTTTCCCCAGAGATGTAGTTGTTTGACTGTGTGTCCTGTGCTTATCCAGTCTCACCTAGAACATTCTGCTCAGAATTGGGCATCAAGTTTTCCCATAAATCAAAGATGACCAAGAGTCATCTGAGCATCACTGTTAGATGAGAGACAGCAGATGTGGCTGGGGAGCTGTAGTCTGGAGTGTGGCTGAGAGGAAGATATTAACTTCTTTAAGTATCTGAAGGGCTTCTGGGTATTCCTTTAAGGACAGAAATAGGATTAACATGGAAAAGTAATAGAGAAGCAGTTTTCCACTCAGAGTGAAGAATTTTTTAGACTGTAACAGGCTTCTTATGAAGTTTCCAGGGTGGCCAAGCAGGAGTCAAGGCTGACTGACATGGCCACGGAGACAGCTAGGGTGTGGCGGAAAGAGTGTGGTCGGAGAACCATAGTTACAGGACTGACATTCCAGCCAGTCTCAGCTTCCCATCAGTCAAATGGAGGTAAAAACACATATTTCATAGCATTCTGTAAATTGGAGGTAGAAAGAGATTGAAAGATGGAGGGACTGATGGGTGGTATCATATGGGAAATTGTCCTGATAATGCAACGGAAGTATAAAGTACATATTATCAGAAAAACTATTCTAGAGGTCACAGAACAGAGAGGTTCCCAGAACAAATTAAAAGTTTCAAATCACATATTTGATCCAATCATTTAAAAACAAAAAAAGAGATGCAAAGGGGGTAAGGTTGAGTCTCATCAATATGCTAACAATAGGGTTACAAGTGGAGTGGAGGGACCATACGGTGTAAAGCCTGGGATGTGCAACGTTCACAAAACAAAGACACACCAAAATGCCAACAAACTGACTTTGTCCCCAGGGACAAGTGCCCTTGTCCTTTGGTGGCAAGTAGAGCATACACATGACTTCCCTGGTGGCTCAGATGGTAAAGAATCCTCCAGCAACGTGGGAGATCTAGGTTTGATCCGTGGGTCGGGAAGATCCCCTGGAGAAGGGAAAGACTACCCACTCCCATATTCTTACCTGGAGAATCCCCATGGACAGAGCAGCCTAGTAGGCTATTAGTTGCTCAGTTGTGTCTGAGTCTTTGCGAACCCATGGCCTGTAGCCCACCAAGCTCCTCTGTCCATGGGGATTCTCCAGGCGAGAATATTGAAATGGGTTGCCATGCTCTCCTCCAGGGGATCTTCCCAACCCAGGGATCAAACCCAGGTCTTCCACACTACAGGAGGATTCTTTACCATCTGAGCCACCAAGGAAGCCCCATAGCACACGTCACGGATAAATCAGAAAGCCCTGGAGGTGAGCCGATGTCTTCACTACTCACAGCATCACACCTAGATAGAACATTCTATCCTTCTTCATATTGACAATGTTGATTAATATACTAAAGTTCAGCTCAGTTCAGTTCAGTCGCTCAGTCATGTCCGACTCTCTGCGACCCCATGAATCACAGCATACCAGGCCTCCCTGTCCATCACCAACTCCTGGAGTTCACTCAAACTCATGTCCACAGAGTCGGTGATGCCATCCAGCCATCTCATTCTCTGTCGTCCCCTTCTCCTCCCACCCCCAATCCCTCCCAGCATCAGAGTCTTTTCCAAAGTAACCGGGCCTAAACTGTCTCGTCATCAACAGATGGTTCCTGTTTTTCCCTTACACTCATCCAAAGGCCCTTGCTACAAACTCTGAAATTGAGTTTTAGAAAAAACATTAAAGAATCTCAAAAACAGATGGTATCTGACACCTACCAGATTCTACCCGAGGACAGAATTGGAATTTTCAGGATTTTAGTTCTGAAGTAGAGTTTAACCCAAGATCACAAAATAAGAACTAATTACCTAGGACTGAAATAATGAACTTGATTGTGCTTAATGTTTCATTGTGAATTACTCCTTAAGCCATCTTGATCTCTCAGCTGAACACTGAACACATTTTTACTTGGAGACTTGTCCTAACTGATCCCCCAGGTTTCAGAAAACTTTCTATAAAGGCTCTTCTGATAAGCTGTCAAGAAAACTCAAACAATAATGACTCTTCATAAAAGATGTCATATATTGATTGATCTACTTAGAAGAGTAGTTAAATGCTAATCAAGGTATACTTACTGTTTTTTAAACTAATTTTTGTGATATAGTTAACCGCATGGGTTCAATACTCCATATCTTTTTGTACTTATATAAATATTTATAAAATAAGACAAGTACCTCACAACACATACTATATCAAAAATAAAATTTTCAGTCTTGTTTTTTTCTGTATATTTTTTCATAATGAAAGGGTTGACTTATCTAAAAACTAACGATATTTGTGGTCAGACTGTATTATGCTCTTTTTTAGACTATGTCTCAGTACACTCAAAAGATAATGGTCTTCTGGACCTGTCAGAGGATATGATGAAATCAACTTTAATAGGTGGATAATTACAAAAACATCACAAACAATGCTTCTGATAAGGAAGCACAAAAGATAAATCAACAAATAAGAATGCAACACCAAAAAGGGGAACCCTGACACTGCAAAGACAATAAAGCAGATGAAAAGATGGGATGTCTGGATGTACAGAGCTTCATGTAGCTTCATGGTCTGGAGAAGCCAATAACGAGTCACAGCTCTGGAGCTTCTGAAAAGACTGGACTGACTGGACTCATGTTGATACGGGTGAATCGTTTAAAAGATGCTATTTCCATACTGTTTACTGAAATCACGATGAACTATAATAACACATCTGTATGATATGTTAGAATGGAAGAATTGAATATTCTGAGAGGGACTTGTAATGTGCGTTTGTTGCTTTGCTGAGAAGACAAAGCTGTGCTGTAGAAGAAAAAAACAAAATAGGATGGATGAAACTTGTAAGATGTGCCAAGTAAACACAGGTAGTAAGAAGAATATGAGTTTGTTAAATGTAGATAGAAAAGAATGGATAAGCCAGGAAAATCCTAATATTCATGAAGTAATAAATATACATGAGACAAATGAAGCACTAATAAAAAAAATTCCAAATACTCAGGATACAAAATACACGAATTCAATATTCATAAGGCCTTCATTTGGCCAACCACTGGTGTCAGCCATCATGGCCTATGCATTCTCTTTCCATGAACTACAAATAAAACTTATGGTTCTTCAGTAAGCTAATTCATGACCTAATTAATGAGAAGGGCACACTTGTTCCCATTCCTGTGTTTCTCTGATGGTATACATCACTAGCTCTAGGTATTTTTTGCCTGTGGACCCCTTTGCTCTAAGCTCAGTGGCAGGTTTCACAAACCAAAGCATCAGTGGTGAAGGCTGATGTGTGTAGGAGATAGACTGTGAGAGAGAGAGAAAGAACAGATGAATTTTGCACACCCTAGGATTCAGGTGAGAAGGCAATGGCAAGCCACTCCAGTACTCTTGCCTAGAAAATCCCATGGATGGAGGAGCCTGGTAGGCTGCAGTCCGTGGGGTCGCTATGGGTCAGACATGACTGAGCTACTTCACTTTCACTTTTTACTTTCACACATTGGAGAAGGAAATGGCAACCCACTCCAGTGTTCTTGCCTGGAGAATCCCAGGGACGGGGGAGCCTGGTGGGCTGCTGTCTATGGGGTCGCACAGAGTCGGACACGACTGAAGTGACTTAGCAGCAGTAGCAGCAGGATTCAGGTGCCACTCAGGTCCTTCCACCCCATTTACACCCTATAATGTGCTATTACCACTTGCTCCCCCCTGTGTATTTTAAATTTACTTAATAACCCATATGATTTGAGCGTTTTAATTTGATCTGTGAGCCATTCTGTTGTGTGACCTCTGGGATAGCTTGCCTGGTAGTGTACTAGGAGGTACACACTGCATCAAGGCAATTTTCCACAAGACAGATGAAATCCAGAATTCTGGAACCTTAACAGCTGTCACAATCATGTCCCCCAGCTAGGTTCCCATGGGACAACTATTCAGCATCTGAGGGCTATCCATGGCATCCCACCTGGGGATTTAGGCCCATGAAATTCATAACAAAATCTTAATCCAAGTGTTTTGGGCCACTTGGAGTGATGAAAAGTTCTTCTGCTTAGATTATGTGTTTACCAAAACTGAGTAAGTGGCATCCTCATCACTCAAACTCGTAACAAAATTATAGCTCAAAAGACCAAGGGGGAAAAAAATAGCATTCTGGAGACAATGGGTCAAGAGAAGAGTTACATGAACTAGCCTAATCTCACTCTAGGCCTTCCCGTGTTCCTCTACCTGTACCTGATTTCTGGGATAAGGAAGGATTCCACAGAGAAAGCTCACCATATGGACTCAGGGTTCCAATTCCTTTTTTTGTTCACCATCACAAAAAAAAGCTTTCACGTTTGTGGTGAAAATTCTGGTCCTTAGCACCAAGGCCTGGGGTTGGGGAGGGGGGCAGGGGGAGGGGTGGCAAGACAGGGAGCCAAGCACTCCACCTGGTGGTCAGAATCTCGTATTAACAAGTTTTTGCCAAAAACTGGTTGCACTTTTTTGTGTGTTTAGTGGCTAAGTCCTGAACGACTTTGCGACCCCATGGACTGTAGCCCACCAGGCTCTCTTGGGATTTCCCAAGCAAGGATACTGGCGTGGGTTGCCATTTCCTTCCCCAGGGGATCTTCCTGACCCAAGGATTCTTTAGTTCTGAGCCACTGGGGAAGTTGCACTAAGCGTTAGCAATTGATAATGATTTGTTCGCTGAAGGACTCTGCAAACGGTCACAAGGTAGGATACTATAGGAGACCCTTCCTTTGGAAGTCAGATGGCCTGGGTGACCTTTAAACCCCACTCTAAATCCTAGTTCTTATAAAGCTTTCCTAACTTGTGTCACAAATGCAAAAGACATTTCAGGCAGTCCTCACTTTGCACGATTCCAATATGCATGAATGTCCATTTCCATGATTTCGTTAAGTAACACCAGTTTCTCAACTACACGGTTCCGATTTCAGCTCCTGCAGCATATTAACCATGAGTGATGGTACAGATACAAACTTCACTTAGAGTCTTCAGTCCACAAATCACTTACAGAAATGACAGATCTGCATCAGGGTCCGTGACTGGTCATGTCAGTTTGCACAGACAGCGAAGTGTGTGGTTTTGTTGCCTCCTTATCGCTCAGGGATAAAACCATGTGACGTTTTTACTAAAATGGATCATGGAAAGAGGGAACTGGCCAACAGATCGAGAAATGAAAGTGATAATGTGGTAACTGAAATCCCAACTGAATGCAAGGGGAATTACAGAAATAGTACCTGTGAGAATACTGCCCTGAAACCCTGGAGAGACTCAAGACCTGCAGTCAGGAGAACGCACTGAATAAATGAAGCAGAGGAGGACGCCCTGACGGAAGTGACACCGGCGAAAACATCCCATCGAAAACTCTCAGATATATTTTACGACATCGAAAGCACAAAGGGCAAAATGTTGGAATCTGATGCATATTTAGAAAGGAATATGACAATTTGCCAAGGTACAGAAGATGCTTGCTCCACACTGTACATTATACAGAAGTCAAGCACAATTTAAACTACTTCTGATGTTTTTCACAAAGAAATAAAAACACTTTAATCCTCAATATTTCTAATGTTTAAATTATATTCTACTAAATAAATATTAGTTTTCCAATGTTTTCATTTTCCTCCTTATAACTGGCAGTAAGAGAGTTTTTAATGTTTTGACAAACATTTTTAGCTTATGAAACAACGTTCATTTTCCTATTGATTATTGAGATAACTTTGTATGGTTTCAGCTTATGCAGTCATCTTTAGGGTCCTGCATAACCATTCAAAGTGAGCACGTTTGCAATCTTTAAAGCACGGTTACAAACTCAAATGACTTCTAGAGCCAGGAAGGTCAGGCAAATGAGGGAGCAGGAAGGTAATAGATGATATGTGACCACAAATTCCCCAGCCTTTGTGGGAAATGGTGGAGACTGTGCCCTAGAGAGCTATATCTGTCTAAAAAAGGCAGCCTCTACTCAACTCTATGGAGAACCGAGCCAGGAGAAATGCTGGCCATGATTGCCAGATCTGATTCTTCAACAGCTGCCTGAAATCTGGATGTGAAACTTCACAATTTTTCAATAAAGATGGTGTTTCAAACGTTAAATGTTCTGTGAACCAAAGAAACAAATGGATCTAGGTGACAGCGTTTACTTTTAAAAGCCTGCAATAGAGCCAGGTCAGATGGTAGATAGCTGTCAGAGGTACAGAACTAGGAAGGCTGCGAAGTTAGATGGTAAAGAACTGTTAATGCTTCCTCCCACCTCTTTATCTGTGGGCAGAGTGAATCTGAAACCGTCACATCTCTGGAAGACAGTTCACTACCTGGATGCGTGTAGGGCACCTGAAATGGAGAACTCATTCTTATCATGTCCATGAGGTGTCGTGAAGAAGAAAGATCCTGAAAGGATAGGAAGTAGGAAGTTCTGCTGTGTATGTGAAATAGAAAGCACACAAGATAGATGGCTGGGGATCCCCCCCCAGTGGAGGGCTGCAGGGAGGGGGAGCCCAAGGGGACCACCACAAGAGAAGACAGAGCGATTGTCAGGAGTGAAGAGTCAGGCACAGAGGCGAACTTCCTCAATGGCCTCACTGTGCGTTTCCCCCCAATTCTACTTCATATTTATTAGGTCACATCCTGAGCCCCTGAACTGCTTCTGTTTGCCCGTAGACTTGGCAAACTACGTCTCAGATTTTTTAATAAGACTAGAAATTGTCAAATTGATTTTTATAACCATCCTTAGATACTTGAGGGAGATTGACCATCTGGAATTTCTATTTAGACAAGTAACAGCAACTTCAGCTCAGACAGATGAGGACTCTGAGTTGGAAGAAATCCTAGAGGCCACTTAGCCAAACCCTCAACCCAAGCAGGAATTTCCCTTTAAAACCCTTGGCCAGAGATCAGCAGCAGGCTTCTGCCTGCAACACTCCCCCAAACTTGCTTCACCTTTAGTAAATCCGATCTGCAGCCTCACATACATACTTCTGACATGCAAGAACAAGATAGATGCTAAGAGTTTGACCACCTACTTGCTCACAGGGAACAGGACATTTGCAAATGGAGGGTCTGAGGTTAATAGAGTACAACTGCAAACAGAAGATCTGGAAGGCAAATGTGATTACTCATGTAATATATCATTTTCAGTTTGAAAAGAATATCCACCTGATGAAGAATCATCGTGAGGGCTGAAACCAATTTTTGGTGAAGGGTGAGCATGTATAAACGAGGCCACTGCATTTTGGGAGTCATTTTCTTTGTGTTTTGACCCTATACCAAAGCTGCTTCTTTTTAGAAGTACTTTATTGACAGTGTTACAGAAAATTTAGGAAAAACATGCAAAATCCTATACATGAATATACTTTTCCTTTTACATCTTTCTTCCCGGCCAACTCTTATTCAAATACACATATAGTTTTACACAACTGTCATGAAAAGGTATATATTATTTGATTTTGAGGAAGACGCTGCCACTTTGTTCCTAAATACTCATTTCCCTCTTCTTTCTTGTTAATAAAACCCTGATCTCACCTCTAAATGGCAATGTGTCTGGTCCCAGGTGATGAATCAAGTTTGGTAACCAATTGTGATCATCCTGTTCCTCATTTTCCTTTACAATTAGGGGGTGACCTGTGAACCAAATTTGGCCAAAGAGACATAGGAAATTCCTGTTGGGAGTTCTGGGAACATTCTTGCTTTCATCACAAAACGGGAATTCCCTTACCCCTTCTTCCTACATCGGTCAAAGACACGATGACTAGAGCTTTGACAGCCATTTTGTGACCAAGAAGAAAAGCTCAGGGGACTCACAGAGATGTTGGTTTTGAAGCAACACTGAAACTGGATTTCTCAGTTTATGAGAAAAATAAACTCTATTTGAGTCACTGTGGTTAGACTGTCTGTTATAGTTGAATATAATTCTAGTTGATTAAAACATTTTGCTTTTACTTAATTCTTAGTCTTTGCGAGAGGTCATAACATTTAATTTTGTCGATATGGTATAATTTAAAAGAAGATGTTTTATCATTGAATAGTTTGTTTTTAGTTATTTGATGTTACAGACAATGCTTCAGTAAGCATCTTTGGGCATTTAGAGTTTTGTTTTTATCAATAATGCATTAAAGATTATGAGTATCTTAATGGTTCTTAAATTGTATTCCAAAATTGCTTTTCTGAAGGATTATATAAATGTACAATGCCTCCAAGTATATAAACAAATTAATTTCACCATAATTTCATCAGCAATGGGTCTTACCATTATTTTTTGGCTGAATTTTTTAGGTAAAGGATGCTACTTCAAGTGTGCTTTAATTAACAGCTCGGTTTTAATAGAAAGTTCGTGATTTGTATAAAAGAGCTGAGAATTAGGCCAAAGATCTCTGGAATATGCAGGCTTTTGGCCACCCTTTCTGGATCACCTCTTCTTTTTATTATGAGGGCTGTGCTGGATAGCAGGATCCCAGCCTTTATCCAGCCTCTCAGCTCCGCTGTTTGTCTTCCCTCTGAAGTGATGTTCAGCCTGGACGTGCACAGAGACCTTCTCTGGCATTGACTGTGGCCACTAAGAAGGCCGGGGCCCCAGCAGCAGAATCTGCTGAAGAGGCAAAGTGAAAGTCCAAATGAGTCCATGAAGACGGAGGAGAACAGTTCCAGAGAAGAACCGTTTGGCAGGACCCCTCTATGTTTGCAGTGACAAAGGGGGGTGGGCAAAGGGGATGCAGCCCATGGACAGGCAGGCAACCATGCGGAGGAGGGCTCTGGTCAGCCAGGCCTGGTCTGGGCAGCTGGTAATCCCTAAAGCCTAACCCACGCCTTTGTACAGTTTGTCATCCTCTAGACTCTGCCCAAGGAGGATGAGCTAAGCAAGCCCGGGAATGGTTGCAGGGCCAAAGCATGGCACAACCCCAGGGGGCACTGCTCACACAGATGACAACACACCAGGCATCCTCTGCTCAGTCCAGTTACAGCTCCCAAGTATGACGAGGATGGGATGACTGCAGTGGGCTCACCTCTCAACGTCACTTCCGTTTAAAATACCATCCTCGGCTCCCCTTGTCCCTACAGTTCAAATCCTGAGCGTTACGTCCTTCGTGACGTGGCCCTACGGACCCCCCAACTGCACATATCTTCCCTCTTCCCCATCACTTTTCCTGCTTCCTTTAACATGGGCAGTCCAACCATGCTGATACCCTGCCGTTCCCAGACAATGCCACTTACTTTCAACACCCAGCCGGGAGGCTGCCTTCTCTGGGAAGTCTTTCTCTCAGTGCTCCAGGGAAGAGCAAGCCACTTCCTCCCTCGGGAAGCATCCCCGGGTCATCCTGACCTGTGGCAGGGGCACAATCTTCTGTTCCAGCACTTACTCTATTGTAGGTGGTTCACTTCGCTATTGTACTGTGAGGTCCCTGTAAAGCAGAGCCCTCAAACTTGCCAACTTTGTGTCTCTAGCACACAGCACAACGCACAACCCCAGGTGGCACACAACAAATGCTTACTAAATTAGTGACATTCTACAGGTCTAACTGGTTTTGGAATAAAAGACATTCTTCAGCCGCAATCATATGTGTGCTCAAGAGGCAAAAATGTCCCTTCTTACTCTTACTGTTCCAATTGCGGGGTCACTAGCAAGGCTGAATTCCCATGGTTTTCAAAGTTGGCTACTCTTAGGACTCCCCTGTGGAGCTTATAAAACTTCCCCAAAGCATAGAACAATTAATTTTTGTGGAGGGAGGTGGGCATTTGTGCTTTAAGGACCACCCTCTCCCCTAGGGGATTCTAATAGACAGCCTCAAGCAGAGAACCACTAGTTTAAATAATCCTGAATAGTTAGTTAAAAAAAGCTTTTCCTGTGTGCCACCATGTTGTGTAAGCACTGTGTTCAGCATCTGGCAGTGGGATGTGGTGGGAGCTGGTGTTTGCCCCTAAGGGTAGCCTCAGAATTTTTATATTAGTCACGGTATTTGCCCTGAAGAAACTGCATTCCTTACAGTTGCAAGAGACAATAGAAAATGGTCTAAGATGGTATCTAAATTGTATGGTTTAGATTAGGGTTTCACAACAGTGATGTTTTGGGTTAGATAATTCTTTGTTGTGGGGGGCTGTCCTCTGCATCATTGGATATTTAGAAACATCTTTGGGGCTGTATTCACTAGATCTACACCCCCGTCTCCATCACCATTCTTAAAAAATAATGTCTTCAAACATGGCCAAATGTTCTCTGGGACTAAACTCGTGCCTTGTTGAGAACCACTGATGCTGATTTAGGCGTTGTGTTTGAACAAGACCCCAATGACTTGTATGCACATTAAAGAGAAATAAGCACTATCCTAGAGCTTTGGTTCCCAAAGTGTGGCTTCCAGTCAGCAGCATCACCAGGGCATTTGTTGGAAATCTATATTCTTGGGCCCCACCCTAGATGTTTGGGTTTTCCTTGAGGTTCAGTTGGTAAAGAATCCGCCTGCAAAGAGGGAAACCTGGATTAGGAAGATCCCCTGGAGAAGGGGAAAGCTACCCACTCCAGTATTCTGGCCTGGAGAATGGGGTCGCAAAGAGTTGGACACGACTGAGTGACTTTCACTTCACCCTAGATGTACCGACTCTCAAACTCTGTTTTAATAAATCTGCTAGGTGATCTTCAAGCACATTCCATTTTTAGGTACACTACTAAATGATCCAAAGAGGGATGGAAAATTGAATGCTTTGGAGCAATCAGAAAATTCTCAGGAGCAGAGCTTGATTTGTGGGTGGCAGGAGGGTACTACAGGTGAAGGAAACAGCATTAGAGAAAGATTTTCAGATGCAAATTAGCCTTTACTCTGAAACTGCCAAATTCCTCATTATCTCCTTTGATTTTTTTCTTAACTTCCTCAATCTGTTTGCTTTCTTGAATTTTGGATTTAAAACTATTTCTTGGGCAATTTATACACTATGATATGTTCATCAACTTGCTCGAGTAATTCTTTGAGACTCTCAACAAAACAAACGATCACTTGTAAAAAAAAAAAACAGGAGTGTGTTTTTGAAAAGTTATGCATAATCAAATATTTACCTTCAGACATCTATACAAATCATTATATATTTACATAGGTGTCCTCAGTCACAGAGATTTTGTATTGTGGACTATTTTTATAAAGTTAATACCAATCTCCTTAATTGATACTTTTAGTGGATTTCTATGGCAGATCTAATATTCCAAATCTACCTTCAAACCTGCAGCTAGGCTGAGATTTCTAAATCAAAAAATCTAACCCCTTTATTCCTTTACTTAAAATCTTTCAGGGATTCTTTATGGCCTCAGGACAAAGTCCAAACTCCTTACTATTTTTTATGGGACCTTTCACTACCTAAGCTTACCTATTGTTCTAGTTTCATGTATAGATTAAATTATGGGCAAAAAAAAAATACAAATGAATAAATATCAAAAAGTAGATAGAGACAGGCTATCTGCTGATGCTTGTTTAGTGATCTGTAGTATTGTGCAATGGGAATGCTAATCAGCCCAAGTTTGGCCAGGCAAGGCAGTTTATGATGATTGACAGTGGCCTGTGACCAGACTGAGCATTGTGGAACTTTATACATAGTCATGTTTTTTTTGACTGTAGAACTTTTATTACTTCTTTATTACACTTGATTCAACCAATAGAGCATTTTGGGGTAAGAGTTTATAAAGGTGCATACACACACACACATATATAATACACACACACATATATACAATACACACACACACATATATATAATATACACACACATATATAATACAGACACACACACATCTATATAATACACACACACATCTATGTAATACACACACACATATAATATACGCACACACATATATATAATATATAAACACATATATAATACACACATATATATAAGATACACACACACATATATAAAATACACACACACATATATATAATCTACACACACACATATATATATGATACACACACACACACATATATATAATCTACACACACACATATATATATGATACACACACACACACATATATATAAGATACCCACACACACATATATATAAGATACACACACATATATATAAGATACACACATACACATATAAGATACATACATAATACACACACATATATAATGCACACATATAATATACACACATGTATAATATACATACACATATATAATATATACACACATATATAATACACACACACATATATTACACACACACATATAATACACACACACACACATATGGGCTCGCCCAGTGGCTCAGTGGTAAAGAATCTGCCTGCAATGCAGGAATGAAAGCCCTTCATGCATGTCTAACTCTTTGTGACCCCGTGGACTGTAGTATTCCAGGCTCCTCTGTCCATGGAATTCTCCAGGCCAGAATACAGGAATGGGTAGCTGTTCCCTTCTCCAGGGAATCTTCCCAACCTAGGGATCAAACCCAGGTCTCCCGCACTGTGGGCTGAGCCACCAGGGAAGCTGAAGAATACTGGAGTGGGTAGCCATCCCTTCTCCAGAGGATCTTTCTGACCCAGGAATCGAACCGGGGTCTCCTGCACTGTAGGCGGATTCAGGAGACCTGAGTTCAATCACTGGGTCGGGAAGATCCCCTGGAGGAGGGCTTAGCAACGAACTCCGGTATTCTTGCCTGGAGACTCTGATGGACAGAGGAGCCTGGAGGGCTACAGTCCACAGTGCCGCAAAGAGTAGGACAGGACTGAAACGACTGAGTACACACACATACCTATATATACATACATATATATCTACACACACACAACCATATATGTACACACACACACACACACACATGCTTGCTTCAGGTTCCCGTATGGCTGCACATGGCCCTAAATCAGACTATCCCACCCTCCTATTTGATCTAGGAGACCCGATGAAGGCTGATCAGGGATCCTTGGGGACAGTGACCTGCATGGTAGGGAGAGAAGGTTGACTGCCTGGCTCAGACTTCTAGCTCTAAGTGAACTTCGAAACCCCCCACCCTACCCCTCACCTCCACACCCCTCTGTCAGGCCCAGCCTCCCAGTCATTTGTATAACCCAAACAGTATGGTTTCTCCCCACTCTAGTCACGCAGAGAAGGTTCTTACCAGTGTCTTTTTGCTGAGCTAACTTCCACTTTCACTTTACTTTTGATTAGAGGGTGCTTCCTCTAGAAACCCTTTCCTGACTCCCAGAGGCTGCAAGGCTAGTTAGGTGTCCTTCCTGTGGGCTCCATAGCACCCTGCACCGCCCACATGCACCTCACTCAGGGCTCCCCACAATAAATGTTCACGCATCTCTCTCCAGCGTTGGACAGTCATGTCCTCAAGGGAAGGGCTGCCTCCTCATACTCAGTGTGCCTGACACAAAGTAAATGCTCCATGAGCCGTTTATTAAATGAATAATTAAATGAATGAATACCTGGGTTGAGGGGCTTTGACTCGACAATAAATACCACACTTTTCCCCCTCAAATTAAAATTACCTAGCAAAAATGTTGGGCTACATTATTTGTTTTAAATACAGCCAACCTTTGGGTTCTTCCCCTGCTCTTTTCTTCTCTGTTCTTTGTAGTGCTGAGTCCCTCTGCGGGGGAACAGCAGGCATCACCCAGGCACCTGGCGCTGAGCCTGCTGCACTGAAGTCCTGGCACCGCATGCCTCCTGCGCCAGCAGCAAAGAAACGCTGGCCCTCAAGCACCCTCGAGGCCGTGCTTACGCCAGAGACAGACCCGTGAGTCAAAGACACAAAGGACATGCTTTCCATACCGGCACGGGGCACTGCTTACCACGTTTGTAGAGGAGAACCAGTACAACACATTCAGGAAATGACCTCGATTGTTTCAAATATAATTAAGGATATTCCCGAGTGATGGCTCACCTAGAATCCAATTCATTTTGAGCATGCGCGGTTGGGGAGGGTAAAGAGGCACAAACTTAATAGAAAAACAGACACAGATAACAGACCTATGGACGAGGGGAGAGGGGAGGGAAGGGCGAGATGTGTGGACAGAGTACCATGGAAACTCACAGTACCATATCTAAAATAGGCAGCCAACGGGAATTTGCTGTGTGGCTCGGGGAAACTCAAACAGGGGCTCTGTATTAACCTAGAAGGGTGGGATGGGGAGGGAGATGGGAAGGAGTTTCAAAAGGGCGGGGATATATGTATACCTATGGCTGGTTCATGTTGGAGGTTTGACAGAAAACAGCAAAATTTTGTAAAGCAATTATCCTTCAGTAAAAAATAAATTAAGAAAGGGGGTACAAACTTCTAGATATAAGATACACCATGATAAATACAGTTAACACTGCTGTACATTATATATGAAAGTTAAGGCAGGAAATCTCAAGTTCTCATCATGAGGAAAAAATGTTTGTTTTTTTTAAATTTCTTTAATTTTGTATCTATATGAGATGATGAATGTTCACTAAACTTGTAATCATTTCATGATGTATGTAAGTCAAATCATTACTCTGTACATCATAAACTTATACGGTGTTAGATGTCAATTATATCTCAATAAAACCAGAAGGAACAAATTTTGAGCATATGTACATGTATACACATATATACATGTAAACCCAATATACATATGTATATCTATACATGCTTATATACATAGTTATGCATCTCTGTCTCTATATGCATACGTGTATATATGTACATATTAACAACACAAAGATATCTATATGTGCATATATTATATATATATATATATATATATATACACAAAGACCATGTAATATTTATAGTCTTGTGAAAGTCTGATAATTTAGGTCAGAAGTCAGCTAACTTTTAATGTAAGGGTCAGATTGGTTTGTGGGCCACACCATCCTCTGATACAACTATTCAACTCTGCCATTGTACTGTGAAAACGGTCATGGACAGTATGTAAACATATGAGCTTGCCTTATTCCAAAAAAAATTTTATTTAAAAACATGAGTGGGCTGGATTAGGCCCACTAGCCATAGTTTGCCAACCCTCTTAGATTAGAGATGTGATTGAAAAACTTAGTAAATGGCATATAATACAAAATTACCTAAGGTTTTGATAGTCATATAGTTTTATGAGATAGATTCATATTGAATACTACGACAAAGCACAAATTCTATGGATAAGACCATAAAGTGTGTCCTCTGGTTAGTAGAATTTAAGTCGATAAAAATTATGAAAAAAAAACAACTCCCTTTTATAAAAGGATTTATCCAAAGCACATACATTCTCCATTTTCATCTTTAATCATTATAATCATGTTGCCCAGCATCACTACTTTAAAATGCTCTGTGAATCATCCATATTTCCTCATCCATTCAGAAAGCTCTCAGGAAATGGATGTTTCTAAATTTCATACATTTTCCATAGAAAACAAAAAGCATGTTTTGAAATTCCTGAAAGAACCTGCAATAGCAACAGTGTCCTTTAAAGACAACCTAGTGTTTCTGACACATGACCTTTTACTCCTTTCTGGACCACATTCAGTTTTTGCCACCCAAACTCTTAATCAGCATAAAAGCTAGGCCCTCAGCTTCACCCAGCATAGTGTCAATCAGTCATACCACATGGAGTAGTGATGGTGGTCGCAGGAACCATCTTCGTATGCCTGGGGTAAATAAACGTCCCGGCAAGAAATGACTGGGCACTGTCCAATACAAGAAAGATGAAACAGGTGTCCTGAAGTGAGGTGTATGGGTAATTGCATTTATAGCTAGCATCGCCTTTTGCAATTTACCAAAGATTCAAGTACAAAAGGGATTGAAGACAAGTTCCCATGGATTGCTGCTCCTGTGAATTTTTCTAGGGTTGAGACATGAACATTCAGAAATCTGCCATTTATTGTTTTCACTGAGCAGACTAGACCTTAGAGAGGAAGGACTGGTGAGTCACTTCTTGACCTTTGATGTAGACCTGAACCTTTAAAATGTTCTAAATAATTTTTCCCAGAGTATGCATTTCTAAAACACAATACCGATCATTTCACAATTGAGAAAGAAAATTCACGGAATATATTGATATTTTGACTTCAGACTTTGAGAGTAACACTGTGTAAGAGGTATTTCCAGATTTATTTTTACAGAACTCTTCCCTTCAATCTTAGTCTACATAAACTGAGTCTTTCAGAATCAACATACCATAGTTACTATCACTGCCTTTAAAGGCACTACTACCTTTTATTCCAAGTCTAGGATTGGGGGCAGGAGGAGAAGGGGACGACAGAAAATGAGATGGCTGGATGGCATCACCCACTTGATGGGCATGAGTTTGAGTGAACTCCGGGAGTCAGTGATGGACAGAGAGGCCTGGTGTGCTGTGATTCATGGGATTACAAAGAGTCGGACATGACTGAGTGACTGAACTGAACTGAACTGAACTTTTTTATACCTTCTGTAGAAGGCATTCTTTCTCCATTCTCAGAATTTTTAAAATAGTTTTGATGCTCATTTGTTCAAATAGTATTTTTGAATTCACGGTTAATGTTAAAAATGTTCTAATACATCTGATCTAAGGACAGAGAATGAGATGGCTGGATGGCATCAACTCAATGGACGTGAGTTTGAGTGAACTCCGGGAGTCGGTGATGGACAGGGAGGCCTGGCGTGCTGTGATTCATGAGGTCGCAAAGAGTCGGACACGACTGAGCGACTGAACTGAACTGAACTGAAGGGAAATTATGGCCACTTTCCATTATTCTTTTATATATATATAAGAATATATATATTTATATAATATATAATATAATATAACATATATAAGAATATATATGTTGCTTTACCATTGTTAGTTGCGGCAACACAGGGTCTTTAGTTGCAGCATGTAGGGTCTAGTTCCCTAACCAGGGATTGAACCTGAGCCCCATGCATTGGGAGCACAGAGTCTTAGCCACTGGACCACCAGGGAAGACTGTCCCCTATTCTTTCATCTGTTAGGTCACTGTGAGAATAGAGAACAAATAAAAGCAGCAGCAGTTGTATTTTATAAATTCTAAGTAGATAGTAATGCATTTCTTGGGATTCTGAGCAACACACAGAGAAAAGGAGTAACTGAGTAGAACCCAGACACGGGAAATCAGGGTCGTGATGTGTTCAACCTCCCATGACTTTAGACAGCTTCTGAATATCTCAAAAAAGCAATATATCTGTCAAATAGCTGAAACCACAGTGATATCCAGACCCCACGAAAAGAAAGTTGGGAATTAAAATGGCATGGCTGATAGGATGTGGCTGTTGAATGATGGAGATGAGAAAGAATGAAGTAGCTGGTGAGCACAGACAGGCTTTAGACAACCAAAGTCATGTAACTGAACACCACATAATCAGTGGCAATCAAAAAGTCTCTTTCTATCTCACAATACCTGCCTCTTGTCCCAGCCTAGTATTTCCATGGCAGTTCTGTTTGGATGAAATGATAGCTTCTCCTTTATTCTAACTACTCACCACTCATGCTGGGCTTTTCTCTACCGTCCCCTCACCACCCCACCCCAGGTTTTCTCCTGCCAAGAAGGGAGATGAGTGTCTGCAAATAGCACTAGTTTGACAGTCATCTCCATCAGGAAAATTGCCTGCAGCTCTGCTCAGCCGGCCAATCAGAATGCTCCCATTATGCAAGGGACTACCCATGGCCTCCTCTGCTCTGTGCCCTACCCAGTGGAGGCCAAAAATTAAGCAAAGCCTTTTTAAAGTTTGCATGGGCTGTTTCTGGAGAGAAGCCACACCCACTTTCTGTTTGACATTGTGTGTGTGTGAGAGAATCTTCTGTCTTGAAAGAAGACAAATGTTTTCCAGTTCCTTTCATAAGGTGCTTTAGTATTCTCACATTTTAATTTCCTCCTTTGGATTGGTATAATTACCATTCAAATCTGTTATACTCCAAAAATAAGCTAATTCCCCAAATATATTCAAACAGCCTACACACACACACACACACACACTCTGCTGTCATCCACTCCAATGCATCCTGCATCATGGTGTTCATTTGGGAACTCTTCCATCCTTAGTCCTTGTTGACAGCTTTGCACCAAGACAACTTCCCTGTTTATTTCCCACCCTGGTGGTGCTAATAGAACCTGGAGTCCCTACTCCTGCAGCTGCTCCTTCACTTGGTTCTGTTCACCAGTTCCACCTCAGTCAAAGCAGGTATTAGCTCACAGTGTTTGTGGACCAGATTATAAATCAACCCATTAGACAAAACTCCTCATTCATCTGTAAAGTGTCATAGGGTCACCAACCTGCATAGTTCGTCATAGAATTTATACAACAATCATGTTTTGTGCTCTCATTTTCCTACCTGTGCATTTGAAAAATAGGCACAAATAACCAGCTTCTAATTTTCCATTTGAAAGAAGCATTCAGTTCAGTTCAGTTCAGTTCAGTCGCTCAGTTGTGTCCGACTCTCCGCGACCCCATGAATCACAGCACGCCAGGCCTCCCTGTCCATCACCAACTCCCGGAGTACACTCAAACCCATGTCCACAGAGTCGGTGATGCCATCCAGCCATCTCATTCTCCGTCGTCCCCTTCTCCTCCCGCCCCCGTCCATTCTAAAGGAGATCAATCCTGGAAAGAAGCATAAGAAATCTATATCTCACCTTAACCAATGAAAAAAATCCTTAACCATGGACAGAAAATCAGAAAACACAGCCTCTGATAAGAGAGGATCAAGAAAGCATGCTGGACCAACTTAGCTTCTGGTGAATGTGATGTGGGACTTAAAAAAGGGGGATTTTCCCCCATCTTAAAGTTTTTATTGAATTTGTTACAATATTGCTTCTGTTCTGTGTTTTGTTTTTTTGGCCAGGAGGTATGTGGGATCTTAGCTCTCTGACCAGGGATCAAACCCACACCTCCTGCATTGGAAGATGAAGTCTTGACCACTAGACCACCAGGGAAGTCCCCCAAGAAGGATTTATAAAACAAAATCTCTATTAATGTGTCTTTTTTTTTTTAACCAATTGAAAGATATGCCATAATAGAGCTCAGTTCTTCACCTACTTCTCCTCTTAAAGTTGATATTTTCTTCATGGTTAGTGAACTCTGGGATCCCAGCCCTTACACACTGTGGTGCTCCTACCAGGATGACTCCCTAAGCTGGTGCATGAACTGCATGTCTGTATCCCCTGAAAATCCTATGTTGAAATCCTAACTCACCAATGAGGTGGTGTTAGAAGGTAGGGCCTTTGGGAGGTGCTTAGGTCATGAACAGGATCAGTATCTTTATAAAAGAGACCCCAGGGAGACCCTCACTCCTTTTTCCATTTGAGAACACGAGAGGACACACTACCTATGAACCAGGAAGTGGCCTAAACCAGTGCTGAATCTGCCAGCTTCTTAACTGTGAGAAATGAATTTTTGTCCTGGAAGATCTCCTGGAGAAGGAAATGGAAAGCCACTCCAGTATTCTTGCCTGGAGAATCCCATGGACAGAGGAGCCTGGTGGGCTACAGTCTATAGGGCCGCACAGGGTCGGACACGACTAAAGTGACTTAGCACACACATAAACCACCCAGTCTACAGCATTTGTCATAGCAGCCTGAACTAAGACACTTATTAAACTATTTCAGATGATAAAAGCAACAGAACTTCAGAAAGTGAACAAAAGGAATCTTTATAATTCCATGCCCAACACAAAACTGCTTTACATTTTGTATCTCCCCTTCCAGACCTTTAAAATGTTGAATCCTTACTTTAAAACATTTCTATTAAACAAACACGAGAACCAATTATAGAAACCATCACAAAAAATTATAAAAGGAAAACAATTAGCATAATCTCTAATCCTTCTGCCCAGAGAGGAACACTGTTAATATGTATAAATGTAGTTCTCTCTTCATACATTAATGTATATTTTTAAATGGCTTATTTTTCAATGCTCTTATGACTCCGTTCTACCTTTGTTCATTTGTTCATTCATTCAATAAACATTTATTAAGCACCTACTATGTATCTGTCAGTACTTTATGGGGTAATAATGAACTATGATGGTGCCATAGCTCCTTGTGGTTCTCATGAGGTTTATAACCTGAAGAAGATAGAGCTGAAAAAAATTACTAGTTTCTCTTTGAGGGCAAAATCATTGTCTATTGGCCTTAAAGCTTCTTCTCCCTTTCAAACCCCTCCCACTGTCTCACCCCCACAAATGCCAATCTCCTTCTACTGCTGTGCATTCATAAGTCTGCACCACAATTCAAGCGAGAGTGCCCTGGAACTCTCCACTCCTGCTTGTACATTTCAACCCCTCGTCCTCCAGGGGCATATGAGTCAGGGTGCAGAGACAGTTCTATAGAGCACAGACTGTACCACCAAGCGGTCTTGCAAAAGCTTCTGATAATACTTACAAAGCTGTGAGAGTTCTGAGAATTCTACTGACAGGAAGGAGAGGGGTTTGGAAGAGGAAGTCAGATAGAACTGGTGGTCACAGCACAGCTATCTAAGAAGCTGGGCTAAGAAAGAGGAAGCATTCTCCTTTTTTGGCTTCCAGGCAGCACTCTCCTTTGGGGAAAAACAAACAAATTTTGCGGTGGCTGAAAGCCTAGAGGAACCAGAAGCCATATGCTGTGTGGTGCTGCTGCCCAGGCCCCGTGGCCCTGGAATGGGATGTCGCGTGAGTCTCCATGCCAGGTTCTGAGTGAGCCTTTTGCTCAACCAGACCCTGGGTGGGGTTCTCTGAGCCAAGGTCTGGGGGCAATTATTAGATTAGCTTCACACAAGTTGCTACTCTGATTTGCCTGTGGACTCTTTTAAAAAATGTCTTCCTAATGCTGCTTGGGAAAATGGCCAGTATCCTGACCTCAATAAGATGAAGAAAAAACTATTAAATGCATGATGAGGGTGTTCTGTGTTTGCATGGTCAGCTGGACCTTATATGGTCCAGCTAGTCATGGTCTGTACCCCAGAGGACTTCATTTTTTTCATAAGGTTTGACTTTCCCTTTCTGTAGAAGGACTAAGCCCAGAGAACCTTCTGATCCATTTTTGCATCCTCAGCACTGACATGTGGTTTGCTTTTTGATACAAACCGTGACTCGTGCTTATTCACTACCTGTCCCACCCTTGGATGTCCTTCTCTACTCTTGGCTGAGTCCTGCCACTCCTACCTACTGCCCCCCTTCCCCGCCACACCCTGGCCCTACCGCCACCTGCTTTCAGATCCACCACTCTGTTATGTGCTACTGAGTCTCCCTGCCTTCATCTCCCTGCCTTGCAGTCCCCCTTCACCACTGTGGCCTCTGCCATTCTCCATGATTCTTGATGACACTGTCACAGTTGCTCAGAACTTCCAGGCAACTCTTGCTCTCCAGACTAGAGAACATGATTCCAGCTGCTTTGTGTGGCCTTCAGGAGCTTTCCTGATCCTACTTCCTATCACTCACACCACATTCCTTGTCTTCTTGTTACTGGGCCTGCTTGCCACTCTCTGGACATATCATGCACCCCAGTACCTTTGCTCTTCCTTTACCCCAGTCATGCCTTCCCTAGTCCATTATGCCTGCTTCTCTGTAAAAGTCCTAACCATCCATTGAAGGCCCACTGGAAATGTCAGTCTTTCTATGAAGCCTTGGCCCATCTTCCTGAGCAGAAGTGATCTTCCCTCTCTTCCCCTTTCAGGTCCCACCAGGACTTTATTCATTCCCAGTGCAGGGCACCGTGCCTGCTGTTGGGGTACCAGATAGGTAAGAGATGGCCTTTGTCCTGAGGACCTTCTGGATGCTCTGTCTACTTATATGCAGATATATAAGTAGAGTATAAGTATATGCAGATACATAAGTACTTATAAGCAGAGAGGTATAATGATAATGGCCAGGCATAAGCCCTCAACCATGACCTGATTGTGTTACACAATAATGCACAATTACAAGGTAACACACATCTCTATTATCTATCTGGTGGGTTGCTAGTCTGGTAAATTCCCAATGGCAAGGATCAGGTTTTAGGTTCCTTTGTCTTCTCCAGTACAGGGTCCTCTAGGATACACAGCCCACGTTCCATGAGGGTCAGTTTAATGGAAGTAAAAGATAAAAATTCTGATTTGTGTAGTGATTTATAGGCATCAAGGCACTTTTCACAAACCTGTCTAATTGACTCCTCCAGGACAGTGGTCCCTAGTGTGGCTGCTTCCAAAAAATATTCTTCCCCAGGCCCTACCCCCAGAGACATTGATGCAATTACTTGGTGTGGGCCCAGGCATTGACATTTGAAAATCTTCTGGTGATTCTACCAGACAGCTAGGATGGAGAAGCTCCGCTTTCCAAGTGGAGCCGTTACTACCTCCTCTTGGTTTATGGGAAAGTGGAAGCAGAGAGAGGTTAAATAATTTGCTTGAGCTCATGTAGCTTGTTAAGGATGGAATCAGGACACTGATTCAGGATGGCCTCCCCACAGGGAAAGCAGCACAAATAGTGAAAACAGATCTCTGATTAATGTGTTGGGGCTTAGTGTAGAAAGCTGAGCATGTGTTGGCTTCCTGGGAAAAGACAGGTCATCAGCAGCAGGGACCCCAAGGGCAAGTGCAACTTACTAGAGTCAATGTCAAAGGCAAGAGAAGACCTGCTTTCTTGTAGCAGGTCAGACAAAATGCCACATTCTTTACCATGTGCCTCTTTGTCTATCAATCTTTATCTTGATTAATGGTTTCCCTGAATTCACTTGCCCTCTTCCAGTGACTCAGTCCCACATACTACAGCATGAGGTGTTAATTTGGTTGATTAAAGAAAAGGGAACTCTTAGAAGTCATTTTATGACTCTGCAGGCCAAATTTCCCCAGAAACATTCACTTCTGCGATTCCAGGGTTCGTGAAAATGACCAGGAATTAATAGGAAGTCGTTCCTCAGTTTTAACTTCCATTGACCTTTGTTCAAAACCATGAAACCAGAAGAAGACTAAGAAACCATAAAACTAGCCCCTCAGTTGTACATAAGTCAAATTCCAAAGTTTGTAAATCAATTGTTTGGAATGCTTAATAGACTTTCTTGCAGAAATCATCTTTAAAAACAGTGGTAAAATTCCCAAGCTCTCCCATAAAGTTTATCTTAGGCAGAAGATAACAAAGATTATTAACAGAGAGGAGAATTCCAGAAATTCTCCGTGATTATTTTCTGGGAGCAAAGCAGAATAAAGAAGAGCAATAATCCCTGAGGCGGGGGAGGCGCTCAGTGTTTCCAAGCAAGTGAGAAATTCAGAGGACACAGTCTTTCACTTTTCAAGGCTGGATGCAAATGCCAGTAGAAATGATTACACAATTTACTATTTTATGTTGGGAACTGAGGGCACACACATATACATATACAAACATGGATATGTGTATACATACAACCTTACCATACTTGTATGTGTGCACATGTACACACACATGTCTACACACATACATGTTTACACACAGATGCACTAACATGGATTTGGGAGTCAAAAGCATCTCACACAGCGGAACAGTTTCCCAGTATCCAGCCTTTGAGTCTTTGGGTGATTCTGAGAATGAGGCAGGGTGGACAGGGCCCTGTGGATCACTGCCCCAAGACTTAGGATCTTTTATCTGAACTCTTGAAGAAAATACCACACAATCATCAAGCCACAATTTTACCCAGCTCTTCTGCAAAGTAAAATGTTATCAGGAAACTTTGGTTGATCTCTGTTACACTATAAAGCATGAGGTTAATTGCAGAGTATTATTCTGTATCACACTGACAATCTGAGCAGAGCCTTTTTTGCGTTTTCATATTTTGCCTTCCTTAACAAAGCACAGGTCAAAGCATAAGTCGCATGAGAAAAGTTCTTAACTATAAAACCAAATTGCATACCCCTATCTCATATCACATAGGAAAAACTAACTGAAGATAGGCCGTAGACCTAAACATTAACCGAAAAACATAAAACTCTTAGAAGAAAACTTCGGAGTAATTCTTTGTGACCTGGGATTAGGTAATGGTTTCTTAGATATGACACTGAAAGCAAAAGTGACAAGAGAAAAAGAGGTTAAATTGGATTTCATCAAAGTAAGAAACTTTTGTGCTTCAAAGGACATTTTTATGAAAATGAGAAGATGATCCTACAGAATGGGAGAAAATATTTGCAAATCACATATTTGACAAGCAAGTTGTTTCTAGAATAAATAGAGAACTCTTGCAGCTAACAGTAAGATAAACAACCTAATTTTTAAAGTGGGATAAAAATTTGATTACATAGTTCTCCAAAGAAGATATACAAATGGCCAATGAAAAGATGACATGAAAATACGCTTAAAGCCCCATGTCACTGAAAGTGAAGTGGAGTCGCTCAGTCGTGTCCGACTCTTTGCAACCCCATGGACTGTAGCCCACCAGGCTCCTCGGTCCATGGGATTTTCCAGGCAAGAGTACTGGAGTAGGGTGCCATTTCCTTCTCCAGAGGATCTTTCTGACCCAGGGATCGAACCCAGGTCTCCCACATTGTAGGCAGACGTTTTACTGTCTGAACTACATGTCACTAGAGAAATGCAAATCAAACCCACAATGAGATACTAGTTCACGCCCACTAGAATAGTTAAACTAAAAAAGACAGACAATAACAAGTGTATGTGAAGATGTGGAGAAGTTGGAACTCTCGTACATACCTTGCTGATGGGAGTGTAAAATGCTGAACCACTGGGGAAAACAATTTGGTAGTTCATTAAAAAGTTAAAAATAGAATTACCATATGATTCAGTAGTTCTGCTTCTAGAGAAATGAAAACATATGTACACACAAAGACTTATACAAAAATACACATTAGCAGAATTTTTCAAAATAGCCAAAGTGAAAACAACTGAAATGTCCATTGATTTCAAAATGGATAAACACGAGGTAGCCTATTTATGCAATAGAATATTATTTGGTCATAAAAAGGAAGTCTTGACACATGCTAAAACACAGGTGAACTTGATAACATCATGCTAAGTGAAACAAGTCAGACACATATTGTATGATTCCATTTATATGAAACGACCAGAATATGCAAATCCATACAGACAGATAGCAGGTCAGTGGCTTCCTAGGGCTAAGGGAGGGGAAGACAGAGGGAGAAATGGGGAGTCGCTTTCTTCTTGGGATGATGAAAACAGTCTGCGATTAGTGGTGATGGCTCTACAACTTTGTGAATATATTAAAGAATCTCTGGACTGTACATTTTAAAAGAACGAATTTTGTGATATGTGAGTAACATCTCAATATTGCTATTAAAAGAAACCCAGAATGCACTATCCCTATATCCATAGAGGGGGAGATCCAGAACCACCAGTTACTCTCTTATCAAGGGAGGATGGTCTGATGAAGAAGCACTGCCTTGTCACTGGAAACCTCTGATTGATTTCTCTCCTTCTGTTCACAGAGGTGAGCATGGGCAGACAGCTCTCTGCACAGAGTGAGATGTTCATCAGGATATGCAAAAATAGCATCCCACCTACCAAATATCTGTCATCTATGTTCAGACTGCTTTTTCATTTTCTCTCATTTTTTGGAAAAAAATCATTAAATAAGTACAGTTCCCCACTAGGAAGCTCTAACTTTGGATTGGATATGACTCAGGTCATATTCTCTGAAAACTCAATGATTTTTCTCCTGGAAGAGTATTTCTTCAATGGTGGTCTGAAGACAGCAGGTGGTCCTTGACCAACCAATAAATCAAGCATCTATAGCTCCCTTGTTGACAGGGTGGGGCAGGAAGGATGAATGAGGACACAGTGGGGTGGGAATGGTGGTGAACAGGGTGGGAAGCATCTGCCTTGACCAGAAAGGGCAGCCGCTTTCCACTGGAAATAGAAGCTGAAAACTGGATTGTTTTAAAATGTAAAATCTTCATTTTTTAAAATGCTGGTAACCAGACTTTAGAAAAATTAAATCACTTGTGCAGGCCAAACAAAGCATTTGTGGGCTGAGTTCCAGCCACAGACTACAAGTGTGTGACCTAGGCTATAGGCGGTCTCTGCCCTGGTTCTTTTGTACAATTAGCACCAATATTTCAAATCAGAAAGTGAGTGTTGATAGGGTACTTGGAGTTCATCTAGTTTAACCTCTCACTTCATGTTAAAATCCCTTCTCTGAAACAGATGGTCACCCTGAATTTAAGTAAGTTAATAATTCAAACCAGAAATGTGCAGTTTCTTCGTTAGCTTCTTATTGAAAACACTGTGGGGTAGGATTAAGTAAGGATGGAGGTAGCGGTGGGTTGAGGGGAGCAGGCTTAAGATAGAGGGCTGGAAGGGGCCTCGATGTTGATTTTTTAAATGCTTCTCTTTTTGCTAATTGTAAGATAGACACACTTAATTTTATTGGACTTTGTAGATACTAGCTTTTTATTTTTATATTTTTAAACAAATTTATAGCAACTCTGCATCAAGCAAGTCTATCACTGGCATTTTTCCAATGGGATTTGCTCAGTTCGTGTCTCTGTCACATTATGGTAATTCTTGCAACATTTCAAACTTTTTCATTGTTATTTTTACATTTGTTGTGGTGATGTGTGATCAGTGATCTTTGATATGACTGTTGCAAAAGGATTATGACTCAGTAAGTCTCAAATGATGATTAACATTTTTTTCAGCAATAAAGCATTTGTAAAGTATGCATATCTTTTTAGACAAAACATTATTGCACACTTACTAGACTACGGTATAGTGTAAACATTACTTTTATATGCACCGGGAAATGAAAACATTGGTATGACTCTTTACTGAGATATTTGCTTTATTGTAGTGGTCTGGAACTGAACCCACAATATCTCTGAGGTGTATATATACACACAGATAGAGAGACAGATGTTTATATACATATATCTATATCTGTATGTAGATAGATAGTTTCTTCTCTGGTGGCTCAGATGGTAAAGAGTCTGCCTGCAATGCAAGAGACCTGGGTTTGATCCCTGGGTCGGGAAGAGCCCCTGGAGAAGGGAATGGCAAACTACTCCAGTATTCTTGCCTGAAGATTCTCAAAGACAGAGGAGCCTGGCAGGCTACTGTCCATAGGGTCTCAAAGAGTCAGACACGACTGAGTGATTAACACTTTAACTTTCATGCCTACATATGTATATTTTTAAACTCTAATTTATTAAAATGAATCAGTACATTTTGAGACTTAGGTTTCCCAGAATTCCCAGAAGGAAACAGAACATTGGACATGAAGTGGACCTGAGAACTATCATTTGCCTACTCCCTCATTTTATAGTCAACGGAACTAAGATCCATTAAGTTTAAACTGTTTCCTTAAAGACATGTCAGACGTCACTGAATCCTAGTGTAACTATTATTTCTTTCAATGAATCAAGTTGTAACTAGGATCCAAACAAAACTACGATCACTGAAATTTCCTGTAAACTTTGGTACCTGACTTTCTCAATAGCACTCACTTTTTAAGATATATGAAGATTTTTTTAAAGCCAGTATTTATTTGACTTTCTGAGCTACCTTTAATGGAATAATGAGGCAACTAACAAAAGTTATCTGTTAAGTAGAGCCAACTAGAGATAACTCATGATTCCAAAGACTGGGTGAGCATGAAGCACAGATAATCTCCATACCCCTTTTGACTAGATCTCATCTTCCTAACAAAACCCTCTTGAAAGCTGCTGAGAAATGTTGAATTAATTTGTGTTTCACTTCCTTTATGTGTCCTCTGAAAGAGATTTGGCAGCTAGTGGGGAGGGCAAGGAGTAAAAATGAAGGACTAAAAGAACCCCAAAGTTCAGTCAATCCATCCCTAAATAATTGAAAATTGTGTGTACCTTGGCACAAAATGCTGTGTTGAATTCTTTTGGTCACTTAAAGGGACAAAGAAAAATGGGGCAAAGCAAGTGTGTGGAGAGGGGCCTGTGGGATTATGCACTTGGCTTGAGTTGTTGGTTGGGGTTTTTTTTGTTTGTTTTTTCTCACTTGGTACAGCACCTACACACAAATTTGACAAACCAAAATAGGAATAAGAACATAGGCAGTCACACTGACCTCTGATTAAATGTAGAGATAGTTATGAGTCACATTTAAAAGTCAACAAAAGCCCCAGTTCCGGTATTCATCAAGATTTTTTGCTGCATTTATACTTGGTCCTTCTCTTTAATTATATAGAGTTGCCCTCAATGTACTGAAATGATAGACTGGAGCACGATTACTTCAGCAGGGGATCAGAGCTTTTCAAAGTCATTATTCATGTTAGTCAAATGCTAAATTTCAGCCTGTCTCTCTTCTAAATGCAGTTAGGAACCTTCTAAACCTTTTGTGTGAAGCCAGGAGGGAAAACAGTCTGGCAAATTCTGACAAGCATCTCTTCCAGAGCACATTTGTACTCTGTTAAGAAGCTTGAGCCAACTGCTGCTGGGTTGTCATGGCAACAGACATACACACCATTTACACATCAGCTTCTGAAATGAGCACAAAATAACAAAACCTTCCTGATAAGATGGGATGGGAAGTGAAGGGCGACATCATCGGTGCAGCCTAGCTAGACATGTTCTGTCTTCTAAAGAGCTCTAGCGGGCATGCTGCCCTCTTAGATTGTGTCATATTTTCAAGCCAGTGGAAAATTCATAGCGTCTTCTTTACTCCGTGTTAACTTCAGGACAATTCAATCAGTTGCTTTCACCAAATTCCCATTTCCTTTTCAAGCCCTGCTTACTAATTGATGTCAAACATTATTACAGTAATTGTGGGGGGAAAAGGAAGTGCTCTGGAGGTTTTGTAGGGCACTCAGACATAGGAGATGGAACTAGATGAGGAAGTGGTCTGTCATAGACCTGCAGAAAATGAAGTTAATCGTAGTTTGAAAGCTTTCTCTTGAAAATGCAGTTTAAAAATAAATAATAAATAGCTATTCACTCCAGTACTTCCTGAGACATAGGGCGTCAACAATGGAATGGAACCATATGAAATAAACTCACAATGATGAAAAATTTAGACTGAGTGGAAGCTGGATCCCTGAAGGTAAATCTTAGTGATTTAAAGCTGAGAATAAGGAGGGAATGTATCCCCTCCATTAGCCTTGAGGGGAAACCACAGGAGCTCTATTCATGAAAAGTAAAATTAGCTGTATGTTCAATTTTCATGACATTTGCTATTGCAATAAGCATTCCACAGCATGACTTAATTGCTGCTGAAACACCTAAGAGGAAAGTGAAGGAAGGAAAATAAAGCATTTGATCATTGAATGACTAAATAGTCATGAATCCAGGAACATTCAGTGACTAGAGATGGAGTGAGCTTTGCATGTAATACATGACTAAAAGTTCCATTTCTAGTGGTAATAATGTCCCTTCAACTGATTCATCACTCTTTTCCTTTCTGTAATTGTGAACACTCATCAAATGAGCTCTGGCCTTAAAATGTCAACCTATCTCCTTTCAGTTGTGCTTTTCTATCTTGTAATATAAAAGTATTTACTGACTCCAATTTTTAAACTCTGATTCTTTAAAATTCACATGAAACAGACATTCTGCTACTATATTTGAATAGATCAAATGTATTTAATCTCCAGTCTAGGGTAGAGGTATAGTCAAAGCTATGGTTTTCTAGCAGTCATGTGTGGATGTGTGAGTTGGCCCATAAAGAAGGCTGAGTGCCAAAGAATTGATGCTTTTGAACTGTGGTGCTGGAGAAGACTCTTGAGGGTCCCTTGGACTGCAAGGAGATTAAACCAGTCAATTCTAAAAGAAATCAATCCTGGATATTCATTGGAAGGCCTGATGCCAAAGCTCCAATACTTTGGCCACCTGATGAGAAATGTCAACATCGGAAAAGACCCTAATGCTGGGAAATATTGAGGGCAGGAGGATAAGGGGGTGACAGAAGATGAGATGGTTGGATGGCATCATGGACTCAATGGACATGAATCTGAGCAAACTCCAGGAGATAGTGAAGGACAGGGAAACCTGGTGTGCTGCAGTTCTTTGGGTTGCAAAGAGTTGAATATGACTTAGCAACTGAACAACAAGGATTTTCAGGGCTTTTGGCATAGAAAGTGGGGGTGGGAAACTGAGAAAAAGATGAATAGATATATATGTCATTCATGAACTTTTATATGGGTGCCAGAAACTTACATCATAGTAGCCACAAAATAGGAGTCAAATGAACATAAAACCATGTTTACTACTAGAAACCAAAATTTTTGAATTTATGGTGAGAGAGGGATGGAGAGACAATGGAAAAGCATGTCTGGCCATTCCCTTCCCCTTCCCATTATTACTAAGCTTGAGCTTTGGTGACTCCATTACTGGAGGGTATTTATTTAATAGCTGGTTTCCCCCTACTGGGTACTTTCTCTCCCTTCTGTCATTTTGTAGTACATGCCAACTCTCTCCCTCTCCTTTCTTTTTGCTCTGAAAAAAATACAATGAATGCACACAGAATTACTTGTACTGAAAAAAAATCAAGGTGCACGGCTGCAGAAGCACAGGATCGTGATGAAGGTCTTCCCCAACCAGATCCTAAAGCCCTTCCTGGAGAATTCCAAATACCAAAACTTGCTGCCCCTTTTCGTGGGGCACAACTTGCTGCTGGTCAGTAAAGAACCCAAGGTCAAGGAGATGGTGCGAATCTTGAAGAGTGTGCCTTTCCTGCCGCTGCTGGGTGGCTGCAATGATGACACCATCCTCAGTAGGCAGGGCTTCATCAACTACTCCAAGCTCCCTAGCCTGGCCCTGGCACAGGGAGAGCTGGTAGGAGGGCTCACTCTCCTCACAGCCCAGACCCACTCCCTGCTTCAGCACCACCCCCTCCAGCTGACTGCCCTGCTGGATCGGTACTCCAGACAACAGCACGAGGGGGACCCCATCGTGCCAGCCAGCGCACAGCCGGATCCTCCCAAACCTGTTCAGGACTCGTAGCCAGCCTCCTGTACTCAGCCTGTCCATAAATACACTCTGCCCTGTTGGCTGTTGGAGACATGGGGAACTTAGGGTGGGGAGTGGCGTTGTTACCTGGCTTTTACTGACAATGATCTCTTCCAGTACATGGTCACCCAGAGATGTAGGGGAATTCCTTCAGAACGGAGGCTTGTAATCACTATCTTTGTTCCTAGTTTTCCTAACTTGGGACCTGATAGGAGCCATCTCTTTCCATTTTCCAGGTCCAAGGCGGAGAAGCCCTGTCTTCTGTTTTCACTTGTGCCTTGCTGCACACGCCTCCCAGCCTAGCCCCCTGTGGCTCCTATGTGCCAGAATAGCTCAGCTGAGTAGTTAATTGTGCTGAGAATGGCATCTGCTGAGAGCCTGCTGTGCCAGGCTCACTGCTAACCACTTTACATGTGCTAGTTCCTTGACTTCTCACATAATTATGCCCATTTCACAGACAGGAAGACTGTGGCGAAAAGAAGTTAAATGGCCTGTGGAAGGTCATGCTGTTAGTAAGAGGCAGCACAGGGACTGAACCAGGCTCTTTTCAGCTGCGAGATGCTCCCCTGGTTTCCTGCACTAGAGCTTTCTCATTAGGATCCCCAGAGTGCTCTGAGTGTAATTCTGTACCCTCGGGGTGTGTCATGTCGTGGGAAAGTTGGGAGCACTGCTTTATGATAAAGTGAAATCCATTTTACTTAAAAAAAAAAAAATCAAGGTGCAGACACAAGTGTGTGGTGGTGTTTAGTTATTGCTTTTTCTCTGCAGACCACTGAGTGGTAGAGGGCGCTTATAATTGATTTACCCAGAAAAGCTATTACTTGGAGAAGTGGAAAGAATAACCCATATTGGTAACAAAGACAGTAACGGTGGGTAGAACTCAGATTTACAACATGCACTTCATTCTCTTTTCGACTCTATCATTTCTCTCTGTGGACATATGCTGAGCACCTACCAGGAACCAAAAGTTGCCAAGCACAAAATTACAAAGAAAATAAAATCGTATTTGTCCTCAATGAGCTCAAAATCTAATAGGAAAGAAAGAAATGTATTTCTATTGCTGTAAAATAGGAAACAAAGCTGTAAAATATACATAAATCCTGAGAAAATTCCAAAGGTGACAGAAATATAAATGTTCTTTTAAAAAAAATTGAGTTGAACAATCCTTGAATAACAATCGTGTTTAGTGACAAGAACCCATAACAGAAATTTAGATTTGCCAATAAATTAAAAGTTGATCATTATACAAAATTGCTTAATAAGAAGCTATGCTTTTCTAGAAAAATTATATGAGTGGATAATGTATTAGAGCCATTTTGTTATTGTTGAGTCGCTAAGTCGTGTTCAACTCTTTGCGACCCCATGGACTGTAGCCTGCCACACTTTTCTGTACATGGAACTTCCCAGGCAAGAATACTAGAGTGGGTTGCCATTTCCTTCTCCATGCTTCTTTCTGTTAATTTTTGAATGTTCTCTATTGGATTTAGAAAAACTGTAAAGTGGCACCACCTGGTGGTCACTACCCAAAGTGTTTGAATTAGCCTTGTTATTTCAAATGTAACTAGCTCATTAGTGCTTTACATTGAAATAGCAAACTGATATATGTTCCCAGAAAATCAGAAAAAAAAAGTTAATAATTCTAGCTGAAGCAAACTCAGTAATATACAGAATAATCTACCACCAAAAAAGAAAGCTTGTACATAGTACTTATTGGACAATATTGGATTTCCACTGTATAGTAAGCATTTCTTATTCTGTTACTTTTTCTCCAGTTTTTTTTTAAAGCAGGTATTCTTCTACACAGAACTTTCCTTCATCACCCCCAGCATTGCTTATACTCCCGGAATTTTAGCCAACAAACACTATTGGTTGAAAATTTGTCCTATAATTTTCACATTCTAGTTTGGGCTGATTGCTTCCTCATGATGTGGTTTAATTTGTTTATCTATTCCTTGTAGCCTAATAAACTAGTAGTTTATAAGATCTAGATTAGATGAGATCTTGATTATATACCAATTCAGCTTTTTTTTTTTTTTTCCGTAAGACCACTCATAGGTGATGCTGTGTGCTTCCTATTTTCATCAAAACGCCAGGAACTAATAATCGCTAGCTGTGATGTTAAGATCAATTGGTGGGTTCCTGTGATGTCATTTGGATCACTCCATTATAAAATTTACTCCCCAAAATTTCCCATTAACAGTTTACACAGTCACTGATGATCATTGTCTCTATCCATTATTTCATGAGAATTTCAAAATTTTGTCAATTCTGTTATTTCTTCTATATTCATTAGCTATGATTCCCTCATCATCTATTTACTTACTGAAGTATATAGTTCATACAGAGGAGAAAGTACAAATGTTTACTTCTTTCAAACTTATTTTTAGGATAATAAATTAGTGTTTTAGAAACCTTCAGATGTTGTAAATGTTTGTGTGTGTTTCATTAAGAATTTAAGATTGTTGTACATTTAATGTATTTTAACTAATAGGAGACATTATTCTTTTTGATGCCCAAACTGTACCACCTTTGACCAATGTGTTTATTTTTAACACAAATACTCTAATAGGTAGCAAAGTTGTTAAGTTGTTATACTCTCAGGATAAATTCTTACCACTTTCAAGGGGGTCAATTTGACAATATGTATCAGGAGTGTTGGGCTTCCCAGGTGGCTTGGTGGTAAAGAATCCACTTGCCAATGCAAGAAACACAAGAGGCTTGGGTTCCATCCCTGGGTTAGGAAGATCTTCTGGAGTAGGAATGGCAACCCACTCTAGTATTCTTGCCTGGGAAATCCCATGGACAGAGGAACCTGGCTGGCTACAGTCCATGGGGTCAAAAAAGAGCTGGACACAACTTAGCAACTAAATGACAACAACATCAAGAACCTTAAAGATATTTATAGTCTTTGATATATGCCCTAGTATCCCACTTAAAGAAATCTTTTCTATGCAAATAGTCAGGTGCTGATAATATTTGTACAAAGACAGTAATTCTAGCGAACAATTAGAAAGCGATGTCAATAGGTTTTTATATATTTGATGAAATATTATAGCTACTATGTGAAAAATCTAGTTTTTGAGGAATTTTTATTATCATGGGAACATTTTTATGATCCTATATTAATTCAAAGAAGCAGACTACCGAAATCTTATATACATAATATTATCCCAATTATTTTATACAACTATGTACATAAACAAAAGTCTAGGAAGATATACTTCAAACTGTTAATGATAGTTATATCTAGATGGTGGATTACAGGATTTTTAATGTCTCCTTTGCACTTATTTATTTTACAAATGATCTTCAATAACATGTATCACAGTGTGTATGTGCACGCTAAGTCGCTTCAGTCATGTCCAATTCTTTTTGACCCTGGATTTGTAGCCCACCAGGCTCCTTTGTCCATGGGATCTTCCAGGCAAGAAAACTGGAGTGGGTTGCCGTGCCCTTCTCCAGGGGATCTTCCCAACTCAGGGATAAAACTTGAGTCTTCTGTATTGGCAGGGGCTTCTTTACCACTGGTGCACCTGGGAAGCCCATGTATCACAGTAGATCTTATTAAAAAGCTAGTATTGAATTTTGCTTGTGAGTAATGTTGACTTGATTTTTCCCGTGGTCATGTATGGATGTGAGAGTTGGACTATGAAGAAAGCTGATCGCCGAATAACTGATACTTTTGAACTGTGGTGTTGGAGAAGATTCTTGAGAGTCCCTTGGACTGCAAGGAGATCCATCCAGTCCATTCTAAAGGAGATCAATCCTGGGTGTTCATTGGAAGGACTGATGCTAAAGCTGAAACTCCAATAATTTGGCCACCTCATGCAACGAGTTGACTCACTGGAAAAGACTCTGATGCTGGGAGGGATTGGGGGCAGGAGGAGAAGGGGACGACAGAGAATGAGGTGGCTGGGTGGCATCACCGACTCGATGGACATGAGTTTGAGTGAACTCCGGGAGTTGGTGATGGACAGGGAGGCCTGGCGTGCTGTGATTCATGGGGTCGCAAAGAGTCAGACACGAGTGAGCGACTGAACTGAACTGAACTGAACTGAATGCTGACTTGTTATTTTTTGAGTAATAAACCACCAAAGTAAATGTTTTTTCTGTGTTAGTATTATGTAAAAAAGAAAGAACATTTTTTTTCTGAACCAAAAAGTTCATTCTGACTTAAAGAATGAAAATAGAATTGAGCTGAATTTGAAACGAAACACAGAGGCAATGTGTTATAAGCCTGGTGTACTGCAGTCCATGGGGTCACAAAGAGTTGGACACAACCGAGTGACTGAACTGAACTGACTGAAGATCTGTTCATTGCAATTAATTATGCTTCTCCAAAAGTCAGTTTCTCCTGTGCTATCCAATGAATCAATCTGATATTCTGGCTTAATTCTTAATGTGAATGAGAGCATCGGCATAGATTACGATGGATGTGTCTGCCATTCATAACAGGTTTCCACAGGACATCCCCTCCCACCAGTTCCCTTCTTGATACTGACAGTTTCTGATTTTTGACATCCTAATGTCAAGTTGTCTTACAACCTCTGGTCCAAACCACTTATTAAGCCCTTAATTTCTGCTTTTCCTTCTTATTACCAAAAATTACTTAGGAAAGTATTCAATGTCAAAAAGTTAGATAACCCTGAAGAGCTAAAAGGAAATAAAATTCACAAATCATTCTGTCAAAACACTTTAACCACATTGCATAAATCCTATTTCCTGGACCTGCGAGCTCTTTGGGGATAAGATTCTTATCAAGTTTATCCTTTGTTTCCCTCGTCCCTAGAATAGTACTCATTTCCTGGGTGTTTCCTGATGGTGAAGGGAGATGAAGAGGAGGAAGAAGAGAGGGGAAAGGAAAGCATTCCTGGTCAGGCAACTGCATGGAAAAAGGCCGGGTTGGAGGGATAAGCTCTGGTGTTAGAGAGGCTGAGGGGACACAGCCCTGCCTGATCAGAGGGATCAGGTGGAAAGTTATGGGAGAAGGTTTGTAGCAAATATGGCAAGACTGTGAAGGGTCCCAGCAGCTGGCTGGAGAGTTTGTCTATAGCATGAGCTGGTAAGGGACCAGACCGAAATCTATCTTACTATATGAAACAGCCCTGCATTCCTTAATTCTTTGAATCAAATAATTAATTTACAATGAAAAGTTTTGGCAAGTGGATCTACATATTAGACTTTTTAAAATGCTTTATACAGAAATAAATTTATACAGAAATAAATCCATACATTTAATGAGATTAGATATTTTTTACCTAGAGGAGGGCATGGCAACCCACTCCAGTACCCTTGCCTAGAGAATCCCCCTGGATAGAGGAGCCTGGCGGGCTATAGTCCATGGGGTCACAAAGAGCTGGACATGACTGAGCAACTAAGCACAGCACAGCACAGATACTTTTAAAGGTACAAGTTACATGGAATAAAATTCATACTTTTTAGTGTACAGTTCTATGAGTTTTGACAAATGCCTAGATAGTATAACCCACATCACAATCAAATTTAGAAGATTTCCATCATAAAAAAAGTCTTCCCTCAGACCTCTTTGCAGTCAACCTCTCTATCCAACTCTTGGCAACCAAAGATTTGTTTTCTGTCCTTATCATTTTGCTTTTCCCAGAACGTCATGTGAGCTGAATCATCCCTTGTGTAGCCTTTGGAGTCTGACTTCTTTCATGTAATCCATTTGAGAATAATCCATGTGGCTGCATGTATCTGTCCTTTTCTCTATTGCTGAGAAGTATCTCCATGTATAGAGGTACCATAGTTTGCTTAATCATCCATAATTTAAGGGCAATAGATTTCTTTTTAATATAACACAAATACTGTACCTTCGATCAGTCTAAATAAGATTTCTAAGTTTTAGAGATCTATTCACTAATTGTCAAAGACACCTGAAGACAGGAAAAAGAGAAAATCCAAGTACAGTATAATTTTGGAAATGTGAGTGTCACTGTCCAGTAGACTCATTTTTCAGAGCAGTCAGAGAGAGGAAGAATGATTAAAGGTCTCCAGTACTGTGCCCTGCAGTGGCCTGACCCACCACAATGTCCTACTGGGACATGGAAAGCTATTTTCTGAGCTTCTAGCTGCATATTTGAAAAATGAAGTTTCTATCCTTTTTAGGTTTACAACATCCTTGGAGACCAAGTCTGTGACTCTGGGTTAAATATCATTAGGTGAGTGATGAGACATGTGATCATAATGGAGGGAAGAGGAACCAAGAAAAAGAGAAGACAGGTGGGGGAGGGAGGGAGTGGACAGGGAGGGTGAGGTGTGTGTCCGGCTCTCCACTGAACCGGCAAGGGAGGCCCTCTCTAGCTCATGCCCCCACCCCCGGGTTCTGGGGCTCGCATGGGTGGTGGGAGTTCTAAGAATCTGATCGAAGATATAGTCAGAGGGGAAATGGATCATTTAAAAGCTTCTACTTATTTAGTGGTTTGGTACTTCTAGACAAAGAATTCAAAAAAAATGGCATGCGTGGTAAGTTGCTTCAGTTGTGTCTGACTCTTTGCGACCCCATGGACCGTAGCCCATCAGGCTCCTCTGTCCATGGGATTCTCCAGGCAAGATTACTAGAGTGGATTGCTGTGCCCTCCTCCAGGGCATCTTCCTGACCTGGGGATCAAACTCACCTCTTTTACATCTCCTGCATTGGCAGGCAGGTTCTTTACCACTAGTGCAATCGTGTTTAAATTTTCTGCTATTTGGAGATAACACCTTGGGTTTATATAGAAACAGTGGTCTGGGAGGCTGGGGGAGGACACTGGCTTCCCTAATAGCTCAGATAGTAAAACGTCTGCCTACAATGTGGGAGACCCGGGTTTGATCCCTGGGTTGGGAAGATCCGGTGGAGAAAGAAATGGCAACCCACTCCAGTATTCATGCTTGTAAAATGCCATGGACCAAGGAGTTGGTAGGCTATAGTCCACGAGGTCGTAAAGGGTCGGACACGACTTGAGCAACTTCACTTTCTAAAAAATTACAGAAAACAAAAAGAAAGCTCATTCTATTCCCCTCATTTCCACCCTAGAAATACTTGTGCCTTAAAAGGAGGGAAATGTAAAAGGTCTTTGGAATTAAAACTGAATTTCTGAAGACAAATGATCCTTTTACTCTTTTCAGAATATAATTGATTAAAATAAAACTTAGTTGCTGGAATTAAGAAGACCACACGTTTGTCTAAAGAAAATGCACATAGGGTTTAAAAAGATATATTCCCTATGATGTGATGAATACGAATATTTCAACATGGCTTTGGAAACATAGATTTTGGGCTTTAAGGAGCCACCACTTCCCCCACACAGGCCTTCCAGTGAGTCACTTTTGTTCAGGAAGAGTAAGAAGTAGATTTTATTAGAAGTCGAGAATCAGAGCCATGGGAGACTGAAACTTGGGCTTGAATGGGAAGACTGGGATGTACTGATGAGCTTCTTTCTGACTCTAAGTGATGTTTTCTTTGTCCTCTATCTCAAGGTATTTTGAAGCCAAATTCTAAGCATATTCATGAACAAAAGAAACTGAAGAAATTGCCTGGGATTAAGAGTTACAAAGACTTGGTTTCTCTGAGTCACGGGTGAGCCATTTTTGAAAAGACTGTGTTCAGAAAGACAGTTTTATAAATGAATGCTATGTATAGGTAAAATTAAAGGTAAACAAAAGTATAAAATGCTACATAAAGGTTTTTTTTTTTAATTTCCTAGTGCTGTATGGTTAATCAAGGGCTATTGTGTGCGGAAGAGAGGGAAGTTGCTTCCATTGATTGTATTTAGCTGTTAGTACACTTTTATTAGATATTTATATGGGTGTGCATTTCACCACAAGTTGAATGGAGAGCTGAGTTCCATTATTTCAAGTCTCACAGGTTCATATTTATGAAATTCACCTAAAGATAAGCTAAAGTCGACTTTTGCTTAGCAGATAAAAATAAAGGACTGAAAGGCAGATTGAAGAGATTGATCTTTTAGAGCACTTTGGAAGATCAATATACAAACAATGGCAACACTAATTATAAATCCTTCTTGTTTCTCCTGAAAAACCAAAAAGCCTCAGAATTTCTGGAGACATGAATTTTGTTACTCTATTCTGAATCGCTGTAAATTTCTCTTTTTACTGTTCATTTTTAAATGGAAAAAAAAATCAATGCATACTTTTAAAGAAACCACTTGTATGAATTTAGAAGATGAATTTCCCAGCAATTTCTTCACTGTGGCATGTGGGATATTTCGGTTGTGGCATGTGAACTCTTAATTGAGACTTATGGGATGAAGTCCCCTGACCAGGGATTGAACTTTGAACCTGGGCTCCCAGGAATGGGATCTCGAAGTCCTAGCCATTGGACAACCAGGAAGTCCCCTCCCCAGCAATTTCTTTGACTTGATGACCCTTGGTATAGTGTAGATTACAGCTGTCTTAAGTGGAAGACCTTGATAATTTGAGAGAGAGTAAATAGAGGAATATAAATAAATATAAAGAATGTAAAGAAAGACTATAAATAAAGCTGAGCACTGAAGAATTGATGCTTTTGAACTGTGGTGTTGGAGAAGACTCTTGAGAGTCCCTTGGACTGCAAGGAGATCCAACCAGTCCATCCTAAAGGAAATCAGTCCTGAATATTCATTGGAAGGACTGATGCTGAAGCTGAAACTCCAATACTTTGGCCACCTGATGCAAAGAACTGACTCCTTGGAAAAGACCCTAATGCTGGAAAAGATTGAAGGCAGGAGGAGAAGAGGACGACAGAGGATGAGATGGTTGGATGGCATCACTGACTTGATGGACATGACTCTGAACAAGCTTCAGGAGTTGGACAGGAAAGCCTGGCGTGCTGCAGTCCATGGGGTCACAAAGTGTCAGACATGACTGAGCAACTGAATTGAACTGACTTAAGCTCGCGGTGGCCACGTCACAAATGGCACACTAGGAGCGGAGCCCCTTCTGAGTACGGAACAGGTCATTTTCCTGTGAGCAAGGGAACGGTCTTGAACCGAGTTTCTGTTAGGGAGGAAAGGGGCCCTTGAGTGCTGGTCACCATAACTTGGTGCGATTTTAGGGCTCTTTCTGCTCTGTTCTACGCTTCAAAGTGCCACCTGAGAAGGCACAGTGGTCAGAAGCCACCACCAGGACGGGAAACTCACTAAACAGGTGGGAAGAGGCAAGTTCCCTGGGTCAAGGGGTCTCTAAGCAGGACTGGGGCCCCGGAGGCAGTGGAGCTTCTGGTTACGGAGGGGAGGCTGGGGGGTTGGCTTTCACTTGCTTTTGGAGAAGACAGGGGGCAGTGTCTGGCCAAGACAAGCACTAGCTCTGAGCCCAAGGGGGCTGGGTGTTCAGGTTTCTTTCTGGGTGGTCCTCACCACCCCTGTCTGGCCTAGAAAAGAATCCAGGGACTCAGGGTAGATATTTAATAGATTTTAACATTTGGTTGGCGTTTCCCCTCTATATTTCTCAATCACCTCTACATTTAGAACAGCACGGGAAGACAGTGTTCCCAGCAGACAACAGATAGCTCTCTGACAGCAGTCAGACATCAGCAGCCCTGCAATCCACCTTCAGGAGACTCCCAGAGCTGTGTGCATTAAAACTGAGCCCACGTTTTGAGATGTGGGGAAGCACGGTAAGATGGATTTTTCTGAATAGACAGCAGGAAGCTAGATTGAGAGCTGATATGGGATTGAGTCTTGGAGGTAAAAATTCTTGCCATGAAAACTGCTTTGGACTTGTACAGAAATGACTCTGAATCTTGATTCTGTTCTGCCACTCAGTAGTCCTTTAACTTCTCTGAGCCTCAAAGTCCTCACCTGCTAAGTGGATACAAGGACCCACCTCAGAGGACTGGGATGAGGATCAAATGAAAGAATGACTCATTGAGTGCCTGGCACAGTGCCAGGAAGTGCTGATAAGTGAGGAGTGATGGGGAGAAGAGTTTGGTTTGATGTGGGAAAAGGAAAGGTGAGACTTGGGCTGTGTCTAGGGACCAAGGGGCCATCATTTCCTAACACAACCTGAGGCAGGAGAATCCTGGAAGCAGTTACCCCAGAAGAGGTGTTGTAAGAAGGGGTGCACAAAAACCAAGTGCAAACTTCTGGCTAGGTGAAAAAAGAAAGAAAATTGACTGCGTGGAGAGGGTGAGGAGTCTGACTGATGTCTCCCAGATGATGAGAGGTGAGACCGGGAAACAAATCCCATGCCCTTGGTGGGGACACTCACATCCGCCCTCCACATTACCTTCTCGAGATGATACAGAAATGGAGACCACATTAGGAGTAAGGGTGAAAAAAAAAATGTGGTCTCTCCCTGAAGATTATGCTGCTCATCTTAAAACCAGGCAACTTCATTTTAGCTGTGGAGGAGATAGAAGGAAGTTGATGTCTAGTCCTTTGAGAGAATGATAACGATGTGTGTGGGCTGCTCAGTTAAAAGTTAGACTAAAAGCCTAAAGCTAAACTGCATGATTTCCTGAAGAAATCAACGGGTTCTTTCACTCTTTTCCTTCTGTGTGTGGGATGTTATTATTTTAGATGTGAAACACAGAATTTTAACTCACATTAGGGAAAGAAAATGCAGGGAGAAAGAATGGGCCAGTCAGAGCTCTTCAGCCCCAGCAGGACTCCTGGCTCCTCTGCAACTGTGTCTGAGCTTGTCAAGGCCAGTAGGGCCTCCATAGAGAACGGGCTTCCCTCTCTCCCGTTCTGGTTCTCTCGCCCCCCTTGCCTCTGCTCCTCTATGTCAGCCTGGATTTAGGTCTCATATTGGGAAAAACAATCCCTGACTTGTGTACAGCTTCTGCAATCACATACAGTGTCACAGGAAAAAAGGTAGGGTTGATACCTTCTGAACCAGAATCATCTACTGATTATAATTAAAAGGTAAATACAGTATCCCTGAGTAGTTCCCACTAATAGTCCCAGGGCACAGACAAAGCACATCAGGACTCCAGAGAGGTTCCTTGCTCCTAATTTGTCTAGAACTTCTGGAGATGGGAACAGAGCCAGGAGGACCATGGAGACCTGAGGGGTTGTCCACTACGGTAATCACCGTTTGCCCAGGCTTTTTGGGGAGCAGAGATTTTACCACCTGCACATGATTATACCCTATAAAAATACACCCAATAATAGATCCTACTCTGCACAAATGTGCATGCAACAACATGGATGAATCTTGAATGTATTATGCTAAATGAAAGAAGCCAAACTCAGAAGGCTACAGTTATAGATTCCATGTAGAAAACATTCTGAAAAAGATAAACGTATAAGAACAGAAAGCAGACCACTGGTTGATGAAGACTTGGGTTGACTACAAAGGAGCATGAGGGAATGTTTGAGGCGGTGGAACTTTTCATATCTTGATTGTTGTGGTAATTACACAACTATAGATGTTTATCAAGACTCACACATGCGTGCGTGCTAAGTTGCTTCAGCCGTGTCCAACTCTGTGCTATCTCATGGACTGAAGCCCACCAGGCTCCTCTGTCCATGGGATTCTCCAGGCAAGAATACTGGAGTGGGTTGCTGTGCCCTCCTGCAGGGGATCCTCCTGACCCAGGGATCAAACTGGCATCTCTTATATCTAACCTGCGTTAGCAGGTGGGTTCTTAACTACTAGTGTCACCCAGGAAGCCCAAGACTATACACTAAAAAATGGATGTAAATTAAACCTCAAAAAACTTGATTTTTTTAAAAGAATCATTAACAAAGATTAAAAGGCATATATATATATATATATAGAAGTGTTTAGAGTGAAGTGTATGGATGTCTATAACTAACTTTGAAAGCGTTTTTTTTGTTGTTGTTGTTTTTTAACTTTTGGCTGTGTTACAGGGCTTGCGGGATCTTAGTTTCCCAACCACAGGTTGAACACAGGTCCGAACCAGCGGAAGCATGGAAACCTAACCACTGGACAGCCAGGAAATTCCCTGAAAGCACTGGAAATAAGATTTACTGATGGATTGATAGAGGGATGGATATATGGATATGTATAAGATAAAGCAAGTATAGTAAAATATTAGTGGTAGAATCTAAGTGGTAGTTATTTGGATAGTCCCACTATAATTCTTTCAACCTTTCTGTATGTAAAAACTGTGCTTATGAAATCTTGGAAATCATTTAAAAATACATCTAACATATTCCTTCATCATCTGCACCACTTAGAGGGTGCTTTCAGGCCCACAAAATTGCTTTCATAGTTTCTGACAGCTCAAAGAAGCATCTTTTCTCTCCCTTTGAAACCATCCTGACAGAAGTAAAGCTTCCTCTTGGTCTCCAGGGGGAAATCTCTTGAGATTATTTGCAGGCTCATTTGCATGTATTTGCTATCCTCCCGTTAACACAATATTAGCAAGTAAGTCCTTTATGGTTTTTTGTCACTTGCTTGAACACTGAAGAATTGGATTAATTTGACTCCATTCGTACAAAAACCTCAGGGAACAAAGCTCTGGGTGGCAGCAATTCAGATGGTTAGCAAATATCCCAGACTCTGTTTTTCTTGATCTTGCCTAACTTTTTTTGGGGGGAGGCACTGGTTTAAGATGCGTCTTTCGGTTACATTCTGTGATGAAGGTCCATGCTAATCTACCCAGCTGTAAGCACAAGGGCATCCTAGTATCTTTCAAGTCAGGTACCAATCTGCGACGGGATAAGGAATGGTTGGACTTGTGATCAAATCACCCTTCATTGTGGTGGGGGATGAAAAGATTTACCCTTCATAGAGTGTGTAGGGATCGTTTTCTGAAAGTAGATACACAAACCCACTCCTGATTACCCTGATCTTTTAAACACTCCACATTATCATCTGAGTACAGACAGGGCAGCACAGCATGGCTGGAAAGTCAGAGACAACCAGGTTATGTGAAAATTAAGTGGACTGTTCAGTCCCAATCCAATTCAATCCACTTTTATAATTATAATAATTTTTAAGGTATATTTCAGTGAATCAGATTAGGTATATTCAAAATGCCCAAACTCTGCAGGCCTCCATCTGAATTTGGCTGTATCGATCCAGTCTAAAGATTATTTATGGATACTGACTGTCAGAAAAGTACTCAAGTTATGTTGTTAAATGAAACAAGCAAGTTGCAGAACGGAGCCTCTGAAAATAACGTATTGATCATATTTTAGAAAAAGAAATGGGAGCACTGTGCTGTATAATGAGGGGCTGGGAATTCTAGATGACTTTCCCCCGCTCTCTTCTGTGTGTGTTTTTTTTCCTTTTTTTAAAAGATTTACTTATTTATGACTGTGCTGTGTCTTCGGTGCTGCACCCAGGCTGTCTCTCGCTGTGGTGAGCGGGGGCTACTCTTCATTGCCGTGCGTGGGCTTCTCATTGCAGTGGTTTCTCTTGTTGCAGAGCACAAGCTCTAGGCACTTGGGCTTCAATAGCTGGGTCCCGCGGCATGTGGAATCTTCCTTGACCAGGGATCAAATCCATGCCCCCTGCATTGGCAGGCAGATTCTTTACCACTGAGCCACCAGGGAAGCCCTCTTATGTTTTTTTGTATTGTGTGATTATTATACAACAAAGACGTCATAGTTTTGTATCAGATCAAAACAAACTAAAGACGTTTATTTTTTAGAGCTAGTGCACAGTCATCATGTCTTTACAACTGGGGTCTGTGTGTACCCAAACAAACAAACATATTCCTACACAGTTAAACAATGTCTTGGATCTTGGTATGGAAAAACTGGCACTCACACAGTGGCTTGTTTTTAGGCTAAGATGGTTTCTATCCCCTAAGACTCTTCCCCCACCTCCCCTACCCTATCCTAATACACTGGCTTAATGCTCTGGAGAAAGTTTGCAATTTTGGTAATTTTCTGCTTCCAACCCAAGTCCAAGGTGTTATTCCAGTGATTAACTTTTGGGCTCTTTAGATCTGTCCACCAATAACCAACCTGAGGATTAAAAGCTTTAAGACCTGCCATCAAGCTCTGAGTCCTGTAATCCCACTGCTGTTTTCATTTTTTAAATTTTGGCTAGTTGTATTCAAATTTGTTTCTTCTTCCTCTCCTTCCTCTTTTCCTCTACACTCTCTCTTTTGTCCATCCTTGGCTGGAGACAGCTAAAATATCTGTCCAGGTCAATGTACATACAAAGAGAGCACTTTCTCAATCAACAGAACCCCCTTGAATTATTCAAAGTATCTCCTGTTCTCAGGTTTCCAGTCCTTTTTTTCTTTGACAGTATAAGCTGGAATGGGGCATTTGGCAGAGGCACTCCAGACTCAATTGTTCAAGCAGGAAGGATGAGGGTAAGGCTCCCATAGAAGAAACTAATCGTCTGGATGATGAGAAAATAGGTAATGTCATGTTTGAAGCGATGTAACTAATTCTTACACCAGTATGAATACTAGGCTCCCTACCACAGAATACAGACAAATTCTCAGTAACTGGCAGAACAGCTGGTAAACAGGATGTGGAACTGGGGAGAAACTCAGGCCCTGGCGGGCTGGCCTACCTGTTGTCTGGGCTGAGGCTGTTCATGGGCAACTTTATGAGGTGGCTGGACTGAAACCTGGGCTTCCCTGGTGGCTCAGTGGTAAAGAATCTACCTGCCAATGCAGGAGACTTTGGTTCAGTCCCTGGGTTGGGAAGATCCCCTGGAGGGGGAAATGGCAACTCACTCTAGTATACTTGCCTGGGAAGTCCCATGGACAGAGGAGCCTGGCTGGAAACTACAGTCAGTGGGGTCGCAGAGTCAGACACAACTGAGCTACTGAATACAGAGCACGCATGCAGACTGAAACCGAGGACAATGCGTGATCTGTGGATTACAGAAATGTTCTTGAAGGCTTCTTTATTTGCTTTTTTTATACTTGGGGTGACCCCTTGCTCACTTCCTCCCAAGTCTTTAAGCTTAAGGCTTTCAAGGAAACAGAAAGCAAGAAAGGAACTCATGGGGTGTTAAGACAGGACAGAGTCACCATGGAAAACAGTATGACGGTTCCTTTAAAAACTTAAAACAGAGCTACCATATGATTCAGTGATCCCACTCCTGGACATGTATCCAGAGGAAACTCTAATTCCAAAAGATACATGCACCCCAGTGTTCATAGCAGCACTTCTACAATAGCCAAGATATGGGAGAAACCTAAATGTATATTGACAGATGAATGGATACATGTGGTACATATATACAATGGAATATTAGCCACAAAAAAAGAATTAAATAATGCCATTTGCAGCAACATGGATGGACCTTGAGATTAACATGCTAAGTGAAGTAAGTCAAACAGAGAAAGACAAATATTATATGAAATCACTATATGTGGAATCTAAAAAAATGATGCAAATGAACATACAAAACAGAAACAGACTCAGACAGAAAACAAACGTGTGGTCACTAAAGGGGAAAGCAGGGGTCCACAGGGAGATAAAGTAGGAGTTTGAGATCAGCAGATATAAACTATGTATAAATAAACAAGCTCTTACTGTATAACACAGAGAAATATATTCAATATCTCATAATAAGCTATAATGGAAAAGAATATGAAATATATATATATGTTCAGTTCAGTTGCTCAGTTGTGTCCAACTCTTCGAAACCCCATGGACTGCAGGGGGTCGAGGACACCAGGCCTCCCTGTCCATCACCAACTCCCGGAGCTTGCTCAAACTCATATCCATTGAGTTGGTGATGCCATCCAACCATCTCATCCTCTGTCGACCCCTTCTCCTCCTGCCTTCAATCTTTCCCAGCATCCAGGTCTTTTCCAAGGAGTCAGTTCTTTCCATCAGGTGGCCAAAGTATTGGGGTTTCAGCTTCAGCATCAGTCCTTCCAATGAGTATTCAGGACTGATCTTTAGGATGGACTGGTTGGATCTCCTTGCAGTCCAGGGGACTCTTGAGAGTCTTCTCCAACACCACAGTTCAAAAGCATCAATTCTTTAGCACTCAACTTTCTTTAGGGTCCAACTCTCACACCCATACACACACACATATATATATACACACACACACATACATGTGTAACTGAATCACTCTGCTGGACACCAGAAACTAACCCAATTTTGTAAATCAACTATACTTCAATTTTAAAAAAAAGAACTGAGCAGACCACCTTGAATCAGCAACAGCACCACAACGAATTTGACATTTGGGAGCAAGTCTAATGGCGTCAGAACAAGGGCAAGCAAACAGGAAAGGCAACAATATGGCTTCTTCTCTGGTCTAGGATGTTTGGGGGTCTGTACCCCGGCTAAAAAGCTCAATCTGAAGCCACATGGCTTCCCCAAGCTGGTGAAAAATCCTGAGGGTGAGGAGCTCTGGGGAGAAATATGAGAGTCGTTCTAGCCCGACAGCACGTCTGCCGACCCTCCCCAGATAACAGGTGAGCCAGGAAAGCCGATAGTCAGCCAGACTGCTCTGTAAGCCGATGCTGGGTCTTTGGCAAGCACTAGTCATCTGCCAAGTGGGCGGCCCTGTGTGGAGGCAGGCGGCTGGGAAAGGTGCCCTGCATACTGCTCCATCCACTGGCCTCCCTGGGGCCTGCCCAGCACCAACCGTGGCCTCCATTTCATCTGGTGACACAGAGGTATTTAGAAGGCTCCAAGACCTTCCTATGAACCAGACTGCCTTCCAAAGCCACACTGCATAAGGAATAACCAGCTGGGTTCTTCTTACCTCCGGGTGTAGGAGAGCCGCCAATCCAGGAGAGCCCTCCTTCAAACTCACACCTGCACTCCCAACCACTGTCCAGAGACAGGTCTGTGGAACAGACTGCTGCCTACCGGTCCCCTTCATGCCCCGTCACACCGAGTCAGGGAAAGGGCCAAACCAGACAACCAGACAGCCACATCACATTAACACTGGGAAGGAAGTGACCAGTGGTATCTTGAGGACAGCATCTTTCCTGACTCCCAAACGTCTATGAGCTGTGTCACTGTTGTTCTTTCAGAGAGCTCGTCTCCATTCTTTCCCCTGGGCCCGCAGAGGGTGTCACCTGTAGTCTCTTCCGCGTCGATGCTCTCCCCAGATGCGGGGCAAAGCAGTAAGTTCCCCTTGGCCTGTGCCACCTGGATGCATTTACTTGTACTGCAAACTGCCTGGGGATGCACCGTGGGTGGAAAACACCCTGGCTTCCCAGATCAGGAGTTAGTTGCACCCCCAGGAGTCAGAGTGGTTTTCCCCCGGCAGGACTGACTTGCCTCCTGCCTCACATGGTGCAAGCTGGCCAGATAAGGGGGCAAAGTGGTGTGATGTTAGGAGCTGAGGAAGACAGGGGCTGCCTTCTCCACATGGCATTCCCTCCAGACCAGAGTGTGGTGGTGGCCATGGCAGCCCCTTCGCCCTGTCCCAAATGTCACCACTACCTGTCTCTCAGATCCCGAAGAGCTACTGCTGCCATGTGTCAAGCACTGTGCTAGGCGCTTGACATATTTTATGTCTTTTAATTTCCCCAATAACATTGCAAGGTTGGTGACACTATAACAACCATTTTGGGCTTAAGGAAGCAGACATTCAAAGAAGTAGAGGGACTTGCCCACAGTAGCTAAGATGTAGAAGAGGGATGTGACCTCCCTGTTATCAATGTTTATACACTTTCCAGGTTTTCTCTCCTTTCAGCATCTCTCAACTTTAGCAGACTCAAGGAAAGTCAGGGTCATTCTTATCTGTGCCCACCCCTCAGGGCCAGACCCTGAGCTGACACTGTCATCATTCAGAAAGCCGGGTGCCTGCTTTGCTCTATCTAGGCCCCTTTGTACCTGGGGAGGGCTCAGGTAAGCAGCTTGATAAGGTTTTCAGGATGTCAGATAAGCACCTCCTCAAGATAACTCCCCACCATCACATATTTGGGGCTTTCTCTGCTGGTATCTTTTATTTTTATTATTTTCTTTAGACAATTGATTTAATTGATGGCTTCTTTTAAAATTCAACTGTCCCTAAGAAGGACATTACAGCTCATACATTGGTTTCATTATTTTCTACCCTGAACAATTACAGACTGTAAATCATGTAAATATCTCATTACAGACTCTGGTAGTGAAAAGAAGAAGTGAGAGGGACTAGGGGAAAATTGGTCTTTGGGGATCACTGCTTTAATGCGAATATATGTCTGACTGAATTCAAACATTTTCAAGTACACTAGGTGCCAGAAGTTTTGCTAAGGGTTACAGGCTTTAGGGGAGCACATTAAGAATTGTATTCTACCTGGGAGATGTGAATACAATCTATGTATTAAATCATATTAGGGAATCATCATTCATTTTATTAGGCAGTTAAATAGAAAAAGGCCCTTATTTTTAGGGATGCTCTTACTAAAATATTTAGAGTTGAGATGTCATAATGCCTGCAATTTATTTTAAACTATTTCAGCAAGAAAACAGATGAAGTAAATGTGGCAAAATGTTAATAATTTAAATTAGATGAGTATATGAGATTTATTATATTATTTTCTCTACTTTCCTGAACATCTGAAAAATTTTCACAGTAAAAAGTAAAAGAGAAAAACAAAGCTTTCCAGAAGCTCAAAATCAAAGTTCTGTTGCGAGGATGACAAATGGTTTTGTAGTAAGCAGAATTCTATTATGGCCCTATGATTCCTGCCCCTGGTGTACATGTTCTGTATAATTTCCTTCTGTAGAGTGGGCAAGGCTTGTGAATATGATGAGGTTTTACTTCCATGATTTTGTTCAAGTATATGGCAAAGATTTAAAACTTTACACATGTAATTAAGGTCCCAGATCAGTTGATTTTGAACTAAACAAAAGGGAAGTTGCCCTGGGTGGGCCTGGCCTAATCAGACGATCCCTTTGACGGCGAGATTACAGACAGCAACAGACACTCTCTAGTTGGCCTTGAGGAAACAGAATTGCCAAGTTGTGGAGAGGGCCCTGTGGCAGGGAATAGTGAGTAGCCTTTAGGGAACAATGGATAAAGCTTTGCTCATCCCTCAGTCCTAAAACCACAGGGAACTGAATTCTGCAAACAACCACTGAACTCAGAGGAAGACCTTGAGTCTCAGAAGAGACTGTGATCTTGGCTAACACCCTGACTGCGGCATTGGGAGACCCTGAGGAAAAGACCCAGCTAATTCATAACCAATCTCCTGACTCATGGAAACTGTGAGATAATAAATGTATGTTGTTTTCAGACAATAAACTTGTGATAATTTGTTGTGAAGCAATAGAAAAAACAAATTCACATTTCAACTGTTGTGGCAAGTCTAACTGATTACAAATAGCAGCATTATATTGGAAAGGATTCTAAGACTGGGCGTAGCCTCCTTGGGGAAAAAAAAAAAGACACAGAGAAAGTTGTGGTTGATTAGCAATGTCTGCATAGGCATGAAAGGGGTGAGTTGTACCATGTGTACCTCATACTGCCATTCAAGGTTGCTTGTTGTATTTAAGGAAAAAAGAGTTATTTTCTGTTTTTTTTTTTTTTTTCTCAATGACAGAATAACCCCAAGGGGCAACAATACTAGGGTCTCCTAGGGTCACCAAGTTAGAGGGGATTCTAACCTGTGAGAAAGGCCTCAGAGAAAGAGGACCGAAAAATTATCCAACACAGATCCTAGCAACTGATAAACAATGTCTAGGATGAGCCTTGCAGGCTGGTGTTTGCAGCGAAGGCTCCTCCATTGTTCCTTCCTTCTTGACTGTCTCCACTCTTTCTCCCTTTCCATGGCCTCTAATTCTCTGCCTTCAGACGTGCTCAAGGGTTCCATGAGTTGGACCCTGCTGCTATTTCTAACTCACTCTGACCCTAATACAGCAGGTCAGAATCCCTCCTTCCTCAGACACATAGGCCAAAGAAGTCAGAACTAGCCTGCTGAATGTCAAGCTTGGATTAAACATTTATTAACACATCATTGTTTCATATTAAATACATGCAGACATCATATCACAGTACCCAGATGTTAGTTTCATAATTTAAGTGAAATCGGTACAATGAAGCAGGCCGTTCTCCCAAGTTCTTGTTTTGAGAGGGAAGGCTGACCCCTGGGTCAGTATGTAACAACGCAGATCACACTCCATCCTTTTTCGGTGGCGCATCCCACAGCAAAGATGTTATCTAAGGGACCACAAAAACTGGAATTTAAAATCAAGGAGATGCAGATACAGTGGGGGAAGGAGAGAGTGGGACGAAGAGAGAAAGTAGCATTGACATATATACACTCCTGTGTGTAAAGCAGAGAGCTGGTGAGAAGTTGCTGTATGGCACCCAGGTTCGTGCTCTGTGATGATCTGGAGGGCTGAGGCGGCGAGAGGGAGGGAGGCGATATATGTATAATTATGGCTGAGCTGCGCTGTTGTATGGCAGAAACCAACACAACACTGTAAAGTGCTCCCCCCAATTAAGGAATAAATTTAAATAGGTAAATAAAATCAAGGTAGGTGCAACTGAAAGAAATACATGAATAAGGTGAAGACTGAAAAAATTAGCTTCTTCAATTACATTAAAGAAAGATTTTGTGGGTGCAATTCCTTGTATCCAGGCGCCATTTGGAATCCAACCAGCCCAGCTTGCCCTCCTAAGCTAGTAGACGGCCTTTATTTATGTTCCTAAACCACTCATTCATCATAATTTAACTGTCTTTTCCAGGGACTTTTAACACATAAGAAAGGATCGCCAACATATAACTAGGCTTAAATACACTATGCGATGGGCCTTTAATGAGAACAACACCCAGCACTTAAACCAGGGCTTGGTGGCCCACAGCTACCACATTTTGCATTAGAGCATACTGTTAGCTATGTTTGCAATTTATAGAATTAACTTCCAATGTTTATACTTGAGAGTTTTCACTTAGAAAATAGTACTTTTCTTGAAAAAAAAAAGGGGGGGAATATCTGACAACATCAGACCCCCCCATTCCTCATGCAAGTAATCTGATGGCACTGAATGGTGGAATGGTGGGTGCCCTCCTAGACAAGTGCTTTCCCATGTACCCCCGTCTCCACCATGCCCTATTGCCTCCTCAGACCCAGGCCAAGTGGCAGTTATAATTTATCATCGTGGTTTCACTCTTGTTTTCCCCACAGCAGAGATAAGAAGAGAATGAGCTATTCCTCATCACCATGACAATAGCCCTTTCATTCATTTACCTTAGCAACCAGGCCCCTCTAACCATTTGAATTTGCTGACATCTGAGTTACGTACACCTTTCCAGCAACAGACATATACCAATTTGTTACTTACTGATGGACAGTGGTTTTGACACATACATCCTCAGAATGCTTTCTTTTTCTCAGATTACTTCAATCTCTCCCTTTTGATTACCTCACACCAGTCAGAATGGCCACCATCAAAAAGTTTACAAACAGTAAATGCTGGAGAGGAGAAAAGGGAACCCTCCCACACTATTGGTGGGAATGTAAACTGGTACAGTCACTACGGAAAACAGTACAGAGGCTTCTTGGAAAAACTAAAATAGAGCTACCACATGATCCAGCCATTCCACTCTTGAGCATGTATCCAGAAAGACGAAAACTTTAATTTGAGAAGACACATGTATCCCAGTGTTCACAGCAGCACTATTTACAACAGCCAAGACATGGAAGCAACCTAAATGCCCATCAACATATGAATGGAAAAGAAGATGTGGTACACACACAATATAATTCAGTCACAAAAAAAGAATGAAACGTTGTCCATGGACGGACACAAGAGATTGTCACACTAAGTGAAGTAAATCAGACAAAGACAAATATGATATGATATCACTTATACGTGCAATCTAAGAAAATAATACAAATCAACTTACTTACAAAAGAGAAACCAACTCAGAGATATGGAAAACAAATTTATGATTACTAAAGGGGAGAAGGAAAGGAGAGGGATGAATTAAGAATATGGGATTAATAGAAACATACCACTATATATAAAATAAACAAGGACCTGCTGTATAGCACATTCAATATCTTGTAATAACCTGCGATGGTTATTGGAACCATTCTTTTCTATGGAAAAGAATCTGAAGCTGTTTCACTGAAACTAACACAATACTGTAAGTCAACTATAGCTTACTAAATAATAAATCAATGAATTAAATTAAATCTTGCTTTTGGTTAGAGTTCCTCTAACTCAAAGGAAATCTTAGTGTGAATTTGATCATTTAAGAAACATATGATTGGAAATGTGAGTCGCTGATCCCTGAGTTCCACGCATTCTAATTACACCACTGATACCTGTTTGATTCAGATATTGCATTTTTCCCCTACTGTAAAAAAACAAAAGTTCCGACCCACACAACCCCTTGATTGGTATTAATATTTGCATCTTCTATCAAGGTGAAGAAATACAGAAAAGAGGCCCTTGCTTGTTACTTGAAACAAAGCGTGTTTATTTACCTCTCATTAGGACAGAGCTGTGGGAAGGACACAGGAACAGAGAGGAGTGGGTGAAAATTAAGGAAAGACTATTGGGAGAAGAGGCACGGGACATGAAGGAGTAGGTGGAGGGGGACGCTTGGAGCTGATTAGCAGGAAGGGCCCAAACTCGTGTGTTGAGGAAGGTGTGGAGGGGGATGGTAGGGAGGAGAGGGAAGCGGGTAGCATCCAGACACTCACGGTTGAGCTGCCGCCTCCGGATCCGGTCCCTCCATGGCCTGTTTCTGATCCAGTGCAGTCGTGATGGTAACACCATGGTCCCAAAGTCAGGGTCTAACACCTCCTCATGGCTGGAGAACAAAAGTGCTCGCAGCAATACAGGAAGTCAAGGCCAGACGTACGAAAAATTTTTTTTTTCTTTTTGAGCCCTCTTCTTCTTTTTTTATATCCGAGCCTTCCGTTGACTTCTTTTATCTTGTAACTTGCCTTTTTTCCCCTTCCCTTAACTCCCGACTGGCCTGAAGGCAGTTGCTGCGCTGGGCTGCCCAGCTCCGGCCTCCTGTGCCATGTTTTATGCATGAAGATGATGGGCCGGTAATTTATTCGCGCTGAGATCGCAGGGCTCCTGTGTCTGCCCCACGTCAGAGGCTGGGGGAGGGCAGGTGTATCTGTCTGCAGGAAGAATGGCCTGAAATGGGGATCCCTCTCTGCAGGCGGGATTGAAGATCTGAGCTTGGCTGCCAGGACACGGGGCAGGGCGACTGGAGCCCCAATCAGGCAGTGGTGCTCTCCTTTTAGGGCACGTGATTTATTTGCTCCTGGGTCTCTAGTGCCTAGGCTAGTGCCTGGCACAGTTTGCAAACAATAAATATTGACTAAATGAAGGTTCAGTGGTAACCAACATCAGGACTTCACTGTGCCCACATGAATCCTTTATGCTCCCTGACCTGCTACATTCACTATCCTTAAAATGCTCATTTGAACTTTCTCATCCACCCCATTGCCCACACTTTTGTCTCCACCTGAGACCACACTCCCTCCTCACCCACCCATTCATGCTTCAAAATCTCATTTTCCCAGGAAGCTTTCCTGCACCCACACTGATGGGGCTAGCCCCCACACAGCTGTGCCTCTCCGCTCATCATGCCTAGAAAGCCCTTATGTGTTAGGACTTTTGTTTGTTTGCTGGTTTGTCTTAAGGTGCATGTCCAAACTGCACATCAGCTTCTTGGTGTCAGAGACTGTGTGTTCCTCTCCTGAGTCTGCAGTGGTCTGCCTGGGAAATTGGCAGCACTGAGGCATGGCTGGGGCAGCTTGAGCCTGCCTCCCCAAACCTCCACCAGCCCATCCTCAAGCCACACCAAATAAACACAGTCTAACGAAATGCATTGTATCGGCTACAATAACAGCTTCAATTTGTGACCCCTGGGTGCCGCGCCTGGCAGGGGAAGTGCTGTCTATGATTGATCACTTACTCTGTTCAAGCTCTTCAGTGTGTGATGTCAGATTGCTCCAGACAGCAGTTATTGATCAAAGCCTCAGGAAAAGTCTTGCTAGAAGGTCAGGGCTGGAAAAAGTGATATTCAAGTTACCAAATTTAGCCCAAGATAATCCATAAGCCTGCTGAAGTCAGAAACTCTGCCCTCTGTCCTTTGTGTCCCTCCTGGTGCCACTGAGGCAAAACTGCTGGGGGGGTGGGGGGGGATGGGTCATGATGGCTACATACCAGAGGTGTGCTTTAGTCCCTCTGCCTTGTTTCCTTCATCTTAAAATAGAAATAACCTGCATACCCCATGGGGCTGTCAAGATGAAATGAGATGAAGGTAAGCTAACTCTAGGGGTGGGTAGACTACGGGACTACTCCTTGTCTAACCAGCATTACGTCTGGTGGTGAAGGGAATACGTTCCAGAGCCACACTGCCTGGGTGCAGACTCTTAGTAGCTTTCTTAGTAGCATCATGGCTTTAACCTCACTGTACCTCAGTTTCTTCATCTGTAAAATGGGGCTAAAAAGAACTGCTGCCTTAGGGTCATGCTGACAATTTAGTGAATTAATACAAGAAAAGACCTTTAGGTTTAGCTTTGAGGAATTGCTCCATGTCATGACAGGCTATTGGTCACTAGCCATACAAGTTTGTGAAAGTTAGCAAATTCCCTGGGTCTCCCTTGCCTTACCTGCAAAAGGAGGTGGTCTTGGATACATTCTATCAGGAGCCCTGGGTTTAATTTCCTATTGCTGCTATAACTAATTGTTGTTGTTTATTTCCTAAGTCATGTTCGACTTTTCTGTGACCCCAAAGACCAGGCTCCTCTGTCCAAGGAATTCTCCAGGCAAGAATATTGGAGTGAGTTGCCATTTCCTTCTCCAGGGGGTCTTCTCAATGCAGGAATTGAACCCGCATATCCTGCACTGGCAAGCGGATTCTTTACCACCAAGCCACCTGGGAAGCCTCACTAAAACTACCACATGTTTCTTGGCATAAAACAACACAAATTTGTTTTCTTATAGTTCTCAAGGTTGAAGTCTGAAAGGAGTCTAACAGGAGTAAGACTGAGATGTCCACAAGATTGCGTATCTTCTTGGGGCTCTAGAAGAAGACAGTTTCTTTGCCTTGTCCAGCTTCTAAAAGATTCCTTGAGTCCATTTCCAGGTTATCTTTCTTAGTGTGAGGGACCACGACCTAAACCTTTCTACCAAATGTAGTGACTTCAATTGTGGGTCATGCTGGACTTTGCCGATCCAGACAAATCGCCGCTAGACCTGAGTCCTCACTGATTTGTCTACATCCTAAGCTTCATTTTCTGAAGCAGGGGGAAGGTAGACACCAAGATGAGGACCAAACCTGTGGAAGTTTTATTGACTCTTGCCAACTGGACATAATTCCCTAGAGTGACACACCAGGCACAAGAGAGGCGTTTGTTTGAGAGACCTCAGATGGCTATTCTCACAGTTCTGTTTGGTCTTGACTTGTACAACTGCTAATTGCAACACAATTTTCTGCTCTTCACGTCACTTACCATAAATCAAATCAGGTAGCTGCCAGCTAGGCAAATTAGAGATGAGGGGAAACTCGGGGAGGCTGTTAGGGTGCTGTGGTCGCACTCCCTTCTGTCACTCTCTTTCACCATTTGGCTCCTGCACGTCTGTGTCCACAATGACAATGAACTTGAACGTGGAGAATGTGATACAAAATGAAGCGCCCCCACCCTTTCTTTTTGCAATCAGGATCAGACCTTCTTTCCTCCTCATTAGTCCACACATTCCCCAAACTTCTGCTGCATGAGTCAATGCTTTCCCAATGTCCATAATTTACAACAGCAGATGAGGGGACCAGTGGACCAGAGTGGGGGAAAGTACAGTCAGCTCTAAGATGAGAGGCAGCTGAAAACTTTGCATTTCCTCATCTCTAGTGAATTGAAATACAAATTTTCCCAGTTTACTCTTTACCATCATGGTGAGACTTGGAGGTGGGGGTGAAACTAGCAATGGAAACCTCGCCTCCATCTCTTGTTATCATTCTTTCTGGTCAGACTGGCAATGTTGCAGACCCCTGGCTCACACCATATGGTTCCCTTCCCTGACTCTTCAAGCTTTATATGTTCTTTTATCAAGTACAGACTCATAAATGCCCGGGAGTAAATGGTCTGTGGAGTGTTATTCTCCCAAGCGACATTTGCATTTGTGTGAAGTGTAGAATACCAATTTTTACTCTTCTCTGGGCTTTTGGTGCTATTAAATTTTTCATAAGTTGCAGAATTTCATGGCAGAATCAGTCTGCTAGGAGCAATATGTTAAAAAGAATATGGAGAAAAGCATAATTATGTGATCCTTGCTGCTACCTTTTTCCTTCAACTCATTTTCAATAAATGGAAGCTAAGTGTTATGTTCAGGAGAAAGAGCACCAGCATTTCTAGTTCTACATTAAAACTGTCCTGGGGAGAAACAGACCTTCAATTACTCAGTGGAGAATGGAAATTGCTAAGCCAAGACACATTGTGCTCCTTTTAAAGAAAGCCATTAAGGAAAACTTGGTATTATTTTAAAATAAAAGCTCATTAAACACCAGGAGGAAATGACAGCACAGCACCTAAGTTACTTCTCTCCTGTCACAAACATACCCAAAAGGGACATATGGTTTTGTTTATTTTTTGGAAATTGGAAAGCGATTGAGAGCTGTGTTCTAGTTATGGCTATCAGGCTGTCTATCTACCTGCACTGAGTACTTACCAAGAAACAGGTTTTGGGTTGCATGCTTTAAGTGGCTATGTTATTTTATTTAATTCTCCCTATATTCTTATTAATGAGTAGTTTTACTAATCCCATGATATAGATAAATGAATGAAGGCTAAAGAGTAGTTACTCCAAATAGCAATTATCCGATACAGTATTTTACAGATATTAATTTCAGATCACTGTCACCATAATCCTGTATCTATTTCACAGATGGTGAACTGGGGCAGAGAGAAGTTTAATAATTTGCAGGGCTCACACAGCAGCAGGTGACTGAGATGAGATTTGAATTCAGGTAGCCTGGCTCTGTGCCTAACCATAAGCTATATTAACTCAAATTAAGCAATTAAAAAAAAACCTTCAGTGTAACTATGCACTATGCTCTACATATTCAGTGCTTCTTAAATTTGTCAGTACCATTCTGTGTTTGAAAGAGGTCCCATGCAGCCTTGGCAAAGGCAATTCCTGAATGATAATGAATTAGAACATCTGACAGCTATTAGAGAATTGTCCTAGACAACCTCATATTCAAAAGCCTCACTTTAGAGACAATGAAACCAAGGCTCAGAGAGGTCTGGGGACAGATCCAAGTTTGCACAGCAGGTTGATGGATTCAGGCCAAGTCTTAACGCACCTCACCCCCAATCTCAGTTCAGTGTTCTTTCCACTGCAGCTGAGGTCAGATTTCACAGGAGTTTTTAGAGCCAGGTCATTTTTGGAGGCTTGTTTTTGTGGAGGAGAGACAGACAATTGTGAGTTGGACGATGAAAGAGCATGCAGTGCCTGCATTCTATCTGCTCTCTTGCTGGCAGACACAGCCCATCCCTGCCCTCTCCCCGGCCCCCTTCCTTGCTCTCAGACTACTTTTCTGCAGCATTTCCTGTGTCAGTGAGCAGCCCCACCTTCCAGTCATTGTCCCTATCAGAGGCGTAGGTGATCCTCCTAGTGCCCTAAGTTTCCTGCCCACATTCAAACCAACAGCTGATCCGAGGGAATCCACCTCCTTATCGCCTCCCAGATCTTCCCTCTAGCTGTGCTCACAGCCACCATCCTGGCCCAGACCATCATCCTGTCACATGAGCTGCCTTGACACCCCCTCATCAGTGTCTTCCTGTTCCACTTTTGCCACCCACCCCAATCCACATGCTCATTAAAGCCAGAGTCAACTTCTGAAAATGCAGGTCTGACCATATACTGCCACCACATAAGCCTCTTTAGTAATGTACTTTCTTTCAGGATAAAATCCACTTTCCTTACTTACTTCCACACTAACTACTCCCACAGCAGTGGAGAAGAAGGGATGCGTAATGAAGATGTTAAACCAATAGAGCTGATGATTGATTTACTGAGAGAAAGAAAGGAGCCATTCAGGAGATAACCTCCAGGGTCCAATTTGAAGCACTCACCACTTGGGCACACAAGAGAGAAAGTACCTGTGCACTGAGTTTAAGTTTCAGAAGGCAGAGACTCAGACCCAAAAAAGCAGATACAAGAAAAACTGTGAGGGATGCTGGGTGTGAGCTTGTTAATTGAGCTATGCAGTGTCTGTCCCAAGAGCCCTTGACATTTACAAACACTGTGAGGTCTGGTGGAAGAGACTTGTTTTCTTCTGTGATCAAGGGCCCAGATATTTTAAGTTGGAAAATAATTTATTATGCAAGTGGTGCCTGAGTGACATCAGTAGAGCTGAGTTGCCTTTATGTGAACAAGAACAAGGTCTGTTTTCCCCTCTGACTCCATCAGCCCAAGCAACCTCGATTTAGGCAGAAGAAAAATGTTCGAGCAGTGATCTGTGTGACCTTTGTGGTGGCTTCCTCTGAGGAGACTCAAGATGCAGATACTTCCTCATTATATTTAGTCTTAGAAAATTCAACTCTTCTTTGATCTTAATGTCATTGGATTTGGACCCTTCCCAGCCTTGTCACATGACAGGGTGGGGGGTGTGGCAGTAAAAGACTCCATGATTCAAGAGCAGCTTCTCTGCTTTTACCTTAAGAAATCATAGAGTCAGATATTCTAGAATCCTAGAGCTGGAGCAATCTCAGTAATCACTGCCCACTCTTTCAATTCATGGAAGAAGCAGAGACTCAAAGGGGATAGATGTCTTGTCAGTGGCAAAAAACCACTTAGTTCTTGAGGCTATATTCATATTCAGCTGTTCTGCTTCATGGGTCAGGGCTCTTTCCACATTCACAAGCCATTGCAAAGACATCTTGGGATATCTGGGGTTTTCAGCAATGTTCTAAACAGTGTATTTTATGTGTGAGCAAGGACCATAACAAAACTAGGTTTGAAAAGTTTCATACTTGTTCCCAAAGGGATATTTATCTAACTGGAGTAATGTGTATTTCTTTGTGTCTTTAGGCTGGAGTGGGGAGAGATTAAAGGGAGATAAAGAAAACAAAGGGTCAGGGAATCTTCTCTCTCTAAAGTTTCTGGGCCCTAAACTTGTGGGAATCTATCAAGCCTGCTTGAGGGAGGTCTGCCAAGGAGCCCAGGGGTCTCTTCCTTACCAGGTTCATCTAATTAAGGGTTTCCAATATTGCTTTTGTTTTATGTTTTGCTTTTCTGGCTGTGAGGCACATGGGATCTTTGCTCCTCGACCAGGGTTCAAACCTGCACCCCCTGCACTGGGAGGTGAAGTCTTATCCACTGGAGACCACCAGGGAAGTCCCTAATTTGGAGTTTAAATCTGTATTAGGCACCGGGCACACAAAGATGCATAATACATGGCCCTGGAGACCTTAAAATTCAGCCTGGACTGTAGACAGATGCACAAAGAACTCTATTACCAAATCTTATGTGACTGGTGTCAGAGCAGCAGCATCAAGTCAGCTGGGAACCGGGATGTCTGAGGAGCGGATCTGAAGAGGAAGCAGAAGAGGATATCCAAGGCAGTTGAGCGATGCCTTGAGAGACAGGCCATATCAAGTGAGGGAAAGGACAACACAGGCCAAAGACTCACAGGAGCAAAGACTGTGGGAGGAAATGACAGGGACCTTGTGAGTGAAGTGAAAGGAGGAGGGAGGAGGGAGCGGAGAGCGTGGCCTCAAAAGGCAGGGCTGAGGGGGGATGCCGCAGCCAGGGAAGGACAAGCCTTCTCGTCGTGGGCAAGAAGGTGAATTTGTTCTGGCCTCCGAGGGCCTCCCTCACCAACTGGCTGATCAGTCACCCTCAGCAGCCCTCAGTTCTCAGGCTTTCTCCCTCGGCCGCGGCTGGCCCGATGAGGAAGTAGCGAAGACGCTCACTTAGACCACAGGGCGTTGCCATGTGAGGGAGTCGGAGAAAGGCGATGCTTCAGACACCGGCAGCCGCCCATTTGGAGCCTCAGAGAGTGGGGACCACCTCTGGTGGACCCATCTTGTTCCCGCACGTGATGCTGAGGCTGGGAGCCGGAGAGGCCCAGGAGAAGACGTCTCCAGAAACTACTCACACTACCTAAGCAGAATCTCAACAGAAAGATGGATGCAAATCAGAGAGAAGCATGTTCAAGTACAGAGGAAGAAAAACTGCCAAGGAAATGAAACATGTAGATTATCCAGTCAGGACATACTCAAAAGTGAAATACACTTAAACTACAAAAAGATAAGCATCTACTCAGTGCTTGCTATGTACCAGACACTGTGCTAAATGTTTGAGGGGCATTATCCCCCACACAGTGGGTAAGCCAAAATCTAACCAGAATGTTGCTGGGTGAGAGTAAAACCTGAACCAAGTCCTTGAGTTAGTTGACTGATACTGATGGTTAGTGTCACTGAGTTAAGACAACCAATGCATTCTGGCTTGCCAGAGACTTCTCCAGGTGAAGCACTAAAAACTACATTCTGGGAAGTCCTCCAGTCCTGAGGAAAGCAAGATGGTTGACCATGCTTGGCAGGTGACAATGGCCCAGAGCTTCTCTCTCCTCTCTTTAGAGGTTTACCTCTACAAAGGACTGGACATCTATCTCACTGGGGCACCTTCTCTCCTGGACAGTGCTGTATGAATGTTCAGTTCAGTTCAGTTCAGTCGCTCAGTCATGTCCGACTCTTTGCGATCCCATGAATCACAGCACGCCAGGCCTCCCTGTCCATCACCAACTCCTGGAGTTCACTCAAACTCATGTCCATCGAGTCGGTGATGCCATCCAGCCATCTCATTCTCTGTCGTCCCCGTCTCCTCCCGCCCCTAATCCCTCCCAGCATCAGAGTCTTTTCCAGTGAGTCAACTTGTAGCATATGGTGGCCAAAGTATTGGAGCTTCAGCTTTAGCATCAGTCCTTCCAGTGAACACCCAGGACTGATCTCCTTTAGGATGGACTGGATGGATCTCCTTGCAGTCCAAGGGACTCTCAAGAGTCTTCTCCAACACCACAGTTCAAAAGCATCAATTCTTCGGCAATCAGCTTTCTAGCCAATCCCAACTGTTATATCTTAGAGTTCTTCCTGATTCTCCTGTGCTTCTTTCCTGTATCTAACGCCACAGGTTCATTGTGAGATGCTGAAGCAGAACTGTAGACTGTCTTCCCTCCTGCAAGGCACCTTCCTGCTGTGTAGGGTGGAAACCTACAAGTATCCCGCATCTAGAGATCCTCACATGACTTAAGAGTCGGCAAGGCCAGTGCCCTGATGTGAGTCCTGAAGGATCAAGTGGGCAGAGCAAGCTATTGGCCTTGTGGAAGGAGTGTAGACCTTTGGGCCAGTGCAGTGGCTTTAATTCTGCTAAAATCAGAGGGGGCAGGGCAGGATGAAACTCAGAAGCTCCCTGATCACGGCAGAGGCATGGTGCTTCTAGGACCCTGCTGCCTACAGCTCCTAGTTCTTGAGAAGTTCAGGCTAGATTGTGTACCCTTAGTGATTTTATGAGCTATCATAACTCTCCTTTAGCATAAATTAGCCAGAAGATCCTGTAATTTTCAAAGGAATACAGACTGATACAGACAGTAAGATGCTATCACCAACAGCTTAATATTTGTTTCCTGGACACTGCTCTGGGAAGAATTCTGAGGTCTTGGCCAGTCTCAGTAAGCAAGGCTGGGCTGATGGACTGGGGATCCCTGTCAAGATACCAGAGGGGGAACAACTGTAGTTTTGTCACCTGTGGTTAAGACTACTGACAAAACCAGGTCTTTTTTTTTGTTTTACAACCATACAGCCATTTTAAAGGTATCTTCTGCTAAGGTGTTGATTTTATAAGTTTAACTCTGGAGATTAGAAATTTTAGACAGATTTCTTTAACCTTAATTTTAGAAGTATAAGCTACAATTGTCTTTGACATCAAGGGTTTAATACTTGTTGACTCAAGTTCTTAATGAATGTAAATGCTCTGTTGAAAATCTCTTGCTCATCAAAGATAAAGAAGATGAAAAACTTATATTCTAGAGGGTATTATGTATTCACCATATAGATCTATATATATTATAGTATGTATATGTTACATTTGAGGAGTATCATAGAATGGCTAAAGAGAAGGAATGAAGATCTTACTCAATATTTCTTATAACCGTTTACAATTTTCTTTATAATTCAGTAGTTTAGAATAAAATTTTGCTTAATCCAGCATAGTGGTTGTATACAGGATTCAAATTGCTTCAGAGAGGAAATTGTATTTGTTCCCTTGGCCATAAAGTGAAAGCGTTTTGTTGCTCAGTCATGTTGGACTCTTTTGCGACCACATGGACTGCAGTCCACCAGGCTCCTCTGTCCATGGGATTCTCCAGACAAGAATACTGGAGTGGGGCAGCTGCGAGTGCAGCCAGGGGCGGAGGCTTCGGCTGTGGGAGGCGGTGACAAAGAGCTGATGCCATGACCGCCGAGTTGAGCAGAGTGGTAACACCATCAATGGTGGGGTTCCGCCCTTGGTTTACTGCCAGGTGCTGCTGGCCCCCCTTCTAAAGTACAATGCAAAAGGGACATCGTGTATATGCAGTGTTTGTCTGGCTGCTTTTATTTTTTAATTTTTTTGCATCTGCTTTTCTTTGCAGTTATTAAATCTGTATGCATGGAATTTAAACCTCTGACATATGTATATCCACCAATGGGCATTATTACCGTTTCGTGTAGAGGGTCGGTTGTGCCATGCTACACTCAGAATGCTGTGTTTAGCCTTGTTTTTCCAGAGTTTTTTTTTTTTTTTCAGTCATTTCTTCAGGGGAAACTAAATGATTTAGTTGGAGCAAAAAAAAAACAAAAAAAAAGAACACTGGAGTGGGTAGCTATTCCCTTCTCCAAGGGATCAAACCCAGGTCTCCCACATTGCAGGCAGATTCTTTACCATCTGAGCCACCAGGGAAGCCCATAGAATATGACTGCTAAAGGAAACTGGATTTTCTCACTTCAACTATAAATGAAGTTATCAGCCTTGCATTATATTCTCTTCCACTATAGACATTGTTCTCCTGTTAGTGAGCACTCTGGCTGACTCTACTTGTCTGTTCAGTTCAGTTCAGTCGCTCAGTCATTCATGTCCGACTCTTCACGACCCCATGGACTAGAGCACACCAGGCTTCCCTGTCCATCACCAACTCCCAGAGCCTGCCCAAACTCATGTTCATCAAGTCAGTGATACCATCCAACAATTTCATCCTCTGTCATCCCCTTCTCCTCCTGCCTTCAATATTTCCCAGCATCAAGGTCTTTCCCAATAAGTCAGTTCTTCACATCAGGTGGCCAAAGTATTGGAGTTTCAGCCTCAGCATCAGTCCTTCCAATGAATATTCAGTGTTGATTTCCTTTAGGATGGACTGGTTTGATCTCTTTGAAGTTCAAGGGACTCTCAAGAGTCTTCTCCATCACCACAGTTCAAAAGCATCAATTCTTTGGCTCTCAGCTTTCTTTTTGGTCCAACTCTCACATCCGTACATAACTACTGGAAAAACCATTGCTTTGACTCAAAGGACCTTTGTTGGCAAAGTAGTCTCTGCTTTTTAATATGCTGTCTAGGTTGGTCATTGGAGAAGGAAACGGCAACCCACTCCAGTATTCTTGCCTAGAGAATCCTGTGGATAGAGGAGCCTGGTGGGCTGCCACCTCTGGGGTAGCACAGAGTCGGACACGACTAAAGCGACTTACCATGCAGGCATGCATTGGAGAAGGAAATGGTAACCCACTCCAGTATTCTCGCCTGGAGAATCCCAGGGAGGAGCCTGGTGGGCTGCCGTCTATGGGGTTGCATGCATGCATTGCAGAAGGAAATGGCAACCCACTCCAGTATTCTTGCCTGGAGAATCCCAGGGAGGAGCCTGGTGGGCTGTCGTCTATGGGGTCACACAGAGTCGGACACGACTAAAGCGACTTAGCAGCAGTAGGTTGGTCATAGCTTTTCTTCCAAGAAGCAAGCATCTTTTAATTTCATGGCTGCAGTCACTATCTGCAGTGATTTTGGAGCCCAATAAAAGAGTTTGTCACTGTTTCCATTCTTTCCCTATCTTGTGTCTGTAGAGAGCAGTAATCAAGCTACTTGGACATAATCTAATCATAACACACAGCATGCTTTCTCTGACAGTTCTTAAGAGTTTGGGGTTCCTCCTTGGTTCTCGATTGTATCCCCTCCACCTGAAAGGGCTTGTCTTTCGTGGGGGAATTTTCTCTCCCAGGGAGATTTGTATTCTGACTCGGAGGACCCAGAGATGAGGCTGGAATAAGGATGTTACAGGTTGTGCATCTGCCAGCATCACAGCACTTGGCCTTTGCCTGTTCTGACCCTGGACTCTGACCCAGATGAAACTCCTGTACAACCAACCTGGGGCACAGAACCAGAAAAAGAATTTTTGGAGTTGAAAAGGCCTGGAGACAAATTTCAGTCTTTTTCTCATTTCCGCAAGAGCAGGTGTCCTCCTTCAGAGTCTCAGTTGCAAGCAATAGAAATCCACTGTAAACACAATACAAGCTTGTTGTTTTTTTTTTTAAGTGAGGGAGGAGGATTTATAAGATGATACAGCAAACGCGTCGAGCAGGTGTCTGAAGACAGGCCCGCCACCAGGAACCTGGGCAGCCGTCAGTCAGACACTGCCTGGCCTTTACTTGCTCTCAGGAGTCATGAACTCTCCCTGGGCTTCTGAGTGCTCAACTACCCTCCCATGGGCAGCGAGTGGGCCAGGAGTCAAACCAGAGGAGTCAATCCCGACTGCACCCTTTCAAGCAGTGTGACCTTGGATAAGCTACTAAACCACTTGAGACTGGAGTGTCTTGACACTGGCTGAGAACGATGACAGCTCCGACCCCACAAGGTTGTGGTGAGGATCAGATGAGCTCAGCCATGTGAAAACAGTGCCAGCGTCTCATATTTATTAGCTATTAATCTGGTACATCCTCTGTTTTCTTTCTGTGGATTGGTTTTCTCCACTTCACTGGGCCCGTGTCCAAGCTCAGCCAGCCCACATGGGGAACTCACCTCTAAGTCCACTCTATCCCAGACCAGGCCAACAGCCAGACGTCACAGGAGCCTGTCAGTCCCCAGACCAAAGTCTCAGGAGAAAGAATCTCCCTGGCTGGACTGTGGTCATGGAGACAGCGGAACTCAGCTGTGGAAGGTGACATTGTGTGTGTGTGCGCGTGTGTGCACGTGCATGCATGCCCAGGGGTGGATGGGTGGGGACTGGAGGGGTGTAGTTCTCAAAGAAAGAAAGAAAGGGTCTCTTCATGGGCCAGTTAATCCTCCCCAAAGGGTGAGCCCAGAAAACCTGCATGTTGTAAGCTTTTGTGATGACTCTGATACACACTGCTGGAGCCCACGCCAGATGCCTCGCATCCTTTCACTGTATCGGTGCGTTGTCCACCCTGCCCAAGGCTTCTGTGTGCCTTTGCTCCTAAATGGTCACAAGTGTAAAGAGCCAGAAGGATCTGGGAGTTCTCTCTTCCTCCAGGGTGGTCCATAAACAGAAAGTGTCAACTGCTGGTGAGGGAGTCTGAAAGCCCAGCCACCTTACCTTGGAGTGGGGACACACCCTGAGGCGTAATTCACCCCCCAGAGATCCCCTGGGGGGTCAGGCTGAGAAGGGGACTTGGCCTGAGATGGTCCTTTTCTTGGGTTCTTCCTCTTCTCTGTCTGTCATCCCCAGCTTCCTGGCTTCCCTGGGAACACCTCCTTAATAAATCACTTACACATGAATCCTGCTCTCAGGGCCTGTTTCTGGAGCTCAATTTAAAACAATCCCATGGATCAAAAACTGAGTCTGAACTCGTTTGTGAGCCATTCACGGATGTTACCTGTGTCCATGGGAAACGCGTTCTTTCCATCCTCTGGGGTTTGGTTTTGTTTCTCACCCCTGCATTCTTCAGGGGGTCCCACCCACTGAGAGAGGCTGCTGGGGAGCCCAATCTCTCTGCCTTCAGAAAATGATCTTCTTTCAAAGAAAACAAGGAGGACAGCCACACCACTCCTTAAAAAAAAAAGAAAGAAAAGGAGGTTGGTCTGGTATGTGACCCGATCTTCTTTGCTGGCCCCCTTCCCTCACCAGCTGGGAGAGCAGTTTTAACTTTCAGAAAAATAGACTCTTCCTGCCAAGTCCAGCTGCCTGTCTGAAAGCTAAACATGGGGAGGCCGGCAACTGGAGGCAGGATAAGAGGTGACATTTTTAGGACAAGCTGCCACCTTAGCTGATTCTCACAAAGTGATACTCCTGATGCCTGTTGTGGGGGTGGCTGCTGCTGGTTAGGAGGACAGGCACTGTGAGTGGATTTCGATGAGAAGCGATCTTACGTGAAGAGATCACACAGGGCTGGCTGTGCCCTTGAAGCCAACCAAGGCACTCCTTTGGGCCAGTCTCAATGCCAGGCAGATGAGACAGTCCCTGCTACTGCTGCTGCTGCTGCTGCTGCTAAGTCACTTCAGTCGTGTCCGACTCTGTGTGACCCCATAGACGGAAGCCCACCAGGATCCCCCTTCCCTGGGATTCTCCAGGCAAGAACACTGGAGTGGGTTGCCATTTCCTTCTCCAATGTGTGAAAGTGAAAAGTGAAAGTGAAGTCGCTCAGCTGCATCCGACCCCTAGCGACCCCAGGGACTGCAGCCTACCAGGCTCCTCCATCCATGGGATTTTCTAGGCAAGAGTACTGGACTGGCTTGCCATTGCCTTCTCTGAGACAGTCCTTGGTGTGGCAGAATTGGGCTGTCTCTTCTTCCTATCGTCACCTCAAAATATTCTGGCCACCTTAGTTTGGCGCTGAAGACTCAAATCCCTATTGCACAAATTCACCTCTTTGGGTGAAAGCCTGTCTGTGATTGAAATGTAAACCTTTTGAGAGAGAGAACACATTTCCCTGTTGCATTTACCAGGACTTTTGGGGTTGCAAGTGACAGAAATCTGACTTGAAATGACATAAACATAAAGTAGGGTTTAATTGACTCAGGAATCTAACCTGATTACAGAGCCAGTTAAACCAAGCTTTAGAGGGCTTTCCTAGTGGCTCAGGTGTAAAGAATCCACTTGCCAACGCAGGGGACGTGGGTTTGATCCCTGGGTCGGGAAGATCCCCTGGAGAAGGAAATGACAACCCACTCTGGTATTCTTGCCTGGGAAAACCCATAGACAGAGGAGCCTGGCAGGTCTCAAACAGCCAGACTCAATTCAGGGACTAACCAACAACAATCAGGGTAGCCTGTAAGCACAGATGAACCAGATGCCAAAATAATGTCATCAGAAATCTGTTTTTCTATTTGTCAGCTTTGCTTTCCTCTGTGTTAGCTTCATTCCCAGATGGCCTCAGACTCTCCCTCCTACTCTCTTGGCAACCCCTGTCACCCCAGCCCAGATCTCAGGACTGCTCCTCATTGGCTTAAAGTGAGTCACGTAATCCCCAAGAACCAACTGCTGTAACTCTGACGGATAAGCCTTAGCCATGTGCCGATGGCTGCGGTGGGGAAGAGGGTTCAGCCCCACTCAGAGTAGGAGAGAGTGGTTCAGTAAACTTCAGTAAACTTGATCTTACCAGAGAACAAGAAATGGGTAAGACAAAGACAAAAGCAACACCATCTACCACACTTATGATGAGTTTTCATATTCTGAGCATAATAACAAGCAGAGAGCAGCTACCTACAGGATGAGACACGGCAGGGGCTGTAGACACAAGCCTAGAGTAAAGGGCACCATGGTGGGAAACCAGACAGGCATGGGGGGCACACAGTAGGGCTCCTTGAGGACACACAGGACAACCAGGGGCTCTGAGATTTTAACGGTACACTCTTAGAGGCTGAGAAAATGTCAAGACCACACAGAAAGCAGCAGTGGAAATGCAGGTAGCTTGACAGGTAAATGGGCAGGCGGCCAGCACTACAGCTCACAATTCATACCAATAGGCTTCCCCTGAGGAACATGCTCCCCTTTATTTGCTAACGATGATATGACTGTGGATGAAGTGAACACACAATTATTGTCTAAACATGGACCTTTTAGAAAGAAGAGGGCACTCTTAATAATTACACCAGGAAGACTGTAATAAATTAAGACTGGCTTGGGAGAACTAGGGCATAGGGTCACCCTAACTGGAGCTACTAACAGTAGAGCTTGGCTTTATTCTAATAGTGATGATGGATATGCATGGATTCATCCACAGCCCCTCAGCCCCCCACATCATTCTATTATGGGTTTCAGGATAACCAGTGGGGATGTATCTGCTGGCCTTCATCTTTGTAGCCCTGTTCTCTACCCAACCAGACACAGTACAGGGACAGGACAAAAGACACAGCTTAAATAATTAAAATTAAAATCAAAGAGCTAAATGTAAGACCAGAAACTATAAAACTCCTAGAGGAGAATGTAGGCAAAACACTCTCTGACATAAATCACAGCAGGATCCTCCAAGACCCACCTCCCAGAATATTGGAAATAAAAGCAAAAATAAACAAATGGGACCTAATTAAAATCAAAAGCTTCTGCACAGCAAAGGAAACTATAAGCAAGGTGAAAAGACAGCCTTCAGAATGGGAGAAAATAATAGCAAATGAAGCAACTGATAAAGGATTAATCTCCAAAATATACAAGCAGCTCCTGCAGCTCAATTCCAGAAAAATAAATGACCCAATCAAAAAACGGGCCAAAGAACTAAACAGACATTTCTCCAAAGAAGACATAAAGATGGCTAACAAACACATGAAAAAATGCTCAACATCCCTCATAATCAGAGAAATGCAAATCAAAACCACAATGAGATACCATTTCACACCAGTCAGAATGGCTGCTGTCCAAAAGTCTACATGCAATAAATGCTGGAGAGGGTGTGGAGAGAAGGGAACCCTCTTACACTGTTGGTGGGAATGCAAACTAGTACAGCCACTATGGAGAACAGTGTGGAGATTCCTCAAAAAACTGGACATAGAACTGCCATATGATCCAGCAATCGCACTCCTGGGCATACACACCAAGGAAACCAGAATTGAAAGAGACACGTGTACTCCAATGTTCACTGCAGCACTGTTTATAATAGCCAGGACATGGAAGGCAACCTAGATGTCCATCGGCAGATGAATGGATAAGAAAGCTTTGGTACATATACACAATGGAGTATTACTTAGCCATTAAAAAGAATGCATTTGAACCAGTTCTAATGAGGTGGATGAAACTAGAGCCTATTATAAAGAGTGAAGTAAGCCAGAAAGGAAAACACCAATACAATATACTAACGCATATGTATGGAATTTAGAAAGATGCAAATGATAACCCTGTATACGAGACAGCAAAAGAGACTCAGATGTATAGAACAATCTTTGGGACTCTGTGGGAGAGGGTGAGGGTGGGATGGCTTGGGAGAATGTCATTGAAACGTGTATATTATCATATGTGAAACGAATCGCCAGTTCAGGGTCGATGCATGTTACAGGATGCTCGGGGCTGGTATGCGGGGATGACCCAGAGGGAGGATAAGGGGAGGAGGGAGGTGGGAGGGGGGTTCGGGAGGGGGAACTCATGTACACCCGGGCTGGATTCATGTCAATGTATGGCAAAACCAACCAATATAATATTGTAAAATAATTAGCCTCCAATAAAAATAAAAATTAAAAAAAATTTAATAAAATAAAATCAAACCAGCAATTAACTAAGCAAGGCAGTATGTCAGACTGGTTAACGGACTTCACTTTGAGGTTTAGATCTCAGTTATGTGGCTTAGGCAAGATTCTGGGGGGCTCGATTCCTGATCTGTAAAATGGAGACAAGAGCACACACTGAGCTTTTCTTTGTTTTTTGGGTTGGCACTAATCTTTATGTGGATTATTTAATTCGGTTATCATTACAAACTTACAAGGCAGGTACTATTGTTATCTCCTTTTGGCAGACCAAGGCACTGAAGCTCAGGGAGCTTAAGAACTTACTCCAGGTCACACAATTAATAAATATGTATCTGGTGGTGGTTTTGGTGATTAAATGAGACAAAGCTTATTAAAAACTTTGCATATTGATTGAATGCCAAGAGAAATCCCTGGATAAATGTTAGCCCTTCATGATGATAATTTAATATTTCAGTATTATTGCTATCTTACATTTATAATTTGGAAGGCACTAATCTGGATCATATTTCTAACCAGCCATATCCTAAGAGGACATTATTGTTGATGCGAACCATCTCTGAGAGACCCAAGAATCTGAAACATCCAGGCACTTTGCGCTGCAGCTGGGAAAAGAAAATATTCGCATGTATCCTTAAACCCAGACAGTTATTTAAAAAAATAAAAATAAAGCAAGTATCCTCGGTGGACAGAAAGCAGCAGATTGGGGTGGGGAGGGAGAGAGAGAATAGTTGTTTAATCATCTGTCCCATACCTCCTAAGAGGAGGCTTGTGTGCTAGGAATGCATAATCAGGCAACATGGGCCATTCTGCCCCCAAGAGCTGCTCACTGTCTCCAGAAAAGCCATTAGCATTGCAAAGGACCTGTTTAACAGGCACCCAGGGAGATTTGTCTCCAATCCTTGCAAAGGTCCTGTGGCCAGATGAGATCATCTGAGCCACCTCCCTCAACCCCTGAGTCATGCCCAGGCAGAGGGCACAGGAGAAACACTCAGCCACTGAGAGATACTACCAGCCTGTCGTCCATCTACCAGAGAAGCAACACCTTGGGGGTTAAGACCAGGGCTTCATACACAGGAACACTCCTATTCGTTTCTGGATCAAATGGATGGTGTGACCTTGGGCAAGTGAGTTAACTAGCTCTTTGAGCCTTGGTTTCCAAGTTGGTAAAATAGGGATAATAGAACCTTCCTCATATCTTGAAAGAAACAATGTATTTAAATTGTTATGTTGTATATCTGAACCTAATATTGTAAGTTATTGATAGTATACCTCAGTCAAAGAAAAAGCAACGTATATTGTATGCTTAGCGGAATGCCTGACACCTAGTAGAGTTTCATAAATATTAACTATTGTTAATATTAAGTATTCATTGAAAACATTACTGTGTTAAGAAGTGTGAACACAGAAATATAAAGACCGTGACCTCTACAGCTTATGGGCACAAACGGGGAGACAAGACTAACCACATAGGAACTTCCTTGGTGGTCCAGTGGTTAAGAATTCACCTTGCAATGCAGGGGACGTGGGTTTGATACCTTGCCAGGGAACTAAGATCCCACATGCTGCAGAGCAATGAAGACAGAACACTGCAACTACTGAAGCCTGTGCGCCCCGGAGCCCCCATGACAGCTACAGAGCCCATGGGCCGCAACGAGAAATTCCACATGACTCAAAAAGGATCCTGCGTGCTGCAGCTAAGACCTGAGAAAGACAAATAAATTGGAAAAAAAAAAAAAAGACTAGCCACATAAAATGATTGGCCATCCAGTGGGTGGTGTGATGGGGGTTCAGAGAAGAGAGAGGTGTAGGCTGGACATACCCAGGAGGTAAGCGATGAGGACGGTTGGTAGAAAAAGCTCAATTGAAGCTAGAATGGGCCTGGAAGAGAGGCGTGCCGAGGAAACAGGCAGGTGGCACCCCAGAAGGAAACAGGATCTGCTGTCCCCTCACCTGACCCACCCCAGCTGAGAGCCAGAAGCTGGTCTCAATGGTGAGGCCGGCCCCTCACAGGAGTCACACGTCCACCTCCCACCACTCAAGGCTTCTTCAGATCATGCGCCTCTAAGAACCAGCATACTCTGGGATGCCAGCCGAGTATAGGTTTCTCTACAGCAACATTGCATACAACAAACAAAAGACATTGCAAATTTCTAATGGGAATCGCTCCTTCATTTCCAATTGATGAAATTGGTGAAAACTCTTAAGTGTGCTGGTAAGATTGAACTGTTTGGGCTTTCACTGTTTTCTGGCTTTCCAGTTCCTACCTCCTGTATCTGAAGTTATTCTACTGGGGGCTAGATTCAGGTAATTGTTAAAACTATCTAGTCACACGTCAAAGAAAATTCTTTGTTTTAGCATTGCATTGTAAGGTCAGAGTATTTTGCAATTATAGTCCTAAAGAGTTCTTGCTGTCTCTAATCAGCTTAGGCTGAATTTTATCTGGGAAGGATTTTTTCCTTTATTTGCCCAATTTTGCAGCACTTCTTAATCAGAGCACTCTGTCTCCCATTTGCCTCTTTTCTCTCCTAGTCAGTGATGGGAGATGAGAATGAGTTGTGGTATTTCGTCCTCTTGATGAGAAAAGTAAATTCCAGATGGGATTCAAGCTCCAAATGGTCCTCTTTTGGGGCAGGAATCCAAGTGCCATGTTTCCTAGGTGATGATGTTGAATAATAAGCTCTCTGGCTTCATAAATACTTTATAAAAAGTATACAGTAATACCCTAATATTAACGATAATTATTACTGGACGTGTGTCATTTTCAGCATTCACTGCAAGTTCCACAGAGTTGCACCTGAGTTCCTGGGCACTGAAGCTGGTAGGGTCAGGGTAGCTGGGACACAGTGCTACAATAAATGCTATGGTCACTGTGTCCCAAATGTCTAGTTGCATTTTGTACTTAATAATATTTGTCTACCCAGAGGGTAGCAACCCCCTCCAGAATTCCTGCCTGGAGAATCCCCATGGACAGAGGAGCCTGGCAGGCTACAGTCCATAGTGTTGCAAAGAGTCAGATGCGACTGAGCATGAACATATGCACCCAGAGGGCAATAGAATGTTTGTTCCTGGCCCATGAAGCCATTGATATTTTAATTTTTTTCCCAGGGAAATATTAGCCTGAGGATCTGGAACCATTGCTTCATTTCCTGGCTTTATAAGAATTTTGCTTGACCTATTTTTTGTGAATGTAAATTAACCCTGGTCCTAGAATTTTTTTCAAGCAAAAATGATAAATGAAAGTTTTTAACTTCTGCATAGTTTCCATTCGCCTCAGTCAATTATAGCTACTCAAATGATTAGCTCCGGAAATGCTGATTTGGTTCTTTTTTTTTTAAACCCCCACACAGGGCTCTTAGCTCCCTGAGCAGGGATCAAACCCGTGTCCCCTGCAGTGGAAGCACAGAGTCCTAACCACTGGACCTCCAGGGACTTCCCTGTAAATGACGTTTTAACGGATACAAGGGCTTCACAGGTCCAGCTTGTTTAGGTCCACGCCTCTGAAAGGAAAGGTTTCCTTCCTTCTTCTTGTAGGTGGATTGTTGGGCAGATCCGTCATTCTTCATCAGATTATCAGTAACACATGAGGCCCTTTCAGCAGGACAGTGTTTCAGTTGTGTGATAGTTGTGATGACACAGAGCAGTACAATCCTCCCATCTTGGTGTTTAATTTTGTAAATGGAAGATTAAAACATCCTCCCAAAGACTGAGGCTGAGGAGGACACTAAAAATCTGATCCTTACAAGATGAGATTGCAAAGTTGAATCTACTCTTGGGTGTGCCCATTAAGGAGGAAATGGCTCAGACTCAAAGTTCTTTCTTGTGCCTGCTTGGCCCAAAGATGCAGTTTGAAAAGAAGGGCTGGACAGGAATGGGCGGGTGATGATGTCAAAGGACAAGAAGAAACACGGTATTAACCAATAAAGCAAAGTTTGAACTCTGCTGTTGGCAAGTTAGGACACTATGCCTTCCTTCTTAAAACTGGAGACCGCTTTTTCCAAAAATAAACATTTGTCCCGTGATGAACAGGGCTTCCCTGGCAACTCAGTGGTAAAGAATCCACCTGCAAGGCAGGAAACTCAGGTTTGATCTCTGGGTTGGGAAGATCCCTGGGGGGAAGGAAAGGGTAACCCACTTCAGCATTCTTGCCTGGGAAATCCCATGAACAGAGGAGCCTGGCGGGCTAAAGCCCAAGGGGTGGCAAAGAGTCAGACAAGACTGAGCAACTAAACAACAACCCTTAATAAACGTTGGGTTTGATTCAACTGTTATCTACACGTTTACCCAAAGGAGAATCTATCTCTAAGAGCAGCAGTCCCCAACCTTTTGGCACCAGGGACTGGTTTCATAGAAAATGATTTTTCCACAGACTAGGGCTGGGGCGGGGTGGGGGTGGGGTTGATGGTTCCAGGGATGATTTAAGCTCATAACATTTATCGTGCACATTATTTCTATTATTGTTATATTGTGATATATGATGACATAATTACACAACTCACCATAATGCAGAATAAGTGGGCGCCCTGAGTTTGTTTTCCTGCAACTATAGGGTCCCACCTGGAGGCAATGGGGGGCGGCTGTAAATACAGATGAAGCTTCCCTCCCTGGCCCACCGCTCACTTTCTGCTGTGCAGCCCCCTTCCTGACAGGACAGGGACCTGTGTGGGTCCATGGCCCGGGGGTTGGAGACCATGGTCTCAGAGGACCGGCTAAGAGAGCCCACCCTGCCCTGGACTCGGCGCGGGGCGGCCCATCGGCTCAGCCAGCAGGTCTGCAGGTCCCGCAGAGGTGAAGGCGGGGCCGACTGCACCTCGATGCCCTTGAGGAATAACTGAATATTTCAGCCCCGAGGAAACGCACTACCCGGGAACAGGAGGCGTGGTGCTCGGTCAGTTTCTGCGGGTGGAAAAGGGTCCCCTCACTGGTAGGTGAAGGATGCTCGGAGAAGCAGGGGGTGTAACCCGGCTCCCCCCTAATCAGAAGCCTGGAATTGTGTCCCCCCCACCGCCCAGGGCCCTTCCTGTAAGGATCTGATGCCTCGGGTGTTTTCCCACGACGCAGGGCGGCGCCTTTGTTTCGCGCGCAGCGTGGCCTCCGGCTCCGCGGCTCCCCGGCTTCAGCCAGCGCTGGGGTCGCACCTGCAGGCCGCCGGCCGCTGGCGCGGAGGCCGGGCGACAGGTGCCCGGTGCCCCGCGGAGGAGCCGGGGACGACGCGGGCGAGCTGCCGAGGGACGGCTGAACCCCTCTCTTCCCACAAACACCAGAGGAAGAGGATTCTGGCAAGAGGGACAGCTTGAGGTCCTCTGAAGCCACCTCGGAGCCCGCGACGCGCAGGCCTCGGGCCGCGTCCAGAAACCGGCCGGAGAGAGCGGTCCCGCGCGCCGCGGGGTTGGGACGCGCTCCTCCTCCGCCACCTATCGGTGACCGCGGCTCATTGCAGTTCCCAAAGCTAACCTCGACTCCCCTATATCAAGAGGACCAACGCAGGATGAGGACCCAGCCAGGAAAACTGGAACCAATCAAGGCACATTTTTCTGCCTTCGGATTAATATAGATTTATTGAGTTCTCGGGAGGAAATACATATTCTTAAAATCTATATGGTCTATGATACTGGATAAATTAATTGCTTTGGCAGCTGATTTTCAAAATAATCATATACGGGGGTAAGAGGTAGGCAGAGTTTTATCGTCTTTCTTACAATTAGGTTAATGCTTTAGAATACATATGTGTATTACGTGTTCTTTGTTGTTGCTGTTTTTCAGAAAAAATGAAGGGATGTTAAAAAGAGAAACAGTGTAATAACACTTGCAAGCAAGAAAGTGGGTAATGTGTGCAGAATTAACGTTAGAGAGCTCCGTGGGGAACGAATTAGTGCAAGCATAGCGTGAGAGATTGTCCATATGTTGTAGGGGTCTGTTCCTTAGCTGGCAGAATGATGAGGTGCTATCAAAAGCCAAACTGTTCATATCCTTCAAGTCAGCAATCCAACTTCAAGAATTCTATCCCAAGAAAAGAATCCAAAAATGTGAAAAAAGTAAAATGGATGAGAGTCTTCATAAGATTAGATAATGTTCAGCAAGAGAAGAGTTAGTTCTTGTTCATTCAGAATATGGAATATTGCAGACATTAAAATTACTTTAACACATAGCAAAGTGAAAAATGTATACCCAATAAAATAGAAATATTGAATAAAGCTGGAAAAAATATTTAAAATAGTAGAACTGAGTTAGAGGGTATATTTAGAGTCTACAATACTATGTATACTAATGTTCGTTTTTCTAATTACATGATAAATACAGGAATGCTTTCTTGTTAATACATTTAAACTACACAAAAGTATATTAATCAAGAAATGAAGGATCCTGTTACCTGCCTTCTCCTAGCTTGTCTGCTCCCTGTTAATAGACTGATGTAAAGCTCTCCAAATCTTCATTAGAGTCACACACACACACATACACACACACACATTCAGGTACACATTACTATATGTAGTGGTTTCTTTTAAGAAATTTTTTTTTTTGCCACGTGACTTGTGGGATCTTTGATCCCCGACCAGGGATCAAACCCGTACCTCCTGCAGTGAAGCACAGAGTTCTAACCCCTGGACAACAAGGGAATTCCCTGTAGTGCTATTTTAACACAAAACTCATAATATTGTATTCTTTGCAAGTTGATTCTTTTTAAAATCTCTATCATAAGTCTTTCTGAATCAATAATATATCTTTACCTCATTGTTTTTAACCACTATTAGTATGACTTACTCTGATACATTTGATTATGTCACAATTGATACTTGTTTCTTCTCATTTTTAAAATGTTAAATAATTTTTCAAATAAGCCTTTTTGTAAACTTATCCTGGTATACCTTATTAATGAATTTAAGCTTCTTCTAATTCATTCATTGGCCACTTGTATATCCTTAGAAAATTTCCTATTTATATTTCTTGCAAGTATTTCTATTTCATTGTTTACATTTTAATAATTTATTTGTTTGGGTTCTTTATGAATTTTAGATTTTTATTGGGATTTAACTGAATTTAGAGATTTGTACAACATAAAATATTTCCACCTGGAAAATAATATACTTCCCCATTTGTTCTAGTTTTGTTTTATATCCCTTGACAAAATCTTACTGTTTTCTTTAGATCTTATTCACTTTTTGTTGGAATTTATATTACAGTAGGAAGACATTTTCAATGGCTATTTATAGAAGTGAAATCATTTTAAAATAAAATAATTACCAGATCCAGTTGAAATCACAGCAGTTTCTTAAAGCTATAATGATCTGTCAAATAACTCAAAGAAGTACAATTATTAGCCTACAATTTACTTGTAAAGAAGGGACATCAATTAACAGGTTTTTTTCGTGTCTTAACACACATCCTTTCTTTGGCAAGTTACTTATTACCTGGCAGTAAACAAGGAGGCCAGGTGGGTATCCAGCCTCGAGCAGCTGGCTCATCAAGGAAAATAATTATAGTTACTTACTGGTCCTTCAAAATCTGTATGTGTTTAAACTGTGATGTCTTCAGGACAGGATGTCTCTGCCACGTCTATATGTATCCTTTCTTCTGCACGTCCGCCTGCATCAGGCCAGGTCTCAACATTCCCTCACTAGAATGTCCCACATCCTTAACAGATGTTGAAATTAAGTTGTCGATAGTAAATTTTTTCAAAATCAAGTTGGAGCATGATAAACTGATCTTAAAATTCTGAAGAGAAGATGTATAAGAATAAGCTTGACTGTGTTTTTTTGGCTTATCGTTTACTTACTGAGAAGGGTGCTTTCAATTATCTTTGAGTTGAATTTATGTATTTCTTCTTTTAGTTATGTCATTCTTTTATACATTTTGAGGTTTTTATTATGTGCATATACAAATTTTTATAGCTTCCTAATTCACTAAAACTTGTAACATTATGAGGTATTCATTCTTGTCTGATGTTAAGAAACCTCCGTTCTGTTCCGTTGCTCAGTCGTGTGCGACTCTATGCGACCCCGTGGACTGTAGCCTATCAGGCTTCTCCGTCCATGGGATTCTCCAGGCAAGAATACTGGAGTAGGTTACCGTTTCCTTCTCCAGGGGATCTTCCTACGCCATCTTTTTTATGAGAATTTTCATGGTATGTATTTCCTCTGTTTTTTTCTTTCAAGCTTTTAGTATACTTATCTTTTAAGTATATGTCTTGTTAGCAGAGTGTTTTTTCGAATCCAGTCTGTCAATCTGTCTTTTAATGACAGCATTTAATTCATTTACATTTAATGCAATTATTGATATAATCTACTATCTTGATTTTTGCTTTTGATTGCCCCATTTATGTTACTTTTCCTTTAATTGATTTCTTTCACAGGTGATTTTTTAAATGATTTCATTTTTCCTTTACAACCTTTGTGGGTATGCATTCTTTTATAGTTTCTTAAATGATTGCCCTGATTACCCCAGAGATTACAAAATGTCTTCAAGTGCATGTCAGTTATCAACTTATTGACTCTCAACTTCAAGTCCACTGTTTATTGCCAGCTATACAAAAAAGAATGATTTCTCCTTTGCTAGGTTTCCCTGGTAGCTCAATGGTAAAGAATCCACCTACCAGTGCAGGATATGTGGGTTCTATCCCTGGGTAGAAAATTTGGAAATTACAGGCCAAACCAAGAATAAATTGGACAGTAACTCCAAGATAACAAGTCCCCCTCCCACCCATTTAGGAAACCCTTATCACTCATCCAGAGAAGGTGATGGCACCCCACTCCAGTACTCTTGCCTGGAAAATCCCATGGATGGAGGAGCCTGGTAGGCTACAGTCCATGGGGTCGCTAAGAGTCGGACACGACTGAGCAACTTCACTTTATCCCTGGGTCGGGAAGATACTCTCAAGAAGGAAATGGCAACCCGCTCCAATATTCTTGCCTGGAAATTCCTATGGACAGAGGAACCTGGCAGGCTACAGTCCATTGGGTCACAAAAGTCTGGACACAACTTAGCAACGAAACAACAGCTAGTATGAAGTTAAGCTTTGTCTGTAGAGGGCACTAGAGGAGCACTAGAGAAGGAAGTGGTTTCTGTTCTGTTTCTTCAGTTGGGCTCCTGAAATATGAGATGAGCAACAGCTCCCAGCTGCTAGCTGTTCCCCTGCTGCTGCTGCTGCTGCTAAGTCGCTTCAGTCGTGTCCGACTCTGTGCGACCCCGTAGACGGCAGCCCACCAGGCTCCCCCGTCCCTGGGATTCTCCAGGCAAGAATACTGGAATGGGTTGCCATTTCCTTCCCCAACGCATGAAAGTGAAAATTCAAAGTGAAGTCACTCGGTCATGTCCGACTCCTAGCGACCCCATGGACTGCAGCCTACCAGGCTTCTCCATCCATGGGATTTTCCAGGCAAGAGTGCTGGAGTGGGTTGCCATTGCCTTCTCCAAGCTGTTACCCTAGTACCCTCTAAAGTGGCTTTAGGATTGTGCAGTCTGTAAGTCACCTCCTTAAAGATGGCTTTCCCAGCATCCCCTTGAATGGCTCTGAGCTTGTTTCAAGGCATTCGGCTTGTTAGCCTTTCTTGGCAGGAACAGATGCGTATCCATTCAGTTCAGTTCAGTCACTCAGTCGTGTCCAATTCTTTGCGACCCCATGAATCACAGCACACCAGGCCTCCCTGTCCATCACCAACTCCTGGAGTCCACCCAAACCCATGTCCATTGAGTTGGTGATGCCATCCAACCATCTCATCCTCTGTCGTCCCCTTCTCCTCCTGCCCTCTCCATAGCATAAAGAAAACCAGCCCCTAAGGCCAAGATTACCTCTGTGGGTTTCTGTTTTCTCCTGATGTTGATAGCAGTGGAGATGGTGGAAAGGGGTTATACTCCGGGTATTATTTTGAAAGTAAAGGTGATGGGATCTGCTGATACAGTGGATGTTAGGGCAAAGTATAAAGAATGATTTCATAGTTTGGAAGTCATGGAAATGAGATCTGAGTTTTGAGAGAGGGAAAGAGGGCAGGTAGTGTAGAAAAATGACAGAAGGGGGTGATGTGGACACAGGTAGAAAAGAATTGAAGATGACTAAGAAGAACACTGAGGACACGCAGGGTCAATGGACTAAAGGTCTTGGTAATATCAAAGAATTGCTGGAGTCAGGGTATCAGAAGATGATAACTAGGAAGACACCACAAAAATAAAGATAGGTTCAGTGGTAAGAAAACATCCATATTTTAAAATAGTCTTTTATTTGCTCATCATACATATTTTATCATATGTTCATATACTGATACACATTACACTTATTTTTCAATAATAATTGAATAATTTAATATATAGCATAAATCACAAAACATAGGTAGAATGTATGAAGTGAATCAGAGACATCAAATATCATATTATTATCTTTGTAAGAAGTAGATAATTAATGAGATTTAAGGAGAATCTTCAATCTTAATCTTCAGAATTAAAGAGGTAGTATACACAATTAGGAAATCAGTTTTGATGGTCAGATCAATGAGAGGTTTGTGTGTACTGGAAACATCAATATGTAAAATAGAAACATAGTCAATAATCACATATTCCTAGAGACAGTGTGATAATCACAGGAAAATCATCAAAAACTACAGACGTTAACAGAAACAGATAAATTAGTTGTGGTTTTTAACCTTTGCAACAGTGTTTTCAAGTGTTCAGAAGAGGACTTCTTAATTTTTTCAAGATACAGGTCTTGATTATTAATGTTGATTATTCTATTGACCTTGAAAGATTTTTGTCTATAGGACTCACTTTATCATTAGCTAGTGTTCATATTTTTCATTCAAAGATACCACTATTTGTTAGAATCTATAATCTACATTAAGTCATAAATTTTATCAGTGAATCAAAATTATTTCAGTCCCAATGAAATATTACATCTTGGGTAGCCTCTGCAGCCTTGTTTTGGTAAATATATGATTTCAAGGAAACTTTTTCAAAAACTGAAAACAGCTCATGAACGCTTCTTACTCAGTTATATTCATGGACTCTATCTGGGGAATCAGTCTATTAAGGAACAAAATGTCTACGTTTACAATCTTTTTAGTTTCCATTTTAGCCTTTTCTCTTTCTTATTTTCTTGTTACAGCCCCTCATTTTTCAATTTCTCTCCTTTCTTCTCTTCTTCTAGCCCAACGTCTGCTCCCCCACCCTTTTCTTTTCCTTGTCTTCTAGGAAAACTTTTCTCCTCCTGTTCTACTTCTTCTGTGCTTGGATTAACATCTCCTGTTGTCTTGTTTTCCATAGAGAATTTGTTCCTATTGCATTCATGGGTTCTTTTACAGAAAATTACGGACAGAATAATGAAAATATTAATAATCTGCCTATGTAGTGATCCAAAAACATAAGATATGTGACCATTTCACAAACACAACATTTGATTTTCCACTGCTGATGTCAGTAAGGCATAGTCTCTTTGGTATAAGCTTCATGTTCAAGATGCAGCATCAATGAATACTTGAATTTTGCATGTAGCTTAGTATCCCTGTAAATTAAAGATATTACTAATGAATAGCAGTATGAAACTCTTTTCAATATTTTTTCATTTTTTATTGCACTGAGGTGAATTTTTATTATTAGTCTTTAGTTCAGGTTATATAGTCTATGGTGCTTTAAGGTAAGTGAGACTGTAAAGCTGGGCTGTAAACTGAAATGACTCTCCTCCCAACTTTTTATAGCTTCACCCTATGAGTGGTTATAGGTCCCATGATTTTCCTGTTTCTTTCATAAGTTTATTATGGTCAATGTTTATTGTACACTTACCATGTGTCACTCACTCTTCTAGAAGGGCCTGAAGAATATGACATAACCCCATGAGGTAGGTACTATTATTATATTCACTTCATAGATGAAAATCTGAGACACAGATTCCCCAAAGGTCACAAAGTAGGTGACAGAACCAAGATTTTAACTTAAGAGGTCAGTTTCCAAGTCTGAAGTGTTAACCACCATACAACCTGCTTTCTTGATAAGGCAACTTGGAAATGCACGCATTGACCTCCCAACAGCTGAGATCTTCATCTCTGCTCCCTTTCATTATACAGATGTCCTTTCACCTATCTTTATTCAGATCTGCTCCATCAGCAAGACCTTGGACTTGGCAATCCCTCATTCAGCTGCCTCCTTATCTTTAATGCCTCCCACTTTTTCACAACTACAGAACCTCCTCAGCATCCCCATTGACCCTCCTGACTGGTCTCCCAGGGCCACTCATGCCTCATTCCTGCTTTCCCTTCCTTCTCTGCCACACCAGGAGGACCTGCCATCGCTCTGATTCATCTTGTATTTTCCTACCTTTTAACTTCACTCAATCCTTCAGTCTGGATTATTCTATCATCTCTCCCTCCATTTCAGCTTATTAAAAATATTCCCCAACCTTCAAATGCCAAAATCAGATGTGATGGGATGTGTCTCCAGATCCACAAGCTGCTTTACCTGGGAGATCTCAGGTCCTCTCTACCCACAGTACATCAGGAAGGACTTCCAGTCGGGCGGTGTTAGGGGAAGTTTTATTTGAAAATGGTTCCAAAACCTGTAAAAGAGATAAAGCAGAAAAATATGTTTTGGAAATGTCCATGCCCGTTGTTTTGCCAAGATCTGTCTGGTACCTGGTACTCTGCTCTCCCTGAGACAGCATTTCTTGTACTGTTTAAGATATTCATGTAGTTTCACATTTCTAGTACGTTGAATGCAGTCTCTTAAAACGTGACAACTGTGTCTTATTTTTATTTGTCTGTGATAGGCCTTGCTTTAAGGAATTTTAATATGTAAAATATAGATTTGTATTCTAACAAAAGCATTAGGACCCAGTATTGGTGAGGGTGCAGCTAAGCGGGCTGGTACAATATTTCTGGGAAGGTGAGCTGGCTTCCTCAGAACAATCTGGCAGATGCATCAAAAGTCTACACGCTGTGTGTGTGTTGGATACTAGCAGCTCCACTCCTAGGAATTTATCCTAAGAAACCACTATGAAAGTATGCACGACATATCAATAAGTTTATTTGCCAAAACGTCATTTCAAATAGTGAAAAGTTAGAAACTTACAGGGTGCATCAAAGATTGCTCAGTAAACACATAGGTACAAAAGTGTATATAGTACTGTCCCATTTTTATTAAAAAGAAAAGGGCCTGTGATGAAAGATTAACTAGATGTGTGTATGTTAGTCGTTCAATCGTGTCTGACTGTGACCCCATGGACCATAGCCCGCCAGGCTCCTCTGTCCATGGAATTCTCCAGGCAAGAGTACTGGAGTGGTTTGCCATTTCCTTTTCCAAAAGGAACTAGATACCAAAATACAAATTGCGTCTCTGGATGGTGGGGTCATTTGTTGTTTTAACTGTTTTTTTGTTTTGGAGCGTTGTTTTTTTTTTTAATTTAAAAAACATTTTTTTAATTTTATGCAGTAGATATGTATGGGTTCTATGACCAGAAAAATATTCAATAAACTCATAAATCCCATTTTGAGAACAACAAAGATAAATTGGGCTGTGACTGCTTTCCAAGATTTATTACGGAATTCTCTTACATTTACACTTCTCTTATATTTATGACCTGTGTTATCAAAACAGAATAACAAAATAGTCTTCAGCATTAGTATCTCAGAAGCTTCCAAGTGAAAGTGAAACACTCTCAGTCGTGTTCGACTCTTTGCAACCCCATGGACTGTATAGTCCATGGAATTCTCCAGGCCAGAATACTGGAGTGGGTAGCCTTTCCCTTCTCTAGGGGATCTTCCCAACCCAAGATGGCATTATTTTTTTAAAGGAAAGTAACCTTCAAATCTCCCCCAAAGTTGCTACATTTTTTTCCAGAACAAGAAGTATAAGTGCTGCTGAAAATGAGCAAAACTTGGAATGTTTTTTAGCAGGTAAAATGTTTGAGGTTGATCTATGTGTTCCAACACTAGGGACCCCAAAGATAAATTAATGAGTAACAATGCAAATTATATATGTACTAGGATGACATTAAAAAACAACAGCAACAATAACTTCCCCTCCCCAACTATACGGGCCATTTTATTGAGAACAAATGAAGTTACTGAAGTGCTGATACACTCAGAAATAGGCCTGGGATGATACATGTTGTAGTTTGATCAAGTGTTACCCGGGAGAGTGGGTGGAGGGAATAGCAGAAAACAGATACAGTTTTCTGGGAGGTGTGGGTGGGGTAGGTTTATTTCTTTTTATTTTATATACTTCTACATTCTTTAAATATTTTAAAAATCATTTCAAAACATTCAAAAAGAAATAAAGAAAATTCAAGACATGCCTGTGCTCAAGGCAGAAACTAGATAGTAGGCTTTGCTTGTTTAAAATTAAATTCCTGAACTTTTCAGAAGGTCAGTGGTAATGATAAGAAAGTATTCTCCCTCTTGCTGTTTATTTTGTAAATATGAAGATAGCAAGTGGGCCTTCCTGACCCTTAACTCAGCTAGTCCAATGATAGTCTCGAAGACATATACAGTTTTGCAATGAGAAACTTGCACGGTTTAAAGTGTAAGCAGGTAGAGATTCAGAGGGCCATTCCCCTTAACCAACTAGCTCACCAAAGTCACGCTCAGAGCTGGGTGCTGACAAAAACTGTGACATGGGAAATGATTGTCTTCAATGATCAAGTGTTTGAACATAAACAGCCCCTCCTTGTTCCTGTCTCGGCCAGGCACACCCTTTCTCTCTTTCGTTTTCCTGTACCATGAACCACTTTCAAAAGAGACTGAAACATATTCGCATGAATGTAGAAACAATGACTCTTTAAAATGTTATTTTCCTAACCAGATTTGCTTTTCAACAGATTAACAAAGAAATAAAGCTCTGATGGTGGACTGGCTCACATCCATCAAAATCTGGGGGTAGAGACAGCCACTGACTCTGCTTATACACCCACAGCATCCTCTGCAGTGGCCTAGCACACAGCAGGCATTTGCAGACTTACAAATGATGGTATATGTCAGGATCCCGCTGAAGCCGGGTTTGGAATCCTATATATAGGTCATCCCAGAGCAGACCATTCTTCACCACGTGTCTGATGACGTCAACCCGGCTCCGAATCTGAAACAATAGGGAACAAATAGCAGGGGTGCCCCAGCCAGCACAGAGCATCGGTATCAACCCCTTGTGTCCCTGAAAGAGGCAGCTGTCTATAAGGCAGGGGTCTGAGAAGTCAAGGAGAAAAGCCTACTGAAGCAGACATCACAGGCGGAGGTGGGGAGAGGACATCTGAGTGCAGCAGAAATTGAGGGAAGGAAAACAGGAAGTGCATCCGGAGCTGGGGGAGCAGAGTGACAGAGAGCACAGGCAGAATCAGACTGCTGGGCTCAAATCCATGGTCTAGCTGTGTGATCCTGGCCACCATTCCGTGCCTCAGTTTCCTCATCTATAAAATGGAGATACTAGACCGTCCCTCAAGGGACCATGGTGAAGATTCACTGAGTCAATGTACATAAAATGTGTAAAACAAGGCCTGCCACTGAGCAAGAGTACCTTAATTCAGTGGCCAAGGCCCTTACCTTTCAAGAATCCCAACTCCTGACACAGGATCTGTTGACTAGTCAAAGATGCCCAGGGTTAGGAGACAAGCAGAGATGGTTTTGAGTCTCAGCTCAGCACTTACTAATCATGTGACCTTAACCTTGCTAAGCCTCGGTCTCCTGTGTTACTGTTGTGAGAAAAAAAGAGATATTTATGAAATAAAAATAAAGCATGAAGTAGTGTAAAGAGAAGTTACTAAGGTTGGACGTGGTTTTAACATTTCACTGGCATCCTTTTTCAGTATCTGGCATCATATTTTTTCTCCTGATAAATATGCTAATGCCATTAGAGGCAACTTTATCATAAATGACAGAATGATCATAAGATTGGCGTTTGGATTTATTTCTCTTTCCCACACCATTTCGACAAAACAATGACATCACTGTGAACTGAGAAGGTGAACACAGGTCAAAGGATCTCTTATTTTGCCAACAGAGACTCAGAAACATGACTGTGCAGCTTGTCAAGTTGAGGACTACCCAGCTAAGGTGCAATATCAAGATCGAATTCCTCGCAGTGGAGGAGAGAAGGTCTTTTGTGATCTTTCAAATTAGAGACGAGCACGTGGAAGAATCAGGCAGGCTTTGAGAAATGTTTGGACTATAAAATGGAAAGGTCTTGGTGGTTTGATTAGATCTGAGGATGAGGGAAAAGGAAAAAGGTGAAAAGCCCTGCTTCCAGCTGGAGTCACTGGCGGGTTGGGGAGAGGGAGAGGAGGTACTAATATTGCCAATGATCAGACAGAAAATGAGAAAGAACAGTTTTAAGAGAACGATGACGTGTTGAATTTTGAACAATGAGGTATAAGGATTTGGAAATCCAGGTGATATTATCCAGTAGGTAATTAACTCTACTGAATCCAAAGCTGGACAGTGTTGGTGGGAGCTGGGCAAAGTCTGGGCATGACATACGGACTTTTGGAGCCATTAGCAGAGAAGTGGCAGAGAAGGCAATGGCAAGCCACTCCAGTACTCTTGCCTAGAAAATACCATGGATGGAGGAGCCTGGTAGGCTGCAGTCCGTGGGGTCACTAAGAGGTGGACACGACTGAGCAACTTCACTTTCACTTTTCACTTTCACACATTGGAGAAGGAAATGGCAACCCACTCCAGTGTTCTTGCCTGGAGAATCCCAGGGACGGGGGAGCCTGGTGGGCTGCCGTCTATGGGGTCGCACAGAGTCGGACACGACTGAAGTGACTTAGCAGCAGCAGCAGAGAAGTGGTGCTAGCAAATGTGTTCACCCAGATACAGGCTTGAGAAGATGAGTGGGTTGAGCACAGAACCCTGATGGAAAACAGGAGATGTAAGTGGTGGCTGGAGAAAGAGACCCCAAAAGAATACAGAAGAAGAGAAGTTAGGAGGCCTAGTGTCACTGGAGCTGAGAAAGGACTTCTAGTTCAAAATGATGGACAGATCTCATGCATAACCTGCCTTCCACCCATTTCTGGATGCAACTGAAGTTGCTAACAAAGCAACTTCACAGGTATGAGATGCCACGATGAAGAAGTGAAGTGAGTCGCTGGCAAAAGGAGATTTCAACTTATGAATGCGATCGTGGAAAGCAGGTAGGTGAGTGGCATTAAAGAACAGGGCAGAGGCTGCAGAATCCAGGAGGGTATGAGAAAGGACATTCAGATTTGGAAAGAGAAGAGGTAGGTACTATGGATACAGCAGGGGCACAGAGCACAAAATTATGTACACGAAACAGTGAACATCCACTTCCCTGTGCTTACACATGGTTCCAGGGCCAAATACCTTCAGACAGTTCTCTGACTAAATGGAATCAGCTTTACAGGAAGAATGAAGGCAGGGAGTGAATTTGTGATGCCTCATCACAAACACAAGGACCTCCACATTTTGGTATTTAGGAGCCCCTCAGCCTAATAGCTGGCTCCTCACCTTCATAAACTCATTTGAGTGCTCCCTTGTCCACATACAATCTAAGTTAGAGTTCATAGCATACTCCCTTTTAAAAAACTGAATTAGCCTTCCACATTTATAAATCTAGATATTGCACATGAAAATCCAGATATCCAAGTTTTCTGGAAAATTCATAGGATCAGCTGGAGCTCAGCAGGGGCTCCTCCCTTCCCATGCTTTCCACTTGTCCCAGTCCCCACTCAGCTCCACCTAGTTAAAGATCTGCCTGGGGTCCATCTGTGAGCATTTAAGCATGTAACCCCTACCTTCAAGTAAAGCCTGCTGGATAATAAGTCTTACCCATATACAGAGAGCCCTGAGTCAGCTTGAAAAGGTCTTTTTTTTTTTTTTTTTGGTAAATATAGATTAATTCCTTAATTCTTAAATTTCACCTACAGTGGAAGGAAGGTCAGCCTGGGATAAGCAACACTGCATGTAACTAGAAGCCAAAGGAGCAATGCACTCAGGTGTCCGTGGAAAGTGACCGCCACCCAGCATTATGTGTTCAGCTAGCTGTTGTGCAAGATCAGGCAGGAAAGGACTTAAAGGGTAGCTCCTGTGCAAACTTTCTTCAGCAGATACCTAAGCAGAAAATACCACAAAGGAGGAAAGCAAAGAAGTGAAGACATGGGTGGGGTCTAGAAGAGGCTGAGGGAGGTCACAGGTTGACAGATTGGCAGCAGACCTAGATAGGAGCTCATCCAGACCGGAGCTGGAGCTCCTGAGAGCGTTAGGAGCTGGACATATAGGAAAGATGGAGAGTTGGTGTGATAGAAAATATATTTATGTGTTTGAAAGGCAGTGAATGCCTCCCCTCCAAAAAAGGCAATATGAGAAGGCTCCAAGTGGCAAGAGATGGAGCTCTTCCAAGGATAACCTCTTTAAACAAACCTCAACATACAGAAATCTCACTAAAATCCTGAGATATAAAAGCACTGAGAGTCAAAATAGGACCACCATGTATGTGGCAGGCATGGCGATTTGCCCCATGGTGTGGTAAGTCTGCTCATTTGTATTAAAGAGAGCTGTTGCTAGCTTTATTCAACAGAAGCAATGTGAAAAGCTGTAAAAACAAGTCTTTTTTTTTTCAATGACATATTTTAAATGAATTTGTGATTTTAAAAATCCCAAGGAAAAATCTCCCTTATGGTTAACAGATACCTTAATTTATAAGTTTTGTAAATTCAGATTTAAGAAGCAATGCAGTGGCTAAATACACAGACTCTGCAGCTAGACCCCTTGCTGTTAAAGCCTTCAGCATGATTTACAAGCTGAATGACCTTGGGCAGATTATTGAACCTCTTGGCATGGCATTTTCCTCATCTGTAGGGGAGAACAGTAATATCGATTCATATCATGGTTGTTATATTAAATGACTTAATATCTTTGAAGCTGTGTTATGTATGTGTTTGGTAAAAAAAAGCAATAAAATATCAAGTTCATTTTGCTTAAAATGGGTGTTTCATGTAGCGTTTTCCTACGTGTGAAAACTCAGTTTTTTAAAACCCCCAAAGCAGGCAGTAGATTATTGGATTTACTAAAGTCTCAGCATAGGATTCTCTTCAACAGCAAGTACTAAACATAAAAATACAAATCCAATTATTAAAATGTAATTTAAGGACAGGTCTATTATATAAAGGTACATTTAAACCTCTATAATTAAGGCATTACACATTTATATGGCACATGTTTAATATGCTTAAGGGCAGACTATACACCCTCCTAATTTATTTAGTGATTCTTACATGTACATAGAATTTAAAATTACAATCCATGCTCATATATATTATGTCATTTGACTATCATAAAAAAATTATAAAGTACAAAGACGTCCCATGGAAGGGGAGAAAAGCCTCATAGTAATCCTAATCAGCAGGGGTAGGGAACCCATACCAGTCTTGACATTGTGTCCAAAGCCCTAGCTCTTAATATCATGACTGACTCAGGCTAGGGATCTGCTAAAAGTTAGAACCCAACAAAATATGTGTTGGTTTACATTGACAGTTTTCTGTAGAAAGCCACCAATAGGGTTTGTTTGCGAAAGGAGCTGGAGAAAAGGTAAAGGGGCAGGTAAAGATCAATAGTTCCAGGTCTGCTAACTGCACAGGCGGGTCAGCTGTTTGGAAGGAAGCAGGTAGAAAATCCAGTCTTTGCAAACGACTCAAAAAGAAGCAAGTATGGAGTTTAGTTAAAAATATTCTTTCAATATTGGCATATTAGTTGTGACAGATGTGGCATGTTAAAGTAGTATGTTAACATTCTCTGTACTATCCTTGCAACTTTACTGTAAATCTAAAGGTACTCCAAAACTTTTTGGAGTAAATTTTAAAATTTATTTAGGAAGGAAGGAAAGAAGGAAGGAAGGAAAGAAGGAAGGAAGGAGCATTTCCAATGGTATTGCTGCTTACTTCCTCATATGGATGTTCCCGGCTTGGTCTTTCTTTTGGAAAGGATAAATCTAGAAAGTCAACCAAATAGTCATATCCTCCAGGGAAAGGGCTGAAGTCCTCATCTGTCTCAATCATCTGTGTAAATGACAACATGGTAAAGGGAAGAAGCATATCAATCTGGTGGTCAAGATCCTCAAAAAATTCTAGAATGTGCAAGCAAATGATAGCAACGAAGTGGAGTAAATATAAAGAGGCTCGCTTCTCTCTTCTCTCCGACATCCCCTATCACTCTATGTGACTCTCTAACTCTCTCTTCTCTTTCCTGAATTGAATTCTAATCCTACTCTTCTACACTAGAAAACTGCTTCATATCACTAACTTCATTCAGATTTACAGAGAAAGTTATCATTGTCTTAGATATATGTATAATTAGTATGCTTAGTAATTAGTAAGTATAATTAGTAATGAGCTATCAAATACCACTGTAGTTTGCAGGCTAAAAGATAAATAAAACGTGGAATGTGTCTCACCATCGCCTAGCAGCCAGACATAAAGAGTGTCATTGAAAAGTCCAAATATTCTCTTTTTCACACTAATCACTCAACTGAAAATCTCATTTAGACCAAAGTTCCTCAGGTCTTCGGGTTTCAAAGACAATTTTCTAAAATATATTTGGGAGCTAATAGAGGCATCAATATTTCATTTTGCTAAGTGAGGACTTTAAAAAAATGCTTACATCTACTATCCTTTTATTTCATTAAAGGAAGACTGCTCTCATGCCTCAAAAATAGAAAGGACTAATCTTGGAAGCCTGGCATGCTGCAGTCTATGGGGTCGCAAAGAGTTGGACACAATTTGGCAACTGAACAACAACAATCTTGGAATAATGACAATTCATCCCTAGAAAGGAGAGTTGACATCTTTGTAACCATACTCATATGCATACTCATACTTGTTTAATTCAGTTCAGTCCAGTCGCTCAGTCATGTCCGACTCTTTGCGACCCCATGAATCACAGCATGCCAGGCCTCCCTGTCCATCACCAACTCCCGGAGTTCACTCAAACTCATGTCCATCGAGTTGGTGATGCCATCCAGCCATCTCTTTCTCTGTCGTCCCCTTCTCCTCCCGCCCCCAATCCCTCCCAGCATCAGACTCTTTTCCATTGAGTCAACTCATTGCATGAGGTGGCCAAAGTATTGGAGTTTCAGCTTTAGCATCAGTCCTTCCAATGAACACCCAGGACTGATCTCCTTTAGAATGGACTGGTTGGATCTCCTTGCAATTACTGACCAGCAAAAACTTTGTCACAGCCTGGCACTGACCCCTGGGTAGGTTTTTAGGACTTACTGATTTTGAGAATGCTAAGTACTGTTTGCTACCAAGTATTAATGTTCAGGCATTGAAAGGTAAACCTGAAACTAGCCCTCACCCTGAGGGTAACCAGTCTTTGTTTCCAAGGGTACAACGTCGTCCATTTCCTGATGCATTCCCTAAACTTTGCTCCCCAAGCACAAATTCAGGCACTAAACATAGGAAGGAAAGGAAGGAAAGTTGCCCAGTCGTGTCCGACTCTTAGCGACCCCATGGACTACATCCTACCAGGCTCCTCCGTCCATGGGATTTTCCAGACAAATGTACTGGAGTGGGTTGCCTTTGCCTTCTCATAAGTGGGATAAAATATACAGATAAGTACTGCAGGGATTTCCAGCCCATTTCGGACCTCCTCTTTCTCTTTCACCCCCTGCTTTTTTGGTACATATTTTGCTTTTGGATACATCCTCAGTTTTCTGGTGACCAGCTTACAGCATGAACCACTTGAGCCTGTAAGCTCTGTGTGTACGTGTCAGGGCTAATTTAAGTTCCAGGCTGACCCTGCGGTTGGTGCACCTCACTCCTTACCATGGCTGCAGATAAGAATTACCCACTTCCCTGCTGCTACAGGACACCACCTCTCTGCTGGAGTCCACCCGGCAGTTTCACATTTAAATAGCTTTTTCTGCCATACAAACACAACACAGCAAAATATCGACAAAACAAAAGCAAGTAACACATGGTGATGGGAAGAAAGAGTCCTCCCAAAGAGAAACTGAGCTGGACCTCAGAATGCTTCCTATGAAAACATTTTCAAAAAAGGATTGCTTTAGCGCATTGTCCCATTGATTCTCTGTGAAGCAAATGGTAGGACTTAAAAAATGCTTATTGAGAAACAAATTGGAATATGAAGGGGTTTTCATATACTTCCATAATACAGGAAAGCAAAGACAAATGGTACTTCATAAGCATACCCTGACCACCAGGTTATAATCCTTAAATCCAGCCCAAGTGAAGTATTCTTTTATCCAGGATGAGTGATGAAATATTTCATCTCCTACAGCAGCATTCAAGATTTTCAAATATGGTCCAAAGTCCCAGGAATCCTTGTAAATTTTCGTCCCCTCCGGAGGCTCAATGATGCCTTTGCTTAAAGACAAAAAGGTAAGAGAAGAAGGAAAGAAGACAGTAATAAATAAGGAAGGAAGGCAAAAGTTAGCACTTCAGTTTCAACAGTCAATCAGAGGAGCAGCTTTTGGATCATTCAGGTGGTACCCAGGGGTCCCACAGAAGTGCCTTGGGGGACGCTGAGGGGTAGGGCCCTTCCCCAGCCTTAACCAGAATAGCTCCTGTTAACTGTTTAGTGTGACGGCTCTTGAAGTCAATACATTTAAAGATAAAAGTCCTTGTCTGGAAAAAAAAGTTGGGAAGCCATTGATGTGGACCCTTTCAGCTCAAATCACTAAATTATGGGAATGTTGAATATAATATGGTCATGTTGATTTTGTAGAAGCCTGCTCACACCTGCCCTGCCCCCCCACCTCCACTAGAATATGTTTGATGAGAGCAGCAACCATGATTGGCACACAGAAAGTGTTAGTCGTGTCTATCTCTTTGCTACTCCATGGACTGTAGCCTGCCAGGCTCCTCTGTCCATGGGATTTCCCAGGCGAGAATACTAGAGTGGGTTGCCATTCCCTTCTCGAGGGGATCTTCCTGACCCAGGGCTCGAACCCTGGCCTCCTGCTTTGCACACAGATTCTTTACTGTCTGAACCACCAAGGAAGCCCAGCCATAGCAGGGATCCCATAAACATTTGTTGAACATAGGAATGACTTTAGCCTGTCCTCAAGATTTACCCAGAATTTTGTGTCTCTAATATATGGTCATCTTTCTGTACTAATCAAAGCTGACAGACAGATGGGCAACTCTACCTGGAAACCCAGTCAGCAATATGGATGAGAGTTCTCTGACATTCCTAAAGCTCTCCATCCAGTGTGAGGATGGATCATTGCATGGGACATGGAAACTCGAATTCTGGCAATAGAACAGAACGTGATCGGGATGACGGGACTGTGAGGAGGAAATGGGCATCTGGCTAGTAGAGATTTGGCAACTCTGTGGCACTTTTCAAAACAACACTTTTAGCCCATTGTTTGACCAAAGCTAGAGATGCACTGGTTTTGGTAATAAATTACTTGTCAAATCCTGAAGTTTCTAACTTTTAAATGAATCTCAAATCTGCTTCCTCAATTCCTTGCCTCACCTCAGTTTATAGCCTCATTAATCTCTTGCTGGATAGCGCCTCAGCCTCCCAGCTGGCCTTCCTGACTCCAGCTCTTCCCACTGTGGCCTCTTCCCCCAGGAAATGCTCTTCTGCACACTGAAATGGGTTTCTTTTTTTTAGAAAAAACAACGCAGTAAAGTTCCTTCCTCACTTTATAACTTTTTCAAGCTCTCCTTACTCACAGGCAAGTTCCTTGGACTGCTTTGCAAATTCTTTCCAGCCTTGGCCGGACACGGTATTCCAGTCTCACCCTTTCCCTCCCCTTTCACTTACTGCCCCTATAGTAGGGTAGATTTGACTTCATGAGGGAAGGACCTCTTCACAGCTGTTTGCCTGTACCTACTATGACGCCAAGTTTACAGAAGGAGCTCAGTAAATCCTTTCTGAATGAATGGCATACTATTCACTTACTCAAAGTAAATATATTTACTAACACAAATTGTAAATCTACTATATTTCAATAAAAATATTTTTTTAGAAAACAAACAAAAAAAACAAAGTATCTTCATTCACCAAACTCCTGACATTATTTGCACCTCCCTTCTCCAGCATGTGCCAGAATCTTGATCTTGCTCTCTTAATTACTCTCTGAGACCTCCTCCTGATTTCTAAGGCACATTGCTTTCCTGGACACATTTACTGTTCTCACCTGTCCCCTCCTCCCCTCACAAGAAGGCAGAGTTAAGCACTTAGTTTCCCTATATCCCTTACTCTGTGTCTTACAATTGAGAATCCAACAATAATCAACTCTCTTGTTACCCAGAATGTTTTGGTGTGACTTGATGATACAAATGCAGATTCCCGGGCTCTGCCTCCTATCTACTCAATCAGAATCTTAGAGGGTGGAACCCAAGGAACTGCAGTTATCCAAGTGACTGGAGTTATTCTGATGCGCTTTCAAGTTTGAGAATTATTACCATAGGATACATCTAGGGAACTGGAGAGAGTGGATGGAGAATCCTGCAAATGCCAAATGCCAGACTCTTGAATGCCCTGCTAAAACCTGAAATAATTGAAAACTTCTCTCACCCCTGATCTAGAGAATACAAACTGCTTTTACCCTTGAGATATTGGGGAGATTCTAAGGAATTTTAAGCAGGGAAGGGGACAGAGTTTTGCATTTAAAAAAAGTATCTTTGGCAGCAAGGCAGAGTAGGGACTTTAAAATTCCTTGCGTGTGATCCCAGTAAGAATTCTGTTTTACAACAGGACTCCCACATACCATGGGCACCTGTGAGACAAAAGTTTCCTGAAATAATACTATCCCTTGTTATATGTACTCGGGCAACGTACTCAGGTCTATTCGATTTTACTCTATTACATTTTTAAAAAATGCTGGTTGTGGTCAATGCCATTGATTTTACAACCCACCAGTGGATTGTAATCAGCACAGGATCAGGATGTGCTGAAGGAGAGTCTCAGGGGCCACTGCAGGAATCTAGGTGAAAAATTGTGAGAGGCTAAATTAAAGTCACAATGGAAGAACTAGAGTGATGGATTTGTGAGAGATTTATGAAGCAGAATTGACTAGATGTGGCAACCAGTTGGGTATGGGAGGTTAGCAAAAGGTCAGCTGGCTGCACCATTCATGTCAACTTTGCAAAGGTAAGGCCAAGAGAGGGGTGTGCTTTTGGTGTATCCAGTTTTCCAACACATTTAGTCCATTTCTAAATAAAGGTGAAGAACTAACAGTTTCATTTGGCTCAAAACAAGTATTTGTAAGGGGCCAACCCACTCTAGTACTCTTGTCTGGAAAATCCCATGGACTGAGAAGCCTGGTAGGCTACAGTCTATGGGTTCGCAAAGAGTCGGACACGACTGAGCGACTTCACTTCACTTCACTCCTAGTGGCACAGTGGTAAAGCATTCCCTGGGTTGGCAAGATCCCCTGGAGCATTTCAAGTCACTTCAATATTCTTGCCTGGAAAATTCCATAGACAGAGGAACCTGGTGGGCTACAGTCCATGGGGCTGCAAAGAGTTAGACATGACGGAGCGACTGAGCACACAGGCAAATATTTGAAAAATCTAGGTCTGTGACATCAAGGTTAACTTTTCCTGAATGGCACTCCCAGTACACTGTTTATTATTCAAATGTACTATCTGTGGAATTGGTAGTTGGGTAATGTTTATGTTCATATGAAAACTAACTCTCAGGCTCATTGTTTTTCTTTCTTTTTTTTAAATATAAATTTATTTATTTTAATTGGAGGCTAATTACTTTACAATATTGTAGTGGTTTTGCCATACATTGACATGAATCCACCACGGGTGTACAGGTGTTTTTCACTTTGAGCTGTATCAATTATCCTTCAAAGAAAAAACTTCCTTACTCTTTATATTCAAGGAAGGTTCTGAGATGAGAAAAACACTTGGGTAACTATAATACAGGATGAGAAAATTATTTATAGGACTGAGAAAAAAATTCAATCTTTATCCCCTAGATTTGAAAGATATTTATTTAATAGTTTTTTATTTGAATGGTAAGACTTCTGTTTAAAAAAGTGATGTATGGATATTAATTCATGATAAGTTTAGGATGCTACTCAAGAAAAACCCCCTTAATATTCCTACGAATAGGGACCTACCAAGAGGCCATAAGTATGTCCTTTATTTTCTCATAAAATTGAAAAAAAAATCCCTGAGTCATTTTTATTCTCTATTAAGTATTTAAGCCAAACCTGTCTGTTGGATCCTTTAGCATCCTACCCAGATCAAGAGTGGCTCCAGGTCGCGGCGTCCATGTTAACACATCAGAATTTTTCTTGATAAGATTGTTGAGTTCATCTGGGTCATTTTTGATGTTTGTTTCCTTAATATACCTGAGAAATAAGGACATTCCCATGTCAGAAAGTTTATTCTCAGTTGAAATTCTGATTAGAACAATAACAGAATTTTTATTTGTTTCCTCTGCATTCATACCTCCCAATCCCCCTCTATTTACCTCAGGAAAAATAAAGACTCTATCTGGACTAATGTTCCTAATTAGGGAAGAGCTATTAGCCAAAGAAGGTTGCATTTATAGCTTGTTTTTAGTAATAATCACATAGCGATTGGAATTGAAGTTAGAGCGAGACTATCATGAAGAGGTGGGAATAGAACACTCATATTTTATTTTTCCCGGTTTTTTTTTAAATTGCAGTATAGTTATTTACAATTGTGTGTTAGTTTCACGTGTATAGAATATTGGTTTGTTTTATTGTATTTAATATTAATTAAATACGGTGGTGGCGGCGGTTTAGTCGCTAAGTTGTGTCTGACTCCTGTGACCTCATGGACTGTAGCCTGCCAGGCTCCTCTATCCATGGGATTCTCCAGGCAAGAATACTGGAGTGGGCTGCCATTTCCTTCTCCCGGGGATCTTCCCAACCCAGGAACTGAACCCTTGTCTCCTGCACCGCAGGCAGATTCTTTACTGACTGAGCTATGAGGAAAGCCCTTTAATTAAATATATAGATGATTAAATATTATCTGGTATGTAAATGCTAAGCAAATAACATGAACTAATTGTTTTTATCTTTACAACCCATTAATGAGATACCTCCCATTATTACTCTCATTTTATACAGAAAGAGACTAAGGATCAGAGGGGCCAGGTGACTTGTCCCAGGTCAGCAGTGTCCATTCAGCTCTCCATCGCCAGACCTTCCCAGGAGACCACAAGGAGGAGCCTCTCCCCAACTTTAGGAGAGAGTCTGATAAATCTTTCCAACCCCTTCCACCATGTAAGGTTATATTAAAAAAGATAGGCATCTATGAACCAGGTAGCAGGCCCTCACTAGACACTAAGTCTGCCAGCACCTTGATCTTAGACTTTCCAGCCTTCAGATGTGTGAGAAATAAATTTCTGGGTTTTATAAGCCCCCTCCCAAAAAAGTCTTTCCATTCAAAACCATTAAAATTCACTGGTTAGAAAAGAGCACACACACATCTTCCGTCATAGCCCCTCCTGAGATCTAGTTTCTCATCGTGTTATTGATCAGAGCTGAGGATCTCCCAAATTTAATTACAAACCACAGTCTTTCTGGAAAAGTTCTAAGTCATCAATTTCAATGTTATTTGGGAAGGTAGTTGTGGTGGTGCTGGAGTCAAAATAGAGAGATTCAGAGAAACAGGCTTTGTCACTGTACTTCATCAGACATGGGTGACCCAAGCATTTTTGTTAAAGGGAATTTTATTTTCTTGTGCTACAGCTTGGCTACCTAGACTGGAGAGATATTTTCAGCCAGATATACAAACATATGTAAGCACTGCGATTTCATAGCTCCAAGGTGACTTACATTATTTATAATCTTGGGATCAATTTTACAGACATGAGTAAAGATGTCTGTCCACCCAAAGATGTCTAACTACTTCCTTCCTTCCACTGGCACAGCCCTCAGTTTTTAGAAGTGTCATCTCTTTGTCTCATCTTCTTCCTGCCTCTCGTCTCAAAATGATTCATTAACTGGTTTCCTTGCCTCCTGAGAAACATGATGCTATCAGATTACTCTTCCTAAAACACAATGTGTGGCGTTCACAAAATTCTTTAACTTCTTTGTCTCCATCTCTAAAATAATAATAAAATTAATACATACCCAGATGCCACCCTCTGAGGGGTACTGTGAGTACCAAGGGTAACATCTGTGTGCCACTGTGTGCCACTCCACATGACTTGGATTTATCCTTAAGAATGAGGAACCCGGTAAAGGGGTCTAATGAGCAGAGACATGATCAGATGGGCACCAGGGAGGTTATATGTATAGTGGGAAAGGAGGTAATACACAGAAGAATGGCTTGTAATTACTTTAAATGTCAGAATCATGTTAAGTGGTCAAGTGTCCCATCAGTAAGAAACCATCATATCCAGTTCTCCAACTTCTCACAATGCAACCTCCTTGATATATTTCTAGAATCTGAATTCTCTTCTCAGTCTCCAATGTTTTTCATCAGTCCTTTCAAGATTGTTGTAATGATTTTCAAACTGGTCTCCAGGATCGATATTCCTATCTCCCTTCCCACCATACATACAACCTAACGTCCCTGGTGCCCATCTGATCACGTCTCTGCTCATTAGATCCCCTTACCGGGTTCCTCATTCTTAAGGATAAATTCTAGTCATGTGGAGTGGCACACAGTGGGGTTCACTGTCTGGTTCCCTCCGTTCCCTCCTCCCTGCTTCCTCAAACACCTGCCTACACTGAACTGCAGTCTCTCATTTCAGCATCTTTCTCTCTTTGTCGGTCAGGGTTTACTCATACTTCAAAACTTTGTTTCAATCGTCCCATCCATAGTTTCCAACAGTCATTTTCTGACTCCCACCTGTATCCTACTGCCTTCAGAACATGCATGTACCACAGCGTTTATCATTCTACTTTATCATTGTTTCTTCTCTTCCAACTCTGAAGACAATAATTTCATCCCTGGTTCTCCAGCACCAAGAACATGCTGCTCAACAGATGAATGAACGAATGATGAACAGTATTGATCAAAAGAAATTATTATTTAGTCTGAAAATATTTGGAAGATGTGAGACAGCTACATAATATCAACAAGAAGTAATAAAGGGAACACATCAGCAATGCTGCTGCTGCTAAGTCACTTCAGTCGTGTCCGACTGTGTGACCCCATAGATGGAAGCCAATCAGGCTCCCCCGTCCCTGGGATTCTCTAGGCAAGAACACTGGAGTGGGTTGCCATTTCCCTCTCCCATCAGCAATAGGACATATTAATTGATAAGACACACGTAGATATGTCACTAGACAACACAGAACTTCAAAATGAAAGCAGTCAGGTTTTAATGATAAGACACATGAAGCCCAGAAAAGTTAAAAAAAAAAAATTGGTCCTAATAAGTGGTAGTAGGGAAGAGCCTAAATTCCATGTACACTATTTATCCTATTGTACTCTGAAGCCTCAGTTGATGAGAAATTATGGTCAGTACTTACAGGATTTTGCCATAAAAATGAATCTCAAGGACTATTCTTTACTACCCAACAAATTTACAGATAAATGTACTCCAAGTAGAATGACACATGCATTCCCTGTCTGCTTATGGGAAGTCCCTGCCCTTTGTACACAAAATTCTCTAGTTACTGATCATAAAGGGAATCTTCATAAAGCAGATGGCATTGGTGTTCGCACATAAAGACACTATTATCGTTAACGGCTGAGTAACTGTATGATGAACTAGATGCTCTACATAACTGATAGAATCTTGTAAAAAAATTAAAACATCTATAAGATTTTAACATTTAAAATAATAAAACTATGCTTCAATATTTACTAAATGAATAAACTGTGTATTTTGTTTCTTTCAAAGGGTTGTGACTCATATAAAATGTACATATATAAAGATATGTATTGTCTTACAAACATGATCTAAATAAACATGTAGCTTTAATTAACATGGCTGCGGTGTTCAGAGTAACTGTTCAGGTTTTTTAATTTTTAAGATTACTTGGATCCAATCTGGGGGCTGTTTGGGGCGATCAGCACTATGAATTTTAACACATGTGTAGATCTGTGCAACAACCCCTGCAGTCAGCTTTCTCTGCTCTACATGCTGTTCTCTCAAAACTCCCTTGTGTTGGCCCATCAGTCAAACTCTCCCCTCAGCCCAGCCCTCTGCAACCACCAATCTGCTCTCCATCCAGTAGTTTTTGCCTTTCCTGGGATGTCATATAAGTGGAATCACACAATTTGTAATCTTTTGAGGCCGACTTCTCTCACTTAGCATGATGTCTTTGATAGATTCGTCTATGTTGCTGTGTATATCGACAGCTATCTATTTTTATTGCATTTACAGTGTGGCTTGTTTATCCATTCGCCTGTTGAAGGATATTTGAGTTGATCTGGTTATTATGAATAGAAATACTATTAATATTTGTGTGTAGCTTTTGTGTTGAATAAAAGTTTAGTTTCTCTAGGGTAATTACGCATGAATGGAACTTCTGGATTGTATGATAAATGTGTATTTAAAGAAACAGTCAAACTGATTTCCAGATAGCTATATCATTTTGAATTCTCAACAGCAATGGCTGAGAAGTCTTATTGTTCTGTATCTTTGTCATAATTGGATAATGCTAATCTTTCATTAAATTTTATTAATTTTAATTCTATTAAAATTATATTAATTTAATAATTTTGATTACTTTTAAGTCTTATTTCATTGCAGTTTTAATCTGCATTCTCTAATGGCTAATGATATTGACACATCATTTCTTATGCCTATTTGCATCAATATATCTTCTTTGGTGAAGTATCTGTTCAAATATTTTGCCATTTATTATTGAGTTCTTTGCTTCCTTACACTGAATTTTGAAAGTTAATTATATATTTTAGACACAAATTGTTAAATCAGATATATGACTTGCAAACATTTTCTCAGTCTGCAGTTTGTCATTTTACTCCCTTAGCAGTGTCTTTCACAGAGCAAACATTTTAATTTTGATAAAGCCCAATGTATTAAAATTTCCACTGAACTGATTGTGCTTTTGGTGTCATATCTAAGAAGTCTTTGCTTAACCCAAGCTCATGAAGATTTTCTCCTATATCTTCCTCTGAAAGTTTCATAGTTTCACATTTACATTTTTATTTATGACCCATTTAGACTTATTTTGGGGAATACAGTGTGGGGTTTACACTGAGGTTCATTTTTTTGCATATGAATGTCCAATTGCTCAAATAGCATTCATTGAAAAGACTATCCTTTCCCCATTGAACCGTTTTTGTGCCTTTGTCAAAAATCAAATGGCTGTATGTTCAGTTCAGTTCAGTTCAGTCGCTCAGTCGTGGCTGACTCTTTGCGACCCCATGAATCACAGCACGCCAGGCCTCCCTGTCCATCACCAACTCCCGGAGTTCACTCAAACTCATGTCCATCGAGTCGGTGATGCCATCCAGCCATCTCATTCTCTGTCGTCCCCTTCTCCTCCCGCCCCCAATCCTTCCCAGCATCAGTGGACCTATTTTTAGATTCCAGTTCACTGACCTGTGTGTTTATCCCTTCATCAATATCATGCTGTCTTGATTTCTGCAGTTTTACAGCGAGTCTTACAACTGGGTAGTACGGTTCCTCCACAAGTGTCCCTCTAGAGTCATTTTCCTTTTATCTGTATAACTTTCTTTGGCATTTCTCTTAAAGGAGTTCTTCTTGTAATAAATTGTCTTAGTTTTCCTTTCATCTGGGAATATTTTTATCTTACCTTCATTCTTGAAGGATATTTTCACTGGATATAGAATGTGTTGACCGTTCTTTTCCTTAAGAACTTCAAAAATACTATTTTACTACCTGCTAGTCTCCATAGTTGATTCAGTTACTTGAATTCTTCCATGAATACAATGCATTCTTTTTCTCTGCCCACATTTCTGTTTTTCCACAGATACAGACTGTCTATCTCTCTAAGCCACCTGGTCCATTCTTAACCTTTCAGGCAGAGATCCCTTTTGTGGGTCCCCTGAAAAACAGTTCTTTCTTTCTCACATTTTAGGTAATAGATTAAAACACTTCAGATATCTATTATTTTATCTAATTCCTCTTCTCTGGTCAAGCCTTAGACCAAAAGATCATCCCTAAGGATGCTTAACTTATCTGCCTTCAGACTATAAGGTTTGACATGAAACACATACCATGAAGTCAAATAAGGAAATCCTCTGGGTCTTTTTTTTTAATTCAAGCTCAGAAATACTTCCTCACTATCCTGACTTTAATACTCTCCAGTGTCATGTGGTAAATATTTCTACCAGTTTTGTACTTTTCCCTTGAGTGACCCATAACTAGGAACATGAAAGTAATAGAATGACATACTGTTTCACCTTCTCCAGCAGACTCTCTCAGATTGATCTTGGACATGCTTTCTCTTTATATCTTTTAACAGATACTCATCACTGTCCAAGACAGTGTGGAGTGCAAAATATCACCACAGTCCAGTCCCTCAGTTCTTGGGTATTTCCATATAGTGTGATGTGTGAGAGCTGTGAATGGCAGCAAAATCTTTTTCTCTGCTCCTTTTTCCATTGTTTCAAGGACAGAACTGATGTTCACCTAGGAGGCATAATAGTTGCTAAAATACTGAAATGGTTCTGTGCCATTTGGTTCAGAGCTGCCTCTCTGACTGTCTTTCTTGCTGTCCCAGTCATCTGATCCTCCCCTGGGATCTCCTGGCCCTCTCTCATGACACCAAGCAATCAGAACAGATACCAGGTAATGCTGGATCAGGTCTGGAGACTCTGCTCCTCCAGACTTCATGTGACTATTAAAATGAAAACCTTCAAACATTCTCAAAGAAAACTCACTGGCCTACAAGAAATACACTTGAAAAACAAGATCTAGAAGTTATGCTGCTGCAAGAGAAATCCTTTCAGACACTCAAAAATGAGAATATAATTTGATAATGATACAGTCTCTATTCTGAGATATAGTGTGGTGTAGAGAAAAGAGCTCCAGAGCTAAGCATACCAGGATTCATTTCTTAACTCCAGTGTTTCCAACAGAGTGATTTGGGCAAATCTCTTAGCCTCTGAGTTTCAACCAACTTGAACAGTCATAATGATACCTACCTTAAAGTGTCATTGGGAAAACTAAATGACTTGATTAAATGCCCCAGTTCAATTTCTAGTGTATACTGAATACATATAACTTGCCTTTATCCTTTCCAGGATCCTTCTGGACAAAAATCTATCTGGATTAACTCTAGCTGCCAAGCATTGCTTTCATTCATGCTCTCCGTTCTCAGGCAGCTTGTTAAATAAACTCCAGACTCCCACCAATTATTATGTCTCATTCCATGTTGAATTTACAACTAAATCATTCATCCCAAAATACATTAACCCGTGTGAATATGTTATACAAAATGTCCAGCCATACTTGTCTGATGGGTGGGATTCCACAAAATACCCAGCAAAGGGGCAATAAATTCGGGGTTGTAGGTCCTTCACCAACCGAGCCTTGTAGTTCAGGAGTTTCTTCCTTTCTGTTTTAATGAACTGGGCTTTCCATTCCTCTGGAATGACAGGGTTTGGATTAGAGTCTCCTCTGTTCAGAAATCACAGAAAAACAAAAGTTCTAGTAGAGAAATCTTTCAGGAGATAAAAATTGACAGCTGACACTCAGATGTAGACCAAAACTCTGTCATTAGTGGCTTTATCTTGCAAATTTCATTTGGTTACTAGGAAAATGTTCCTGAACTAGCCAAAGACATTGAACCCTCTCCTTGTTTATGGCAATTCATGTGGACCTAGCTGAATACACAGGGTGGCACGTACAGTTGTACCTTGCATGCATGCACATTTTAAGAGCACTGCAATTCTTGTATTGCTTAATGTTCTTCTAACATGGAAATGGCTTTGCTATCTGGGTGGATTATAAATGCAAAACATGTTTGTTACACCCTGGGGGTGTGCAGTGGTCAAGGGCCTGGATGTTGGAGTCAGTTAAGACTTAGGGTCAAAACAGAGCTCCACCACGTAAATTCTTTAAGTTTGTTTTCTCCTCTGTGAAATGGAATCGTGATGCCTACCTCACAGTTTGTTCATTTGCTCATTCATTTGTTCAATATTTATTGAGCACCTACTATGAGCCAAAATAGTTCAAGGCACAGAGAATATAATGATGAACAAGATAAAGCAGTTCCTTGCTCTCAAGGAGCAGTCATTCTAGTGAAAGATGCAAATAATACATAAGTAAATAAGTTTATTTCAAACAGTGATGACCTAGGAAGAAAGTAAAATAGGACCATGGGATAGTGGCTGGGGTGAGGAGCAGGGTATTAGACAGGGCAGTTAGTGAAGATGACATTGGAGTCATAGAATACAGACAAACAGAGAAGAGGAAGTGGCCACTGTGCGGAGGTCAGAGGTAATGGCACTTCAGGCAGTGGAAATAGCACATGCAAAGACCAGGGCATGGAAACACTTGGTGTGTTGAGTCTGAGGAACCAAAAGCGGGCCAGTATGGGCTGACATTGGTCAAGCAATGGGGATACAGACAGTAAAAGAAGTTGAGAATTTAGGCAGGGCCCAGAGCATGTGGGATACTGTGTCAGGGAACTGCTCCTACTACTGCTATGAACATCTGTTGAACACAGACAAGGAGACAGAAAAAAAATTAAAGTTAGCCATAAGCTAGACTTGATCACTATTAACATTTAGTTATTAACGTTCTGGTATATTCCAGACCTTCTTAAATATATGTGCACATGCAAACACACACATACACACATTCACGTAAGAATGACGTTCTGGGACTTCCCTGGTGGCTCAGTGGTAAAGAATCCTCCTGCTAACGCAGGGGACACAGGTTTGATCCCTGGTCCAGGAAGATCCCACATGCTGTGGAGCAACTAAGTCTGTGCGTCATAACTACTGAGCCAGCACTCTAGAGCCCAAGAGTTAACAACTACTGAGCCAAAGCACCGCAACTACCTAAGTCCCCATGCCTAGAACCCATGCTCTGCAACAAGAGAAACCACCATAAAAAGAAGCCCACGCACCGCAACTAGAGAGTAGCCCCAACTCGCCGCAACTAGAGAAAGCCCAAGCACAGCAACGAAGACACAGTATAGCCAAAAATCAAATAAATAAATCTTTAAAAAAAGGATGGAATTCTGCTAGCTACCTTTAGTAGGGATATGTTGCCTCCCCAGTCACATTGTTAACCCACTGAGGACAGCACCTCCCCTCTATGTCTTACATGGTGACACATTCTTGGAAGCAATGAATACAGACTTAAGAGAAGAAAGGAAGGAACTGTACAAGGCTTTCTTCATATTGCAAGTAGGACATTTCTGCCACATCATTAAACAGAGATCGCTTACAAAACATATGCATTTATTAATTGAACATATATTAAGCACGTTCAACGCTAGTACTGAGCAAAAGTGTGAACAAAATGTACCACTTTACACACCCTCCCCCATCCCAAACCTAGCACTACACTTAGACTGAGAGTAGAAGTGCTTCTTCCTTGGATTGCACATTTTTTCTAGCTTTGAGATATAACTGATGTGTAATTTTACATAAGTTTAAAGTACACACCATGGTGATTTCATCGCATGCATGCATGCCTAATGATTACCACAATAAGCTTAGCTTATTACCTCCGTCACCTCATCACCATTTTTCATGTGTTAGAACACGTAAGATCTGCTCTCTTAGCAACTTTCAAGCACAGAGCACATGGTTGTTAACTATAGTCACTATGCTGTACATCACATCCCCAGAACATATTCACCTTATAACTGGAAGTTTATACCCTTTGACCACTATTTGCCTATTTTTCCCTGCTCCCCAGACCCTTGTAACCCTATACTTTAGAGGGGTTTCCTTTGCCCCATCCCTCCCTGGTATGAACATTCCACCAAGCCAAGGGCATATGCCTGGCGCAAGGTGCCCACACTCTATTCTGAACCTCATACCAAGAGCATTTAAGCCTGGATTACCAATATCAGACTCTTCCTGTTCTGCTCTATGGTCTACAGCAGGAATCCAATTGATCCAAATGATTCTTTTTCTTGACCTATCCTGAGATGCTCCCTAAGCCCCTTAGTGTTTCTTTCATGCTCTATCAGCACACTTTGAGCTGGGAAGTTTAGCCTGTAATCTGTGATTTGCAAGTCTGGTTTCCCAGTAAGACTGTAAGCTTCTTGCAGGGAAGAACCATGTTTTCATTATCTTTGTATTGATTTGCAAAGCATTTAGCAAAGTGCCATGCCTGCTCCCTGGCATCACTTTGATATAAAGTATTACCAGTAAACTTTCCACCACTGAAAGTCATCGGAAAGCCTGATGCTCCTCCAGCAAAATCACTCATCATTAAATCAACCTTCATAGGCAGCCTTCCTCCATTGGGTCTGGTGCAATCCACTGTATTGAGTATTTTATGACCTGTGGGAAAATTACGTGGCATAAATACTCAAGGTGAAATCTTGAACACCATAGTTTGAAATCCCAGGCCAACAAAATCAAACTCCTCCTGTCTGATTCAGTTGGTTCTGGATGAGGATAATCATCTTGATTCCCCTTCAAGATCACAGATAGACTACTTTCCTTAGCCAACTATCTTCATATGTTGAGCTCAAATGATGCAGGGGGGAAAATAACCAAATCAACACAAATCTCTCAACCTTTTGGAAGTTCTATTTAATGACTGTTGGGGTAAAGCCATCTTCTCACATGAAAAGCAGAAGTGTATGATCACATTACATCATAATATGTCAATATGAAAATAAAACACTATATAAAGGCAGTTTTGAATAAATTACTATAGGGGAAATACAGAGGATCTGTTCCCTTATGAAAAAAATCTTTGCACCTGTCACCACACAGAGTGTGTTACTGCTAATTTTTTCTCTGAGTGACAGATTTTCCGAGATTATCTATCTCAGTGACAGTCCATTTTCCTAAGACAGGGATAGAATATACTATATCTTATGGAAAATGAAGATGGAAGAAGAAGATAGGATGGAACTTTGGATAGCTATCATTATCCTTCCTACCAAGAGTATGTTTCATTTCTCATTGCTGATGAAAGTAAGAGAATACCTTTGTATTCCACAATAATGCAAGTGTCCATTTCAGGATGAACGCCATCCATCAAGATCATGAATCGGAGATTTTTGTCTACCTGGAATTTAACAGTAAAACCAACAACTGTTTATGTCAGTTTGGCTTTTTGTTCAAAATTTGAGTAAATGATCATCTCTTCTGGAAAGAAATCCCTTTTATTCAGAATTGGATTTATTATCCAGTAAACTGAACTGAACTGAAAGTCATACCATTGATTCATGGAGAGAAAAGCCACCTTTTATTTTAGCTCAAATAGAGATTTATGCAGTAATACACACTTACATAGTACTACATATGGAAAAAGCAAGCCATTGTTTCTTCAGTATTAAAGCAACTACCTCACCTAATATTTACCCCCAGAAAACATAACTGAAAATTGTGGAAAAAACACTGATATCTGACCTGCTGCCATATTCCAAATGGCACTACATTGATATTAGTCAACTGGACACCACTCTGATTCAGATTCCAAAATACAGGTCTTTCTGTTTTTCCAACATAAATGGGGATATCTGGTCTTCTCCCAGCAAGCTTCTTCAGTGTGGGGTAACTAGGATCAGAAAAATGGGAAGTTTGAAAGGTGAAAAAATTGGATCATCTAGTGTAAGAGATAGTTTGCTCCTCACACCAACATGCTGACCAAGAAGCAAGGAACGGAAAAACCAGACCCTCCCCAGAGTCCAAAAAACAGGTTTTTTCCTCAAGGTTGACTGTAACAATGAGGGGAATTTCCTAGAAGATTCCTCTTTATTGGGAAAACATATCATATACCACAGCGTGTACATCAAACCAGGAGTGCAAATTCCATTTTCCATACTAATGCTGCTTTGAGCAAGAGGAGTTTTAACAGAAGGTACAAAGTGGAAAAGTACTGCTGAAGAGGTTTCTGGTAGGTGAAGGTCTCCAGAATCTTCATTTTTTTCTCACCTCTCAACCAGCAGCTCCCAACAAAAGAAAGGTCTTGGTCATAAAATGAGAACCTATGACTTGCCCATCATTAGGGGTGCTTTTTCAACCATCAACAGATTGATAGCCACATAGTGGCATGTAGAATGAATTATTTGTCCTTAAGGAGAGTCAGTTACCAGCTAGGCAAGACAGTAAAATTTAGTGTAGAAGAAAACAACATTCACCATTTGGAGTAATTCCAACTCAGTATACAATTAACCATCCGGGCACTTTTGAACATCTTCACAGATTGTCAACTCTCATTTCTGAGCATTCATTACATCAGAGGATTATATACTACCGTGGTGTGTGGAAAACATGAATAATAAACAAAAGGCTGTTAAGGTAACTGTTATATATCAACCATGGTTTTAGGCATTTTCACTTTTATTTTATTTATGGTATTTTATTTCTTCTCACCAAAAAAAAAAAAAAAAGCTCTATGTTTTTGTTTGTTTTTAATAAATGAGAACACATACTCAGAAATATATGGCTGCTGCTGCTGCTGCGTCACTTCAGTCGTGTCCGACTCTATGTGACCCCATAGACGGCAGCCAACCAGGCTCCCCTGTCCCTGGGATTCTCCAGGCAAGAACACTGGAGTGGGTTGCCATTTCCTTCTCCAATGCAGAAAAGTGAAAGTGAAGTCGCTCAGTCATGTCCGACTCTTAGCGACCCCATGGACTGCAGCCCACCAGGCTCCTCCATCCATGGGATTTTCCAGGCAAGAGTACTGGAGTGGGGTGCCATTGCCTGAGTAAATTGGTATTCAAATTCAGGTTTTCTGATCCTAAACTTAGCGCTTCTTCTACTAGAAGGCAATTTCAACTTAAATGAATATGCTGTCTGGTTTAAGAATCAGACTTGTGCATAGAGTATAATGTCAGGTGAAATAAGATATTTAACAATAAGAAAAGCATAAACAAAACCAGCATATCAGCACTTATTAACTACATTTAATAACTATTCATTGACTAATATTCAAGTTCCAGACCTATATTAAATAAGTAGAATCTGGAGGGGAAAATATCAGTACGTTTTCTTCTTTAAAAACAAAGGCTTCAAAAAAATCAAGACTTATTCTTTGAATAAGTCTTCAATCTCTGGGTTAACCACCTAAATCTTCTACTTTAAGGGACTTTAGGAGTTAGGTTAGGTTATTCTAAAATCAATGTTTATTGCTTTGTGATTTTTAAATTGTTGAAAATTCTCACTGGCATCTATAAATATTATTCATTATGATATTCATGTGTGCTGCTGCTAAGTGGTTTCAGTTATCTCCTTCTCTTTGTGATGCTATGGACTGTGCCTGCCAGGCTCTTCTGTCCATGGGATTCTCCAAGCAAGAATACTGGAGTTGGTTGCCGTGCCCTCCTCCAGGGGGTTTTCCAGACCCAGAGATCAAAACCGCATCTCTTGCGTCACCTACACTGGCAGGCGGGTACCTTACCACTAGCGCCATCTGGGAAGTCCAATATAATACTCATATATTTACATCACAAATCACATTTGACTAAAGACTCTTTTCTGAAGTACACCGGGCTATCCCCCTTGCTTCTCCCTTGGTGGCTCAGATGGTAAACATGCAGGAGACCAGGGTTCGATCCCTGGGAAGAGCCCCTGGAGTAGGAAATAGCAAACTACTGCAGTATTCTTGCCTGGAAAATTCGATGAACAGAGGAGCCTGCTGGGCTACAGTCCGTGGGGTCACAGAGTCTGACACAACTGAGCAACAAACACACAGGACCATGGGTATCTTTTAACAGGTACTATAAAGCAGATGGAAAAACAGTGGAAACAGTGTCAGACTTTATTTTTTTGGGCTCCAAAATCACTGCAGATGCTGATTGCAGCCAGGAAACTAAAAGATGCTTACTCCTTGGAAGGAAAGTTATGACCAACCTTGATAGTATATTAAAAAGCAGAGACATTACTTTGCCAACCAAGGTCCGTCTAGTCAAGCCTATGGTTTTTCCTGTGGTCATGTATGGATGTGAGAGTTGGACTGTGAAGAAAGCTGATCGCCGAAGAATTGATGCTTTTGAACTGTGGTGTTGGAGAAGACTCTTGAGAGTCCTAAAGGAGCTCAGTCCTGGGTGTTCATTGGAAGGACTGATGCTAAAGCTGATACTTCAATACTTTGGCCGCCTCATGCGAAGAGCTGACTCACTGGAAAAGACTCTGATGCTGGGAAGGATTGGGGGCGGGAGGAGAAGGGGACGACAGAGAATGAGATGGCTGGATGGCATCACCGACTCTGTGGACATGAGTTTGAGTGAACTCCGGGAGTTGGTGATGGACAGGGAGGCCTGGCGTGCTGTGATTCATGGGGTTGCGGAGAGTCAGACACGACTGAGCAACTGAACTGAACTGAACTGAATAAAGCAATCACTTAGTTTATGTGATACTGTTTTCTCTATACAACATGCATAAAATTAGCTCCACATGGTGTTATTACACAGTGCATGAACCCAGAACTTTCATAATTCTGCCGTTGTACATCTTTGGTTCCAGACGCTTGCATGGATCAAAGGTATCACGCAGTCCATAGCAGATTTATTAGCACAATATCCCAGCGGGTGATGTGCAGTTTTTGTGTATTGCAGGTAATTCGTTACTAACGCAGCTAACTACTTAAGTTTTTAGTTTCCTTAAAGAGAAGAGAGAGAACATATTCATTCCTTAGAGATCTCATATGCCTTCAATATACTTTCAATAGAAAAATCAAGGGGCCAGTCAACCAGCAAACATACTTGCCCTCATCATGGACATTTCTATCAAAGAGTCTCCTTCATGTGAACTTTGTCACGTAAAGTCACAGCAAAGAAAAATAAGGTGAAATTGCTTCATGTTAGAACAAGTAGGCAGGGCTATATGTTTACATTAGCACCCAAGAAGCTGTGACACAAATTGCTAAATAAGGATGAAGGAGGACCCTGAAATGAAACCAGGGATTGGAAATCTGACCCCATCTTTTCTGGTAACCATTCATTTGCAAATGGGTATGGTTTTATAAATTCAAGGTCCTCTTTCTCCTTCCTGTTGATGACCTGAGTTAAGGAAGTTTCAGTTCCTATCCCTAGCGTCACACAGCTGTGGTTTCAATAAAGGATGAAGTGCACTCAGGGTTCAAAAGGTGAGAGCTCATTGTTGTTGAAATGCTATGAACCAAGAGTTGGCAAACCACAGCGACCTGCTGCTATAATTTATGAATGTCTTTTACCTTTTTAAATGGTTGAGAAGGAAATCAAAAGGACAATCCTATCTGGTGATCCACGAAAACTTTATGATATTCACGTCATTGTCCATAAATCAGATTTTTAGAAGACAGTCAGGCTGACTTAGGACCATTTATGGCTGCTCTTGTACTATAACATCTGAACTAAGTCACTGTATAACACCAACCATATGGCTTGTAAAACCGAGAAGAGTTACACCCTGTGTACTGGTCCCTGCCATAAAAGTTGAACTGAAAAAGGAAGCCAACATTGATGATCCTTAAACCTAGACTTTTACCAAGTAGCCTGAGGGTGGGAAGTGAGAGCGTGGAGGGTTATTAACTCCTGTCTTCCTCCCACAATGGCCCCTTTTGCATTTGTAAAAAGCATGAAAATATCTTCCTTCATAGCTCAGTCGGTAAAGAATCTGCCTGTAAGGCAGGAGCCCCGGGTTCGATTCCTGGGTCGGGAAGATCCCCTGGAGAAAGAAATGGCAACCCACTCCAGATTCTTGCCTGGAGAATCCCACCAACAGAGGAACCTGACAGGCTAGAGTCCATGGGGTCGCAAGAGTCGGACACGACTTAGCGACTAAACCACCAAAGCATGAAACGCTTTAAAAATTATGCTACACAAACATACGCGTTTATCCAAGTTAGTTCTCTTCTCATCAGTCCCACTGAATCGGCCTCAAACTGAGCAGGGATCACAAAAGAACCTGGAAACCAGTGATGCCGTTACTGCAGCCTTTCCTGCAGAGTTCAGTGCTCAGACTTCATTACCTCAGGTGGTCTGAGTGCATGTGACTGACGTAAATTAGGTCCGCTTGGCACAGCCTCTCCAGCCAATCAGATGGAGGCTCATGTAGTAACCACCATCCTCGGGCAAAAGCAGGACCCGTTAACCAAGGGTCAAACACCATCCTCTTGTCCCCCAGCTTGAGGTCCATGCAGGCATGAGTAAGGTATGTTATCTGTTAGAAGACAGTGAGAATCAGATTATTGAGTCATCATCAGTCAGCAACAATGAACTGGGCTGGCTAGTGGACAAGTCACGTTGGAGAACTTTGCTCCTGAGTATGTTCAGTGAGGTTGGGACCTTTATATAGAAAACAACTCCCGGAACACATCACTGCTTTGTTAGGAAAGAAATGCTCATGGTGGATTTCAGGTGTCAAACCTATTGATTCATCCAGCTCTGCTCTATCTAAATTAGCTCCTAAATGCTTATTTACAGTCTGCACTGCAGAATATCTTTTGCCATCAGTCCTTCAAAGCACAATTTACAAGGAAAGGCAGTTAGAGATGTGATGGCAGATACTTGGGGATTTAAATGCCAGACTGGCTGGAAATAGCCACTGAATGAATGATGAATGACTCCTGGTGGGTTTGAGGCAGGAGACAGGTGGGCCCTGGCTGGGCAGCTGGAGTCTGTCCCCTGTGGACAGATGCTCCAAGACAAAGATAATAGCAGGAAGGAGGAGAAACAGCCCTGTCCAGATAAGAGGTAAAAAGACCACATGTTCTTCATTCTCAAGGTCAAGGAGACCTTCCAACTATACAGGCGCAGAGAGGCTACTCAGAGGTCAAATAGGGAGGGGATACCACCACAGAGTAAGTGACGTGAACCTTCCCGTAGGCCTCCTCACTAGAATCCACCTTGGTGAAGAGATTCAGGGGCACACATGGGAGGAACCTGAGATGAACCAAACGCAACTCAGAACTAGGCAAAGCAAGACGACTGGCCAAAGGAAACCCAAAAGAAAAGCCTCATATAAGTGATTTAAATGACCACGAAGGCATGACTCTTTCTCTCTGAGTCCTCTATCCATTCACATGTACATCTTTCCTCCTAACAAATACTTGATCTGTTTCATGACTTTCCACCTCTTTGTTGAAATTTATTTCTACAAAGCAGACAAACCAGGGCCACTGGCCCTCGTGGTCCAGTGGCTAGGATTCGACATTCTCACTGCCGCAGCCTGACTTCGGTCTCTGGTCGGGGAACGGAGATCCTGCTTCAAGTTGCTGCAGGTGGAGGCCACCCGAGATCGGGCTGGCATAGCCACGCAGCCTGGCTAAACAGGCTTGTGAGACTTTCTTTCCTAACTTACCTGCTGACTCACTCAGGGAGTCAGGGTCCTCTGAGAATGGCTATAAACAATGACTTAGAAACTGGCACAGATTCGAGGATTCTAAATTAGTGCTTCACTCCCTTCCTCTGATCTGGCACACCCATAGGATAAAGGAAAACAACCAGCAGCAGAGATAAGGGGGTAGAAACTCCAGGGTGAGAAGCCAAAAGAAACGGTAAGGAGAGGTCAACAAATAAAATTCAGCTGATTATGCCTATTCTGGCCACCGCCCCTGGACTCGGACCTTGGGTAGCTCCTCTCGGCCGCCGCCCTTGGCCAAGCACACAGAGCGACGCCGGCTCTGAGCACGCGTCACTCACCTAGAGCCAGACATCTTGGAATGTGAAGTCAAGTGGGCCTTAGAAAGCATCACTATGAACAAAGCTAGTGGAGGTGATGGAATTCCAGTTGAGCTATTTCAAATCCTGAAAGATGATGCTGTGAAAGTGCTGCACTCAATATGCCAGCAAATTTGGAAAACTCAGCAGTGGCCACAGGACTGGAAAAGGTCAGTCTTCATTCCAATCCCAAAGAAAGGCAATGCCAAAGATTCAAACTACCCCACAATTATACTCATCTCACACGCTAGTAAAGTCATGCTCAAAATTCTCCAAGCCAGGTTTCAGCAATACGTGAACCCTGAACTTCCAGATGTTCAAGCTGGTTTTAGAAAAGGCAGAGGAACCAGAGATCAAATTGCCAACATCCGCTGGATCATGGGAAAAGCAAGAGAGTTCCAGAAAAACATCTATTTCTGCTTCATTGACTATGCCAAAGCCTTTGACTATGTGGATCACAATAAACTGTGGAACATTCTGAAAGAGATGGGAACACCAGACCACCTGACTTGCCTCTTGAGAAACCTGTATGCAGGTCAGGAAGCAACAGTTAGAACTGGACATGGAACAACAGACTGGTTCCAAATAAGAAAAGGAATACGTCAAGGTTGTATATTGTCACCCTGCTTATTTAACTTATATGCAGAGTACATCATGAGGAACGCTGGGCTGGAAGAAGCACAAGCTGGAATCAAGATTGCCGGGAGAAATATCAATAACCTCAGATATGCAGATGACACCACCTTACGGAAGAAAGTAAAGAAGAACTAAAGAGCCTCTTGATGAAAGTGAAAGAGGAGAGTGAAAAAGTTGGCTTGAAGCTCAACATTCAGTAAACTAAGATCATGGCATCTGGCCCCATCACTTCATGGGAAATAGATGGGGAAACAGTGGAAACAGTGTCAGACTTTATTTTTTTGGGCTCCAAAATCACTGCGGATGATGACTGCAGCCAGGAAATTAAAAGATGCTTACTCCTTGGAAGGAAAGTTATAACCAACCTAGATAGTACATTAAAAAGCAGAGACATTACTTTGCCAATCAAGGTCCGTCTAGTCAAGGCTATGGTTTTTCCAGTGGTCACGTATGGATGTGAGAGTTGGACTGTGAAGAAAGCTGATCGCCGAAGAATTGATGCTTTTGAACTGTGGTGTTGGAGAAGACTCTTGAGAGTCCCTTGGACTGCAAGGAGATCCAACCAGTCCATTCTAAAGGAGCTCAGTCCTGGGTGTTCATTGGAAGGACTGATGCTAAAGCTGAAACTTCAATACTTTGGCCACCTCATGCTAAGAGCTGACTCACTGGAAAAGACTCTGATGCTGGGAGGGATTGGGGCAGGAGGAGAAGGGGACGACAGAGAATGAGATGGCTGGAAAGCATCACGGACTCGATGGACATGAGTTTGAGTGAACTCCGGGAGTTGGTGATGGACAGGAAGGCCTGGTGTGCTGTGATTCACGAGGTCGCAAAGAGTCGGACATGACTGAGTGACTGAACTGAACTGACTGAACTGATGCCTGTTCTGGAAAGGGTCCCATTTGCTTCCTCAGAAAAGTAACAGCCCATTTCCACAAGCTTCCCAGAAGCTTTCTTTCCAGAAATCAGAAAAATTCATTTTGGATTGCTTAATTCTTCCAAAGGACCAGAGCATTTTCTCTGGAGGAAACTCTTTCAAAGGTAGGAAGTACACAAGGTTTGTAAAGATCTCAGGGCAATACGCAGAGATAAACAACTGGTCATTTCATCTGACAGTGATTTGGAAGCAAGGGCAATTTCTGAATTTCTCCCATAGTTTTGCATGACTATCCTTTGGGACCTCTGCTAAAAGTTTTTCTGCTTTGTTTTGTTTTTTCTGGATAGCTTACCTTGGAATCCCTGCCAAGTTCTGGGTGTTTCTAAAATATTTGCTCAAGAGTTCAGGATAACTATACTATATGACCTAAGTAGCCACATCCAAGAAAATTCAAGGTAATATAATATATGTGTGTGTGTATCTTAGTTTTATTTTTGTTTTTTAAGATAATTATAATTTAATGTTTCCTTACCTGCACTTCCCCAAAAGCCAAATCTTCAGGAGATCTGGGCTCTGAATCCCAGGGGTTAGGAGGATTCAGTTCTAGAAGCAAAAGTTCATTTTTTTCACTCTCTTCCACAACTAGAACCAAAGGGGAATGAATCTGAATTAATAACAACAACAAAATGATGTTTAAAAAGCATCACTGAAATAGAAATGTATGGCTCAGGTACTCAGAGTACAAAAATCAAAGGAAATCAGAAACAAAAAGCAATGCTCATTTAGGTCAAGCAATATCTACTGAGATGAGGGCTGAATACCGACACACTATTCATTTCTTTTATTCATATTATACTTAGGGAGCTCATGGAATCTCAGGTATGTCGTGATGTTTTATGTCTTAAGCTGAGTGCTGGGCACATGGTGGTTTACTATTTTTATATCTTTTAAATACTGTTTAAGAATTTAATAGAAGCACATTAATGAACATTTTCCTAATAAGAGTTATCAGCTTATTTAATAGCAAAACACAACTGGCTTTCTTAATAAAATTAGGAATACACAACGGACATTTAATATCACCATTATTATTAAACTACATCCTTAAAAATGCAAGCAATACAATAAAGATACATTTTATTATTATTTCCAGGCCATATCATTGCTGGAAAACAGTGTCACAAAATAGAGTGTTGGATCTGGAAACATCAGGGTGAGGATTGTGACTGGGCTGCTTATTATCAACATCCTGGGCTGCAGTTGCCTGATCATAAAACAGTTATGACACATACTTCATAGAGTTGTTGTAGGCAGTAAACAATATAAGAGATCAACGAGTTGACTCAGTGGAAAAGACTCTGATGCTGGGAGGGATTGGGGGCAGGAGGAGACTGGGACGACAGAGAATGAGATGGCTGGATGGCATCACCGACTCAATGGACATGAGTTTGAGTGAACTCCGGGAGTTGGTGATGGACAGGGGGGCCTGGCGTGCTGTGATTCATGGGGTCGCAAAGAGTTGGACACGACTGAGTGACTGAACTGAACAGTGTCCAGCACTATGCCTGGCACAAAGAAAGAATTTAATCAATAATAATATTATTATGACAATTATTTTATCTTCAAAGAATGAAGAGTTAAAGAGAAAGCTCAGTATTGAAAAGACTATATACTATTAATAACAAATATCAACTCAAAAGTACAAAGTATTATGGTAGATTCTCAGAAAACTGCATTGATATCCACTCGTAAGGATTTTCCTTCTTTAGAATTGTTCTTTCTTAAGAAAAGCAGGAAAAGAAATGTTTGTGCTCTGTTGCTTAGTCGTGTCTAACTCTTTGTGACCCCGTGAACTGTAGCCCACCAGGCTCCTCTGTCCATGGGATTTTCCAGGCAAGAATACTGGAGTGGATTGCTACTTCCTACTCCGGGGGATCTTCCCAACCCAGGGACTGAACCCATGTTTACTGCATCTCCTGCATTGGGAGGTGGATTCTTTAGCACTATTGCAACCTGGGAAGCCCCAGTTATTAAGTAACAGTTATTAAACAGCTTTAATATTCTAAGAGAGGGTGAAAAAGGAAGGGCTTTCTAACAACGGTGCTGTGCAACTGGTTATTTAAGTATTCTAGTTTATTATCTAGTTTATTAAAGACACACTGAGAAGCTTCCAAGTGGCTAAAAATAGAATATCAAAGGGAGGACTTCTAAATTTAATAGCAATGGAAACAATTCCACTGGAAAATCTGAATATATACAAATGTAAGATGAAAAAGTTCTACCACCAATGAAAACTGGCAAACACGTTTGGAAAATATATTAGCATCATACTTGAGCTGCTGCTGCTGCTGCTGCTGCTAAGTCACTTCAGTCGTGTCCGACTCTTTGTGACCCCATAGACGGAAGCCCAACAGGCTCCCCGTCCCTGGGATTCTCCAGGCAAGAACACTGGAGTGGGTTGCCATTTCCTTCTCCAATGTGTGAAAGTGAAAAGTGAAAGTGAAGTCGCTCAGTCGTGTCCGACCCTTAGCGACCCCACGGATTGCAGCCTACCAGGCTCCTCCATCCATGGGATTTTCTAGGCAAGGGTACTGGAGTGGCTTGCCATTGCCTTCTCCGATCATACTTGAGAAACAAGCTTAATTTAAAACAACAGTGATGCTATTTTTTGATTCAAATGAGAAAAGTCTGAAAAACTAAGAATGCCTCAAGCTGGTAAAGTATGAGGAGAAAGGAAAGCTTATTAACTAGTTAGTGGGAACAAAAACTGGGTCATTCTGAGAAATGGACTGCAATGCAATACATATTAAAGAGTGGATGAATGAATACTGGACCCATTCATTCATTTAGGACCTCAAGTAAAGAGGACGAGGTTAACCATATTTTTCAGTTCATGACACATTATACTCAGTCCAGGCAAAGCTACTTACTTACTTATTTGCTTATTCCCTTTATCTGTTTCCCATTGTTATTTCTCTCTCCTCTCCTACAGGATTATCATTTGAATGCTCCTGCAAAGTATGCATTATATTTTATGTGTGCATTTAAATTCATATAAATGGTACTGGGTCTCCAGTCTGTTTCTTACTCTTTTTCACTCAATACTCTGTTTTTAAGATTCCTTCATGTTGCCACGTGTACATCTAGTCCACCTCCTCTAACTGTAGGATTCTGTAATTCACCACATTTTACTGATTTACCCTCCTTATGGTGGACCCACAGACTCCACCCACCAAAACAAGATTTCTCTGGTGCATACACAGAAGCAAGACTGATGGAACAGTCCATAAACCTCCTCTGACTAGTCACTGCTGGATGATTCTTTAGCATAGCTGCACCAGTCACACCTCCGCCACATGCATGAAGATTTTTATATCTTTATGTCTCTGACAACATTTGGCAGCTCCTTGGTTTATTTTTATCAATAAAAAAAATCCTACAGTAACATCTCATTGCTTTGGTTAGAAGTTTTCCGACAAGTAATGAATTTAAGCATATCTTCATGTGCTTATTGACCTTCAGGGATTCTTCTGTAAAATGCTAGTTGATATCCGTTCTTCATTTTTGTGTTGAGCTTCCTATCCTTTCTTGTCAATTTGTATTACTTAAGGGAATGGTAACCCACTCCAGTATTCTTGCCTGGGAAATCCTCTGGCCAGAGGAGCCTGGCAGGTTACAGTCCATGGGGTAACCACTTTTGCTTTCTTCTTATATGATAGATCATATTCCCCTGTTGGTTGTAAATATTGAAAAACAATCACCCAAACTATTATATATGTCTTTGTCCGTGTCCTCCATTTGGCAGAAATCTTTAGTACTGATGAATTCATATTAACCAGGGTTATGTGTGTGTGTGTGTGTGTGTGTGTGTGTGTGTGTGTGTGTGTAGGCTGGGGGGGTGCCTTTTGAGCTGTACTTTTGAAATGTTGTTTGTCAGGAAGTCACCAATCTCTAGGTCACAAAGATGTTCTACACTTTTTCCGTTACTTTTACAGTCTTACTTCTCATTTAGGTTATGAGGCCCTGTGGAGCCCGTCTTTACGTTAAGGTGTACAATATGTTGAATATGGGTAAATACTTTAATTGGGTGTATGCGTGACAGTCGCTCAGTTGTGTCTGACTCTTTGCAACCCCATGGACTATAGCCCATTAGGCTCCTCTGTCCACGGAATTCTCCAAGCAATATGCTAGAGTGGGTTGCCATTTCCTTCTCCAGGGGATCTTCCTGAACCAGGGATCAAACCCGGGTCTCCCACATTGCCGGCAGACTCTTTACTGTCTGAGCCACCAGGGAAGCTCCCCCCAAAATACATTAATTAGTCATACCCTTTTGCCAGTAATGCAACTATTTTACAAAAACAACTCCAAACATAGAGAAGTTCTTAAGCATAGAACTGGCTAAATAAATTAATATTTAATGTAAGCATACTTAAAATTATGTATATATAGAATCTGACATATTATGGCTAATGTAATATTAACAAGACAAAAACAGGATACAAAAATAATATATAGAATAATTATAATTAGTTATAAAAGGATGCCTAAAAAGATGACTGAAGATGGGACTAGATTGAAAATCAACAAAAACAGAAGACTTGAACAACACTATAAACCAACCAGACCCAACGGATAACACTCCCCCCAAATACAGAATACACATTCTTCTCAGGTACATGTGAAATTTCTCCACAAACCAGTACAAACCATATGTTAGGCCATAAAACAAATGTCAATAAATTTAAAAGTTTCAAGTCATATAAAGTATGTTCCCTGATCACAATGAAATGAAATTAGATACCAATAAGAGAAGAAAGTTGGAAAATTCAGAAATATGTAGAAATAAACAATATACTTCTAAATACAAATGGTTTAAAGAAGAAAATCACAAGAGAAGTTAGAAAATACTTTGAGACAAATAAAAATGAAAACATAACATGTTGAAACTTATGGAATGCAGTTAAAACAGTGCAGTGCATAAAATGAAATTTACACCAGTACACATCTGTAATTAGAAAGAAGATCTCAAGTAAAAAACCTAACCTTCCATTTCATGAAATTAGAAAAAGAGTCATAAACAAAACCCAAAACAAACAAAAGAAAGGAAACATTTAAAAGTTAGAGCTAAAATAAACAGAATTGATACTAGAAAAATAAGAAAAAATGAAAACAGGAATATGTTCTTTGAAAAGATTAACAAAATTTTCAAACCTTCAGCTAGACTAATAAAAGAGAGAAAGGGCTCAAATTACTAAAATCAAGAATGAAAAAGGGGATATTATTATCAACTTTACAGAATAAAAAAGAATACAGGGAAATATTATGATTATTATACATCAACAAATTGATAACCCAGATGAAATGAGAAATTCCTAGGAAGAAACAAATTAACAAATCTGATGAGAAGAAATAGAATACCTGAGAAGACCCATAACAAATAATGGATTTAATTAGTGAACAAAAACCTTCACAAACATTACTCTAAGCCTAGATAGCTTCACTGGTGAATCTGACCTAATGACTAAAGAAGAACCAACACCAATACTACTTCATAAACTCTTCCAATAAATAGAAGAGGAGGGAACACTTTCCAACTTAACTTTATGAGGGCAATCTTATTACCCTGATCCCAGGACCAGACAAAGACATCACACAAAAGGAAAACTACAGACCAATATTCCTGACAAATTTTGTTGTTGTTGTTTAGTTGCTCAGTTGTGTCTGACTCTGTGACCCCATGGACTGCAGCCCGCCAGGCTCCTCTGTCCACAGGATTTCCCAGGCAAGAATACTGGAGCGGGTTGCCATTTCCTACTCCAGGGGATCTTTCTGCCCCAGGGATCAAACACGTGTCTTCTGCATTGGCAAATGGATTATTAACCATTGAGTCATCTGGGTGGGAATCCTTACAAACATAGACATAGAAATCCTTAACCAAATATTAGCAAATACAGTTTAGCAATAGAAAAAAGAATTGTAGCCATGACCAAGTAGGGTTGATGCCAGCTTGTTTCAATACAGAAAAAGCCACAGAGGCATAAAATAGATTAGTGATTGCCAGGGGCTGAAGGAAGAGGGAATGGGAGTGACTGCTAATAGTTATAAGGTTTCTTTTGGGGATGATGAGAATGTTCTGAATTAGAGAGTGGTGGTAATGGCACAATATATGAAAATATTAAAAACCATTGAGCTGCACACTCTAAAAGGGTGAATTTTATAGTACATGGATTATATCTCAATTAAAAGAAGGAGGAGAAGGCTCGGGAGAGAGAGGAAGGGGACCTCAGTGACAACTGGAAGACAAGATACCTAAACAGAGGTTATCTTGAGGTGATGGGAGTATAGGTGAGCATCTTCTTCCTTCTACTTTCCTGACTTCTACCTTTTTAATGGTGATCATATCCCATGAAAGAGAAGGATGGCTTGGTCTCATGTGAACTGAGATTATTTAGTTTTATGATTATTATAAATAACAATTTTTTGTGGTAGGGAATCACTACAGCATTGGTAGCACTGGACTGAAGAGTGGACTTGGTCAAAATTTTCCACTCTATCCACATTTCCTCACTGCGGCAAAAGCTGAAAACTTCAGCACATCTTGTTACCACCTGCCTTCCACGGCCTGCTGTCACCTCTGGCCACAAACCCTCTACATCAGTTTCCACCTTCGATCTATTTTCCATTTGCTCAACTTTCTGTTGAGTGGGAAATCCCTTCCTCTTTCTCCAAAGGTTCAAGTCACAGGGGAGATGTGCGGATTATTTAAGACGTACGTAAAAAAAAAAAAGTCTTTGTTTTTAATTGGAATATAATTGCTTTACAATGTCATTCTAGTTTCTGCTGTACAATGAAGTAAATCAGCTATATATATATATATATATATATCTGTTGTTATATATATATACATCTCCCCTCCCTCTTGGACCTCCTTCCCATCCCGCCTCCAATCCACCCTTCTAGGTCATTGCAGAGCACCAAGCTGAGCTCCCTTTGCTAAAGAGCAGCTTCCCACTAGCTGTCTATTCCAAAAGACTTAGAGGTTTTGTAAAAGCCCTTAAGCAGCTATAAATTTCTGGGTTACATATTCATTAAATTAATAGTCTATTGTCCTCTAACTTACACAGTTCAAACCTTTGCTTCTTACCTGTTTTCTGCCAAATAAATTTAACAGTATTTGTATAGTGCATGTTACTAGCTCCTGTTAACAAGCAGTCTGCAGGTTTCCTAAGCTAGCTCAACAGACGTGGAGTGGAGCTTACTGGCAAAAGAAGCTAGTGGTCCAGGCATCCTTTTGAGGGATGGGGGAGGATGCACTTGCCGTCAAAGGAATTAGCAACTTTCCCCAGAATAACCTGCTGTCACATCTCTTTGGGGGTGAGCAGGAAAGGACATGCACCTCAGTGACACCTCTGCTCTGGGAACTGGGAGAAAGCCTTTGCAGGCCACACCCTTCTTTAAAAAATGATCAGGGTGCTCGCTTTGGCAGCACATATACTAAAATTGGAACGATACAGAGATTAGCATGGCCCCTGCGCAAGGATGACATGCAAATTCGTGAAGCGTTCCATATTTTCACATTTCTCCAAAGAAGACATACAGATGGCTAACAAACACATGAAAAAATGCTCAACATCCCTCAGTCAGAGAAATGCAAATCAAAACCACAATGAGATACCATTTGACACCAGTCAGAATGGCTGCTATCCAAAAGTCTACATGCAATAAATGCTGGAGAGGGTGTGGAGAGAAGGGAACCCTCTTACACTGTTGGTGGGAATGCAAACTAGTACAGCCACTTTGGAGAATAGTGTGGAGATTCCTCAAAAAACTGGACATAGAACTGCCATATGATCCAGCAATCGCACTCCTGGGCATACACACCGAGGAAACCAGAATTGAAAGAGACACATGTACTCCAATGTTCATTGCAGCACTGTTTATAATAGCCAGGACATGGAAGGCAACCTAGATGTCCATCTGCAGATGAATGGATAAGAAAGCTTTGGTACATATACACAATGGAGTATTACTCAGCCATTAAAAAGAATTCATTTGAACCAGTTCTAATGAGGTGGATGAAACTAGAGCCTATTATACAGAGTGAAGTAAGCCAGAAAGGAAAACACCAATACAATATACTAACGCATATATATGGAATTTAGAAAGATGGAAATGATAATCCTGTATACGAGACAGCAAAAGAGACATAGATGTACAGAACAGTCTTTGGGACTCTGTGGGAGAGGGTGAGGGTGGGATGGTTTGAGAGAATGGCATTGAAACATGTATATTATCATATGTGAAACGAATCGCCAGTTCAGGGTCGATGCATGTTACAGGATGCTCGGGGCTGGTATGCGGGGATGACCCAGAGGGAGGATAAGGGGAGGAGGGAGGTGGGAGGGGGGTTCGGGAGGGGGAACTCATGTATACCTGGGGCGGATTCATGTCAATGTATGGCAAAACCAACCAATATAATATTGTAAAATAATTAGCCTCCAATAAAAATAAAAATTAAAAAAAAATGATTAGGAGTTGGTCTCACCAAGACATCTGGACAACAGTGGCTCTAGTATCCTATCCCATGTACAATAATTTGAGCCTGAAAAAAATGTTGAGCTGGTGTAAACACAGTTTCCAGTCTGGAGGTCCAGGCAGGAAGCCCTCCATTTAGCTCCCTTCACAGATAATCAGTGTTAAGACTGCCCTCATCCACACTGCTTATGCATGTACATTTCTCATAATTGTGTCATACTATATGTAGCATTTATAATCTGCTTTTTTGCTTTATCTATCAAAAATCTCTAATTATTTTAATTCCTTCAATAGTATCACTTTTAAGACACAGTGGAATTATTTTTAATGTTTTGATTGTTTTCAATTTTTCTCTTTAGCTAGTATTGCTATGAATGAACATTTTCATACCTATATATTTTGACATATCAAGGATTATCAAGACCTTAGGACATAGCTTTAGATGTGGAATTTCCGGGTCAAAGGGATGCATATTTTTCAGTGTGTTAGGAAACTCAGTGGAGAGTTTTAAGCAGGGGAATGACATGAATTAATTTTTATTTTTAAAATATCAGCCTTGTATACCTGAAGGGCTTCCCTGGTGGCTCAGACAGTAAAGAATCCACCTGCAATGCAGAAGACCTGGGTTCGATCTCTGAGCTGGGAAGATCCCCTGGAGGAGGGCATGAAAACCCACTCCAGTATTCTTGTATGGAGAATTCCATGGACAGAGGAGCCTGGTAGGCTACAGTCCATGGGGGCCACAAAGAGTCGGACACGTTTGAGCAACTAAGCACAACACAGCACAGCATACCTGAAACTAACACAACATTGTAAATCAACTATACTCCAATATAAAATAAATATTAAATTAAAATATATATACCAATCTGGGTGCTATAAGCAGAATGAACTGCAGGAAGCAAGCACAGAAGCAGGGAGTCCAGTCACGCAGACAAAAGATGACTTTTTCTTATCCATTTTTGATTGTCTTAATACCCTGGACAAGAGTTTACACCTGGCATGATCTCATCAGATACTTACTGAACGTTAGTGAACGAAGGGACCTTCTGAAGAAATTCTGTTTAGAATTTTCAGTGTTAATTATTTTTAAAAGACTTAATGTCCACAGGTTAAAATCAGAATGTAACCAAAGCTCCAAGTGAAGCTGGAAACAAGTTAACAAGAAGGTCCCCAATAATAGTAACAGCAGAAAACATTGATCAATATGGAAGGTATTTACCTAGTTCATCTTGACAGAAGCTGCCTGGAGGGTTGATATACTTCATGGTGCTCACATCCAACTTCCAGTTGTGTTTAGTGCATCTAACAGACCTGGATGAAAAATTGCCCTTAGGTTTATGAAATGGTGTAAAAAAAGTTAATCTTATTGGGCTTACATGCATTATAAACAACTATAGTTAGTTGAACACAAAATTCATGAGAGGAAAACTATTAACAGCTAGAGCTCAAATATCCCAGGCCCAGGAAATATAGACTAATCATCAGTAGGTAATTTTAAAAGTGAAGATAGGGCTTCCCTGGTGGTTCAGTGGTAAAGAATCCGTGTGCCAGTGCAGGAGACACAGGTTCGATCCCTGATCTGGGAAGATCCCACATGCTGAGGAGCAGCTCTGCCTGTGTGCCGCAACTATTGAAGCTGTGCTCTAGAGCCCAGAAGCCGCAACTACTGAGCCCACGTGCAGCAACTACTGAAGTTCAAATACTTTAGAGTCCATGTTCCACAACAAGAGAAGCCATCACAATGAGAAGCTGGCACAATAAGAGAATAGCCCCTACTCCCCGCAACAAGAGAAAGCCTGCTCAGCAATCAATACCCAGCATTAAAAAAATAATAACAAATAAATTATTTAAAAATTGTTTAAAAAAACAGTGAAGATAAATGGCACATCACAAAATAATACATGTTAGAGATCTACAGAGCCATCAGAATAAAGTCACCTTTAAGGATAGCTCTCATAAGAAAGCTAAGTTGGTTAAGATACAATTGAGGCCAATATGAGGAAAGAATGTAGTGATAAAGACAAATCTATGATTTATGATCACTCTACAAACCTTGGTCCCTATTATAGTGTACTGAACCTAAGTTCAACTCGAATTTGTATTTTTTGAGAAGAAAAGACTTCCTTATGGTTTAAGGTTTCAGAGCATGGTTGCCAAAATACAGGGTGCCCAGTTAAATATGAATTTCAGATAAATAACAATTTAAAAATATGTCTCACACAATATTTGACATATACTGGAAATTCCTCATTTATCTGCAATGTAATTGAGTGTTCTGCATTTTTAATTGCTAATTCTGGTGACCCTGTTTCAAAATGACAACTAGATTGCAGCAAAATAGGAGGCTTAGTGATTTCTTTTCCATTTCTTATCAAACCGTGAAGGGGGTTATGGTGGCAGAAAATCACGTATAAACGTTCCGTTTCCTCTCTACCTTGGTGGTGTCTCCTGTGAAGTTTTTGTAGCAGTTAAGGTTTAAAAAAAAAAAAAAAAGAAAACCACAAATGTCTCAAACCAGAAACATCAGATTTCTTAAACAAACAATGTCTATTTTAAGTTCTATATCGGTAAATGACATGACTTTTCCCAAGATTCATTATATCAAGAATTTTTCATGCCCTTTTCTAGTAACAAGCAAAAAAATGTACTCCACACTTCAATTTAAGGAGGGTTAGTCTGTAACAGGGCTTCCCTGGTGGCTCAGAGGTTAAAGCGTCTGCCTCCAATGCGGGAGACCCGGGTTCGATCCCTGGGTCGGGAAGATCCCCTGGAGAAGGAAACGGTAACCCACTCCAGTATTCTTGCCTGGAGAATCCCATGGATGGAGAAGCCTGGTAGGCTACAGTCCACGGGGTCGCATAGAGTCGGAAACGACTGAGGGACAGAACGGAACGGAACGGAATTCTGTAACATCTACTCTCTCATCAATGAGTAGCCAACAACCTTTCAAAATTTGAGGACGTTCCAAATGCAGCTATTCAGCACGCAGGTCAATAAATGGGAAGCATGGCAGGGTCTTAACTGTTCATGGGCAGCAGGCAGACAGGAGGAAGGTGACAGCTTCATGCACAAAGAAGTTGTGAAAAGCTGTTAAATTTGAAAAATGAGAAACACAGCTTATGAGAGTTGCTGATCTTGGTTATGTGTGAAGAAGAAAAATGGTTGAGGCAGGGAGGGTAGAAGAGGTAGCTCATTACTCTTAAGTGTCTCCTTGTAGAGAGATTCCTCAGGCGGATTGCTGCACAGAGCACCGGGGGAGAAGCAATCAAATTTGGAGCAATGGATGCAGGAGTACAGGGTGTGAGTTACTCTGAGGATGGAGTTGACAGTGCCAGCTCCAGGTTAGTCTGACAACAGAATAGGGTGGAACTAGGATCAACTACCCCAAAGGCTTTGCATGAAGGAGGGAAAGACCAGTCTGTGACAAAAGTAATCACTCTGTTAGGATAATCGAGTCAGATTCAAGAACAAGCTGAATTCCTGTAAATAATCTCATTCCTAAGCTATACCAGGGAGAAGGCAATGGCAACCCACTCCAGTACTCTTGCCTGGAAAATCCCATGGATGGAGGAGCCTGGTAGGCTACAGTCCATGGGGTCGCAAAGAGTCGGACACGACTGAGCGACTTCACTTTCACTTTTCACTTTCATGCATTGGAGAAGGAAATGGCAACCCACTCCAGTGTTCTTGCCTGGAGAATCCCAGGGACGGGGAAGCCTGGTGGGCTGCTGTCTATGGGGTCGCACAGAGTTGGACACGACTGAAGCAACGTGGCAGCAGCAGCAGCAGAAAGCTATACCAGAAGCTCATGACAGAGTAATAATCATAAAAGTAATTGACATTTATTGAGCGCCTATCATATGCCAGACATTGTTTAAGTGTTTTATGTGTTTGAAATCACTTAATCCTCTGAGTAGCCAGACAGAATAGGTAATACTCTCATTTTCACTTTATAGAGGAGAGGACTAAGGTCCAGAAAGACTAAGAAACTTGTCCATGTTCACAGGGCTGATAAGTGGTGGGCCAGGCTTCTGACCAGGACAGATTGAGAGGAAAGATCATACTGCTAATCACAAAGCTACACTTCCTCCAATGGCTGGCTATGTGAGCTCCACGATGAAAGCCCATTGAGGAGAAAGGAAAAGTAGAGACCCCAAACCGCAACAGTCAGAACACCTCAAGGTCCCAGAGTGCCCACAGAAGCTCACTAGTGATAGAACGAGCCATGGCTGACATTTCCCTGGGTTAAATCCACTGAGAAGATGGAAGGGACTCAAAGCAGGGCTGTCAGCAAATAACCATGAGGGTCTCCGAGAGTAGAGTTGCTGCTCAAAGTGTATCCCATACAATACTTGGAAAGTATCTATGCTAAAAATATATTCATTGTTTACCTGAAATGTAGATTTAACTGGATGCCTTCTGTTTGCCTAATCTAGCAGTCTCATCAGAGGAGCCAAGCAGGAGACAGGTGTCAACACTATTTCGGTCCTGAAACTAAGAATGTAGTGAAGCAAATCTGTATGCAGGTGTAAGAATATTCTAGACTTGGGTAATGGTCATCTATGCAATTCTAGCAGGGAGCTCTTAGACAATTTCCCAGCTCCTCTGAATCCACATGCACTAAACCGCCCACAGATGACCTGAGAAGTCAAATCAATGACAGTAGAAGACAAGTCTGATGTGGGAGTGGTTAAAAAGCACCCAGGTCAAGTCAGGCTGAAGAGAAGCTTGGAAAAGGGGGTCAGCCGCTCATTCACTGCCAGTGCTGAGCATCAGGCTGACAGAGCATCCCCTCTCCCCTACCTTCCCTGTCTCTGCCAGAGTGTGCTGCTATCTCTTTGGCTGTCACTGAAAACAAAACAAAACAAAATCCACAGCAATCCTGCCCTGGTATTGTCCCTGAACTGGGGAGGGAGGTCATGTATATGTAGTCTTAATCAAGGGATGGGGGAGGAGCAGTACCAGCACCAGTTTTCCAAGAAATGATCAGAAGCGCCTCTGTTCAGAGCAGGTACAGTTGGGGCTCTGCCATGTGGGGTTTTTAATTACTGCAAGGTGGTCAGGGAAAGTCTATCTGCTTCCCAGAAGAGTTTGGACAAGGGCCTGCCCCACTCATACTTCTGGGGGAGCAGGAAAGAGGCTTGAGTCTTGGAAAAGAAAAGCTATCATGCACACCCAACCCCTCACTCACATACACAGACCCACGTACCTTAGAAATGTCACTGTCTGTCAAGCTAGGAATCCATTTTCAATTAGAGCTCTTGAGAGAGAACGGGAACTTAAGTAAAGGTCAGAATGTTTTGAGATCAGAGAGAGACCCTAAATGTGCACAAGGAAGTTACAAATTTGCTAGGAGAAATAATTTGTCAGTTGTTTCATTTGATTTCCACACTTCTGGCCAAATTTAATTATAAGAAGGGTCACCAGAGAAAAAGCAAAATGACTCACGGTACCTTCCATCTAAATCCTCGATATCTTTTATGAACAGGCCTCCTTGGTGCTTGCACATATTCTTGCATGCTCGCAGCTTGTTCTTACTCTTATACAAGATGTAATCTTTGCCTGTGCTCTTATTTCGAACAAAATTAATTCCTTCCTTGAGACTGGCAACTTCAGCGGGGGAGAGACACAAGAGGAGCTCAGCTGTTTGTTCGATGCTGTGAAAAGGCAAAAGTTTTGAGAGGAAACAGAGATATTGTTAGGTTTTAAGAGAGAACCATTTGGCAATGGCAATCAAAACCTCTTTTTTTATTAAGATACTATTTAAGGCCATCCTTCCAAGTACCCGGGCTGAGTGGCACCTGACAGTGAACTTTCTCCCCTCCTTTAAATGCCCATTCTACCTGTCAAGGGTTGATACCCGCCTTCCCAGGAAAGTAATGCCTCCCTCACTTGCCTGCCCATAGTCTGTCGTTGCCTCTCCCTGGGTATTTCAGAAGAGTGGCAGTTGTCCCTTCAGCTTCTGTGGCTCGTTCACTCCCACAAGGCAGAAGTCTGCGTGGAGAAAGAGGATGTAGACTCAGCTCAGTACTTCCGTTGGTGATGTCTCCTCTTAAATACGTTTTTCTCAGAAGCCGAATTCTATATTTAGCTTCAATAACTGCTCCTCACCTTCAAGCTTTCACATCAGGAAGTGAAGTGAAGTGAAGTCGCTCAGTCGTGTCCGACTCTTTGCGACCCAATGGACTGTAGATTACCAGGCTCCTCAGTCCATGGAATTTTCCAGGCAAGAGTACTGGAGTGGGTTGCCTTTTCCTTCTCCAGGGGATCTTCCCAACCCAGGGATCGAACCCAGATCTCCCACACTGCAGGCAGATGCTTTACCATCTGAGCCACCAGGGAAGCCCTTTTCCCACTCAGAGCCGCTCTTTAGGTTCTAAAGTAACTCAATCACCACTCCTTGGTTAACGCTTCCAAGCTCCCCACCCACCCCCAGGTCAAATCTAATATTTCTTTCTTTTTCACTTTCCAGAAAACATTGAAATTTATTCTCTTTCTTTTACGGCATATCCATCATCTCATATAGATACAAAATTAAAGATATGATGAGAACTCTTAGGACTTACTCAACAATTTTCATATAAAATATACAGTAGTGTTAGTTCACTTCATGGGAAATAGATGGGGAAACAGTGGAAACAATGTCAGACTTTATTTTTTTGGGCTCCAAAATCACTGCAGATGATGATTGCAGCCAGGAAATTAAAAGATGCTTACTCCTTGGAAGGAAAGTTATGACCAACCTAGATAGCATATTAAAAAGCAGAGACATTACTTTGCCAACCAAGGTCCGTCTAGTCAAGGCTATCGTTTTTCCAGTGGTCATGTATGGATGTGAGAGTTGGACTGTGAAGAAAGCTGATCGCCGAAGAATTGATGCTTTTGAACTGTGGTGTTGGAGAAGACTGTTGAGAGTCCCTTGGACTGCAAGGAGATCCAACCAGTCCATTCTAAAGGAGATCAATCCTGGGTGTTCATTGGAAGGACTGATGCTAAAGCTGAAACTGCAATACTTTGGCCACCTCGTGCGACGAGTTGACTCACTGGAAAAGAGTCTGATGCTAGGAGGGATTGGGGGTGGGAGGAGACAGGGATGACAGAGAATGAGATGGCTGGATGGCATCACCGACTCGATGGACATGAGTTTGAGTGAAGTCCGGGAGTTGGTGATGGACAGGGAAGCCTGGCGTGTTGTGATTCATAGGGTCGCAAAGAATCGGACATGACTGAGCGACTGAACTGAACTGAACTGAACTGATGATAAGCCTAGCGCTGCTAAGTCTTGGAGAAAGCAATGGCACCCCACTCCAGTACTCTTGCCTGGAAAATCCCATGGACGGAGGAGCCTTGTGGGCTACAGTCCATGGGGTCACTAAGAGTCCGACAGGACTGAAGCGATGCAGCAGCAGCAGCGCTGTAAGTCTAGCACTTCTTAACATGTATTTACTACTTTGTAGAACACTATATCCTAGCACCTGTGTACCACCTTACTTGTGCATAGATGCTTTTAAAAACACTCTCTCTACTTTTCTCTCCCCACCACTTAGCAGACTGCCTATCTTTAAGAGCTAGCTAAGTTCAGTTCAGTTCAGTTCAGTCGCTCAGTCGTGTCCGACTCTTTGCGACCCTATGAATCACAGCACGCCAGGCCTCCCTGTCCATCACCAACTCCCGGAGTTCACTCAAACTCATGTCCACAGAGTCGGTGATCCCATCCAGCCATCTCATTCTCTATCATCCCCTTCTCCCGCCCCCAATCCCTTCCACCATCAGAGTCTTTTCCAGTGAGTCAACTCTTCGCACGAGGTGGCCAAAGTATTGAAGTTTCAGCTTCAACATCAGTCCTTCCAATGAACACCCAGGACTGATCTCTTTTAGAATGGACTGGTTGGATCTCCTTGCTGTCCAAGGGACTCTCAAGAGTCTTCTCCAACACCACGGTTCAAAAGCATCAATTCTTTGGCGCTCAGCTTTCTTCACAGTCCAACTCTCACATCCATACATGACCACTGGAAAAATCATAGCCTTGACTAGATGGACCATTGTTGGCAAAGAATGTCTCCGCTTTTTAATATGCTATCTAGGTTGGTCATAACTTTCCTTCCAAAGAGTAGGCGTCTTTTAATTTCATGACATCAATCACCATCTGCAGTGATTTTGGAGCCCCCCAAAATAAAGTCTGACACTGTTTCCACTGTTTCCCCATCTATGATTGAGCCAACTGAACCCAATCTGAGTCATTTATAAAAAACTCCAGCAGAAAAAGAAGCTTTTGATCTTTCATATTTTTTTCAGGGAAACTACAAGTGTTACATTTCTCAAACTCCACTCTTCAAACAAACTCTCCTTATGATGCAATTCTGAATCATAGTGGAATATAATTTTTGTGAAGAGGGACTTCAAAATAACTTTTAGCATATCCATGGTATGAAATCTGGATGCATGTTTAATTCTATATTCCACTCCAAACCAAAAGTGGTCAAAATTCTTTTCATATCTTAAATTAAAATTTATTTGATTTTCACATACATTTTTGGCACTTTCATTTCTGGGAGCAAAATCTGCAAATTACTTAAAGAGGAAATTAAACAATATTATAAAAGTACCATAACAGGAAATAACAGAGAAGTTACTTCTAATTTCCAGCTAATAAGGCAGAATTCGGGCTTCCCTGGTGGCTCAGAGGTTAAAGCGTCTGCCTCCAATGCGGGAGACCCAGGTTCGATCCCTGGGTTGGGAAGATCCCCTGGAGAAGGAAACAGTAACCCACTCCAGTATTCTTGCCTGGAGAATCCCATGGACGGAGAAGCCTGGTAGGCTACAGTCCACGGGGTCGCAAAGAGTCGGACACGACTGAGCGACGGAACAGAACAGAAACAGAAGGCAGAATTCTAACTGAGAATGATCCATTTCTTCAAAACTGACTCTCATTGTCACTTCTGTCCCAAATTCCTGGTAATTCTGTTCATAGTAGACTTGAAATGTTTCCAAATATATGTTTTAAATGTATTTGATAGAAAGGAAACCATGATAAGGCTCATGAAGATCTTTTATCTTTATTCTTAGGAGTACAAATATCCGACACAAGTCAAAGCAAGTCCTGAGGCAATTTCTGGAATAATCAACCCAAACATATAAAAAGAAAATCTTTCTAAATATTTTGTTTTACTTGATTGAATGAACAAATTAGCCAAAGTTCTCTGCTAGATTCTAAGGCTTTCATCAACTGTGTAAGACAAGTTGAACTAACCACATCTTTATTAATTCGTCGAGAATGTCTACTGGAATCTAAAGCAAAATTTTAACATGTATACTCCTATATACATGGTTTTGTATTTCTTCTTCTTTTTTTTTTTTTAAGAATCTCCATCCCTTTGGTTCCTTTTTAAAAAAATATTTTTTTATCTTTTATTTGGCTGCATCTGGTCTAAGTTGCAGCAGGCAGGATCTTCATCGCACCATACAGGATCCTTTGCTGTGGTGCACTGACACTCTAGCTGCAGCGAGCGGGCTCAGTAGTTGCAGTGAGCAAGCTCAGTAGTTTCAGCGAGCGGGCTCAGTAGTTGCAGTGAGTGGGCTCAGTAGTTGCAGTGAGCAAGCTCAGTAGTTGTGGCACTCAGGCTTAGTTGCTCTGCAGCATGGGGGACCTTAGTTCCTTGAGCAGGCATCGAACCTGTGCTCCCTGCATTACAAGGCAGACTCTTAACCACTGGACCACCAGGGAAGTTTCCTTTGTATTTTTTTTTAATGGTTAGTTTTTCCCAAAAGTTGATTTTTAAAGCTATTATTAATGAGTTGGATTCCATTAAAGTCAGGAAAGTAAAGTTATAGTAAATTCTTCTTTGGGTATAAATAAAATATTTAAACTAAGATGATGGGCATTGTAGTACACCCACTTTTCAACATTTCAATATTTTTGCAAACACTTCAACGTGAAAAATAATCACTAAACACACATAAAAACATTTATATAGGGACACACATTTTTTTCCTTTTGCCTCAAACTTGGTGGCGTGGCATCCTGCTTTTAAAATTTTGATATTTTCTTTCTCATGAAATGTTAGCTTTGGTGTTGACTTCTTAAATATTATTTTAATGAGATTCATCTTGATTATATTCTTCTATAAAGCCAGGAATCTTCCAGAAGGTTAAGCTCTGAGAAAAAGAGCTAGAGGAAGAAATGGAATCCAACTCATTCACAACTGTCAATCTATAAATGATTTTGTTACCGTAATTTTTTAATTAAATTAGTATTTTTTATAATTTTATTTATTTATTTATTTTTGGCTGTGCTGAAACAGTGTCAGACTTTATATTTTTGGGCTCCAAAATCACTGCAGATGCTGATTGCAGCCATGAAATTAAAAGACGCTTGCTCCTTGGAAGGAAAGTTATGACCAACCTTGATAATATATTAAAAAGCAGAGACATTACTTTGCCAACCAAGGTCCGTCTAGTCAAGGCTATGGTTTTTCCTGTGGTCATGTATGGATGTGAGAGTTGGACTGTGAAGAAAGCTGATCGCCGAAGAATTGATGCTTTTGAACTGTGGTGTTGGAGAAGACTCTTGAGAGTCCCTTGTACCACAAGGAGATCCAACCAGTCCATTCTAAGGGAGATCAATCCTGGGTGTTCATTGGAGGGACTAATGCTAAAGCTGAAACTGCAATACTTTGGCCACCTCATGCGACGAGTTGACTCACTGGAAAAGACTCTGATGCTGGGAAAGGTTGGGGGCGGGAGGAGAAGGGGACGACCGAGAATGAGATGGCTCGATGGCATCACTGACTCGATGGACATGAGTTTGAGTGAACTCCGGGAGTTGGTGATGGACAGGGAGGCCTGGCGTGCTGTGATTCATGGGGTCGTGGAGAGTTGGACACGACTGAGCGACTGAACTGAACTGTTTTCATTGCTGCGTGGGATTCGTCTGTAGTTGTGGCAAGCACAGGCTGCTCTCTCATAGTGCGAGGGCTTCTCATTGCGGGGGCTTCTCTTTGTGGACCACGGACTCCAGAGAGAGAGCTTCAGTAGCAGCAGCATGTGGGCGCAGTAGTTGCAGCTCCTGGGCTCCAGAGAACAGGCTCAACAATTGAGGAAAACCGATTTAGTTGCTCCATGGCATGTGGAATCTTCCTGGATGGGGGAATCAAACCCATGTCTCCTGTACTGGCAGGCAGATTCTCCCTGCTGCGCCACCAGGAAAGCCCCAAGCTTTGCTTTCAGTGGGAAGACGTTCAATATTCTGTTCACAGGGATGGAAACTGCATGAATGCTGAACTATAAAATGTCTGTCACATGGTAGTAAATATTTGGTGAATGAAGAAACACACTCCCATGAAGGCAATATGTCCTCCATTTGGACAAAGAGTATGAAAATTCTTCCAAAGGTCACAGATTAAAGAAAAGATCAAATTACTGGCTCATATAAGTTTTAAAATGTAACTTGGAGTAATTCCCTGGTGGTCCAGTGGTTAGAACTCACCATTCTCACTGCCAGGGCCCCAAGTTTGATCCATAGTCAGGGAACCAAGATCCCACATGCTACATGGCATGATCTAAAAAAAAGGAAGTCTCATACTCAAACTGATTTGGGAACCAAGGACCCAGCAGAAGAACATCAGACTGCAAGCTTCATACGGAAATCTTTTATCACTGCATTTTCTGTTAGGTACTTCATAAATATTTGTTGAACCAATAACATGAAATAAGTCAAGATTGCAAATGGCCTTCAAGTTGTTCCAGAAATCAAAATGAGAAATTGAGAGACAGCAAATTCTCACGGGGCTGTAAGAATAGACAAAATCAGGCCAAATATGAAGAAATATTAGAGAAAATTTATTCCAATTATTTTAGAATAATGGGTTCTAATCTAAACTGTTCAATAAAAAGTCATCAGCTTACACTGTTCTGTTAAGACCCCACACTGCATGTTTCATTACAAAAGGCCATAAAAACAGTGGGTTTTAACCAGAAAGCACACTGAAAACAAGATAAAATTTATGATCTTGCCTTTATTCAAAATCACTCAGGGTCCACAACTAGATATGCTGTGCAGTTTGGGTTCCCCACTCCATCAGGAAAACATATCAGGGTTGGGAGAGGTCCTGAGAAATGAGATCAAAGTTATGAACTAGATGGAAGGGAATCAGCAATTCTGACACTTCTATACACATACACTAGAATTGCACTATTAAATACATGGATGACAATGGTGAGAGCCAGCTTGCTCATGGTTGGAGTGGGACTTGTAAATAAGCAAGGGGAGGAAGCTAGAATAACCCATGTGGTAATGGAATACTTAGAGATAAACATATAGCCTTGGATGTGAACATTAAAAAAGAAAAGTTAAAAAGCATCCATCTCAAGAAACATTAAAGAACAATAAAATAATGGAAAGAAAGTAAGAGAATTATAAAGCAGAAGCTCTACATAGACAGGCTCAACAAAGGCAAAAGATAATGGAACCATCAAGAAAGTGAAAGGACAACACAAAAACCAGGAGATGCTTGCAAATTACATATGTAATAAGGATCAGATATCGCGAAATTATTTTTTAAAAACTCTTAAAAGTCAACCACAAAGGAATTAGGAATGGTAAAGGAGTCCATATACCCAACTGATGCAGAGTTCCAGACAACAGCAAGGAGAGATAAGAAAGCCTTCTTAAGTGAACAATGCCAAGTAACAGAGGAAAACAATACAATGGGACAGACTATCCAATTAAAATAAATTAATTAATTAAAAAAAAAGAATGGGACAGACTAGCAATCTCTTCAAGAAAATTGGAGATATCAAGGGAACATTTCATGAAAGGATAGACAATACAGGACAGAAATGGTAAGGACTTAACAGAAGCAGAGAGATTAAGGAAAGGTGGCAAGAATACACAGAAGAACTATACAAAAAAGGTCTTAATGACCCAGATAACCATGACAGTATGGTCACTCACCCAGAGCCAGATATCCTGGAATGTGAAGTCAAGTGGGTCTTAGAAAGCATTACTACTAACAAAGCTAATGGAGGTGATAGAATTCCAGCTAACCTATTTAAAATCCTAAAAGATGATTCTGTTAAAGTGCTGCACTCAATATGCCAGCAGATTTGGAAAACTCAGCAGTGGTCACAGGACTAGAAATGATCAGTTTTCATTTCAATCCCAAAGAAAGGCAATGCCAAAGGATGTTCAAGTGAAAGTCACTCAGTCAGGACTATACAGTCCATGGAATTCTCCAGGCCAGAATACTAGAGTGGGTAGCCTTTCCTTCTCCAGGGGATATTCCCAACCCAGGGATCAAACCCAGGTCTCCCGCATTGCAGGCAGATTCTCTACCAGCTGAGCCACAAGGGAAGCCCAAGAATGTTCAAACTACCGTACAAGTGTGCTCATTTCACGTGCTACCAAGGTAATGCTTAAAATCCTTCAAGCTAGGCTTCAACAGTACGTGAACTGAGAACTTCCAGATGAACAAGCTAGGTTTTGAAGAGGCAGAGGAACCAGAGATCAAATTGGCAACATTTGTTGAAGCATAGAGAAAGCAAGAGAATTCCAGAAAAACATCTCCTTCTGCTTCATTGACTATGCTAAAACCTTGACTATGTGGATCACAACAAACTGGAAAATTCTCAAAGAGATGGGAATACCAGACCACCTTACTGTCTCCTGAGAAACCTGTATGCAGGTCAAGATGCAACAGCTAGAACTAGACATGGAACAGCTGACTGGTTCAAAATGGGGAAAGCAGTACAACAAGGCTGTATATTGTCAACCTGATTTTTTAACTTATATGCAGACTACATCATGCAAAATGCTGGACTGGATGAATCACAAGTTGGAATCAAGATTGCCAGGAGAAATATGAACTAACATCATATATGCAGATGATGGCAGAAAGCATAGGAACTCTAATGGCAGAAAGCAAAGAGAAACTAAAGAGCCTCTTGATGAAGGTGAAAGAGGAGAGTGAAAAGGCTGGCTTAAAACTCAGTATTAAAAAACTAAGACCATGGCATCCAGTCCTATCACTTCATGGCAACTAGATGGAGAAAAATTGGAAGCAGTGACAGATTTTACTTTCTTGGATTTCAAAATCACTGTGGATGGTGATTGTAGCCATGAAATTAAAAAACACTTGCTCCTTGGAAGGAAAACTATGACAAAGCTAGACAGCATATTAAAAAGCAGACATATCACTTTGCAAACAAAGGTCCATATAGTCAAAGCTATGGTTTTTCCAGTAGTCATGTATGGATGAGAGAACTCAACCATAAAGAAGGCTGAGCCTCGAAGAATTGGTGTCCTGAAATTGTGGAAATGGAGAAGATGCTTGATAGTCTCTTGGACTACAAGGGGGTCAAACCAGTCAATCTGAAAGGAAATCAACCCTGAATATTCATTGGAATGGCTGATGCTGAAGCTGAAGTTCCAATGCTTTGGCCACCTGATGCAAAGAGACAACTCATGGAAAAGATCCTGATGCTGGGAAAGACTAAAGGCAAAAGGAGAAGATGGTGGCAGAGGATGATATAGTTAGATAGCATCACTGACTCAGTGGATCTGAATTTGAACAAACCCCAGGAGATAGTAGAAGGATGGGAAAGCCTGGCATGCTGAAGTCCATGGTGTTGCAAAGAGTCAGACATGACTTAGCAACTCAACAACAACAACAACAAAGGATTTGAACAGACTTTTCTGCAAAGAAGATATTTGAATGGTCAGTAGCATTCATGAATAGAAGCTCCACACCATTAGTCAACATGTGCTCAGTCACTCAGTCGTGTCTGACTTAGCGACACCATAGACTGTAGCCCACCAGGCTCCTCTGTCCATGGGGATTCTCCAGGCAAGAATACTGCAGTGGGTTGCCATGCCCTACTCCAGGGGATCTTCCCAACCCAGGGATCCAACCCAGGTCTCCTGCATTGCAGGCAGATTCTTTACCGTCTGAGCCAACAGAGAAGGCCATTAGTCAAGAGGTAGATGCAAATCAAAACTATGCCGAGTTAACATTGCACATCCATTAGGATGCCTATTATAACAAATATAGGTAGTAATAAGTGTTGATGAAGATACAGAAAAACAGGAGCCAACATCTTTTGCTGGGTGAGACTTTTGAAAACAGTTTTGCAGATTGTCAACATGTTAAACATATAGTGTCTGTAGGATTCAACAGTTCAACTTCCCTAGGTCTCTACCCCAAAGAATAGAAAACATGTCCATACAAGAACCTGTACATGAAAGTTCAGTTAGCTACTCTTCAAAATAACCAAAAAATGAAACAACTCAAATTCCATCAACTGATTAGTGAATAAATAAAATATGCATGTCTACACAGTGGATACCCTTGAACAATGTGAGGGTTAGAGGTGCTGATACTCTGAATAGTTAAAAGTGTGCACATAACTTTACAGTCCACCTTCCATACCCACAGGTCCACAGCCACAGATTCAACCAACCACCGAGCATTAGTACTGTATGTACTATTTTAAAAATCTGCATATAAGTAGACTAGAGCAGTTCAAACCTATGTTGTTCAAGGATCACCTGTACCACTAGGTAATAAAAAAGAAGTGAAGTAGTGATACTTGCTACACCAGAAATAAACCTCAAAAAATCTTGATAAGTAAAAGAAGCCAGACACAAAAACCAAATATCATATAATTCCATTTACATTAAATGTCCAGAATGTGCATATCTATAGCGATACAAAGTAGACTGATAGTTATCAAGGGTGGGTACATATGAGGATGGGAAATGGGAAGAGGCTGATAACTGGGCATTCCTTTGGAGGAGCGATGGAGAGTTGAAAATTAGATTGTGGAAAACAGCTGCACAACTCTACCAATATACTAAAGATCACCAACGAGTATAATTATATCAGGTCAATTGCATGGTACTGAAGTGAAGTGTTAGTTGCCCAGTCATGTCTGACTCTTTGCAACCCCACGGATGGTAGCCCAGCAGGCTCCTTTGTCCATGGAATTCTCTAGACAAGAATATTGGAGTGGGTAGCCATTTCTCTCTCCAGGGGATCTTCCAGAGCGAGGGATTGGACCTGGGTCTCCTGCATTGCAGGCAGATTCTTTACCATCTGAGCCAACAGGGAGGGACCATGTACTCAAATCATATATCAATAAAGCTATTGATATAGCTTTAGACATGTGCACGCATGTGTATAGACAGTTTCATAAAATTTTATTCCACACATACATTTGCGTAGCTACCACTAAAATCAAGACATCTGACTCTTCCATCAATACCAAGGAAATTGCTGGATATAATTCCCAAGGACTGACCTTTACAGTCATACCCCACTATCGTCTCGGCTCTGGCAACCTCTGATTTGTTCTCTAACTTGTAAAGTGATCATTTCACAAATGATATATAAATGGGACCCTACAGCATTAAAGTGACTTTTAAACGCTACAGCTCCCTCCCATGAAAACTGACAGCTCAGCCTTGAATATTCTCCAGCTAGTTCTCTGCCCCCCTGTTTACAGCCAGACATCCTTTCTGTGGTGGTACTTTCTACACACCTCACAGCTGATTAGTTTTCATCCGGCATTTCTGACCTTTCTTATATTTCCATTGTAGACTCACCTTTCCTTTGTCTACCTGGTCATGAAACATTGTAGCCCCTAAAAGCTCAATTCTGTTCTTTCTTTCATATATTTTTGGCTGTGCTGGGCCTTCATTGCAGTGAGCGGGGGCTACTCTCTAGTTGCGGTGTGTGCGCTTCTCACTGCGGTGACTTCTCTTGTTGCAGAGCACGAGCTCTAGGCTCATGGGCTTCAATAGCTGTGGCACTCAGGCTTAGTTGCTCCAAGGCATGTGGCATCTTCCTGGACCAGGAATCAAACCACTGGACTTTAACCACTGGAATGCCAGTGAAATCCAAGGCTCAGGTCTGCACCCTCCTCATTTAACATTTTCCCCCTAAGGGATCATTCACACCCATGACTCCAGAACACAATGACTCTCATATGAGCAGACCTGATCCAGGAAGCCACATCTGTAGAACTAACTGCCTTTTACACATATACGTTAGGATGTCCTAAAGACACCTGAAACTGAGTGTGTCCAAAATCCAATTCAACACATCCCCAAACCTTCAAAGGTCCACCATGACACCCCCATTACCTCTGACACCACCCTTTCTCTCACTACCCCATATTCAGTTCAAGTCTCTCACTTTTACCTTTCAAGTCTATCTCATACCCATCCCGTTCTACAACCCTGATCCAAGCTACCATCATCTCCCTCTGGACTACTGTCATGGCCACTTAAAGGGGCACCCTACATTCACTCTCTATTCTGTCCACTATGGTCAGAATGACATATTCAAAATGAAAATTTCAAAAAAACCTCATCCTGGGAATCCTTCTCCCACCTCTTAAAAATGCATCATATCCTCCCATTGTTCCTAGGAGAAAGAACAAAATTCCTAAAACGGCTGCAGAGGTGATGCACAGGGACCCCAATCACTTCCTCAAGTTTCTTTTGAACTATGTTTTTTCTTCTAATATCATTTTCTCAAAGTATTGGCCAATACCTAGACTATACTTCCTGAGGCCTTCTTCACAGAATTAACTCTCCTTATCCTTTTGATCCCAGTTCAATCATCATCTCCACTGGGAAGTCTTCCCCAAAGAAGGTCAAACCCTACTGTTAAACACACAGCACTATGTATCTTTCTTTCATGTGACTTATCAAATTATAATTTCATGTTTAATTCTGAGATTAATTAATACGTGTATCCCCTAAAAATAGGTGGCAGTCACAGGAAGGAAGGAACCCAGCCTGTGTGAGTTTGCCTTGTACCTCTAGAGTCTACCACACATGAGGATTACAATGAGCATTATTTGTCAAAAGAATAAATGAACATTCCAATTACTGGCTCACAGTGATTCCTAGAAAACATTAGTTTTTTTAATAACCTAGAACTTACACATGCTATTATGCCTAAAATATCTTTAGAATAGGTTCATATATTCTTAAGAACTAGCATGTACCCAAACATAACATTGGCATTTTAAAAATTAACTATCCTACAGACAGTGTGCCCATTATGACTAGGTGGCAATAAAGTTCATCTGGGTTGCAGTTGATATTTCCCCATAGAATCAAGTTGTAAATGGCAATTAAGTTCTCCAGCTCACGAAATCCTATCTATGCCCTGAATAGTCAGCATTTTATTCTTAGGAGCTATAAAACAGACTGCCCTTTTGAGCCATGATATCAGGGTACATTTTAGTTCAGAGCACCCCTCAACTCCAAATCTTGAGTCCTCCATACTCTTTCAGCTCTGAATCCTTAGTATTTCTTGGTGCTAAAGCTTTCTGAGGTCTGGGCAAAGAAGTAGGTAAGGTACTAGCAGAAGGAAAATTCCAAAGAGAAGATCGACTGGCAGCCAGAGGAAAAATAAGGGCAATCTACAGAAAAGGAGGTGTCACCAGAGACGGGGCTGGGTGAAATGCACAGGGCTTGGAGAGAGGGCACCCTGGCAGATAACCATCCAGGGCAAGCAGGGTGTGGGCAAGGCAAGCTCGATACCTAAATAACTGGGCAATCTGTGAATTAGATGTTCCTGGGATGGCACAGACAATATCCACAAAAATGGTCTTAACATCACGAACTCCACCCCACCCTCACCCCCAACCAAGAGCTCTCAGTTCTTGTACCTTTCCATCAGACGAAGACAAATTATCAAAATTATCAATCCTAAATTCAGTAGGAAAACAATTTTAAATTTTACCTTTGTTCCAGTCCAGGTAGAAAGGGGCCAAACAGCTCCTTAGAGAAAGAAGAAACAGTGAGATTGAAATCTTCTTTTGAAAGATGTTTAGAATTTCTAGAGTGGCTGTAGTTTGGAAATCTCAATTTGATTAGGAATAGACTTGATTTCTTCGGAGCCAGAAAACCTTTTCAAAAGCAATTATGAGAGCACAGCAGGGCAGTCAAACTTCTGAAAGTACGAGCACTCAGCAGATGTGAAATTCAATTGCCATGTTAATATATCTGCCATTATCTCTGTTACTGTTTTGGTCCCACCCATACAGCTTAGTTTCGATAAACTTCTCATTTCTTGCCAACAAACACCAGGATGTGAAGTGCAAGTATGTGTTCAGCAGAGCGTGGGGGCGGGCAGATATGTTTTATAGACCTATCAGTGGTGTGAAGGAAGGAAACGCATTGAAGAAGAATTAATATCCCTACCCAAACTTCCTTAACTCTTTTGAAAGTGAGTCAGCCCATCCCATATGCACAATGTTTTCTTTTGCTTCAATATTTATTTGGCTGCACCAACTTTTAATATTTTTAATATTTATCTTGCTGCACCAATATTTGTTTGGCTGCACCTCCTAGCGGCATGCAGGATCTTCACTTGTGGCATGTGAATTCTTAGTTGCAACATGTGGGAACTAGTTTCCTGACCAGGCATTGAACCTGGGGCTCCTGAATTGGGAGTGTGGAGTTTTAGCCACTGGACCACCAGGGAAGTCCCTGCAATGTATTTTTAATGCAATAAGAATAATTGCTTCATTAGAAATGGAAAGGTTCTGTGTAGAATATTTCCCATTAGTGAGCAGACAGCAGAAGGTTGGTATAGAGTACAGAGGGTGTAGACTGTAGAGTGAAGTCCCTACACTCCTCTGTATGGAGTGCTTACAATGATGTATAATGATGTCTTCCCTTCTAGCAGCCAAGAGTGTAGTGAGCAAGGAGCCTTCTTTTGTAGATAACCCTGTGGTTTCAGGGGCTTCCCTGGTGGCTCAGACAGCAAAGAATCCACCTGCAACGTGGAAGACCTGGGTTTGATCCCTGGGTTGGGAAGATCTGTTGGAGAAAGGAATGGCAATCCACTCCAGTATTCTTGCCTGGAGAATTCCATGGACAGAGGAGCCTGGCAGGCTACAGTCCATGAGGTCTCAGAGTCAGAGAGGACTGAGTGATTTTCATTTTCTCTTTTTGTGGTTTCAGAGGGCTTCCCAGGTGGCGCTAGTGGTAAAGAGCCCACCTGCCAATGCAGGAGACATAAGAGATGTGGGTTAGATCCCTGGGTCAGGAAGATCCTCTGGAGAAGGGAATGGCAACCCATTCCAGTATTCTTGTTTGGAGAATCTCATGGACAGAGAAGCCTGACAGGCTACAGTCCACAGGGTCGCAAAGTCAGACACAACTGAAGCCACTTAACATAACAACCCTTCCCTTGGAGAAGGAACAAGATGGCGGAGGAATAGGATGGCAAGACCACTCTCTCCCCCACAAATTCATCAAAAGAACATTTGAACGTGGAGTAAAGTCCACAAAACAACTTCTGAATGCTGGCAGAGGACATCAGGCACCCAGAAAAGCAGCCCATCGTCTTCGAAAGGAGGTAGGAAAAAACATACAAGATGAAAAGAGAGACAAAAGAAGTAAGGACAGAGCTCTGTCCCGGGAAGGGAGGCTTTAAAAAGAGAGAAATTTCCAAACACCAGGAAACACTCTCACTGGCTAGTCTGTGGCGAGCCTTGGAACCTCAGAGGGCCACATAATTTGGAGGAAAAAAGAAAGAAATAATTAAAACCCACAGATTACCCGCCAAATGGTAACTCCCAGCGGAGAAGCAGCGCAGACACCTGCATACACCATTAGCAAGCGGGGGATGGGCAGGGAGGAGCCGGCTGAACTGCTTAGAGGACTGGACTTGAATGCCGTGAGGGCAATCTGAGAGAACTAACAGGGGATAGCAAAGCAGACTGGGATAGCTTCCCCACAAAAAGGCGGAAAACTCTAACCTAAGACTCCGCCAGCCCCGCTCACAGAACAAAGGACTGAGCAGAGCGAGGCGGCTGCGGTTGGCCCATCCCCCCTTCCCACCGAGACAGGCAGGGAGGTCAGCCTGAGCCGGAGGGGGCAACCGCGGCCCCAGAGAGGCATCCGATACAAACTGCAGGCAGGCTTGTTGCTAATCAAGACTTCTTGGGCTCGGGCCAGTCGATATACACCTGAGAAGGTGCGTGGGTTGTACACCCAGAAAACCGAGTGGCAGGGACTGGGGAGGCAATAAGCCGCAGTGACCACGCTCGCCAAACACCTGGTCACCTGAGCTGCTCGGACCGGGGAAGGCACAAAACGCAGGCCCAACCAAGTCTGCGCCTTTGTGGAGTACCCGAGAAACTGAACTTGAGCCGCTCAGACCTGGGAAGTGCATACAACCCAGTGCCGGCCTCGGACAGTTCCCGGCAGAGCAACCTAGAGCCTGTGCAGTATAGACTGGGACAACACACGCGCTGTGAGTGGGGGCAAATCCAGTGTGGCCGAGACACTGCGAGCACTCCCCACAGACGCCAGAGATATTTATCTGCAGCGTTCCTCCCTTCCCAGAACAGGACTGAACAACTGAGCCTTAAAAAGTGTCCACCCGTGCCCTAGTATCAGGGTGGAAATTAGACACTGAAGAGACCAGCAAACAGAAGCTAAAACAGAGGGAACCCACCTTGGAAATGACAGATAGAGAAGTCTAGAGACTACTCCAAGAATAAGACCAAAAACCAGAGGCAAGAGGCTTAAGCCCGAATCCTGAGAACACCAGAGAACTCCTGACTCCAGGGAACATTAATCGATAGGAGCTCATCAAACGCCTCCATACCTACACTAAAACCAAGCACTACCCAAGGGTCAACAAGTTCCAGAGCAAGACATACCACACAAATTCTCCAGTAACACAGGAAAATAGACCTGAGTTTCAATATACAGGCTGTCCAAAGTCACTCCAAACCCACTGACATCTCATAACTCATTACTGGACACTTCATTGCACTCCAGAGAGAATAAATCCAGCTCCACCCACCAGAACACCGACACAAGCTTCCCTATCCAGGGAACCTTGACAAGTCACCCGTCCAACCCTACACACAGCGAGGAAACTACATAATAAAGAGAACTCCACAACAGAAGAGGGAAAGGCCACCCCAAGCAAAGCAATATAAGCAAGATGAAGATGCAGAAAAATACCCAGCAAGTAAAGGAACAAGATAAATGCCCACCAACACAAACAAAAGAGGAAGATATAGGGAATCTACCTGATAAAGAATTTCGAATTTTGATGGTGAAAATGATTCAAAATCTTGAAAGCAAAATGGAGTTACGGATAAATAACCTGGAGAAAAGGATTGAGAAGGTGGAAGAAAGGTTTAATAAGGACTTAGAGGAAATAAAAAAGAGTCAATATACAATGAATAATGCAATAGAAGAGATCAGAAACACTATGGAGGGAACAAACAGTAGAATAACAGAGGCAGAAGACAGGATAAGTGAGCTAGAAGATAGAATTGTAGAAATAAATGAAACAGAGAGGAAAAAAGAAAAAAGAATTAAAAGAAATGAGGACAATATTAGAGACCTCTGGGACAATGTTAAATGCTCCAACATTCAAATCATAGGAGTCCCAGAAGAGGAAGACAAAAAGAAAGACCATGAGAGAATACTTGAGGAGATAATAGTTGAAAACTTCCCTAAAATGGGGAAGGAAATAATCACCCAAGTCCAAGAAACCCAGAGAGTCCCTAACAGGATAAACCCAAGGCAAAATACTCCAAGACACATATTAATCAAATTAACAAAGATCAAACACAAAGAACAAATACTAAAAGCAGCAAGGGAAAAGCAGCAAATAACACACAGGGGATTCCCATAAGGATAACAGCTGATCTTTCAACAGAAACTCTTCAGGCCAGGAGGGAATGGCAAGACATACTTAAAGTGATGAAAGAAAATAACCTACAGCCCAGATTACTGTACCCAGCAGGGATCTCATTCAAATATGAAGGAGAAATCAAAAGCTTTACAGACAAGCAAAAGCTGAGAGAATTCAGCATCACCAACCAGCTCTTCAACAAATGCTAAAGGATCTTTTCTAGACAAGAAACACAGAAAGGGTGTATAAACTCGAACCCAAAGCAATAAAGAAAACGGCAACGGTATCATCAGTTCAGTTCAGTTCAGTTCAATTCAGTCGCTCAGTCGTGTCTGACTCTCCGCGACCCCATGAATCACAGCACGCCAGGTCTCCCTGTCCATCACCAACTCCCAGAGTTCACTCAAACTCATGTCCACAGAGTCGGTGATGCCATCCAGCCATCTCATTCTCTGTCTTCCCCTTCTCCCGCCCCCAACCTTTTCCAGCATCAGAGTCTTTTCCAGTGAGTCAACTCGTCGCATGAGGTATCATACTTATCAATAATTACCTTAAACGTAAATGGGTTGAATGCCCCAACCAAAAGACAAAGGCTGGCTGAATGGATACAAAAACAAAAACCCCATATATGTTGTCTACAAGAGACCCACCTCAAAACGAGGGACACATACAGACTGAAAGTGAAGGGCTGGAAAAAGATATTCCATGCAAATAGAGACCAAAAGAAAGCAGGGGTAGCAATACTCAGATCAGATAAAATAGACTTTATAACAAAGGCTGTGAAAAGAGACAAAGAAGGAAACTACATAATGATCAAAGGATCAATCCAAGAAGAAGATATAACAATTCTAAATATTTATGCACCCAACATAGGAGCACCGCAATATGTAAGACAATTACTAACAAGTATGAAAGGGGAAATTAACAACAATGCAATAATAGTGGGAGATTTTAATACCGCACTTACATCTATGGATAGATCAACTAAACAGAAAATTAACAAGGAAACACAAACTTTAAATGATACAATAGACCAGTTAGACCTAATAGATATCTATAGGACATTTCACCCCAAAACAATGAATTTCACCTTTTTCTCAAGCGCACACGGAACCTTTTCCAGGATAGATCACATCCTGGGCCATAAATCTAGCCTCGGTAAATTCAAAAAAATTGAAATCATTCCAAGCATCTTTTCTGACCACAATGCAGTAAGATTAGATCTCCATTACAGGAGAAAAACCATTAAAAAATGCCAACATATGGAGGCTGAACAACACGCTGCTAAATAATGAACAAATCATAGAAGAAATCAAAAGAGAAATCAAAATATGCATAGAAATGAATGAAAATGAAAACACAACAACCCAAAACCTCTGGGACACTGTAAAAGCAGTGCTAAGGGGGAAGTTCATAGCAATACAGGCACACCTCAAGAAACAAGAAAAAAGTCAACTAAATAACCTAACCCTACATCTAAAGCAACTAGAAAAGGAAGAAATGAAGAACCCCAGGGTTAGTAGAAGGAAAGAAACAGTAAAAATTAGGGCAGAGATAAATGCAAAAGAAACAAAAGAGACCATAGCAAAAATCAACAAAGCCAAAAGCTGATTCTTTGAGAAGGTAAATAAAATTGACAAACCACTAGCCAGACTTATCAAGAAACAAAGGGAGAAGAACCAAATCAATAAAATTAGAAATGAAAATGGAGAGATCACAACCAACAACACAGAAATACAAAGGATTATTAGGGAATACTATTAGCAATTATATGGCAATAAAATGAATAACCTGGAAGAAATGGACAAATTCCTAGAAAAGTATAACTTTCCAAAACTGAACCAGGAAGAAATAGAAAATCTGAACAGACCCATCACAAGCACAGAACTAGAGGCCGTAATCAGAAATCTTCCAGCAAACAAAAGCCCAGGTCCAGACGGCTTCACAGCTGAATTCTACCAAAAATTTAGAGAAGAGCTAACACCTATTCTACTCAAACTCTTCCAGAAAATTGCTGAGGAAGGGACACTTCCAAACTCATTCTATGAGGCCACCATCACACTAATCCCAAAACCTGGTAAAGATCCCACAAAAAAAGAAAACTACAGGCCAATATCACTGATGAACATAGATGCAAAAATTCTTAACAAAATTCTAGCAATCAGAATCCAACAACACATTAAGAAGATCATACATCATGACCAAGTGGGCTTTATCCCAGGAATGCAAGGATTCTTCAATATCCGCAAGTCATTCAATGTAATACACCACATTAACAAACTGAAAAGTAAAAATCATATGATTATCTCAATAGATGCAGAGAAAGCCTTCAACAAAATTCAACATCCATTTATGATAAAAACCCTCCAGAAAGTGGGAATATAAGGGACATATCTCAACATAATAAAAGCTATATATGACAAACCCACAGCAAACATTATCCTCAATGGTGAAAAAGTGAAAGCATTTCCCCTAAAGTCAGGAACAAGACAAGGATGCCCACTCTCACCACTACTATTCAACATAGTTCTGGAAGTTTTGGCTACAGCAATCCGAGCAGAAAAAGACATAAAAGGAATACAAATTGGAAAAGAAGAAGTAAAACTTTCACTGTTCGCTGATGACATGATCCTCTACACAGAAAACCCTAAAGACTCTACCAGAAAACTACTAGAGCTAATCAATGAATACAGTAAAGTCGCAGGATATAAAATCAATACACAGAAATCTCTTGCATTCCTATACACTAATAATGAGAAAATAGAAAGAGAAATTAAGGAAACTATTCCATTCACTGTTGCAACGAAAAGAATACTTAGGAATATATCTACCTAAGGAAACAAAAGACTTGTACATAGAAAACTATAAAACACTAGTGAAAGTAATCAAAGAGGACACTAATAGATGGAGAAATATACCGTGTTCGTGGATTGGAAGAATAAATATTGTCAAAATGAGTATACTACCTAAAATAATTTATACATTCAATGCAATCCCTATCAAGCTACCAATGATATTTTTCACAGAACTAGAACAAATAATCTCACAATTTGTATGGAAATACAAAAAACCTCGAATAGCCAAAGCAATCTTGAGGAATAAAAATGGAACTGGGGGAATTAAACTGCCGGACTTCAGGCTCTACTACAAAGCCACAATCATCAAGACAGTATGGTACTGGCGTGAAGACAGAAATATAGATCAATGGAACAAAATAGAAAGCCCAGAGATAAATCTACGCACCTATGGACACCTTATCTTTGACAAAGGAGGCAAGAATATAAAATGGAGAAAAGACATTCTCTTTAACAAGTGGTGCTGGGAAAACTGGTCAGCCACTTGTAAAAGAATGAAACTAGAATACTTCCTAACACCATACACCAAAATAAACTCAAAATGGATTAGAGAGCTAAATGTAAGACCAGAAACTATAAAACTCCTAGAGGAGAACGTAGGCAAAACACTCTCCGACATAAATCACAGCAGTATCCTCCAAGACCCACCTCCCAGAATATTGGAAATGAAAGCAAAAATAAACAAATGGGACCTAATTAAAATCAAAAGCTTCTGCACAGCAAAGGAAACTATAAGCAAGGTGAAAAGACAGCCTTCAGAATGGGAGAAAATAATAGCAAATGAAGCAACTGATAAAGGATTAATCTCCAAAATATACAAGCAGCTCCTGCAGCTCAATTCCAGAAAAATAAATGACCCAATCAAAAAATGGGCCAAAGAACTAAACAGACATTTCTCCAAAGAAGACATAAAGATGGCTAACAAACACATGAAAAAATGCTCAACATCCCTCATAATCAGAGAAATGCAAATCAAAACCACAATGAGATACCATTTCACACCAGTCAGAATGGCTGCTATCCAAAAGTCTACATGCAATAAATGCTGGAGAGGGTGTGGAGAGAAGGGAACCCTCTTACACTGTTGGTGGGAATGCAAACTAGTACAGCCACTATGGAGAACAGTGTGGAGATTCCTCAAAAAACTGGACATAGAACTGCCATATGATCCAGCAATCACACTCCTGGGCATACACACCGAGGAAACCAGAATTGAAAGAGACACATGTACTCCAATGTTCATTGCAGCACTGTTTATAATAGCCAGGACATGGAAGCAACCTAGATGTCCATCTGCAGACGAATGGATAAGAAAGCTTTGGTACATATAATCAATGGCGTATTCCGTTCCGTTCTGTCGCTCAGTCGTGTCCGACTCTTTGCGACCCTGTGGACTGTAGCCTACCAGGCTTCTCTGTCCATGGGATTCTCCAGGCAAGAATACTGGAGTGGGTTACCGTTTCCTTAATGGCGTATTGCTGCTGCTGCTAAGTCACTTCAGTCGTGTCCGACTCTGTGTGACCCCATAGACGGCAGCCCATCAGGCTCCCCCGTCCCTGGGATTCTCCAGGCAAGAACACTGGAGTGGGTTGACATTTCCTTCTCCAATGTGTGAAAGTGAAAAGGGAAAGTGAAGTCGCTCAGTCATGTCTGATTCGTAGTGACACCATGGACTGCAGCCTACCAGGCTCCTCCGTCCATGGGATTTTCTAAGCAAGAGTACTGGAGTGGCTTGCCATTGCCTTCTCCATTAAAAGAATGCATTTGAACCAGTTCTAATGAGGTGGGTGAAACTAGAGCCTATTATACAGAGTGAAGTAAGCCAGAAAGAAAAACACCAATACAATATACTAACGCATATATATGGAATCTAGAAAGATGCAAATGATAACCCCATATACGAGACAGCAAAAGAGACACAGATGTATAAAACAGTCTTTGCGACTCTGTGGGAGAGGGTGAGGGTGGGATGGTTTGGGAGAATGGCATTGAAACATATATTATCATATGTGAAATGAATCGCCAGTCCAGGGTCTATGCATGTTACAGGATGCTCGGGGCTGGTATGCGGGAATGACCCAGAGGGAGGATAAGGGGAGGAGGGAGGTGGGAGGGGGGTTCAGGAGGGGGAACTCATATACACCCAGGGTGGATTCATGTCAATGTATGGCAAAACCAACCAATAAAATATTGTAAAATAATTAGCCTCCAATAAAAATTAAAAAAAAAAAACCCTTCCCTTAGAGCCCCAGCCAGTGTCAATTCAGGGTCCAATCCTGGATCTCCTTAGAAATTTGTGGTTCTGTTCTTGGTTCATTTGACAAATATCCTGTCCTTTGGCTGATCACTATTCCATCTCTAGTAAACAGGCTTTATGTGGTTCTTTAAACAAGTACAAAATAGTGAAGGACACTCAAAATAGTGAAGGACACTCTGACATTTTGTCTGCCCATTAAGTTTTTTGTTGTTGTTGTTTAAAACTTTTTATTTTATATTGGAGTAGCTGATTAAGAATGTTGTGATAATTTCAGGTGGACAGCAAAGGGACTCAGCCATACATATGCATATATTCATTTTCCTCCATCTTCTCTCCCATCTTGGCTACCACATAACATTGAGCAGAATTCCCTCTACTATACAGTAGGACCCTGTTGGTTATACATTTTAAACATAGCAGAGTATATATGTCAATCCCAACTCCCTATCTCTTCCTCCCATTCTTCCCCGCCCTCCCCCATTGCCCAGAAGCCGTTAATTTATTCTCTAAGTCTGCGAGTCTGTTTCTGTTTTGTAAATAAGTTCGTTTGTATCATTTCTTTTTAGGTTCTGCATGTAAGGAATGTCACACAATATTTCTCCTTCTCTTTCTGACTTACTTCACTCAGCATGACAATCTCTAGGTTCATCCATGTCACTGCAGGCGTGCATGCTAAGTTGCTTCAGTCATGTCTGACTCTGCGACGCTATGGACTGCACCTTGCCAGGCTTCTCTGTCCATGGGATTCTCCAGGCAAGAATACTGGAGTGAGTTGCCATGCCCTCCTCCAGGGGATCTTCCCAACCCAGGGATCAAACCCACATTTCTTATATCTCCTGCTTTGGCAGAGGGTTCTTTATCACTAGGGCCATCTAGGAAGCCCGCATGTTGCTGCAAATGGCATTATTTAATTCTTCTTAATGACTAATATTCCATTGTGTGTGTATATATATATATACATATATATATGTGAAAGTGAAAAGTGAAAGACACTATCAACAAAAATTTCCCAATAAAGCTATAGTATTTTACACTCCCAGTAGCAAGTGCAAAAAGAATTCCTGTTGCACTATCACAACTCTTTGCATCAGACATTTGTGTAGTGTTTTATAATGTGTGATTAGACCATTGGACATTGCCAGTTGCACACTAAGCAACTATGAACCCTTGTGATCGGTTTATAAGCCCTAACATAACCATATGGACAACTCAAGTCAGCTGGCACCCAGAGGTATAATATAAGGAATAGATGCATCAGGTAAACAAAAGAGGACAGATGGTAATAAGTCTGTTATGTTCTCCTGGCCACTAGTGATTCAGATATCTGAGAGAAGAGCAAGAGCTAGTTTATGTTATAACAGCACCCTCTAGGGTTCATATTTTACTGCTGGAGATTGTATGGTTGTATATTTATTACATGCTTAATAAATTCTATATAAGTCTCACTTACGGAAAGGAAGCAGGAAACCACCAGAAGAAACTGAAATATGACATGCACAAATGCTGAGGGAAACCACACCAACTGCCAAGAGGAGATTAGACTCCTGTTTAGAAAAAAGAGAAATCAAGAATGGTGGGGAAAAGTCAGCAATCAGAAAAAAATAACAAATTGAGCAATTAGAGCAAGGATATCTCTCCCCAAGATGGATTTTGTAAAAGAAACAAGAAAGGACTTACACCTTTTTCATTAGTGTGTTGAGGCACAAAATTGTCAGTTTAATAGCAGTGTCAACTTAAAAAATATTCACAACCTAAAAGTTGAGAGTTAGACTTTCTTCAGTGAGAATTTTTAGGATTTCAAGCCCAGGAGGCAGCATCTCAAGTAACCCTAAGAGAACTGCTCTGAGGAAGTGACAGGGGAATCAGATTATACAGAAGCTTTGCAACAAAGGTGTGGTAGTTTGAACATAGAAAGATAATGTTAATTAAAGGAAAACCAAATATCTCAAGTTGGGGAATTTATCACTTTTCTATGTATTGGAAGGTGCAAGAGTCTGGGCTTACTGAAATCATTCCTCTGATATGTACCTCACCCATCTGGAGCCAGTATCCTGTGTTTTCATATCCTGAGTTTCCTCAGGGCTCACTGTAGAGTGTGGTTTCAGTCTGATGGCTGCTAGATGGCAGATATTCTTTCCTTCCTGAGTTTCCTCATGGCTCACCAGCTCACCATCAGTGGTGGCTACTATGGCTAATGACTGTAACATTCTATGTTTACTGACATGGCAGGAAATATTCCATATATCATCAGGAACCTGAATTCAATCCACTGAATATCTTAAGGAGAGAACAGATTTGTTGCATTGTATTGTATTATTCAGTCAATAAGTCATGACTGAGCGACTGAATGACTGAACAACAACAAAAATTCAGTCAATAAGTCATATCTGACTCTCTGCAACCCCACGGACCGCAGCACAACAGGCTCCTCTGTCCTCCACTATCTCCTGGAGTTTGCTCAAATTCCGATCCACTGAGTCAGTTATGCTACCTAAACATCACATCCTCTATCACGGACCACAGCACAACAGGCTCCTCTGTCCTCCACTATCTCCTGGAGTTTGCTCAAATTCCGATCCATTGAGTCAGCTGTGCTATCTAACCATCACATCCTCTGTCACTACCTTTTCCTTTTGCCTTCGATCTTTGCCAGCATCAAGGTCTTTTCCAGTGAGCCAGCTCTTCCCATCAGGTGACCAAAGTATTGGAGCTTCAGTTTCAGCATCGGACCTTCCAGTGAATATTCAGGGTTGATTTCCTTTAGGATTGACTGGTTTGAGCTCCTTGCAGTCCAAGGAAGTCTCAAGAGTCTTCTCCAGCACCACAGTTCAAAAGCATCAATTTTTCAGTGCTCAGCCTCCATTTTGGTCCAACTCTCACATCCATACACCACTACTGGAAAAATCATAGCTTTGATTATATGGACCTTTGTCAGTAAAGTGGTGTCTCTGTTTTTAAATACTCAGTCTAGGTTTGTCATAGCTTTCCTTCCAAGGAGCAAGCGTCTTTGAATTTCATAGCTGCAGTCACCATCCACAGTGAGTTTGGAGCCTAAGAATATAAAGTCTGTCACTGCTTCCACTTTCTCCCCATCTATTTGCAATGAGGTGATGGGACTGGATGCCATGATCTTAGTTTTTTAATATTGAGTTTTAAGAAAGCTTTTTCACTCTCCTCTTTCACCCTCATTAAGAGGCTCTTTAGTTCCTCTTCCCTTTCTGCCATTCAGTTCAGTTGCTCAGTCGTGTCCAACTCTTTGTGACCCCATGGACTGCAGCACACCAGGCCTCACTATCCATCACCAACTCCCAGAGTTTACCCCAACTCATGTCCATTGAGTCGGTGATGCCATCCAACCATCTCATCCTCTGTCATCCCCTTCTCCTCCCACCTTCAATCTTTCCCAGCATTAGGGTCTTTTCCAATGAGTCAGTTCTTTGCATCAGGTGGCCAAAGTATTAGAGTTTCAGCTTCAGCATCAGTCTTTCCAATGAATATTCAGGATTGATTTCCTTTAGGACGGACTGCTTGGATCTCCTTGCTGTCCAAGGGACTCTCAAGAGTCTCCTCCAACACCACAGTTCAAAAGCGTCAATCTGCATATCTGATGTGATAGTTCTCCTGGCAATCTGGATCCCAGCTTGTGATTCATCCAGTCCTGCATTTCACATGATATACTCTGCATAGAAGTTAAATAATCAGAATGATAATATACAGCTTTCTCATATTCCTTTCCCAATTTTGAGCCTATCAGCTGTTCCATGTCCTGTTCTAACTGTTGCTTCTTGACCCACATACAAGTTTCTCAAGAGACAGGTAAGGTGGTCATGTACTCCCATCTTTTTAAGAATTTTCCAGTTTGTTGTGATCCACACAGTCAAAGGCTTTAGCATTGTCTATGAAGCAGAAGTAGAGGTTTTTTGGGGAACTCCCTTGCTCTTTCTACAATCCAACAAATGTTGGAAATTTGATCTTTGGCTCCTCTGCCTTTTCTAAATCCAGCTTGTACATTTGGAAGTTCTCAGTTCATGTATTGTGGAAGCCTAGCTTGAAGGATTTTGAGCATTACCTTGGTAGCATGTGAAATGAGTTGTATGGTAATCTGAACGTTCTTTGGTATTGCCTTTCTTTGGGATTGAGATGAAAACTGATCTTTTCCAGTCCTGTGGCCACTGCTGGATTTTCCAAATTTGCTGAGCTGACATAGTGAGTGCAACATTTTAACAGGATCATCTTTTAGGATTTTAAATAGCTCAGCTGGAATTCCATCACCTCTGCTAGCTTTGTTGGTAGTAATGCTGTAATGCTTCCTAAGGCCCACTTGACTTTACACTCCAGGATGTCTGGTTCTAGATAAGTGACCATACCATCGTGGTTATCCAGGTCATTGAGACCTTTTTTGTATAGTTCTTTGGTGTATTCTTGCCACTCTTCTTAATCTCTTCTGCTTCTGTTAACATCCTTACTGTTTCTGTCCTTTATAGTGCCCATCCCTGCAAGAAATGTTCCCTTGATATCTCCAGTTTTCTTGAAGAGATCTCTAGTCTTTCCCATTCTATTGTTTTCCCCTATTCCTTTGCACTGTTCACTTATGAAGGATTTCTTACCTCTCCTTGCTATTCTCTGGAACTCTGTATTCAGTTGGATATAGTCTTCCCTTTCTTGCTTTTCAGTTCTCTCCTTTCCTCAGCTATTTGTAAAGCCTCCTTAGACAACCACCTTGCCTTCTTGCATTTCTTTTCCATTAGGATGGTTTTGGTCACTTCTTCCTGTATAATATTACAAACCTTTGTCCATAGTTTTTCAGGCACTCTGTGTACCAGATCTAATCCCTTGAATCTATTCATCACCTCCACTGTATAATCATAAGGGGTTTGATTTAGGTTTGGCCCAGGTTGTAACAGGTTTGGCAATACTTTTTTCACTTATGTACTGACAAAGAAACAAAGGAAACTAGGATACAAAAGAAGGAAATTCTTCAGCTGTGTTATTTTGGAGAATGCTCAGATTCCTTAAAAGAAAAATAATTCTATTTTTTTCCTCAATGAAAAAATAATACACTTATTGGAGAAAATTCAGAAATTACAGATAAACAAAAAGAAAATTAAAGCCACTGATAATTTCACCGCTCAGAGTTAAATGACATTAACATTCTGATATATATTCTTTTCTCTTTCTATGTGTTGATATATATCTATATATATATATAAGTATATGAATGTATATGTATGCATATATATTTCTACATACAGTAAGAAAGATCATATCACTTACACTATTTGTCACCTGATTTTTCTCCTAACACTATACCCTGAACATTGTGCTATATCATTAAATGATTTTCCCCGATTAAAAAAAGAAAGAAGTTCTTAAACTAGCACAAACAGGTGAAAGTGGGTGGTAATAAGAGAGACAGGAAGGTGGGGGTCATTCAGGAGGACATGACCACCCGCTGATCCTTGAGCTGGATGGGCAACAGAAAGTTCATCACCCCTTCTCTGCCTTAAATACATGTTTGCCCACAGTTCCTGCAGTGGGAGCTGTTTCAAGTCTGTAGCCTCAACAGAGTAGGGTGTTGAGACCATCTGGACTGAATACATGACTGAACCTAGTCATATTGGTTCGATGAAAACCCCCTGTAACAGATTACTCTATTCCCCAAAGAAGCCCTCCAGCGTTCTGTAGTGGAAGATTAGTAATCTCCCAGCACTCACTCACACAATACCCTTTGTCTTTATATATGCTTTAAATTTCTGGTGGGCAGGTTCAGAACTGGGAATTAGACATTTTATTTAACCTCCAAGGACAGGGTGACATTCAGGAAGATGAATAAATGACACAGGAGGTATGAAAAAGGGGGGCAATAAGAGAACAACAAGTTCAAAAATAAAGAAAACCATGAGTGTTCAAACAAAAAAAAATCAGTAGTGGCCTTAAGTAGCAGCATGATATGTCAAAACCCAAATCTAAACTCTATGACAGAGGAAATCAATTTAAGGAATCTAAAATAACAACAACAGAGAAAAGAGTGAAAGAGAATAAGAAAGTGAGAGAGAAAAAATATGAAAAAAATATCAGGAAGAAAACCAATGATAACTAATTGGTGTATAACAGGAAGTCCAGAAGGAGAAAAGACAATAAACAAAGAAGAAATAATCAAGGAAAGAATAGAACTTCTCTGAACTGAAGAAAAGGTTGATTTCATATTTAAAGAATCTAACGATTTCAGGAATACTGAGAAAAGGCATCCTATAGATAATCTGATGAAATTTGCAAATGATGAAAAAAAATACTTAAAAAAAAAATCCCGCAAGCTTCCACACCATGCCCCTACCCTACCCCCTCCACCAAAAGTCACCCCCAAATCAAGAACCAGACAAGGGAAAAGAAACCTGCTGACATCCATCCTCTCATTTGTAAACTGAATGCCAGGGAACCACTTGAAAGCATATTTACACAATTTTGAGGGAGAATTCTACAGCCTATCTGTAATTCAAGCAAGGTGATAAAATAGAGACTTTTCAGAGGACTTAGAATATTCACTTTTCAACTATGCCTTCAGAAAATCAGTTTCACAGTACCCTAGTTCTCACAACCTCAAAGTCTTTCGTGAAAATCTCCTTTAACGGAACACTCCATTCCCTAAAGAAGACCTCCAGCCTTTTCTAGCAGAAGATTCGTTATCTCCCCGAGCTCACCCACGCAACACCCTTTGTCTCTAGGCCTCTAGTCACTGTCCTAATAAAAACCTCCCTGGGATGTCCCTGGTGGTTCAGTAGCTAAGACTCCACGCTCCCAGTACAGGAAGCCCAGGTTCTATCCCTGGCCCAGGAATGAGATCGCACATGCCAAAACAAAGAGTTTGCATGCAGAAACTACAGACCCCGTGTGCCACAAATAAGACCCAATGCAGCCAAATAAATAATGTTCAAAACAAAACAAAAAAACAAAAAACCTCCCTGAGATGATACCATCTTTCACCAACTATCCTCTCTCTCTTTTTCCTCATCTGCCAAGTTTCTTTCTACCCTTCTTTCTGCTCTCAGTTCTCTAACTTTATTCTTCCCCCATGGCATCTGGCTTTTCCCACCAATCCACTAGGACAAAGGCCATCAGTGGCTTCCACACTGTGAAGGGTAGTGAGCAGTTGTCAGTCCTTATTTCATTATTACCTTGACCTCATTATTACACCCAATACTGCGGCCCACCTCCTTCTTGAAACTTTACTATTCTCTAGAAATCTGAGAATGAAATACATTCTCTCCTGGGTCTCCATTATGCTCGCTTTTGTTTTGTTCTAGCTCTCTTTGGCTTGGTTTGTTTTTCTCCTTCTTTTCTACCTGACCTTGAACGCCCCTGTTTTCCAGGCTCCCTTACCTTACTGATCTCATTACAGAGACTGTCTGTTTCACTCATTTGTTTCCAGACAGCGAAACCTCAAGTAGAAGGGGGGATTTGCTGTGAGGATCCAGCAAATCTCAAAGAACGCTTCTTCTCAGGTCAGGATAGGGGAAAACACATGTCCCACTTCTTGTGTTTCCATGGCACCCAAGAGAAGGGAAAAAGACTAATCTGAACAAGCAGGCACTGGCATTTACAGGATCAAGTTCATGAGTGGGCAAGACCGCCGACGAGGGGAGGCCTGGGGTCCTTTTCTAGCCTACTGGCTGGACTCAGAATCCCCTCCGCAAGACCAGTAATATCTCCACAGACACACTGGGACGTGCGAGTCCTCTAGCAGAAATCCAGGATGGAAGACTAAGGACCCTGCATAAGCCTCTGTACTCAGACATGTTCTGCAATCTGGCTTTTATCAAAAAAGTCTATACTTGGATTTATAGAGTACTTGGACTGAGTAATAAAATCATTCTTTCTCTCATTTGCAAGGAGGTCTTTATGTGTATGCTCCATTTGCTAGAACCTAAAGAACTCTCTCCCCAAATAGTATCAATGAAACTTGAATTCATTCTAAGACTGTGAGCATTCTAGATTATGAGCTCCAAAATTCAAGCAGTATCTTTTTTTTATTTCCCATATATGGAAAGAACCTAGGCCAGGGGCACCCTGTAAATTTTAATAATACTGGTTCAACAAACAGATCCTCAGCATAGTCCCTTCTTAGAAGTATTAACTAGTTTGCCTCTGTAACCAAATCCATATGTCTTTTTCATCCTGCTTCCATTTTCCCTTCCTACAAAACACTAAAGCGCCACTTCCATCTCCTTTTCTCATTCCTGGGAGAAAGTCACATAAATATCAAACATTTTGAAATTTCAGGAAAACAAATAAATATGGGATAACATTTGCTCATCAATGTTGATGGCATCCCTGCCAGTACTGAAGAATCATTCTAATGTAATTGCTTTACTTGAATTAGTTTAACGTCTCGATTTGTACAAGATGTAAGAGAAAATGGATGGAGGAACATTAGAGGTCAGCTATTTGTTGTTCTGTTCATAGTCTGAGCAAACAGTTATATCCCAGTGGTGAAACAGGACTCCAGAGGAGTAAGCATTGTTGTGTTTCCTAAAGATTCGGGTGCAATCCTACTGTTGGATTGTTCTTTTCTGGACCAAGGAGAAAACCAAGATGGAGGGAGTTCATTTTTTAGCTACTTTTGATTTGTATGTTATAGGTTGCTCTTGATCTCCCCTTGATTAATTTCAGCAGAGGCCTTCCCATCAGATATAAACCCAAATTATTAGCCTCATAACTGGCCAGACAACCCTGCCATTCCACAGCTTTTGGTCATTTTAAAAAATCTATTTCAGAAACCCGCTCTCAAGTTGATCCCAATCCTTTAAGTGTCAAGGCGTTTAGTCTGTACCCTTAAAGGAAAACATCTCTGGTCTTCCTACCACAAAGGACTCACAGTTCAGCTAAACACACACAAGGCAACTTTGGGTGATGAATCTTAGACTGAGTGCTGGAGATAGAAAATCAAGGAAGGGGAATTCCCTGGCAGTCCAGTGGTTAAGACTCCTTGCTTTCACTGCTGAGGGCACGGTTCAATCCCTGGTCAGGGAACTAAGATCCCACTAAATAGAGCCAAAAAAAGAAACAAACAAAGAAGGTACATTCCCTGATTTTCAGGAGTTCACAGCCTAGTGAAGGAGACAGACATCTAATCGGAAAATGTCAGCAAAATTTGACAAGTGACCAACTCCTCCACCTTGGCTCCAGAATTCCTCCTGCAATCCATAATTTCAGGAACCTTTGACTTTATCCCTTTCTCTCCTAACCCTTCCACTCTCCCCTCTACCTGCTACTCCATTTATGTATATTTATGTACATACAGGGCTTCCCTGATGGCTCAAGTGGTAAGGAATCCACATGCAATGCAGAAGATTGGGGTTTGATCCCTGGGTTGGGAAGATCCCCTGGAGGAGGAAATGGTAACCCCCTCTAGTGTTCTTGCCTGAAAAATCCCATGGACAGAGGAGCCTGGTGGGCTATGGTCCATAGGGCTGCCAAGAGTCAGATAACAACTGAGCATGAGCACAGACATACATATGGATATGCAAGCCTCTCCTAGTTTGCAAAGTATTCATTCTTAACTCACCAATATCTCCCAGCAATGATTCTTTCTCTTCACTTTCACAGCCAAAACAGTGAAAAATAGTAGTCACTCACTGTTCCTGATCCTCCTTTCTCTTTACTTTCCACTGACCCCTCGAGCCACCCCATATGAATTTTACCCCCTTCACTCCACCTTCAGTCAGTTCAGTTCAGTTCAGTCACTCAGTCGTGTCCGACTCTTTGCGACCCCATGAATCACAGCACGCCAGGCCTCCCTGTCCATCACCAACTCCCGGAGTTCACTCAAACTCATGTCCACAGAGTCAGTGATGCCATCCAGCCATCTCATTCTCTGTTGTCCCCGTCTCCTCCCACTCTCAATCCCTCCTAGCATCAGACTCTTTTTCAGTGAGTCAACTCGTCGCATGAGGTGGCCAAAATATTGGAGTTTCAGCTTTAGCATCAGTCCTTCCAATGAACACCTAGGATTGATCTCCTTTAGAATGGACTGGTTGGATTTCCTTGCAGTCCAAGTTACTCTCAAGAGTCTTCTCCAGCACCACAGTTCAAAAGCATCAATTCTTCGGCGATCAGCTTTCTTCACAGTCCAACTCACTCCACCTTAAGGCAGCAATATCTTCGACACCATGAAATCCAAACAAAGCTTTTCAGTCATCCCTTTACTGGATAGCTCAGCGCCAACTGACAGTGTTCTCCGTTTTGAAACACGCTGCTCTCCTTTTGGTCTTCACAGACTCACTCTTTCCTTTTTGCCCCCTCCTCCCTCGATTTCTAAGAAACATCAAGGCCTGTCCCCTTCAAATGAACAGAGTACCCTGGTCCAAGCCCATATCATTCTCATCCAACTTCAGCAGGAACATCCTAACTAAGCTTTCTGCCACTTCTCTTGCCAACCTGCCTTCAACTTACTTGCCACATTACAGCCAAAAGGGCTTTGTAAATGTCAGATTTAATTCTGTCTCTTTTCTGTCTTAAACTCTCAATGATTTCCAACTTCCTTGAGGATAAAGTCCAAAATACTTAGTATGACTGATAACTCGCATCCTGGTCAGACTCGTGCCTGCCTCTCCAGTCTTTTCTCCTACCACCCTCTTCCCTCTCTCCACTCTGGCCAGTTTAACCTTATTGTTCTTCTAATGTTCAGTGGACATTTTCCCTTTCAACTGTTCCTTCTGCTTGAATGTCCTGCTTCATCATCTTTGCCTAACTCCAATTCAGATTTCACTTTAAATGTCACTTCATCTAGAAATTTCTGATACCCGCAGATTCAGTTAAAACCCCATATTATATCCTACAGTGGGACTTCCCTGGTGGTCCAGGGATTAAGTATCCACCTGCCTTCAGGGGACATGGGTTTCATCCCTGGTTGGGGAAGATCCCACATGACTTAGGGCAACCAAGCCAGTGTACTGCAACATCTGAGCCTACACACGGCAACTATTGAAGCCGACAGCCCATGCTCAGCAACAAGAGAAGCCACCGCAATGAGAAGCCCATGAACAGCAACTGGAGAGTAGCCCCTGCTCACCACAACTAGACAACACCTGCACACAGCAAGGAAGACTCAGCGTAGCACTCCTCAAATTAAATAAATAAATAATAATTTTTAAAAGAAGATCCTATAACATGTAGAACTTTGCATTTCTCCTCAATATCCAGCACACCTATTATTATTTATTAAAAAATCTGTCTTCATCCCTAGACATTAAGCTAAGTGAAAGCAGGGGTATGCTTGTCTGTCCATTGTTATATCCCTAACACCTAGAATAGTGCATATTTTTGAATGCTGTAAAAATAACAAAGAGGGACACTAAGCCTGTCCTCAGAGGGAAATGAGGGCCAGTTCAATTCAGTTGCTCAGTCATGTCTGACTCCTTGTGACCCCACGGACTGCAGCACACCAGGTTTCCTTGTCCATCACCAGCTCCCAGAGCTTGCTCAAACTCATGTCCATTGAGTCAGTGATATGATCCAACCATTTCATCCTCTGTCATCCCCTTCTCCTCCTGCCTTCAATCTTTCCCAGCATCAGGGTCTTTTCTAATGAGTCAGTTCTTCACATCAGGTGGCCAAACTATTGGAGCTTCAGCTTCAACATCAGTCCTTCCAATGAATATTCAGGACTGATTTCCTTTAGGATTGACAGGTTTGATCTCCTTGCAGTCCAAGGGACTATCAAGAGTCTTCTCCAGCACCACAGTTCAAAACCATCAATTCTTCAGCACTCAGCTTTCTTTATGGTCCAACTCTCACATCCATACATGACTACTGGAAAAACCATAGCTTTGACCAGACAGAGCTTTGTCAGCAAAGTGATGTCTCTGCTTTTTAATATGCTGTCTAGGTTTTTCTTCAGGGGGAAATGAGGGCCAAGACACTCCTAAATCTATATTACTGTAATTTCTAGGGGAAATTCCATCAAAACCAGAAGAAGGGTTTACAGAAAGAGCTGGATGTTTGTGAATGGTGAGAATATTTGTGGAAAACAGCTAAGGAGAGCAAATGGTTTTAAGAAAACCATTGTTATTCTGAAGTTTTATAATATAAAATACATCTCCAGTGTGGCAATATCCAATAACTCTGGTCAGTAGTATGGTTCATACCCTGAGGGTATATTTGTTATACTAGATAAACTCAGGGCACATATTTTGAGCTAAATAGATGTATGACACGACAGACATAAACAAGAGTTTCCGGGATGAAAAACAAAAATGAATTTCTGGGATGAGACATTTGGTGTTAGTTCATTCCATAAATCTTCCAAGCCTGGACCTATTAATAGAATCAAGGCGTTATACAAAAATTTGATCTAGAGAAAAAGCGATCTACAAAAGTTAAAAAATCAGAGATGCTTAGAGCTGAAAGAGACCTTACAGTATTCAGTTCAACCCTCATGTTCTTCTCCCTCCCATATTGGATGAGGTTAAGCCACTTTCCTACAGTTTGGCGCACAGTTAGTGGCAAACTTGGTGATGGAAACCCAGTTTCTAGATCCATGAAATTGAGTGCTTTCTGATTCTTGACTCAAAAGCACTCTAATAGTATGGAATTTATAAGCCTTCTCCATGTCCTGAAAAAGGTTTTCTGGAAACCCTTACCTTCCTCTAACCTGATCTTGGTTCACCAAGTAGCATCCCCTGCATAGAGAGACCTGTTAGGCCACCTCACCACCCATACTGCTGAAAAGACTCAAGAGACGGTAAGAGGAGTGACTGAAGAACTCTGAGGAACTCCTCAACATCGCGTCATAAAGGAGAACTCAAGGGGTAAGTCCTCTATGGCATTCTATGACATCGTTCTCATCTTTCTTTTCTGAGTTCTGGGACAATCAGTTTCCTTGCTGTCACAGAATATTTGGAGAACATCTCATGTTTTAAAAACTTATTCAGTATGATCCAGCAACTCAGTTCATAGGTATACATCCAAAAAGCAGGGACTCATACAGGTACTTGTATACTAATGTTCTTAGCAGCATTATTCACGACAGCCACAAGGTGGAAACTACCCAAGAGTTCATCCACAGATGAGCTGATAAGTAGAAGGTGGTATATACACAATGCAATATTATTCAGTCGTTAAAAAGGAATGAAATTGTGACACATGCTACCATATGGTGCAACTTAAAAACATTATGCTAAGTGAAATAAGCCAAACACAAAAGGACACAGGTTGTACAATGTCACTTAGATGAAACACTGTGAAACAGAGGTACCAAAGGCTGGAGGGTAGGAAATTATTGTTTAATGGGTACATAGCTTCTGTTTGAGTTGATGAAAAATATATTGCTTAATGAATACATAGTTCCAGTTTGGGTTGATGAAAATGTTCCGGAATAGTAGTGATTGTTACACAATCCTGCAAATGTACTTAATGCCACCGAGTGTACACTTAAAAACGGTTAAGATGGTGAATTTTTTGTTTTATCTGTATTTTGCCACAATAAAAAAAAATTATTCAATGAGGCTCTCAGTTCCAGTCAAGATGAAATCTAAAGCATGTTTAAGCAACCAAAGGAAGGTACACAAAGAGAAACCAAGGAACCAAAAACAGAGGAAACAAACAAAACAAAAACTAGAATGCAATATAGAAGCTCTAACAAGTTAATAATTACTTTTGGGACTTCCTGGCAGTCCACAGGTTGGGACTCTGTGCTTACACTGTGGGGTGTACAGGTTCAGGGGGCAAGGTTCTATCCCTGCTTGAGGATCTAGGATCCCACAAGCCATGTGGGTGGCACAGCCAAACAAACAAGCAAAAAACACACAAACGAGAAACAAAAACAAACAAAAAACAATTACCTTAAATATAAGTAGTTCAAATACAGTAATGACGAGACAGAAATTGGCAAAGGGAATGAAAAGCCATGAATCAACAATATGCTGTCTGTAAGAAATTCATTTCAGATACAATACAGGAGAGGTTTCCCTGGTGGCTTGTGGTAGAGAATCTGCTTGCCAAAGCAGGAGATGCAGGTTCGATCCCTCATCTGGAAAGATCTTCTGGAGAAGGAAATGGTAATCCACTCCAGTATTACTGCTTGGGAAATGCCACGGACGGAGGAGCCTAGCAGGCCATATTCCATGGGGTCGCAAGAGCCAGACACAACTTAGGAACTAAACAACTACAATACAGGAAGGTGGAAAATAAAAGGACAGGAAAAGATACACTGCTGCTGCTGCTGCTGCTGCTGCTGCTAAATCACATCAGTCGTGTCCGACTCTGTGCAGCCCCATAGATGGCAGCCCACCAGGCTCTGCCGTCCCTGGGATTCTCCAGGCAAGAACACTGGAGTGGGTTGCCATTTCCTTCTCCACTGCACGAAAGTGAAAAGTAAAGTGAAGTCGCTCAGTCGTGTCCGACTCTACTCGTTAAAAAGAGCAAGATTTGATTATGTTAATGTTGATGTAACCAGTAATCATAAATTTTGAGCCACACCTTAAATATTCAACCAGTGGATTAAAAAGTTAAAATTTAAGGCTAAATGGGTTCCTATTCCTATTTTCCAAACAAGCCAGCATCAATAAAGCACATTACCTTATTCAGTTTCCCTCTTAATAAAGCACCAGGGATGCCCTCTTCCCGCGATGCATCAAGATTAAAACATACTCAGAGGAGCACACACATTCCTCTGTTGTGACCCCTGGCTTCTGTGCAGGTGAATGCCCCCATATTGAGCTCTACCACCTACATGCATGCTGTGCTGGCAGCCGCAGGCTCGCCAGAATTGACTGTATCATCATCACTGTGTGTGCTGGGGAGTGGAGCTGGATAGTACCTTGCAGGAGAGTGATGACACAGGCCTGCCCTGCTGTCAATGGAGTGAAGGGCAAGTTAAAGGAAATCATCTTTTTTTAAGTCACAGAACTGTAGCCCTAAAGAGCAGAAGTTTGCAGTTAGTTCTTCGAGTTCCTCTTCTCCTTCAAGTTCAAGACCAGAGTTTCTTGAACTGACCCCCTGATGCACAGGGCCAGGGGCAGCTAGTACGTGAAGATAAGAGCATTCTTTCTCAGGTCTGAGAACTTAGGCTCCTCCCCCTTGATGCTGTGAAGACTGTGGCTCTGGGTTTTATCTCCATTCCTTCTGAGGCCTGTTTCATTTCTAGTGTCCCAACTGCCTAGAACTGAATCTCTTATGTAAACATGGAGAATCAGGATTTTCCGTTAAAAAGGGTAGATATTGTATACTGTTAACTATAATTTCCAGGATCAGAAATTCAAGTTAAGTTTTAAGGGAAAATAAAACCCAAAAACCTGATGCATACATTCTTTCAGAACTAAAGTGAATGAAGAATATGTGACACTATTACTTAAAGAATACCACTTGCAAGAAATGTGGCTATTCTGTTCAAACAGTTGGGTCTTGCATCAGATTTGACCTCATTTGAGCCACTCATCTTCCTGGTGACCATCCTAAGTATTGAGAAAGCACCAAGAGGAATATACTAACTTGTAAAGGTCACAATAAATCTAAGGGAAATCATTTTTCTTAAGATATTTACTTCCAGGGTAGCTACAATAAATGAAAGATATATGATTAAATAGTTACTAGAACTAGACTCTAGGGAGATAAATGTGTGATCCCCCCATCATTTCAGCAGGTCCAATCTTATATTACATTTTTTGGGGGTGTATGTGGCTGAGTCTTTGCCGCCCCATGGACTTAGCCCACCAGGCTCCTCTGTCCATGGGACTTCCTAGGCAAGAATCCTGGAGCCATGCTCTCCTCCAGTGGATCTTCACAACCCAGGGATCAAACCTGTGTCTCGTCTCTTACATCTCCAGCATTGTCAGATAGGTTCTTTACCACTAACACCACCTGGGAAGCCCATATTACATTTTTCTGTGTGTGTGGGAAATATCTGACCAAGTATCTTCCAGTTTGGAAACTGAAAGAATGAGTTCCCAGGAATTAGGGAAAGCAGTATGCTTGTATTTCCGAAGATGGCAGCATCTTCCCACATGGCTGTTCTCACAATGTGATTGGCATTCTTCTCACTGAGATATGTGTTCCCTCCACTGGCCTCTGGGTGGGAGCTTGGGACTGCTCCAAACAATGGAGCCTATGACAGATTGGTGCTTCGTGGCTTCTGAAGCTGGATCTAAAATCATACGGCTTCCACCTGGCCCACTCTTTGGAGCCTGTCCTTGGAAGCCAGTCACCACGTTAGGAAGAAGCTTGGGCCACATGAAGTAACCATATGTCTGGCCATTCCAACTGAGAACTCAGGCTCCATCCACCCCGGACATGTGAAGGAGTGAGCTTTCCAAGGGCTCCATCCCCAACTCAAGTCTTCCAGCTGAGGCTCCAGACAGCACATTGCAGAAACAAGCTGCCCCTGCCACTGTGCCTTAACGGAGAATGCCTGACCACAAAGCCTGACCTATAGGCTCTGTGAGCATAATAAATGATTGCTTTCATTACTGGGGAAAAAAAGTACTCAAGTGAGGCTTAAGTTAAGTTTCTGTTAGTATAAAAGGAAAACATTACAGATCTTGTCAGGCTAGGAGGCTACAGACACACAGCAGTAGCCCCACACAGTCCAGTTAGAGAAAATTTACACAGAAGAAATAAAGCATGTGGAATCCCCCAACTCTCACTGGGGGGACTACTGGGGCCAGGTAGAGATGGTCTGCACCCACCACGGCAAACATGCAGCCAAGAAGGGCCAGCCTCTGAGAGCAGTCTGGATTCACAAAAGAAAGGACTTGACCTCACACCAAAGATGGATCCACATGACACATTTAGGTTGTTGCAAATATAGGTTAACCTATGGAATACTTGGGTTCTCTCGACAATGGGAAATGAATGACAGGATTTCTAGGTACAAGAAGCAGAATAGGAAGAATGCATGCTGAGGGCCTGGGTCCACACTGAAGGTCAAAGTCTGCACATGGAAGGCCCTGGAACAATCTTGAAGTGCTTCTGTATACCCAGAATGCTAGCATCAGCCAAAAGCCATGTTGCCCCTTTGTGATGGCCCTGGTCAGCTCGGCCTGGCAGAAGGAGATGGGTACCCAGGTCATCCAGATTTGTCTCCCAACAGATTTAAAGAGAAGAAAGGGAAAATCTCCCCTAACCTTCTCCTCTGCCTTCCTCCCATCAATTAAAACAAGATTGAGTTATTTCTCACTCTTCAGTTTGACAGAATTTTAAAGATGAATGTTATTCACTGTTGATGAGCACATTGGGAAAGGTGTATGCACATAATAGTCACAGGGGTATAAACTGGTAGCTTTGGGGGGAAGTTTGACAGTATCTAGCAAATTTTAAATGTGAGTATCCTTTGGTTCAGCAATTCTACTTCAAGTATGATTTTTTTTTAAGAAGTGCTTTAGCATTTGTACAAAAAAAATGTCTGTTGAAAACAAAATATTAAAAATACCAATAGAGGAATGAGCAAATAAATTAGGGCACATCCTTCTGTGAATACGGCAATTAGACATAAAGTAGATTTATGGGTGGGGCTTCCCAGGTGGCCCTAGTGATAAAGAACTCAACTGCCAATGCAGGAGATGCAAGAGAGGCGGGTTTGATCCCTGGGTCAGGAAGATCCCCTACCGGGGAGCATGGTAACCCACTCCACTATTCTTGCCTGGAGAATCATAGGGACAGAGGAGCCTGGCAGGCTACAGTTCATAGGGTCGCAAAGAGTCAGACAAGACTGAAGCAACTTAGCACCCGCACGCATGCCGACTTATGGGCACCAACATAAATAGAGCTGTACAACACATTGATCATTTACTTCTTTTGATTTTGAGTGTACAAAAAAAAATCCTACTTATAATTCAGTTCAGTTCAGTTCATTTCAGTCGCTCAGTCGTGTCCAACTCTTTGCAACCCCATGGACTGCAGCATGCCAGGCCTCCCTGTTCATCACCAACTCCCGGAGCTTACTCAAACTCATGTCCATTGAGTTAGTGATGCCATCCAACCACCTCATCCTCTATCATCCCCTTCTCCTCCTGCCTTCAATCTTTTCCAGCATTAGGGTCTTTTCCAATGAGTCAGTTCTTCACATCAGTTGGCCAAAGTATTGGAGCTTCAGCTTCAGCATCAGTCCTTCCAATTAATATTCAGGACTGATTTCCTTTAGGATGGACTGGTTGGATCTCCTTGCAGTCCAAGGGACTCTCAAGAGTCTTCTCCAACACCACAGTTCAAAAGCATCAGTTATTTGGCACTCAGCTTTCTTTATAGTCCAACTCTTATAATTACTTTGCTTTAAAATTAGTATCCACTTTATTAATGCTACAAAGTTGCTACACTATTGCTGGGAGTGAAATATGTTTGCTCACCACTAGATGAAGCCTGGAACATATTGATTACAATTGAATTTCCAGAAACTCTTTCAATCTAGTACCTTATAGTTACTCAAGAACTGTTTAATCAGTGAATGAAACAGTCAGGCCAGCAGCACCAAGGTTCCTCCCAGATTCAGTTATTTCTTGGATTCTACCTAGAGAAAACACTGTTCTTATAAAGTGGTCATGATAATACCTACCTAAAAGAGCTACCACGCTAATAAACAAAATGTGCAAAATTGAGTCCTAAGTTTTAATTTGCTGTACAAATTCCAGGAGCTATTTTGTGGTTGGTCTTCACTGGATAAAAATTACTTCTCTGTCAAGTTCAGAGTCCCTCTGGGAAGTTGCAGAGAGTCATATTTCAATTGTTTATGTAAGAAGAGAGAAGGGGCGTGAAGGAGTCGGAGGAAGGATCAAACAATAAAAACACTGGACAGTTGAGGATGAAGAGGAGGCTTATGAAAAATGCCAAGTCTGAATACTAGTTATGTAAAAAAAAGAAAAAAGTAATGGTAATAGTCAAGAAAGGCTTTATATTTGTATAAAGCATTAAGCATACACTGCATTTAATCCTCATAACCAGGAAACTCTTGAAGCTGAGAGGGGCCCCCAGAGATCTTCTATGCCAGTTCTCTCACCTGACTGGTTGATTTAGTTGCTAAGTCATGTCCAACTCTTGTGACCCCATGGACTCTAGCCTGCTAGGCTCCTGTGTTCATGGGATTTCCCAGGCAAGAATACTGAAGTGGATGGCTATTTCCTTCTCTAGTCTCACCTGATTGTTATTCCTTACTTATGCTTGAAGGGAAACGATTGGAGGCTTTTCAAAATTATTGGAGCAGAAAGTCTCCAAACTTGGTTATGAGCTTCTTAGAGCTGCCGTAACTAAGCATGACAAACTAGGTAGCTTAGGATAACAGAAATGTAAGCTTTCACAGGTCTAGAAGCCAGAAGTCTTAAATCAAGGTATCAGCAGGTTGGTTCCTTCTGAGGGCTGTAAGAAGAGTCTGTTCCTGCCTCTTAGCTTCGGTGCTGGCAATCCCTGGCAGTTCCTGGCTCATAGATTGTCACTTCAGTCTCTGCCTGCATCTTTAAATTACCTTCTTCTCTCTGTTTCTCCTCTTCTCGTCTGTGTGCTTTTCTGTTCTTAGAAAGACATCTGCCATTGGATTCAGAGTCAGGTCTACCCAGATAACCCAGGATAATCTCACCTTAAAATTCATCACTTAATTGTATCAACAAAACCCCTTTTCCCAAATAAAGTCACATTAGAAGGTTCTGACTAGACATATCTTTGGATGGTGGGGCAACCAACCAACTCACCACAGCGTGTTTGTGTGATTTTACTTTTGGAAGAAGGCTTCTAGAAGAGAAATATATTCTAAAGGGAAGTGAAAGCTAAAGCTTTTTTTAAAATTCACTTTTCCTAGGCAGTTCCTGGTGGACAGATGTAAATGGTTTGCAGTATTCTCTTCAAAACGTTCTAATGTTCTCTTTCAAAACTGGTCCAAGCTAAAAAGTTACTAAAACAGTTACCACATTCTAAAGTTCACCCTCCCAACTTCTCTTTATGAAAATCAGTGAAAAAAAAACAAATTTTCTCAATTGTAGTGTCCTGAGAAATATAACTACATGAGAGGGAAGGATGCATAAACAAGCAGTTTAACAGAGTTTGATGTGCTACCCGCTAAATTTAGATTCTCTTTCCAGTGAGGTGGTGAGTTAAATACTTAAAGGACCCTCCTGCTGAAAACAACTGAAAACAGATAAAAACCTTAAAAGAGTCAATGAGCTGTCACAGAAGAAGCAAGTGCTTCTCAAACCAAGGATTGAGTGATATAGAGGGAGCACAACTCCAGCCATTTACCAGACAAGAAGGGAAGGGGAAACGAAGATTCAGTTTTGAAATCATAGCTTCAAAAGGGCTCCAGAGACACAGCCCAAAGCCTGCCCAACCTGAGGGATCTAATACATCTTCTCCCCAAAAGTTGGTATTCCAGTGAGTTAAGCCATCAATTTAGAAAGGAGAGAGAGAGAGAAAAAAAAAAGAACTCGACTTTCATCAATATTTTCAGCCTAAATTCACACTACCTGGGAGAACTGGAGAAGACTTTAATTTTCAGTGATCCTAGGCTAGAAGTTCTCATAAACCTGGAAGAAGCAAATTAAGACCCTCTGGAGAGGACTCCACTTGTAATCCAACTGAAGACGATTCCTTCAGGTAAAATCCCAAAGCATCGAACAGCCCGTAGTACAAAAGAATTCAACTTTCAAAGCATGATAAGCCAACGCAACACCATAAAAAGGTCCATAGTAGTATCATTAATTCAATTCTATGAACTGAAACAAGTCTCTTCCCATACTTACACAAATGTCACCTACGCCTAAAAGAGGTTTCAGGCAAATTCTAACCAAGAGAACACTGACAGAGCCACACTGACAATAGAAGAAAAAACAATAGTTTAAGCAATAAACATTGCCAGAGATATAAGGATAAACGGTTCAGTTCATCAGAAACCATCTGAGCCTCCAGGGAAGCCCCTTCAGAAATCTTAGTAAGCTTACATTTGCATGCACTCCCAACAGCCTCAAGAATACTGACAAACTCTAAGGAGTAAAAAGCAAGTTCAAAATCAAAATAGACGTGTAAATACTTCAAGAACCGAGAGCATAAGCAGATAGATGCATTTGAGCAACCAGTCGCGAGTGCGCAGGCGCAGCCGGCGGCGCGCTGAGGGCTCCGACGCGCCGGCAGCGAGCGAGCCAGCGAGGCCTTCTCACCTGCGGCACCCGCCGAAGGGTGTGCGGGCGGCGGGCGGGGGCCCGGGCGGAGGCGCCCCCGGAGGCGCAGGCACAGCCGGAGTCTGGCTGCACTCGGAGGCGCGGGAGGGAGAGGCGCCAGAGCTGGGGGAAGAGAAAACAGGCTCCACCAGAGAGAGGCGCCTGGCTGGGAACCGCGTGGGGACAGAGGGTGCCTTCTGGGCGCGGCCCAGGCGTCGGGACCTGGTCCTCGGGAACGGTCCCTGCCGCCCCGTTACCTCGGGAAAGGCTCCTCCCCGCCGCGTCACTGACTCCTGGCGGCTCGAGGCCATCTGGGAACCCGCCCCGCACCCTCCGCTCGGGCGGACGGTCCCCGGGGCCTCCCGCGCGCGCGGGGCGCTCCCTGCCCCCACGCCCTCTCCACCCGGCCTCTCGGGGCAGCTCCCTGGCGGGGCTGCTTTTCCCTCGAGGGGAAGCAGGAACTTAGCTCCGGGCATGGCTGGTCTTCAGAAAGAATTTTATTCTGATGATGGAACCTGTGCAGCTTCCAGACTCACTAGAGCCACGGTCAGAAAACTGGTAGCCTCCAAAGGTACATGTTGGGGTATGTTAGGGGTGAAAGTTAGTAAGGATGAGCAGGGTTTGAATAATGCAATTTGGAAACCTGACCTAATGGATGTTTATACCTACATATGGCCAGTGAGCACATGGAAAAGTGCCCAGCATCATTCGTTATCAGAGAAATGTGAATTAAAACCCAAAACTAGTAGGAAGTGAAAGTATCAAGAATAATTCATGTAATTCCACTTCTGGTTAAGATGGAATAGTAGGGACCAGGTTTACCCTCTTGTTTGAAACAAGTAAAAAATAGAAAATAAATTATACATACAGATGTATATCCTCTATAGCGTACATAACATGTGCTACTTTAAATATTATATATAATATTGTATGCAATGTCTCTATTCCTATATAATGCCACTATATCATGTATAACATATACAAGATGCTACATATTATTTATGATATATAATACATACTTTTATATATTGACTTTATATGATATGAATAACATGTATCATTTATAACCCACCACTCAACAACTAAAGAATACACATTATTTTCCTGCACATTTGTAACAGTTACCTAGATGATTATACACAGGTTTAATCTCAGCTAATTTCAAAGGGATTATATTACACAGAGAAATAATATTACATATGTTATAATGCAACCTAGCTCAGAATCAAAACCAAACATTTACTTTTGGAAATTAAGAAACAAATATGTGTGTGGTATATTGAAGTGAAAAGTGAAAGTGTTAGTTGCTCAGTCATGTCCGGGTCTTTGCCACCCCATGGCCTGTAGCCTGCCAGGCTCCTCCGTCCATGGAATTCTCCAGGCAAGGATACTAGAGTGGGTTGCCATTTCCTTCTCCAGAGGATTTTCCTGACCCAGGGATGGAACCTGGGTTTTCTGCAATGCGGGCAGATTCTTTACCATCTGAGCCACAAGGGAAGCCCCGTGGTGCTATGGTGGTCAAAAGTAAATCATAATAGATGAGAAAATATTTAGAACTAGGTTCTAATGAAAATATACACAACAAACGTGCAGGATTCATTGAAGCAATATTTAAAGGTAAATGTTGACAGTGGAAAAGAAGAAAGTCTGAAATATAATGAGCTAAATATGAATTCCAGAAAGTTAGAAAAAGAACTGCAAAATAAACAGGAAAGAAAAGAGAAAATAAGGAGCAGAAGCTAATAAGATAGAAAATTAACATACAATTGAGATAACCTATTCAAAATAATCTATTCAGAAATTAATTCTTTGAAAAGATCAAAACAACATTCAAAAATATCTAGTAATATTATTGGTCAAGAAAAAAAAGACATAAGTCACCATTATAGGTAAGATAGAGGATATACTATAGATACTGCAGACATTAAAAAGATAGCATAATATACAAATCTTTGGGGCTCCCCTGATGGCTCAATATTAAAGAATCTGCTGCCAATGCAGGAGATGTGGGTTCAATCCCTGGTCCAGGAAGAGCCCACATGCCACTGAGCAACTAAGCCCGTGTGCCATAACTTTTGAGCCTGCACTCCAGAGGCCAGGAACCACAACTGTTGAGTCCACACCCTTCAGTTACTGAAGCCTGCGGGCCCTAGAGCTCGTGCTCTACAACAAGGAAGCCACCTCAATGAGTAGACTGCCCACCACAACTAGAGAGTAGCTCCCACTTGCCACAAGGAAAGAAAAGCCTGCACAGCAACAGAGACCTAGCACAGCGAAAAATAAAGTAAATGAAACTATTAAAATCTTTGCACCAATAAATATAAATGTATAGATTCAATGGATAAAGTCCTAGAATGATTCCATCTAGTATATTCCATCAAAACTTAATTATGAACACTAAAATAGCAAGGGTAGGAAGACTCAGTTCTTAAGGTATCAATTCTCCAAACTGATCTGTTGATGCAATAGGTGCAATGCATTTCCAATGATAATCTCACTAAGGTTTTGTATAGGAATTAACAAGTTTATTCTAAGATGTATATGGAAATACCAACAACCTAAATAGCCAAAGCAATCTTGAAAAAGAAGAATAAAGTTGGAGGATGTACACCATTTGACTTCAAAGCTTTTAATAAGGCTCCAGAATCAAGACTGGTGCTAGTAAAGGATTGAAAGATTAGGTTGATGGAACACAATGGAAACCATCTGTTATTTTTCAACAAATGGTACTGAAGGAGCTGAGTACTCATACATGCTCAGTTACTTCAGTCGTGTCCAACTCTTTGTGACCCTGTGGACAGAAGCTCTCCAGACTCCTCTGTCCATGGGATTCTCCAGGCAAGAATACTCTAGTGGCTTGCCATGCCCTCCTCCTGACCTAGGGATTGAACTCATGTCTCTTAACGTCGCATGCATTAGGTTCTTTACCACTAGCACCAACTGGGAAGCCCAGAGTGCTCATATGAGGGAAAAAATGAACCTTTATCCCTACCTCACATCATACACAAAAATTAATTTGAGATGAAGCATAGTCCTAATCTTAATAAACTATGAAAGCACAGAAGATAACTTTAGGACTTGAAAGTACACAAAGATTTTTTAGAAATGGCACAGAAAGCATAACCATATGAAAAATTAACAAATTCAGTTCAGTTCAGTCGCTCAGTTGTGTCCGACTCTTAGCAACCCCATGAATCACCACACGCCAGGCCTCCCTGTCCATCACCAGCTTCCGGAGTTCACCCAAACTCATGTCCATCGAGTTGGTGATGCGATCCAGCCATCTCATTCTCTGTTGTCCCTGTCTCCTCCCGCCCCCAATCCTTCCCAGCATCAGAGTCTTTTCCAGTGAGTCAACTCATCGCATGAGGCCAAAGTATTGGAGTTTCAGCTTTAGCGTCAGTCCTTCCAATGAACACCCAGGACTGAGCTCCTTTAGAATGGACTGGTTGGATCTCCTTGCAGTATAAGGGACTCTCAAGAGTCTTCTCCAGCACCACAGTTCAAAAGCATCAATTCTTTGGCGATCAGCTTTCTTCACAGTCCAGCTCTCACATCCATACATGACCACGGGAAAAACCATAGCCTTGACTAGACGGACCTTGGTTGGCAAAGTAATGTCTCCGCTTTTCAGTATGCTGTCTAGGTTGGTCATAACTTTCCTTCCAAGGAGTAAGCGTCTTTTAATTTCATGACTGCAATCGGCATCCACAGTGATTTTGGAGCCCCAAAAAATAAAGTCTGACACTGTTTCCACTTTTTCCCCATCTATTTCCCATGAAGTGATGGGACCAGATGCCAAGATCTTAGTTTTCTGAATGTTGAGCTTCAAGCCAACTTTTTCACTCTCCTCTTTCACTTTCATCAAGAGGCTTTTTAGTTCCTCTTCACTTTCTGCCATAAGGGTGGTGTCATCTGCATATCTGAGGTTATTGACATTTCTCCCGGCAATCTTGATTCCAGCTTGTGCTTCTTCCAGCCCGGCATTTCTCATGATGTACTCTGCATATAAGTTAAATAAGCAGGGTGACAATATACAACCTTGACGTACTCCTTTTCCTATTTGGAACCAGTCTGTTGTTCCATGTCCAGTTCTAACTGTTGCTTCCTGACCTGCATACAGTTTTCTCAAGAGGCAGGTCAGGTGGTCTGGTATTCCCATCTCTTTCAGAATTTTCCAGTTTATTGTGATCCTCCACACAGTCAAAGGCTTTGCAATAGTCAATGAAGCAGAAGTAGATGTTTTTCTGAAACTGTCTTGCTTTTTTTTAACAAATTAGACTTTATCAAAAAATTTTAAACTTCTGCTTAATGAGATATAGCAAACTCTGTAGCTGTGAGAGAATATTTGAGAAACGCATATCTGATGAAAAACTCAGGTCCATGATATACAACTCAAGAATTCCTACAACTCAAAAATAAAAAGATAAGGAACCCAATTTAAAAAAAACAGGCAAAAGATTTGAATGGACATTTTATCTGAAAAGATAAATCAAGGACCAATGAGCACATGAAACAGTGCCTGACATCAGAAGTCTTCAGAGAAAGGCAAATTGAAACCAAAAATGAGTAAGAAACAAAAGCATCAAGAATGTCTCATATATTTCCACTTCTAGAAGATGAAGTAATAGGAACCAGATTTACCCTCTTGTTTGAAATAATCAAAAGTAATGGATAAAATATATGAAAGAACAATTAGATAACAAAGAATGGTGATACCCAAGAAAGAGTAAACAGACGAGGTAAGTCAAATGACTTCTCCAGCATATTGTTCAGAGAATTTCTGGTCACAAAGAAGGAAAGGGACACCTTTTCAAAAGTCTCCCAGAGTTGGGGAAACAGCTGTGGGTCTGGGGAGTTTGGGGCAGTATCCCAAACCTTAGCACTTAAAAGGTTTCCAAAAATGTGGAATTGAACTGCTAACTCTCAGTAATACATTTCAACAGGTCAGAGTCAACTGTGTACCAAGCACTTGGAGCCATTAATGTCCCCTGATCCCCTTCCCCCCACCACCCCACCCCATAGACAAAGTGTTACTCAGGAAAAGTTTAAGTGTGAACCTCTCTGTAGTCTTCAAATGCTCACCACCATTTCCAACACTGCCCACCCCAGCCCCAGCAGCGCTCCCCAACCCCCATCCCCACCAGCTTCAATGTGCTCCTCCTAGCCTGCCATCCCCAAGCCCTGAGGCTTTCCCTTACTGCTGTGTGTGTTAGTCGCTCAGTCGTGTCTGACTCTTTGTGACCCCATGGACTGTAGCCTGCCAGGCTCCTCTCTTCAGTGGAATTTTCCAGGCAAGAATACTGGAGTGTGTTGCCATTCCCTTCTCCAAGGCATCTTCCCAACCAAAGGATCGAACCTGAGTCTCCCTCAATGCAGGCAGCTTCTTTACCATCTGAGTCACCCGGGAAGTCCAATGTGTGATAAGCTATGAATAAAGTGCTTTTACCCCTGGAGCTCTCCCTTTCCAACATCCTTCCTCTCTTGTTATAATGTATTTTGTCTGGTAATTGAAATTTCCCGAAGACACATCTTAACCCAAGAAGAACTGCAGTGGTAGAAATTGCTACCACTCGCGGACACAGAGAGGAAGAGTTTGGAGCAAGTAAATCCTGACCATGCTCCTTAAATTTCATCTTCTTTTTCCTCTATGTAGGGTCCACCCCTGAGAAGACTCTCACATTGAATATTCAGAGCATCTCAGAGACTATTTCACCAAGGTAAAATGTCCAGTGTGTTTGGAGAAGGAATGATAGGAAGCAGGTGAGAATACAGAGATTTCATTTGGCAAATACTAATTGGTTCCTACATACCGGGTACTGTTCTAGGTTTTGGGGGTGAAGCAATGAACAAATGCTTTTGTTCCGTTTACAATAGTGGCCCTCAAAATTTCCCCAGCATAGAAGTAGTTTACCCTGGAACTTTGAGTCTATGCTGTCAACACGATCCCCAGATTATTTTGATTCTCAGCTAGTTTGAGGAAACACTATTGAAGCAGCAAGTTGGGATGGTCCTTATTAATTAAAAGAAAGCAACCTGTACTATCCCCTGCTGTGACTTTTAGAGAACAGTTTTGTTAACTGTCTAGGTGCTACTCTTTCTTCGCATGTTAAACATGTATCCAGGACCTGCCTGAGGCACATGTGAAGTGGATGATGTTGGCCTTTAGTGTCCTCCCAGTTTCCCCCCAAACACCCAGAGGTCTCCTGAGATGCCCATGACTTGTGTAATCAGGTGCCACCTGCAAATTCCCAGTGTTTATTAATCCCCTCATGACCTGACCCTCAATTATGATTGAGACTATAACATATATCGAGGACTTTTGATAAACCGTTGTGTTCTTACGGATTTACAAATATTTTACCATGTAATCATAAAAACTACTCTATACAGTAGGTGTGATTTTCTTTGTTTTGTAGATGAAGAAAGTGAGACCCAGGGACAGCATACAACGTGGCCATTGGTGTAAGAGAGAGGTCATTTTTCCATCTTAATGAGACTTGCCATCTCTCTACTGTGCCTCCTTTATAATGGTTAAGATCCCAAAGTTTAAAATTGGGGGGGTGGGATGGGAAGGGACAGGAGGGGAGTTGGGGAAGAAAGAAGAGGTTCAAATCTGCTGTTTCCACTTTATTTGCTGAAGGACATTCACCTCTTTTTTTTTAATTTATTAATTTTTAATTGAAGGATAATTGCTTTACAGTATTGTGTTGGTTGCTGCCAAACAGCAACATGAATCAGCCATAGGTGTACCTATGTCCCAGGCCTTCACCGCTTTAAGCCTCGGTTTCCACATCTGTGGGCTTCTCTGATAGCTTAGTTGGTAAAGAATCTGCCTGCAATATAGGAGACCCCGGTTCTATTCCTGGGTCAGGAAGATCCACTAGAGAAGGGAAAGGCTACCCACTCCAGTATTCTTGGGCTTCCCTTTTGGCTCAGCTGGTAAAGAATCTGCCTGCAGTGCGGGAGACCTGGGTTCAATCTTTGAGTTGGGAAGATCCCCTGGAGAAGGGAAACACTACCTACTCTGGTATTCTGGCCTGGAGAATTCTGTACAGTCCATGGGGTCGCAAAGAGTTGGACACGACTGAGCGACTTTCACTTTTCCACATCTGTAGCAGAGAAATACTCTACCATGCCTCCTTCACATAGGTTGTGGAGTTACTGAGCTTATGGGTACAAAGCTCCTACTATTGTATTTGCCACAGAGTAGCCTTTTAATATGTGATCATCAGTAGCAGTCCCATAGCTATCTACATATCCTGTTTTGTTCTTCTTCAAAATTTGTATCAGTATTTGACATTATATGTTTGTGTATTATTATCTCTCTATCCCACTAGATCATAAACTCCTTAAGAGAAGGAATTTTGCTTTGTTCATCTCTCTCCACAGGACTTATAATGACACATGGCTCCTAGGAAGCACCACAAATATTTATTGAAAGAATGGTTGTTATGGCCATAATTACCTCTGTCACACCTCACTGCACACACAGTAGCTGCCCTTTAAATGCTTGCTATGGGGTTTGCGGCAAACAGAAACAAAAGCATTACTATATTGCCTCCCACCACAGGTAAATTGAATGAATAAATGACCTCCTGAAGAGATAACATATTTGAAGACACATCACAAAAACAAACGGAGGCTCTTATATAAATTTGTCACAAGTTCTGTTGTGTGCTTTCTACCCTGGCTTTTATGAACAAAAATTGAACGCCACAGGCATGCAAGAAAGAGTAACATAAGCACATTTTTCTCCCACTTAATTTTGTTATATGGTGTCCCCAATCCCTGTTAGATCTGGCCATTTAGACAAGTAAATTATACAGCCTCTGAGTAGGTGGGGAGTCTCTGGCTCTAGTCCTTGGCTTGTTTTCCCTTGGCTCTATGCTCATTTTCCAAAGTCAATTTGTGCCCCATTAATATGATCTATTTGATTTTGTATGTGACTCAGAGCTATATCATCACAAGGCTTCAAAAAATGCATCAGAATTTTACAGGTCAAAATGTATGATACTCTTTCATTTCAGTGACTGTTATAAAAATGCTTTTGCTTCTTTAAGGAACTGGGTATTTGTGATCATCTGAGCTAAGTTAATAGACACAAAAAGTAATTTTTTTTCTTAAACTTTATATAATATAAAAGTACATACATATTTATTGTTAAAAGAAAAGACTATAAAGTATTTAAGAAGAAATCAAATCTCTGCTCCATCATTGTCAATCTATCCCTAGAGGCAGCCACTAATGACCATTTGGTATTTGTCTTTCTAAACATTGTGAAAAACAGACTTGCTTTGATCTTCCTTTGTGAGATATGACACTAAAGATCCATTTAAAAATTATAACCATTCTTTTAAAAAATGTTCTGCCACTGAGAATCTCAAATACACACAATAGTAGATAAAATAATATGACCTGTCACATACCCATTACCTAGCACAACAACCATCAACCCACAGCCAACCCATGGTCCCAGCCAAACTCCCATTCATTTCTCTCTATCCAGTATTTTTTGAAAATAAATCCCTTATATCTGTGTATTTATATATAAATCTCTAAAAGCAATGACCCTTTTAAAACAAAACTGTATGCAGATATTACACCTGATATATTCCTCAATAGTATTAAATAGTCAGTGTTCAAATTTCCAATTGTCTCCTAAGTGTCATAAATGGAGCTTTTTTAGAGTTAAAAAATTTCAGAATCTAAACAAGCTTCCCATTTTATGATTGGCTGATATATATTTTTCATTAGTAGACTCCCTTCAATTTCCTTTCCCCTAAAAATTTGTTTGTAGAATAAAGTATGTTTTTTGATCCTCAGAGTTTTACACCATCTGAATCTTGCAGATTGCATCCCCATGGAATAATTTAACATATCCCTCTGCCTTCTTATGTATTTCCTTTAGTTGACTCTAGAGGCTTGATTTGGTTCAAGTTCAGTGTTTCTCTTGAGTGTTGCATAAGGTAAAGCTTTGTTTCTTCTATCAGGATGCCCATGATGTCAGACTTGCTTTTTTTTCATTGTTTATTAAAGGAATTTAATATACTAATGTGCACTATGAATCATCAAGAAAGGATACTGTGTTCCACATTCCCCAAACTTATTTAAGATGAAAATAATTTTTGGCATCACAGCTAATAGAGACAGAATTTAACACAAGACATTTTGAGAAATGTTGCCCTATATTGACTGATGAAAGCTTTTCCCCTCCGGAGAAGTCAGACTCTTTTTGTAATGTCTCCAAACTTTGATGTTCAGTTTGGAGAAGGAAAAGGCGATCTACTCTAGTATTCTTGCCTGGGAAATCCCATGGACAGAGGAGCCTGGAAGGTTACAGTCCATGGGGTTGCAAGAGTCGGACACAACTTAGCAACTAAACCACCACCACTGTGATTCATTATTTTATTAGGATGTGCAAAATGAAGAACTGTTATTCCTTTTTAAAAATAAATTAACTATAATCCTTTTGTAAGATGTTTCCCTTTATTGACTAGTTACCTAACTGTACAGTTTGTAATTGAAAGGGAGGATAAATGCTTGATTCTTTCCCCAGTCCTCCAATTTCTTTTTAGTACCATTTGAATTCATTGAGTTAACATATTTGGTGAATTTTAATCCAAACCATTAATCTTAATGCTTGAATCAGTTCATTTTGGCCAGTGGGACTCTCTTCAGATTGACTTCTGTGAGTCTTTTTGAGATGATCCTAATGGTATTTGACAGCTCCTTGCCTCTTGTACGATAAGCTATTCCACATTTATCTGGTAGATTTCCTGCTCCAGATTTCAAATTAGCTATTTCTCCTAAAAGCTTTGGCTTCTTTTGTTGGAAATAAGTGTCTGGAAACCACAATTCAGGTGCTAGAGCTATGACCACTTTTAAGAGATGTCAATTTGCTCACATGTTTTGGATATTGCCAAGAACTTTCTGCAAGCTGTATATAGTCCTAAAAACACTTGCTTGTTTAAGAATGAATTATCTGATAGAAAAAAGAATTTTTTAATTAAAAAAGGAAGAAAAAAAATGAATTATCTGAATCTCCTGCTTTTTTTTTAAGATATAGCTCTTTAATTTTATTTTAACTTTTTATTTTATATTGGAATATAGCTGATTTACAGTGTTGTGATAGTTTCAGGTATACAGCAAAGTGATTCAGTTATACACGTATCTATTCTTTTTCAAATTCTGTTCCTATTTAGGTTGTTACATAATATTGAACAGCATTCCTTGTGCTCTACAGTAGATCCTTGTTGGTTATCCATTTTGTTTATTTTTGAAATAATTTTATTTGTTTATTTAATTTTTACTATGCTGGGTCTTTTGCTCCTTGGGCTTTTGTCTAGTTGCAGGCAGCGGGGGCTACTCTCTAGTTGTGGTGCACGGACTTCTCATTGCGATGGCTTTTCTTGTGGAGAATGGGCTCTAGAGCACAGGCTCAATAGTTGAGGCACACAGGTTTAGTTGCTCCATGGCGCGTGGGACTTTTCCAGACCAGGGATCAAACCCATGTCTACTGCATTTGCAGGCAGGTTCTTTACCACTGAGCCACCAGGGCAGCCCTATGCATTTTAAATATAGCAGTGTGTACATGTTGATCACAAACTCCCTAACTATCCCTTCCCCCATTGCTTCTTATAATTGCTTAATGTATCTGTGTCCTTTCTGAAGCTAACAGTTTTAGAACCATAACTGGTCTCAGACCCAAAGTTTGTAGCATCCTAGATCACTCAGAATATATACATTGGATGAGAAAAATAAGGCTTAAACTACCAAAAATAAGTTTCAGAAATCTGAGAAGTAGGTACATTATTAGATAACTCAGTAGTCTCTGAGGTCGTGATTTTAATAGGTTTAACAGGTTTTAATAGGTTTAATTTTCTTGGATGTTTGAGTTCATGTCAGTTGAGTTGCTCAGTCGTGTCTGACTCTTTGCAACCCCATGGACTGCAGCGCACCAGGCTTCCGTGTCCATCACCAACTCCCAGAGCTTACTCAAACTCATGTCCATCGAGTTGGTGATGCCATCCAACCATCTCATCCTCTGTCATCCCCTTCTCCTCCTGCCTTCAATCTTTCCCAACATCAGAGTCTTTTCCAGTGAGTCAGTTCTTCGCATCAGGTGGCCAAAGTATTGGGGCTTCACCTTCAGCATCAGTCCTTCCATTGAATATTCAGGACTGATTTCCTTTGAGATTGACTGGTTGGATCTCCTTGGGACTCTCAAGAGTCTTCTCCAACACCACAGTTCAAAAGCATCAATTTTTCAGCTCTCAGCTTTCTTTATAGTCCATCTCTCGCATCCATACATGACTACTGGAAAAACCATAGCTTTGACTAGACAGAACTTTGTCAGTAATGTCTCTGCTTTTTATTTTTTATTGAAGGATAATTGCTTTACAGAATTTTGCTGTTTTCTGTCAAACTTCAACATGAATCAGCCATAGGTATACATATATCCCCTCCCTTTTGAAACTCCTTCCCATCTACCTCCCCATCCTACCCTCTAGGTTAATACAGAGCCCCAATTCTGTTGGCTATCTATTTTACATATGGTACTGTGAGTTTCCATGTTACTCTTTCCATACATCTTACCTTCTCCTTCCCTCTCCCCGTGTCCATAAGTCTATTCTCTAAATCTGTTTCTCCATTGTCACCCTGTAAATAAATTCTTCAGAACCATTTTTCTAGATTCTTTATATGTGCATTAGAATATGGTATTTATCTTTCTCTTTCTGACACACTTCACTCTGCATAATAGGTTCTAGGTTCATCCACCTCAGTAGAACTGACTCAAATGCATTCCTTTCTATGGACTATTACTCAGCCAGAAAAAAATGTCTCTGCTTTTTAATATGCTGTCTAGGTTTGTCATAGTATGTTTGTTTAAAAAGCAACCACTTGACAACCACTTGAAAGTGAAAGAGGAGAGTGAAAAGGTTGGTTTGAAGCTCAACATTCAGAAAACAAAGATCATGGCATCTGGTCCCATCACTTCATGGGAAATAGATGGAAAAACAGTGGAAACAGTGTCAGACTTTGTTTTTTTTGGGCTCCAAAATCACTGCAGATGCTGATTGCAGCCATGAAATTAAAAGACGCTTGCTCCTTGGAAGGAAAGTTATGACCAACCTTGATAGTATATTAAAAAGCAGAGACATTACTTTGCTAACCAAGGTCCGTCTAGTCAAGGCTATGGTTTTTCCCGTGGTCATGTATGGATATGAGAGTTGGACTGTGAAGAAGGCTGATCGCCGAAGAATCGATGCTTTTGAACTGTGGTGTTGGAGAAGACTCTTGAGAGTCCCTTATACTGCAAGGAGATCCAACCAGTCCATTCTAAAGGAGATCAATCCTGGATGTTCATTGGAGGGACTGATGCTAAAGCTGAAACTGCAATACTTTGGCCACCTCATGCGACGAGTTGACTCACTGGAAAAGACTCTGATGCTGGGAAAGGTTGGGGGCGGGAGGAGAAGGGGACGACGGAGAATGAGATGGCTGGATGGCATCACCGACTCTGTGGACATGAGTTTGAGTGTACTCCGGGAGTTGGTGATGGACAGGGAGGCCTGGCGTGCTGTGATTCATGGGGTCGTGGAGAGTCGGACACGACTGAGCGACTGAACTGAACTGAACTGAACTGAGGTTTGTCATAGTATGTTTGTTTAAAAAGCAACCACTTGACAGGCCTAGATTCTATTTTTAAAGGAGCACTTCTGTGAAAACATACAAGTCTTAATTTCCTACTTCAGGTCATCTTCACCTAAACATTTCAACCTAAAATAATTGTCTAATAGAGACAAACAAGGGTGAGGTAGGTCTGAGGGCTTGGCAGGGGTGGGGCAGGGATGGAATGACTGGTTGGTTGAGAGATATGAAGCCTTTGGTTGGTGGGTGGGGAAACACTTGCATGGGATGTGCCTGTGAAGTCGCAGATAGGCCCTGGACAGTTTGGAGGGGTAGTATCTGAAGTACAGGCCACAGTAAGAAACTGGTTCAGTTGAGAGGTGGATCTGGCTGTTGCTGGGACAGGGAAGGGATGTAAAAAATGTAGCCTTTCTTCCTCTGTCTCCCCCTCCTTCCTCTAGTAACTTTCTGCTGAATTTTGCTCCCTCAAGCCCTATCTTTCTCTGTTTCCTACAATAGCCTCTTTCTCCAAGAATCTTTAAGCAACTGTCATTTGGAATAAAATAATGAGAATTTTTGCTTGCTAATGGGAAAACCCAACACTGGCTACCTCCACCAAATGAGCTATTGTGAAGAAACGGATAGCTCTGCAAATCAATAAGAAGCTAAGAGAACTTGCCTTGGAAGCTGGCAGGACCCTAAGTAGCTCTGGGAGCAAAAAAGAACTAAAGGATCTGTTTCCTGGCAGGAATGCTCTTCCGGGATGTCTGGGATAAACTAGTTGTCAGAATCTCAAAAGAGAGTTTACTCTGCCAAGGTCATGAGAGAAAGTGAGAGACAACCCACTGGAATTACTCTCCCATCAAGGCTACACATGATAGAGGAGAAGTGCTTGAAATTGGCTGTCCTGTTAGGAAGAGGTAATGAACGCTAGTCAGTCAAAAAACAGATGACTTTTTAAACCCAAAGATATTGACTTATTATCATTTCTTAAAAAATGAATAAATGAATATGAAAACAGTGTTAATATTATATCCACACTATGACTTCTCTTCATACTGCAATTTTTTTAAGCTAGTCTCTCTTTTTTTTTTAATTGGAGAATAATTGAGTTACAAGGTTGTGTTGATTTCTGCCATACAACAACTCAGATCAGTCATGACTATTACTTTTAATCTATGTGCCAAGAGTTATGTCATTCATAGTCAATGTTTCTATTTTTTACAGCAAAGCTGTAAGTTTGGCAAAATATTCTGCCTATAATTGATACTCAGAGAGGTTAACTGTGACATCACAGCTAGTAAGTGGCAAAGATGAGATTTGGATCCAGATCTACTGACCAAACAAATCACTGTTCCATGCTGTTTGACACCCCCACCCAGATCAGGACTAATTTCTCTCTCCTTTAATCTTTAAGATAAATTTTGACACCACTTTATTTACCACTATTTGCAACATTAATTTTTCATACTGTTCATGGGGTTCTCAAGGCAAGAATACTGAAGTGGTTTGCCATTCCCTTCTCCAGTGGACCACGTTTTGTCAGAACTCTCCACCATGACCGTCTGTCTTGGGTGGCCCTGCACGGCATGGTTCATAGTTTCATTGAGTTAGACAAGGCTGTGGTCCATGAGATCAGATTAGTTAATTTTCGATTGGGTTTTCAATGTCTGCCCTCTGATGAAGAAGGATAAGAGGCTTATGGAAGCTTTCTGATGGGAGAGACTGACTGAGGGGGAAACTGGGTCTTATTCTGATGGGTGGGGTCATGCTCAGTAAATCTGTAATCCAATGTTCTATTGATGGGCGGGGCTGTGTTCCCTCCCTGTTATTTACCTGGGGCCCAACTATGGTGGAGGTAGTGAAGATAATGGCAACCTCCTTCAAAAAGTCCCAAGCATGTACTGCTACACTCAGTGCCCCCAACCCTGCAGCAGGCCACCACCGACCCACGCCTCCACCTGACCTGCCTCTTAAGAAATCTGTATGTAGGTCAGGAAGCAAAAGTCAGAACTAGACATGGAACAACAGGCTGGTTCCAAATCGGGAAAGGAGTATGTCAAGTCTGTATATTGTCACCCTGCTTATTTAACTTCTGTGCAGAGTACATCATGAGAAATGCCGGGCTGGATGAAGCACAAGCTGGACTCAAGATTGCCAGGAGAAATATCAATAACTTCAGATATGCAGATGACACCACTCTTATGGCAGAAAGCGAAGAAGAACTAAAGAGCCTCTTGATGAAAGTGAAAGAGGAGAGTGAAAAAGTTGGCTTAAAACTCAACATTCAGAAAACTAAGATCATGGCATCTGGTCCCATCAATTCATGGAAAATAGATGGGGAAACAGTGGAAACAGTGACAGACTTTATTTTGGGGGGCTCCAAAATCACTGCAGATGGTGATTGCAGCCATGAAATTAAAAGACGCTTACTCCTTGGAAGGAAAGTTATGACCAACCTAGACAGCATATTAAAAAGCAGAGACATTACTTCACCAAGAAAGGTCCATCTAGAAAGGCAGCGGTGGGGGAGAAGGATACTATGAACTACTTTAGTTTATCCAAAAAAAATGCAAGCATGATTCTACATTTGAAAATCTATTAATGTATTTCACTAAACTAACGAGTTCCAGAAATCTGCAAAGAAATCCTCTTCCATCTTTGACTGAATACAAATGAGTTCACATTTATAAGATTTTTATTCTCAGGGCTAGGTAAATAACAACCTCAGAATACTAGAAAGCTATAAACTGAACAATTCCAAGAACTCTCAAAGGATTAGGAGACAATTGAGTTCTAAACTGTCAGAGTGGAGAGACATTTTAGAACTCCCAGGACATTCATTAGAGATGCCAGAAGGATCACTGCTTAGCAATAGGGTTAAATTAGGCCTAAAGTAAGGGATACTCTAGAGCTCCCCTCACAAAGCTTAAGAGCAAGACTCAAGAGTGTCAAGCTGGTCTGCAAATAACTACTTGCCAAAATAAGCTCATCATCCTTTAAAGAAATACAAGTCTAGATGTTTGATGATATAACATTTATAATATCTAACATCCAATAATTTAAAAAAACTAGACATGCAAAGAAGTTAAAAAATATGTCACAAAACAAGGAGATCATGAATTCAATAAAACAATGCAGATATGACAAAGAAGAAATTAGAAAAATGACATAAAATCAGCTTTGTACATCTGTTCAGTGGTTTTAAGGAAAACATGAACATAATAAGAGGATAGAGTATTTTTTAACTTCGTGGAAAACTTCTATAGCTGAACAATGAAATAAATGAAAAAGTCACTGCATGAACTTAATAGCAGATTACACACTTGAGAAGAAAACATCAGTAAACTTGAAAGAAAGAATAGACATTACTTGAACTAAAAAGCACAGAGAAAAGTATGGTGACAATTAAGCAGGTCTTCAATAATCTATCATCAAATTTAAAGGTCTAGCATACAGGTAATTGGGAGATCCTAAAAAAGAGAAAGTGGAGAAGAAGAAGAAATATTTGGCTGAAAATCTCCCAATTTTGATGAAAGCTGTAAACACAGAGATCCAAAATGCTCAATAACCCAAGGCAAAATAAACACTTACACCAAGACATGTTATGATGTTGAACTTGAGGTCTGTTTCACATTAATGATTGTTTACATGTTCCTGCTCCAGAATTAAAAAAAAAAAAAAAAGAAAGGTCCATCTAGTCAAAGCTATGGTTTTTCCAGTAGTCATGTATGGATGTGAGAGTTGGACTATACAGAAAGCTGAGCACCAAAGAATTGATGCTTCTGAACTGTGGTGTTGGAGAAGACTCTTGAGAGTCCCTTGGATAGCAAGGAGATCCAACCAGTTCATCCTAAAGGAAATCAGTCCTGAATATTCATTGGAAGGAATGATGTTGAAGCTGAAACTCCAATACTTTGGCCACCTGATGCTGGGAAAAATTGAAGGCAGAAGGAGAAAAGGATGAGATGGTTGGATGTCATCATCAACTCAGTGAACGTGACTCTGTGTAAACTCCAGGAGTTGGTTGGGAGGAGTTGGCGTGCTACAGGGACGTAGAGCCTGGCGTGGGAGGGACAGGGAGGCCTGGCGTGCTGCAGTCCGTGGGATCGCAAAGAGCTGGATGCGACCGAGCGACTGAACTGAGTGACTGCAACATTAAAGCAAAGAGCTGGATGCGACCGAGCGACTGAACTGAGTGACTGCAGCATTAACTTGGGCATGTTTATTTCTCATTCATTGCTATTACTTCAGATTCTTAGTTACTCAGATTTTGTGATTTCTTTCTTGAATTTTTAAAGGCATGCTTTCTCTTTATTTAAAAGAAATCCTTTAAAATTAAAAGCTTATGTCCTGGTTTGCTTTCATTTCCTCCCATGAGTCAGTGACCTTAAGAATAAAAAGCTCCATACCCCTGGACGAACTCCAGGAAAATAAAATTCCATTATTAGTACCAGTCAACCCTGATAAAGTGCCCTTTCCTCACCCTCACATCCTTTCAAAACTTCTTTCTGCCCCCACAGACATAATTAGTCATCAAGGCCTAGTTGTTTTTTCAACTTCTTACAGAAAATTTCACCACATACAAAACTAGAAAGAATGATACCATCAAGTCCCTTGATCCAGCTTATACAATTTACTCACACACCCTCACATATGCACATTTATAGGCAATTCTTTAAAAAATTATTTTTAATTGAAGGATAACTGCTTTACAGAATTTTGTGGTTTTCTGTCATATATCAACAAGGATCAGCCTTAGGTACACCCTGTCCCCTCCCTTTTGAACCTCCCTCCCATCTCCCTCCCCATCCCACCCTTCATCCTATCCCAGAGTTCCTGTTTGAGTTCCCTGAGTCATACAGCAAATTCCCATTGGCTATCTATTTTACATGTGGTATTGTAAATTTCCATGTTACTGTCTCCATACATCTCACCTTCTCCCTCCTCCCCTCCCTCATGTTCATAGGTTTGTTCTCTTTGTCTGTTTCTCCGTTCCTGTCCTGAAAATAAATTTATTGGTACCATCTTTCTAGATTCCAGATATATGTATTAGTATATGATATTTATATTTCTCTTTCTGACTTACTTCACTCTGTATAGTAGGGTATAGTCGTTTGTCTGCCTCATTAGAACTGACTCAAATGTGTTCCTTTTTATGACTGAATAGTATTCCATTGTATATATGTACCACAACTTATTTATCCATTCATCTATGATGGACATCTAAGTTGCTTCCATGTTCTATATATTGTAAAGAGTGCTGCAATGAACATTGTGGTACATGTGTTTTTTTCCATTTTGGTTTCCTCAGTGTATATGTCTAGGAGTGGGATTACAAGGTCATATGGTGGTTTCATCCCTAGCTTTTTAAGGAATCTCCATACTGTCTTCTATAGCAGCTGTACTAGTTTGCAATCCCACCAACAGTGTAAGAAGGTTCCCTTTTTTCCACACCCTTTCCAGGATTTATTGTTGGTAGACTGTTTGATGATGGTCATTCTGACTAGTATGAGGTGGTATCTCATTGTAGTTTTGATTTGCATTTCTCTAATAATGAGTGGTGTTGAGCATCTTTTCATGTCCTTATCAGCCATCTGTATGTCTTCTTTGGAGAAATGTCTGTTTAGGTCTTTTTCCCATTTTTTTGATTGGGTTGTCTGTTTTTCTGGTATTGAGTTGTATGAGCTGCTTGTATATTTTGGAAATTAATTCTTTGTCAGTTGTTTCCTTTGCTATTATTTTCTCCCATTCTGAAGATTGTCTTTTCACCTTGTTTGTAGTTTCCTTTGCTGTGAAAAAGCTTTTAAGTTTAATTAGGTCCCACTTGTTTATTTTTGTTTTTATTTCCATTACTGTAGGAGATGGATCATAGAAGATCTTGCTTTGATTTCTGTCATCAAGTTTTCTGCCTATGTTTTCCTCTAAGAGTTTTATAGTTTCTGGTCTACATTTAGGTCTTTAATCCATTTTGAGTTTATCTTTGGGTGTGGTGTTATGAAGTGTTCTAATTTCATTCTTTTGCACATAGCTGTCCAGTTTTGCCAGCACCACTTATCAAAAAGACTATCTTTGCCCCATTGTATATTCTCATATAGACAATTCTTTCCTCCCCACCTGGATGATTCTGAAGCTAACTCTAGACATCATGATTTTATCTTCAAGGATCTCAGTGTGTTTCTCTGAAACTTGAGGATTCTAATCAACATAATTATAACATCATGACCAAATCTAATGCATTTGTTTAAAATTCCTTAATATCAAGTATCCAGTCGGTAGTCAAATTCCCTCAGTTGTCTCATGTATATTCTGGGTCAAATCAGGACCCAAACCAGGCCAAATTTTTACGGAGACATCAATCACTGTGCGACCTTTTACAATCTCAATTTTGTTTGAACACAGCTTTTTCATTTCAGTTTTCTTTTAGAAATCAGATTCTGACTGGCTGGTGTTCTAAGCTTGTCTGACCTTGAAGTTGCCGTTGGAGGCAAGTTGCACGAGTCAAGCTCTCTCAGCCCACATCTCCAGGTTAAGTATGTCTGTCTCTCAATTTAGTTAAGAGAAAACCAGACTTTTCTTTATATTTTCCCCCTTTTTCATGCTTTTATCATTTTTCCTAATGGAATGAAGAAAGCAGGAATTCTTCTCTAAAATGTAGCGTTTACTGAGACTTTGTTGGCAGTCCAATGGTAAAGACACCACGCTGACAATGCAGGGTCACAGGTTTGATCCTTGATCAGAGAACTGGGATCCCACATGCTGTATGTGCAGCGAAAAGACTTCTTAAAAATAAAATGTAGAATTTACTTATGGGAACCCTGTTTATAATAACTTCGGTTTACACCCAATCCAAATGTTCATCAGAAGGGGCTTGGTTAAACAGGCTATGGCATGTCCAAACAATAGGAAGCCAACTCTCACTTTAAAATATGAGGTTGCCCTACGTGGAATGACATGGAATGCCAAGTGCCAAGGTATATTAGTGAATGAACATGAAACAATATGGGTAATGTGATCCACTTTTTCCTTCAAATTGTGTGTGTCTATATACACATAAAGAAACCTAAAGAATAACTACCAGATCTTGAAGGGAAGCTGTAAAATTATGGAGGAATTTCACTATTTTTTATATTTTTGTATCACGTAAATGCTTTTAACAGTTAAGTGTGTATTAGCTTTATAATGTGAAAAAATACAAGTTGAAATATCATGTATATATCTTATGTACATATTATAAAAGTGAAAGTGCAAGGTGCTCAGTGGTGTCCAACTCTTTGCAAGCTCATGAACCCATCAGGCCCCTCTGTCCATGGTATTCTCCTGGCAAGAATACCGGAGTGGGTTGCCATGCCCTTCTCCAGGGGATCCTCCCAACCCAGGGATCGAACCTGGATCTCCTGCATTGCAGGCAGATTCTATACTGTCTGAGCCACCTGGGAAGCCCATACATATTATGAATATTTTATATTCATAATATATGAAATATGAATATTATGAAATATAATGCATATATTGTATGTAAGATAATATATAAGTATAGTTCCTTCTTTCTGTAATCTTTCTTCAATATCAGGAATAATTTAGATTTTTCTCTACCATAGATACACTATTTTATCAACTAGAAGAATATTTGAAGATACAACTCAGTAGACTTCCTTTAATCACAGCAACAGTATTGAACTATGATTCTGTGCCAAATACAGAGGTAAGTTTTAGATACATTATCTCATTTAATCTCTAGAATAATTATTTGGTATAGGTATTGTTATCTACATTTTACATGTAAAGATAGTGAAACTTTAATTGGCAAAGTTACTTGCTCAAGTCATAGTTGGGCTCCTTATCTCACACTTTTCCATTCTAAGGTCTATAACCCCATCCCCTAGAGCACACTGATCTTACCTTAGTAAGTGCAATAAATATAAAGACGATGGCAATTCGCCAAAATGCAAGGCCATTATCTTCTCATGCTCCTCTTATACTGTTCTTTTTATCTATTTTTTTGGCTGTGCTGATCTTCGTTGCTGCACATGGGCTCTCTCTAGTTGCAGGAAGTGGGAATACCCTCTAGTTGAGGTGCGTGGACTTCTCGTTGCGGTGGCTTCTCTTGTTGCTGAGCATGGGCTCTAGGATGCTAGAGCAGGTGGGCTCAGTAGTTATGGCACACGGGCTTTGTTGCCCCAAGGCATGTGGGATCTTCCCAGACCAGAGATCAAACCTGGGTCTCCTGCATTGGCAGGCAGATTCTTAACCACTGGACCACCAGGGAATTCCCTCATGCTTCTTTTAAATAAGCCTAATAGATCTTCCAACTGTGTCGGAAGATCTCAAGACCATGCCCAGATTTGATCATTTGTTAGGAGGACTACAGGACTCAGCATGTATTTGACCTCCTGGCCATGATTTATTACAGTGAAAGAAGGCAAAGCAAAATCAGCAAAAGAAAAAGGTACATGAAGCAACGTCCAAGGGGACCAGGCACAAGCTTTCAGTCATCCCTCAAGGAAGTCCCTCAGGATGCACTTAATACCCCCAGCAGCAAGCTGTGATGACACAGATGAACTGTTCTCAAACAAGAAAGCTTGTTAGAGAGTCAGCACCCAGGGTTTTTATTGGAGGCCAGTCACATAGGTACCCCCTGTTTGGTATATAGCCAGATTCCAGACTCCCAGAAGAAAATCAGGTGTTTGATGTAAACTGATCACCGAAGAATTGATGCTTTTCAACTGTGGTGTTGGAGAAGACTCTTGAGAGTCCCTTGGACTGCAGGGAGATCCAACCAGTCCATTCTGGAGGAGATCAATTCTGGGTGTTCATTGGAAGGAAGCTAAAGCTGAAACTCCAATACTTTGGCCACCTCATGCGACGAGTTAACTCACTGGAAAAGACTCTGATGCTGGGAAGGATTGGGGGCGGGAGGAGAAGGGGACGACAGAGAATGAGATGGCTGGATGGCATCACCGACTCGATGGACATGAGTTTGAGTGAACTCCGGGAGTTGGTGATGGACAGGGAGGCCTGGTGTGCTGTGATTCATGGGGTCGCAAAGAGTCGGACACGACTGAGCGACTGAACTGAACTGATACTGTTAGTACAAATAGTTTGGGCTCAGTGAGCCCGTCTTACCAGTTAACCATGGGAACCCTTCCCAAATTTAAATTCCCAATTGCTAGCCAAGGGCGAGCCTCGTAATTCAGCTTGTCAAAAGATGCTGTTCAGACTTATTGATTCTATTCTGCACAGCCATGAAACAATTAGGAGTCAAATGCACAATAAGAATAAAGTTACATCAGCAACCTCCAGTCTACTTTTATGATGAAAATGGAGAAGCCAATCAATACGTCTTTTCAGGAAATCACATTTTCCCTCCACAAACCTGAGGATAACAGTGCAGAACCCTAGGGTCACAGGCCAGACAGCCCTTTGACATCCACTTTCTGTGGACAAAGGCACGGAAGTTCTTGTCCCTTTCTTCACTTTCCACATTTTTCTTCATCTTCCAAGAAATTTTAGAAAGAATTTTCCCTATGACTATAGCAGTACCCATTCAGTTGCTCAACATACGGAAGGTCTTTGAAAAGCAATTTGTTTTTGAGCTTCTTGGTCACTATTATAACTTCTTTGACAGCCACTTCCAAGTCAGGTGACATGTACAAAGAATGCAGGCTGAAAAAGAACCTAGCCAAGTACCTGTTCACTCAGAAGGTACTGTCCCTCCCAGGTTAGTTTGCCATACACACTAGGGAAATTCTAACTTTACTTTTAGGGTAACTTTTGCCCTATTTTTTTTTACATGAATCATTATACTTTATACATCCAGGCATGTGAGATATGGATGGTGTCAATTAAGGATATGCTATCTTATGTAGATCATGTGTTCAGAGTTCAGCAATTTGAGGATTGTCCAAACACTAGACCAATTTGTCCTGTCCAAATGGAGTTCTTTCCTTGTTTACAATTCAGTCTCCACCGAAAATGATGGAAATGGAGGGTTGGGAGACTGCTGCACTTACAAAATCTGAGTTGAAAACTTTTAAATTCAGCTCAGCTCTGGTATCATTTATGCATGTTTTACTTAGATACATGGAAGGCTGTAGTTCCTTCTTCACACTCAAACCAACTTGTTATAGCCGTAACAAGTCAGATATTTGCCTCTTTGGGTTTGGAAATCATTGAAGTTACACGTCTGCTAGTATATCCCTTCTGAGTGATATAACTCTGGATAACATAATATTTGTGTAAAAATAAACAATACATTTGGGGGCTTTATGTGCTTTTATGGATTCCCCCAAAAGGAAATTTTAGCAAATGTGTTAGACAGTGTTCTTTCTCTCTGTTTTAAAGTGTGTATAATATATCTGTTCTTGCACTGAATCAAAGATATTCAACTACATTCAATAGGTATGTAATTTCTACCTATGAGTAACTGGGAACTAGCATATCAGAAATCTTCCATAAAAACTTAGAAGATTTTGTCTACTGTTTTCTTGATTCATTCTGTGATCACATAGTGCTTATGACATCTTTTTAACTGACTAATAGTTTATCTCCTCCTTTCTTATTTAACACGTCAGACCTTTGTCTGTTCTCCAACAAAGTTCCCTGAAAGGGACTTCCCTGGCGGTCCAGTGGTTAAGACTTTGCCATCACTGGAAGGCGGTGCGGTCACATAGTCAAGATCCCACATGCCTTGCGGCCAAAAAATCAAAACATAAAACTGAATCAATATTCAATAAATTCAATGAAGATTTTTAAAAATAGTCCACAACAACAACAAAAAGCTCCCTATAAGCAATGACTATATTTTTATTAATCTCTGTATTGAGCCAGATATGGGAAAGATAGCTAGTATTTATTAACCTTTTATTGACCGGGTGAATGGGTAAATAAATGAATAGGTTGTAAACGCCTGAAGAATATGAGCTACCTATTCCAGTATCTTCCACATAGTGTTTACTAGGTAAATATTTGTGATCCTGAAGGGGAATCTGAGTACTGTTGCAAAACCAGACAAGTGGATGTGCCTTCCTGCTTCTCCAGAACTGAAAATTCTCAAGTAATACTGATTTCTTAGAGATACATGCCAAAAGATTTGTGAATGGAAAGACTTGGTGTTTATGACTTGCTTCAAAATCATCAGGGAAAATGGGGCACACAACTAAAACAAGATTAACCAAGAATTGATATAAAGTTGAAGTTTAGCATATGTTTGAAGGTTTTCATAATACAGTTTCATAGTGAACTTTGCTTGAACTTTGCCTGAGATACAGCTAACATGTTTATGTATCCATTCCAGTTTGTTAATTTTTTTCTGGGAAAAAGAGATTTTATTTACTGATTACCTAGATAGCAAATCTTTGTCAAGCTTTCTGGAAACTTTTTAACATCTTTAATTTATTTGGATAATTCCCCACCATTTGAATCCTTGACTTCCCAGCATAGAAACCAGAACTCACTTTTCCAGCCTCCTTTGTGGCTGGGATACACAAACGAACACACACACACACACACACACACATACACATAGGACTTAGAGTCTGTCAATCAGTAATACCCAGAAAAATCACCAGTTCAGAAGAGTGACACGAATAAGGAGATTCCAGAAAGAATCGTTTCTGATGAGAGTGGTGTAGAGGCATTCAGCCTACAGAGGCAGAATTGACCAGGAGCCCAGCAGTTGCATCTTCTGTCCAGAACTGTGTCCAGTCTGTGAAGTGTTCAGCATTATAATCTGGGCATTGTTCCCGGTTCCTTAACCTCCATGTCTCACTCTCTGGCCCTCCTAGACACTAATATGTTTAAAAAAATTTCTGTACTGCTTGGACTAACTAAAGTAAGTTTGCAACTAAATTCTCCAACTGAAATATCTACCTTATATTAGGTATTCGATATCTGGTATCTCATTGAAGCTGGAAGCAACCTATTGAGATTTGAAAAGAGGGTAGGGGAATATTATGAAAAACCTTGTTGGAATGTATCAGATATACAAAGGGAGCCCTTCAATGTCACTTAGAAAAGGAAGAGGGGGAGCTATAAGGTCAGTGGAGGATAGTTTGAATTTTCTCAGGACTTTTTCAATCAACATCAGTTCAGTTCAGTTCAGTCGCTCAGCTGTGTCTGACTCTTTGCGACCCCATGAATCACAGCACGCCAGCCCTCCCTGTCCATCACCAACTCCCGGAGTTCACTCAAACTCATGTCCATTGAGTCGGTGATGCCATCCAGCCACCTCATCCTCTGTCGTCTCCTTCTCCTCCTGCCCCCAATCCCTCCCAGCATCAGAGTCTTCCAGTGAGTCAACTCTTCACATGAGGTGGCCAAAGTATTGGAGTTTCAGCTTCAGCATCAGTCCTTCCAATGAACACCCAAGACTGATCCCCCTTAGAATGGACTGGTTGGATCTCCTTGCAGTCCAAGGGACTCTCAAGAGTCTTCTCCAGCACCACGGTTCAAAAGCATCAATTCTTTGGCGCTCAGCTTTCTTCACAGTCCAACTCTCACATCCATACATGACCACTGGAAAAACCATGGCCTTGACTAGATGGACCTTTGTTGGCAAAGTAATGTCTCTGCTTTTTAATATGCTATCTAGGTTGGTCATAACTTTCTCTCCAAGGAGTAAGCGTCTTTTAACTTCATGGCTGCAATCACCATCTGCAGTGATTTTGGAGCCCAAAAAAATAAAGTCTGACACTGTTTCCACTGTTTCGCCATCTATTTGCCATGAAGTGATGGGACCAGATGCCATGATCTTAGTTTTCTGAATGTTGAGCTTTAAGCCAACTTTTTCACTCTCCTCTTTCACTTTCATCAAGAGGCTTTTTAGTTCCTCTTCGCTTTCTGCCATAAGGGTGGTATCATCTGCAGGAAGCAAAAAAGAATGGCAGCTGTGGCCAAGCACAATTATTCTAGAATGCCTCTGCAAAGTATAAACAACCTACCTTTGGCTACCAAGGGGCATGGCTAGCTCATGTCCCTACCTCGCCCTAATGAGCAGTTTCTGTGTGAGCAGGCCCAGCCCACCCACATAAAAATCAAGAGTCAACACTCCCCTTTCCCATGGTAGAAGTACATCTATAGACCACTATGGAAAGTCACACCAACCACCTACACTCATCAACCTTAAATGTAGATGAGCTTTCATTTTAAACGTAAATAAGCCCCTGTGGGAGGCAGAATAGTGGCCCCCAAACATATCTGTGTTCTAATCCCCCTGGGGAACTATGGATAAATTAGCTTCTATGGCAAAGGGAGGGCCTTCCCTGGTGACTCAGTGGTAATCTGCCTACCAATGCAGGAGACACTGGTTCAATATCTGGATCAGGAAGATCTCCTGCATAAGGAAATGGCAACCCATTCCTGTCTTCTTGGCTGGGAAATCCCATGGACAGAGGGGCCTGGTGGGCTACAGTCCATAGGGTCACAAAAGAGTTGGACACGACTTAGCGACTGAACAACAACAAATGGCAAAAGGGAACTAAAGTTGCAGATGAAATTAAGGTCCATTGACTTTAAGACAGGGGAATTGTTCTAGATTGTCCAGGTGGGTTCAGTGGAATCACAGGGATCCATAAATATGGACGAGGGAGGCAGAAGGGGCATCCAGAGTGATGGGATATGAGGTGAACTTTACAAGCTGTTGCTGGCTTTGCTGAAAGAGGAAAGGGCCATGAGCCAAGAAATGTGGGGCAGTCTCTGAAGCTAGAAAAAGCAAGGGAACAGATTCTCTTCCAGAGCCTCAGGAGAGAAACACAGTCTTGCTAACAGCTGGATTTTATTCCAGGGAGCCTCATGTTGTACTTCTAACCTACAAAACTGTAAGATAGTACATCTGTGTTGTTTTAAGCTACTAAATTTGTGTTAACTTACTACACCAACCGAAGAAATGTAATATAGCCCCCAAGGATAAAAACCATGAGTGTGGGAGACTGAGCGTGATCAATAAACAAATGCCCACTTGAAGAATTCTGATCTGAGAGATAGACCTGTAAGAAGTGCCCCTGACTGCTGAGCGTGGATACTAACAAACACAAAACCCAGCTAAGAAAAGACCTGGCATGGACACTTAACAGGTTATGAGATCTTAGGTTACCAGCCTCTCTAAATTAAGTGAGGGCGACAGAGGATGAGATGGCTGGATGGCATCACCGATTCAGTGGACGTGAACTTGGGCAAACTCTCGGAGGTGGTGAGGGACAGGGAAGCCTGGCATGCTGCAGTCCACAGGGTTGCATGCGAAGCATTGGATGCAACTTGGTGACTGAACAACAACAGTATCTGCTCTGGTTAATGCAGTGTTGATAAGATTAAACAAAGTGGTATAAATGTCTATGCAGAAAGAGTTAAACAAGTTATTTTTAAATTATTATTGCTAGCTGTGACTACACTAATGGTGGGGACCACCTAAGCCATCACAGACCTTCTGTTATTTGAAGACCATCCAGGTGACATCATCACAGTGGATACTAGACATTCAGTAAATATTATTGAGGCTATACGGTACGATGTCTAAGAGCACCGGCAATAGGCTAAGACAGATCTGAATTCTGCCTCTGTGTGCCATTAGGTGATTACTCAACCTCCTTATCTGTAAAATGTGAATAATGGAGTTGTAAGAATGGAGATGAGATGATGTCAATAAAGCTTTTGGCACAAGGCCTAGGATCCACTGGGGACTCAGCTTAATGATAGCACTCATTATTAATAATGACACTTATTACTACATCTACCGCTTTTTTTTTCATCTACCACTTTTGAACACTTAAATAATTTTTACGCATATTATTTCGTTTGATTATCAACCTCTCCCTTGGGAAGAAGCATAGCAAGTTTATATCCATTTTTCATATACGAAAAAGAATGCACAGAAAAGAAACCCACTTCTCTGGAGGGAATGAATACAAGGATTGGTTTCACCTGAAAAGATTCAAAGGGAACTGCAATAGCTAAAATAATCCAGGAATGAATTTCCTATTGTTCACACCAACAGTGCTAGAAGACTAGGAGGAAATTAATAATAAACATAATAAAAATCTTTTATAATATCATTCATACCTCTGGCATGCTACAGGAAGATTTTGTTAAATTTTTTTTAAGCCAGACTTAAGAAGTGGAACTAGTCTGTTTAGGCCTCAAGAGGTCAAATGAGGCAAAAACTCACTGCCAAAAGTCCTGTATTTGGTAAGAGTTTAGACAACAAACCGTGATGGAAACTATAAGAGAAGTTGAAGCCATTACAAAACCAACCTCTGTATGTGGTCTTCATGATTCACGGGAAAAGCAGAGGAGGGAAATAAGATGGTTCGATGAGTGTTTTGCCCCTATAGCCAGGTCAGATGACCGATTTACACATCAGGACTGCTATGGACCTCCAGCAGAGTTTCCTCTGGCTTCACCCTGCCCAGGCATAGTTCACCATCTTTCGGGTCCTTTAAAGATGGCTTAAAACTCAACAGTAAAAAAATGAAGATCATGGCATCTGGTCCCATCACTTCATGGCAAATAGATGGGGGAAAAAATGGAAACAGTGACAGACTTTATTTTCTTGGGCTCCAAAATCAATGCGGACAATGACTGCAGCCATGATTTTAAAAGACGCTTGCTCCTCGGAAGAAAACTATGACAAACCTAAACAGCATATTAAAAAGCAGAGACATCAGTTTGCCAACAAACATCTGTATAGTCAAAGCTATGGTTTTTCCAGTAGTCATGTATGGATATGAGAGTTGGATACTATAAAGAAATCTGAGTGCCAAAGAATTGATGCTTTCAAACTGTGGTGCTGGTGAAGACTCTTGAGAGTCCCTTGAACAGCAACATCAAACTAGTCAATCCTAAAGGAAATCAGTCCTGAATATTCATTGGAAGGACTGATTCTGAAGCTCCAATACTTTGGCCACCTGATGCAAAGAACTGACTCATTGGAAAAGACCCTGTTGCTGAGAAAGATTGAGGGCAGGAGGAGAAGGAGATGACAGAGGATAAGATGGTTGGATGGCATCATTGATTCAGTGGATGTGAGTTTGAGCAAACTCTGGGACATAGTGAAGGACAGGGAGGCCTGGCATGCTACAGTCCATGGGGTCGCCAAGAGTTGGACATGACTGAGCAACTATACAACAACAACTTGCAATAAGAAATTTGGAATGTGGTTCAGTGGCTCCTCCCATGACCTCACAGGAAAATTTTCAGTGAGTTTCTTGCTTTTCATCAGCTAAAGATAATACAAATCAAACAAGAAAAGTTTTGCAAGAAAAGAATGAGCTGTGTTGGGAAGAGGTTACTTTTTATGAGTTTTTTACCACGGAGATGGAAAATGTACATAGCCTATGTCAGCCAGCTCCTGGACGTGACACTGATTTTTTCCTTCTTTCTTTTCCTCTTTCTTCCCAGCTCTTTCCCTTTCTCCATTTCTTGTCTTCCTACCTTTCTTTTTTCTTTTTTCCTTGTCTTCCTTCCTGCCTTTCTCTTAGTTCCCTGACCAGTGATTGAACCCAGGCCATGGCAGTGAAAGCGCTGAGTCCTAATCACTGTACTGCCAGGGAATTCCCCTCCCTTCCTTTCTCAGTGAAGAAACTCAGCACTCTCTCAACCATTAGAACTCGGGTTAAGCCAAGTCATCTTACCTGGGAAGTTTTTTTATCACCTGGTGACTTAGCACACATGATGCATGCATACATCTGTATTAGGTGTCTCAGTGATAAAGAATCTGCCTTCAATGCAAGGGATGCAAGTTCAATCCCTGGATAGGAAAATCCCCTGGAGCATGAACTGGCAACCCATTCCAGTATTCTTGCCTGGGAAATCCCATGGACAGGGGAACCTGGTGGGCTATGGTCCATGAGGTCACAGAGAGCTGGACACAACTGAGCACTCATGTATGTATGCATGAAAGCAGTGATTGGCAAGATAATACTGTGCTGAATAGGAAATGATAATGACCTAAAATATGAGTCAGTTGGTCCCGCTGAGGAAATAAACCAGATGCTTTCTGGAGATCATGTAAGGTTCTTTCCATACTATAATAATAGTGACTCAAACAGGAGTAGGAAAAATGTAAACCTTGATTTTGAAGATATCAAACACATGCAGCATAATAAGGAATTTTTCTGAACTGACTTTCTGCTGAAGATATTATCTGTTGATATTAAAGGAAATCCTGGCTTGCGTCCAAGATTCTTTTTTTTTTTAATTGAAGGATAATTGCTTTACAGAATTTTGTTGTTTTCTGTCAAACCTCAGCATGAATCAGCCATAGGTACGCACATATCCCCTCCCTCTTGAACTTCCCTCCTATCTCCCTCCCCATCCCACCCCTCTGGGTAGACACAGAACCCCTGTCTGAGTTTCCTGAGCCACACATCAAATTCCCATTGGCTATCTATTTTACATATGGTAATGTGAGTTTCCATGTTACTCTTTCCACACATCTCACCCTCTCCTCCCCTCTTCCCATGTCCATAAGTCTGTTCTCCATGTCTATTTCTCCATTGCTGCCCTGTATATAAGTTCTTCAGGACCATTTTTCTAGATTCTGTATATGTGCGTTTGAATACAGCACTTTCTCTTTCTGACTTACTTCACTCTGTATAATAGATTCTAGGTTCATCCACCTCATCAGACCTGACTCAAATGTGTTGCTTTTTATGGCTGAGTAATACTGCAAGGAGATCCAACCAGTCCATTCTAAAGGAGATCAATCCTGGATGTTCATTGGAGGGACTGATGCTAAAGCTGAAACTGCAATACTTTGGCCACCTCATGAGACGAGTTGACTCACTGGAAAAGACTCTGATGCTGGGAAAGGTTGGGGGTGGGAGGAGAAGAGGACGACCGAGAATGAGATGGCTGGATGGCATCACCGACTCTGTGGACATGAGTTTGAGTGTACTCCGGGAGTTGGTGATGGACAGGGAGGCCTGGCGTGCTGTGATTCATGGGGTCGCGGAGAGTCGGACACGACTGAGCGACTGAACTGAACTGAACTGAATACTCCATTGTGTTTATGTACCACAACTTCTTTATCCATTCATCTGTCAATGGACATCTTGCTTGCTTCCATGTTCTAGCTACTATAAAGAGTGCTGCAGTGAACAATGAGATACACGTGTCTTTTTCAGTTTTGTTTTTCTCAGGGTATATACCTAGGAGTGGGATTACTGGGTCATATGGTAGTTTTATTCCTAGGTTTTTAAGGAATCTCCCTACCGTCTTCTATAGAAGTTGTACCAATCTATATTCCCACCAACCGTGCAAGAGCGCTACCTTTTCTCTACACCCTCTCCAGCATTTATTGTTAGTAGACTTTTTGATGATGGCCATTCTGGCCGGTGTGAGGTGATATCTCATTGTGGTTTTGATTTGCCTTTCTCTAATAATGAGCAATTGGGGGCAGGAGGAGAAGGGGACGACAGAGAATGAGATGGCAGGATGGCATCACCGACTTGATGGAGGTGAGTTTGAGTGAACTCTGGGAGTTGGTGATGGACAGGGAGGCCTGGTGTGCTGTGATTCATGGGGTCGCAAAGAGTCGGACACAACTGAGCGACTGAACTGAACTGAATAATGAGCAATGTTGAGCATCTTTTCATGTTGTTTGCTAGCCATCTGTATGTCTTCTTTGGAGAAATGTCTATTTAGGTCTTTTTCCCACTTTTTGATTGGGTTTGTTTTTCTGGCATTGAGTTGTATGAGCTGCTTGTATATTTTGGAAATTAATCCTTTGTTGGTTGTTTCATTTGCTATTATTTTCTCCCATTCTGAGGGTTGTCTTTTCACCTTGCTTATAGTTTCCTTTGCTGTGCAAATGCTTTGAAGTCTAATCAGGTCCCACTCTTTACTTTTGTTTTTTTTCTGTTACTCTAAGAGGTGGGTCATAGAGGATCTTGCTTTGATTTATGTCATCGAGTGTTCTGCCTATATTTTCCTCTAAGAGTTTTATAGTTTCTGGTCTTACATTTAGGTCTTTAATCCATTTTGAGTTTGTCTTTGTATATGGTATTAGGAACTGTTCTAATTTCATTCTTTTACGTATAGCTGTCCAGTTCTTGCAGCACCATTTATTGAAGAGGCTGTCTTTGCCCCATTGTATATTCTTGCCTCCTTTGTCAAAAATAAAGTACCCATAGGTGCGTGGTTTTATTTCTGGGCTTTCTATCTTGTTCCGTTGGTCTATATTTCTGTTTTTGTGCCAGTACCATACTGTCTTGATGACTGTAGCTTTGTAGTATAATCTGAAGTCAGGAAGGTTGATTCCTCCAGCTCCATTCTTCTTTCTCAAAGCTGCTTTGGGTTATTCTGGGTCTTTTGTATTTCCATATGAATTCTGAAATTTTTTGTTCTAGTTCTGTGAAAAATGCCATTGGTAATTTGATAGGGATCACATTGAATCTGTAGATTGCGTTTGGTAGTATAGTCATTTTCACAATATTGATTCTTCCTACCCAGGAACATGGAATATCTCTCCATCTGTTTATGTTGTCTTTGATTTCTTTCATCAGTGTCTTATAATTTTCTTTATACAGTTCTTTTGTCTCCTTAGGTAAACTTATTCCTGATATTTAATTCTTTTTGTTGCAATGGTAAATGGGATTGATTCCTTAATTTCTCTTTCTGATTTTTCATTGTTAGTATATAGAAATGCAAGTGATTTCCGTGTGTTGATTTTGTATCCTGCAACTTTGCTAAATTTACTGATTAGCTCTAGTAATTTTCTGATACTGTCTTTAGGGTTTTCTATGTACAGTATCATATCATTTGAAAACAGTGAGAGCTTTACTTCTTCTTTTCTGATCTGGATTCCTTTTCTTTCTTTTTCTTCTCTGATTGCTGTATCTTGGACTTACACAATTATGTTGAATAATAGTGGTGAAAGTGGACACCTTTGTCTTGTTCCTGATCTTAAGGGAATTTTCTCAGTTTGTCAGACTTTATTTTTTTGGGCTCCAAAATCACTGCAGATGCTGATTTCAGCCAGGAAATTAAAAGACGCTTACTTCTTGGAAGGAAAGTTATGACCAACCTAGATAGCATATTAAAAAGCAGAGACATTATTTGCTAACCAAGGTCAATCTAGTCAAGGCTATGGTTTTTCCTGTGGTCATGTATGGATGTGAGAGTTGGACTGTGAAGAAAGCTGATCACCGAAGAATTGATGCTTTTGAACCGTGGTGCTGGAGAAGACTGTTGAGAGTCCCTTGGACTGCAAGGAGATCCAACCAGTCCATTCTAGAGGAGATCAATCCTGGGTGTTCATTGGAAGGACTGATGCTAAAGCTGAAACTCCCAATACTTTGGCCACCTCATGCAACGAGTTGACTCACTGGAAAAGAGTCTGATGCTGGGAGGGATTGGGGGTGGGAGGAGACGGGGACGACAGAGAATGAGATGGCTGGATAGCATCACTGACTCGATGGACATGAGTTTGAGTGAACTCCGGGAGTTGGTGATGGACAGAGAGGCCTGGCGTGCTGTGATTCATGGGGTCGCAAAGAGTCAGACACGACTGAGCGACTGAACTGAACCATTAAGAATAATGTTTACTGTAGACTTATCATATATGGCCTTTACTATGTTGAGGTAAGTTCCTTCTATGCCCATTTTTTGAAGAGTTTTAATCATAAATGGGTGCTGAATTTTGTCAAAGGTTTTTTCTGCATCGATTGAGATGATCATATGGTTTTTATCTTTCAATTTGTTAATATGGTGTATCACATTGATTGATTTGTGTATATTGAAGAATCCTTGCATTCCTGGAATAAACCCAACTTGATTATTGTGTATGAACTTTTTGATAGGTCTTCTTTTGTATCCATTCAGGCAATCTGTGTCTTTTGGTTGTAGCATTTAATCCATTTACATTTAAAGTAATTATTGATATATGTGTTCCTATTGCCATTTTCTTAATTGTTTGGGATTGATTTTGTAGATCTTTTTCCTTCTCTCGTATTTCTTGACTATATAAGTCCATTTAACATTTGTCTTAAAGCTGTTTTGCTGGCACTGAATTGTCTGAAAAGTTTTTTATTTCTCTATCAATTTTGAATGAGATCCTTGTCAGGTACAGTCATTTTGATTGTAGATTTTTCCCTTTGAGTACTTTGAATATATCCTGCTATTCCCTTCTGGCCTGCAGAGTTTCTGCTGAAAAATCAGCTGTTAAGTGTATGGGGTTTCCCTTGTATGTTGCTTGTTGCTTCTCCCTTGCTGCTTTTAATATTCTTTCTTTGTGTTTAGTCTTTGTTAGTTTGATTAGTATGCGTCTTGACGTGTTTCTCCTTGGGTTTATTCTGTATGGGACTCTTTGTGGACTGTTAGAGAAATTTTCAACTGTAATCTCTTCAAAGATTTTCTCATACACTTTCTTTTTCTCTTCTTCTTCTGGGACCCCTATAATTTGAATGTTGGTGCATTTGATATTGTCCCAGAGGTCTCTGAGACTATCCTCAGTTCTTTTCATTCTTTTTACTTTATTCTGCTTTTCAGAAGTTATTTCCACCATTTTATCTTTCACTTCGATGATTCATTCCTCTGCTTCAGATATTCTGCTATTGATTCCTTCTAGAGTATTTTTAATTTCAGTAATGTGTTGTTTGTCTCTGCATGTTTATTCTTTGATTCTTCTAGGTCTTTGTTCGTTGATTCTTGCATTTTCTCCATTTTGTTTTCAAGGGTTTTGATCATCTTTACTATCATTATTCTGAATTCTTTTTCAGGTAGTTTGCCTATTTCCTCTTCATTTATTTGGATTTCTAGTGTTTCTAGTTTCTTCCTTCATTTGTGTAGTATTTCTCTGCCTTTTCCTTATTATTTTTTTAACTTATTGTGTTTGAGGTCTTCTTTTCCCAGACTTCAAGGTTGAGTACTTTCTTCCTTTTGGTTTCTTTCCTCATGAGGAACACTGGGCTGGAAGAAGCACAAGCTGGAATCAAGATTGCTGGGAGAAATATCAATAACCTCAGATATGCAGATGACACTACCCTTATGGCAGAAAGTGAAGACGAACTCAAAAGCCTCCTGATGAAAGTGAAAGAGGAGAGTGAAAAGGTTGGCTTGAAGCTCAACATTCAGAAAACAAAGATCATGGCATCTGGTCCCATCACTTCATGGGAAATAGATGGAAAAACAGTGGAAACAGTGTCAGACTTTATTTTTTTGGGCTCCAAAATCACTGCAGATGCTGATTGCAGCCATGAAATTAAAAGACGCTTGCTCCTTGGAAGGAAAGTTATGACCAACCTTGATAGTATATTAAAAAGCAGAGACATTACTTTGCCAACCAAGGTCTGTCTAGTCAAGGCAATGGTTTTTCCCGTGGTCATGTATGGATGTGAGAGTTGGACTGTGAAGAAAGCTGATCGCCAAAGAATCGATGCTTTTGAACTGTGGTGTTGGAGAAGACTCTTGAGAGTCCCTTATACTGCAAGGAGATCCAACCAGTCCATTCTAAAGGAGATCAATCCTGGATGTTCATTGGAGGGACTGATGCTAAAGCTGAAACTGCAATACTTTGGCCACCTCATGCGGCGAGTTGACTCACTGGAAAAGACTTTGATGCTGGGAAAGGTTGGGGGTGGGAGGAGAAGAGGACGACCGAGAATGAGATGGCTGGATGGCATCACCGACTCTGTGGACATGAGTTTAAGTGTACTCCAGGAGTTGGTGATGGACAGGGAGGCCTGGCGTGCTGTGATTCATGGGGTCGCGGAGAGTCGGACACGACTGAGCGACTGAACTGAACTGAACTGAAGTTTGGTCCAGTGGTTTGTGTAAGCTTCTTACAGGGTGAGATTTGTTCTGAGTTTTTGTTTGTTTGTTTGTTTTTCCTCTGATGGGCAAGGCTGAGTGAGGTGGTAATCCTGTCTGCTGATGATTGGGTTTGTATTTTTGTTTTGTTTGTTGTTTAGATGAGGCATCCTGCACAGGGTGCTGCTGGTGGTTGGGTAATGCCAGGTCTTGTATTCCAGTGGTTTCCTTTGTTTGAGTTCACTATTTGATACTCCCTAGGGTTAGTTCTCTGGTAGTCTAGGGTCTTGGAGTCAGTGCTCCCACTCCAAAGGCTCAGGGCTTGATCTCTGCTTCCTAATGCAATGGCAGGAGCTTCCCAGGTGGCTCAGCAGGAAAGAATCTGCCTGCCAGTCAAACATCTCCACAGAGAATATGAGGCTCTTCCCCCGCAAGTCCTTGAGCAGTCTCTTCAGTCGCTCCAATCATCCCAGCTGCTATCCGTCTCTTCATCTGATTAAGTGTTTCTTGAGGTCTTTAAGTGCTTCCTTGAACAAAATAGCCATAGCTTTATCCACTCCTGAAAGGTTATGTTAGGTTATATTAGGGTACATGTGTCCTTTTGAATTAAGCTTTGAATTAAGCACAGGAAGCTCGGCTCAGCTGCTCTGTGATGACCCAGAGGGGTGGATGGAAGGGGGTGAGGGGATGAAGGTCCTAGGGGGAGGAGATACGTGCAAACCTAGAGCCGATTCACTTCATTGTACAGCAGAAACTGTTACCGAGTCCAGGCTGACTCAGCTCACTGCAGGACAGGCCAACAAATCCGAAAGAGAAGGGGCTGAGGCAAGGAACAGATTTTAATTGGGGAGCTGGCTGACAGAGAAGATGCCAGGCTAGTGCCTCAAAATAACCATCTTGTCAGAGCCTGGTTGCCAGGTTCTTTCATACATCAGAGATGGGGGCCAAGATTCTTTTTATAAGTGTACCTTCATGTGCTCAGATCACCAGCAACAACAATCTTTGAGCCTCAAGTCGAGCTGCAGGATAGCTAGTTCAACCATCACCAAAAAGGTGGGACAGCAGCACTTATTCAGAAAATGAGGCAGAAAAAAGTTCATGGCTGGCTTGCAGATTGGCTGTCTAACCAGCCCTTGCCTTTCTGTTGTCCCCAGCAAGACCTACAACAGCCTTTCAGACTTCCACAGCAGGAATCAGAATTTCCCTTCAAATCTAAGTTTAAATCTCTGCCTTCTATGTTGATGTTTGGCAGAAACCAATACAATTCCGTAATGCTATTACCATTCAATTAAAAAATAAATTAATCACCGACTTGATGGACATGAGTTTGAGTGAACTCTGGGAAATGGTGATGGACCAGGTGCCTGGCGTGCTGTGATTCATGGGGTTGCAAAGAGTCGGACACGACTGAGCGACTGAACTAAACTGAACTGAACTGAAAAGAAACAAGTATATTAAAAAAAAAAAAGAACTATGCCTTCTACACAGAACTTTATCCTCTGAAATCAGTCCATGTTACCCCAGCATTCTAAGTTTACCCCAGTGGAATTTAATGTAGGACGTTTTGAACCGTCACCCAACGTCTAACTAACAAGATTTGGTCCATTGTTTATAGGTTTCTATATACTATTAGATCATAATAATATGTCATTATTAGATATGTTATTAGATCAGTCATTAGATCATTGACTATGATCATTAGATCACTGTCATGTCATGACGTGTTGACCATATCATTAGATCAGTGCCAGCCAGAAACTCAACTTCAGACTCACCTACATTTAAAAAGTTTCAGACTGGAGGAGTTTTCAGTGAAACATATCTCAGCTGAGTTAAATAGTGTAAATAATGCACAGACTGTCATGCTCAGACTATCACTAAGGATGCTGATACATCACACTTTAACTGTCACACATTTTCAGCCTCTATTATCCATCAGAGATCAGGCATTTTCCAGAATGATATCCAGTGATTGTCTCTTGCTTCAAACCCAGTTTTCATCTTGGCTTTGGCATGCTGCTTAAGTAAGATTTCAAAGTGATAAAATTGAATGTTTGATGCCAAGAAGTTCAAAGGAAGCATTGATACACCCTACTTTTATTGTCATTCCAAACCAAACTGTAGTTTTTGATCTTAAAAGACAATTCAAAAAATCTAGTATGTATGTTATTGTTGCTGTGTTAATTGCTCAGTCGTGTTCAACTCTTTGTGACCCCATGGACTGTAGCCCACCAGGCTCCTCTATCCGTGGGATTCTCTAGGCAAGAAAACTGGAGTGGGTAGCCATTCCCTTCTCCATGGGATCTTTCTGACCTGGAGATTGAACCTGGGTCTCCTGAATTGCAGGCAGATTCTTCACCATCTGAGACACCAGGAAGCCCCTAATAGGAATACATCAGCATTAAAATAGAAACTGTGCTGCTTCAAATTGTAATGTACTACATTTCATCTTATTCTGAGCATCACATCATATGACATTTTTTTTTTTGAGGGGAAAAATGAACATGTCAGAAGCCTCTAAATAAGACAAAATTGTCTCTTATTTCAAAATTTTCTCAAATTTAAATTTGTTGTATCAGACTAATGTACCTTCCCAGTCCTTCAGTACAAATATTTTGTCATTTCTGCTATAGTTCATCTTTAACCGATGAATATTTGGGAATTCAGTTTTAAGTTTCCAAACATTTAGATTATAACATCTTTTTATTGTTTATTTCCTGATGTTATTATTGCAATATGACCAGATAATATGATTTATATAACAAAATTCTCAAAATTATGACTTCTTGGTTGTAAGTTCTCTTTCTCCTAGTTCTAATTTAAGAGGCCTTTTTCTTTCTTTTTTTTTTCTTTCTCTTGTTCTTTAAAATCCCGTTCTCTTTTCATTCCCATTTTAGTACGTTTTCTGGCTAAATTCACTTAGCTCTTAAAGAAGCATGTCTAGTTCTGAGATCAAAGCTTTTTTTATTCTGAGGATCCTCTGAGTTCCTCTGAAGATGCATTTTTCTTTTGACTGCTCGAAGAACAAGAAGCTCTTCTTTTGCTTTCTTCCTGAAGGAATTGTGTGTGTGTGCTATGCTCAGTCGTGTCCACCTCTTTGCAGCCCCATGGACTGTAGGTTCCCCTGTCCATGGCATTTCCCAGGCAAGAATCCTGGAGTGGATTGCTATTTTCTTCTCCAGGAGATCTTCCCAGCCCAGAGATCGAACCCTGTCTTCTGCATTGACAGGCAGTTTCTCTACCATTGCTCCACCTGGGAAGCCCCAAGGAAGTGTATGCTTCCTCAATATTTTCTCCTAAGTCTGTGCTGAAGAAAACCCAGCATGTCTGCAGCTCTGTAGTCACAGGCCACTGGATGTCAATCCTGAGCCATATTGTAGGGGTGGGGGTGGGAGTCCAGGGAACCAGAGAGTGAGGGATAAATAACGTTTAAGGAAATAACGTAAGTCATAAGATCAATAATTTTTGACCAAAGTAGGTTAGAGAAACCATAGGAAGAGTCAGAAGAAAATACAATTGTCACCATCACAAGTTTGAAAAAATTGCTCAAGGTGCTTAAATAAAGCTGGTACCAAAGGATCCTACCTTACCCCTTCGTTATCAGCAAGGTAAGCATGGAGAAGGCAATGGCAAGCCACTCCAGTACTGTTGCCTAGAAAATCCCATGGATGGAGGAGCCTGGTAGGCTGCAGTCCGTGGGGTTGCTAAGGGTCGGACACGACTGAGCGACTTCACTTTCACTTTTCACTTACACACATTGGAGAAGGAAATGGCAACCCACTCCAGTGTTCTTGCCTGGAGAATCCCAGGGATGGTGGAGCCTGGTGGGCTTCCATCTATGGGGTCACACAGAGTCGGACACGACTGAAGTGACTTAGCAGCAGCAGCAGCAAGCATGGTCCAAAGTGAGCTGAAAGCCCACCAAGGGTGACTCTCCATGCCAAAGGGGCTCCTGCACTGGCTAATCACTTGTTTGCCAGGATTTCAAAACAAAGCCCCAGAACTGAGCTCTCATCAGTCAGCCCCCAGGCTGTCCTACTCTATAAGTGCTTAACCATGGATCAGTGCTGCACTCCCACTGCTCTGCTTCCAGAACTTACTGACAGCACTGCTGGAGAGAAGAACAGCCATGGGAATTAGAGTTTTCACAGATGTATAATTTTTAATCTCATCAGTCAGTTCAGTTGCTCAGTCGTGTCTGACTCTTCACAACCCCATGGACTGCAGCACTCCAGGCTTCCCTGTCCATCACCAACTCACAGAGCTTGCTCAAACTCATGTCCATCGAGGCAGTGATGCCATCCAACCACCTCATCTTCTGTTATCCCCTTCTCCTCACACCTTCAATCTTTCCCAGCATCAGGGTCTTTTCCAAGGAGTCAGTTCTTTGCATCAGGTGGCCAAAGTATTGAAGCTTCAGTTTCAGCATCAGTCCTTCCAGTGAATATGATTGACTGGTTTGATCTCCTTGCAGTCCAAGGAACTCTCAAGAGTCTTCTCCAACACCACAGTTCAAAAGCATCAATTCTTTAGCTCTTAGCTTTATTTATGATCCATCTCTCACATTCATACATGACTACTGGAAAAACCATATCTTTGACTAGAACCTTTATTGGCAAAGTAATGTCTCTGCTTTTTAATATGCTGTCTAGATTTGTCATAGTTTTTCTTCCAAGGAGCAAGTGTCTTTTAGTTTCATGACAGGATTATCAGTTCAGCTTGTCAGTCCCTTTCCCTAAGAATCTCTCTTTCCCTCTCTCTCCTTTTCTCTCTTTCTTTCTCCTTCTCCATCCCCCTCAGGTCAGTATCCCAAACCTTCTTCAGCTCTCTGTCTCTCCTAGAAGAATATCTCAGTCCCACAGAAACTATTGAGTCCACCAATCTTCATTTCCTCTCTCTCCCATCCCACCCTGCATAAATACGCTGCAACCTGTACAGGCTCATCTTCATTCTCACCTATTCTCACCTCCTGCCCCACAAATGATAAGAAATAAGGCAACTGCCCTCCCATCTCCTCCAAGTGTCTCCCAGCACTTCACTCCATGTCTCCATCTCCGCATCCCTATAAACCCTCAATCCCCAGATCGCTAATGTAATGGGATAGAGAATAGTTGGAGTCTCTTAGCAAGTGGCCTGAAAGTTCCTGTCTAGAATTTGTTAGCAAAATCAGTGGATAAGCCCATAGTGTTTGCAGCTGAGACTTACAGGGGATTGACTGTGGGAGCATTGCTCTGCTCTAGATGAGGAAAGTCGTTCCTTGTTCTAAAGGAAAAGGAGCAAATTGGGGAGGGTATCCAGTTCAGTTCAGTTCAGTCACTCAGTCGTGTCCAACTCTTTGTGACCCCATGAATCACAGCACGCCAGGCCTCCCTGTCCATCACCAACTCCCGGAGTTCACTCAAACTCATGTCCATCGAGTCGGTGATGCCATCCAGCCATCTCATTCTCTGTCGTCCCCTTCTCCTCCCACCCCCAATCCCTCCCAGCATCAGACTCTTTTCCAGTGAGTCAACTTGTCGCATGAGGTGGCCAAAGTATTGGAGTTTCAGCTTTAGCATCAGTCCTTCCAATGGGGAGGGTATAGGAGGAGTCAAATGGATGGCAGAAGGCACAGATTTGCAGTTAAGCCCTCTCTGGGAGCACCTCCAATTTTCCTGTAAGTTTTTTAACTTATGACTGTTTGATTATATATATTACTAGTAATGGGAATATGTGTTATCTCTTTCGAAACTAGGGAAAGGGCTGAGATTTCCAGTGAGGTGACATGGGATAGACCTGAGACCACATGTATGGATGTGCAGGTGGCCAGAAGTATGAAGGAGCAAGCTCTCAGGTCACTGAAATCAGGGCAGGGAGCCCTGGACTGCGGCTTTGGACCAGGTTTATCTTAACCTCTCAGAGGCTGGAAGGTCCCAGCCGATGTTAATTTGGTCAAGTTTCTCCCATTCGAAACAAAAGCCTCTTCTCCCTGAGCCCTTTGTAGCTCCTTTTCTCTTTCTCCTTCTCTCTTTATCCAGTGTTTTGGAGATATGGTCTATGTTTGTGATGGCAGCTTCACCATCTTCCGTTAACTTCTCAACCCTGTAGTCTCTGGAAATGTTCTAAACAAGGTTGTAGATGATGTCCTCGTGGAGAACATTCTCAGTGCTTAGCTTACAGGACGTCTCTTCCACAGGACGAACCACTGATAACTTTCTTGGTATCTTCTATCATTTTCTGACCTTTCCTCTGGTCTTCTCCATGGGCTGCTTTTCTTCTTTATAGCTTAAATGTTGGCCTTGGCATCTGAGGGGTTGCAGTTCAGCCAGCACCCAGGATTCTTATGTTGTTCCATTAGTTGATGGGGAAGGAGTCTGTTGAATTGAATTTGACTACAATTGAGTCATAAAGTGGATTGTGTGAAAAAGAAAGGAAAGGTTTGTGGAACCCAATAAGCATTAGAAAAGGGGATCAAGAATATTATTTTCTAATATTTATTTTTATTATTTATTTATTTGGTTGCACCGTGGTGGCATCTTGGGTATTGAGTTTAGTTGCAGTACATGGGATCAAACCCAGGCCCCCTGCATTGGGAGTGCAGATTCGTAGCCCCTGGACCACCAGGGAAGTCCCCTGTTGACGATATTCTTGAGAATACTATTCTAAAAATGCAAGGACACAAAGTAGGTATGGAACCGAAATTGCAATACATAGAGAGAAGGTGATATTGTGAGAGAGAAGATGCAAGTGTTTTGAGACAGGAGAAATAATGTTATAAAAATGAAACTGTATTTGGATAATTTAATAGAAGGTAAAATAGCTGCTTGACAAGAAAGAAAACTGAGATCTGTGCTATATAAATTCTATTTGGAATGTGTTATGCAGCCATTTATCATAACCCATCAGGATCATTGAAGTACAAATGGTGTCCTTTTTATTAGCTGTAGTAGGCTTTAGCTTAAAAAAACATTCAGATTGTGTTTGCACTACATCCTAACAGGAAAATCAATCAGTTTACTAGATGGACATTAGCAGTGAGACACAGTGGAGCTTCCAGGTGTAAAATGTACCTGGTTTGTTAGACCAGATTTCCCTTCCCTGTAGATACATGACTCTTTTGGGGGGAAAGGTCTGTCCTTATTTGGCTTTCATTCATTTGACTACAGTAGCATTTCACTGCAATCCTATTTGTTCGCAGAATTTAGGGTAAAAAAAGTTCCATCTTGCGATATGTTCAAGAAATTGAATCCAAGAAACTGCCAGAAGAACTAAATGACAACATTTTCGTACCTGTTCTAAAGCCCCACGTTCTCCAGTATGGTAGCCATAGTCAGTGTGTCTATTTAAGTGTAAATTAATGAAACTTTAATAAAATAAAAAAAATTCAGTTCCCCAGTTGCACCAGCCACCCTTCAAGTGTTCAGTTGTCACACTGTGACAGCTTTATTGAAGAGTACAGATATAGAGCATATTATTATTGCAGAAAATTCTACTGGGCAGTGTTGCCCTAGACACACAAACACACACCATAGTTATCAGTCAAGACAGCAGAGCCAAGAGACCCTGGACCCAGGAAAAGCACCACCGCCCTGGTACCCCAGGTGGTAAAACCAAGGACACCAGGAGCAGCAGGGTACCAACGACTCTGGATTCACAAGCAGCGACGAGGGCACACTTCTGACAGAGGTGGCGCACTGTGCGAAGTGGTGACTCGGTTATAAAGAGGCAGCGCAGGCAAGAGAAAGACAGAACCTGTGCTGCAGCACCATCTACTGGAAAACAAAAGAAAGGCCTCTAATTTCTAACGATTCAGTTCAGTTCAGTTCCGTTCAGTCGCTCAGTTGTGTCGGACTCTTTGCGACCCCGTGAATCGCAACAACGTTAAAAAAAAAAATCTTTACCGCTACTGGTGAAGAACCTGCCTGCCAATGCAAGAAACATTTAGAAGGATGGTAATGATGACCCTCTATGCGAGACAGCAAAAGAGACACGGATGTAAAGAACAGACTTTTGGACTCTGTGGGAGGTGAGGGTGGGATGATTTGAGAGAATAGCATTGAAACATGTGTATTATCATATGTGAAATAGATCACCAGTCCAGGTTCGATGCGTGAGACAGGGCGCTCAGGGCCAGTGCATTGGGAGGACCCTGAGGGATGGGACGGGGAAGGAGGTGGGTAAGGGGTTCAGGATGGGGAACACATGTACACCCATGGCTGATTCATGTGAATGTATGGCAAAAACCACTACAGTATGGTAAAGTAATTAGCCTCCAATTAAAATAAATAATTTAAACAACAACAACAATTCAAGTCAATTCACTGTGGTCTAGCAGGGAAAATACATCATTTTCTCTTCCTGTTAAGAAAGAAAGGGAAAAGTTCTTTAAAATGAGTGACATTTCATGCAGACAGGCACAGAGTAGCCTGTCACATGTGCATCACATCCCTTTGGCATCACTGGACTTTATGTCTGTCAATTTTCATTCACAAGGAAAAAACGCAATAAATCTTTTTATACAAACCACAAAATGTGTAGAAGTGAGGGGAATAAAGCTATTGAATTTTCAACAACAATAACAAAAAAATGTAAGAGATGCAGGTTTGAACCCTGGGTCAAGCAGATCACCCCTGGAGTAGGAAAAGGCAACAAACTCCAGTATTCTTGCCTGGACAATCCCATGGACAGAGGAGACTGGAGGGCTATGGTCCATAGGGTCGCAAAGAGTGGGACACAACTGAAGCATGCTTTTAGTGCTGAGGCCCGGGTTGGAGAACTAAGATTCCACAAATTGTGCAGTATGGCCAAAAGAAAAGAAAAGAAAGGTATTCACTACTTCAAATGTGCTGGCAGAGAAAACAACTCATCAAGCATCATGAAGAACCACAGTAAGAGTACATCACAAAAAAGAAAATTATGATCTTCCAGAAACCAAACTTAAGGTCACAGAATGTTGTGATCTATCTGAGAATTCAAAATAGCTGTCATGAAGAAACTCAACAAGCTACAAGAAAACTCAGGAAGGCAGTTCAGTGAGCACAGGAATGAAATTAATGAACAGAAGAACTACTTTACCAAAGTGATTGAAACTAAAACAGAACCAACTGAAATTCTGGAGTTGAAGAACTCAACAAGATGAAAAATGCATTAGAAAGTTTTGGAAACAGAGCAGATGATATGGAAGAGAGAATTGGCAAGATAGAAATCTAAAAACTATACAGGTAGAAGAGGAAAGAGAATCAAGATCTTAAAAAGTAAGGAAATTCTATGGGAATGATCCAACCCTTTTAGGGCAGTATTAGGATAATAGGTACTCAGAGATGAGAGGGAGAAGGGTGCAGAGAATTTATTTAAAGAAATAATCACTGAGGACTTCCCAAACCTAGAGAAGGAACAGTATAGATAAGTTCATGAAGCTAAAAGAACAACTAGTTACCTCAATGCAAAAAGACCTTCTCCAAGACAAATTATGTCAAAAGTCAATGACCAAGAATGAATTTTAAAGGCTGGTGGGGAAAACAGTGATAACTTACAAAGGAACCCCAATTAGGCTGTATGCAGATTTCTTAGCAGAAACTCTATAAGCCAGGAGAGGATGAAGTGACCTTCTCAAAATACTGAAAGATCCTGGAAAGCAACAGAAATCCAGGAACCCAAACCCAGGACAGAACAATTCCCTTGACTGCCTCTAGTGGAGAATAAGTATTTATTACTAGAATGTGCTGCGTGTAATTTGTGATATATACATTCATGCTTGAGTTAAGAGTTTAGGAATGTGTACCTAGTTCTCCTCCATGATATATGTTCAGTTACTGTCAGTGAATGGCAGTAACATAAAATTTATGAAATCCTGAATTAAGGAGCACCCCCTTCCTTCCTGTGAGTGAGAATCATGACTTGCTCAGCGGACAGTAGTTGGAATTCTAGTGCCTAGAATGCACAGACTAGTCAAACAGCATAAACCTACTTAAGCACCTACTTAAATCAGAATCATCTGGGGAACTTGTTAGACACACAAATCTTTAGGACCCATTCCACAGCCACTGACTCTGGGTTTAAGGATCTGCTTGTCAGCGACTTCCCCAGGTGGCTGAGAGACAAACAGCCCCGTGGGTAGGGCTTATATTTCATAAAAAGTAAACAAGAGCATCCCCTCTAAAAAAGATCCTAGATTCCTGACCTTTCTAAAAGGGATGAGCAGGAGCCTCTGCCCTGGATCCTGCTCTCAAGGCTCCAAGAGCCCCAGAGCTGATCTCTAAAGGTCTAGGTCTTAAGCTAGACTCTGGGTTTTCCCAAATAGGTGGAAGAAAACATGCTTCTACCAGGACCTTGGGATGACTACATGGAGGCCCCAAGAGCTCCAGTCTTCAGATTTTAACTCCACCCCCACAAAGGAACTCCATGGCTAGAATGCTGAGGAGACGGCCCGGCCCTCCCCACCATCCTGCATGATGAGAATGCCCTCTGAGACCCTAAATACCCCTCCAGACATATTACTGAAAATGCTCAGGGACTGAAGGACCTACCTCAAATGCTGGGGAACAAGGCTTGCTATGGAGTTCTTTCTTTTTTAAAAAAACTTATTTATTTGACTGTACCAGATCTTAGTTGTGGCATTCAGGAGTTTAGTTGCTGCATGTGGGAACTAGTTCCCTGACCAGGGATCAAATCTGAGCCCCCTGCATTGGGGGGGCTCCAAATCTTAGCCCCTGGACCACCAGGGAATCCCTGGAGTTCATCTTTAAAATGGATATGACAGGAGCATCTCATTAACTGCCTTTTCTATGTCCTTGAGGGAGCCACTGGCCTGCACCCCTCAGACATCTGAAACCTCAAATGTGTGTTGAATGTTTTTATAGTAAAGAAAATAGTTACACCTTTTAGTTAAAAATAAACAGATAATAAACCAATGTTAGTTTCTTAGTTTTGACAAATACTGTTATGTGTAGGGTCAGGCCACCCAAGATGGCTGTTCTTTTGCTCTTTGTGCATCCCCTGCCCAACCAGCACCTGCTCCACCGACACTCTATGCACTTGACTGATCTTTCTACACACTTGCCCTGGTCCCAGCTAATGGCTGTTCTAGCTTTAGATCAGAGCTCTCCACTGTGCTTATCAAAGCGATGGTGAGGGGAGTGCCCCTTTGCTGGTTCCTCTGGTTACTGATGAGCCAAGATGACGTCAGTTCCCCCCACAACTGGTAACCTCCCCCCACCACTCCACACCAAGACTGCTACCACGTCCTGTCCGGCCGTCTGCTACACACGATGGGGTATTGCTCCAGGAGCTTTGCATCAGACGGGTAAGCTCCTCCATCCACTAAGCCAGTGAAGTCTCCGTTCTTCACTCTGGGCTCTGTCTTTGGTCTTGAAGTTGGGCAAGTACAGGGCTTGTAGGCCTGGGGGGGAGGGTGTCGGTGCGTGGCAGCCCAACACCGTGGTAATGTAAGATGCCAACAGTGAGGGGAAATGGGTGAGAGGTATAGGAGAACTCTCTCCCTTTGCAGGTTCAAATTATTCTAAAATAAAAGTTTGTTAAGAATAGATGGAAACCACCTGCTAGAGCCTGCAGGGCTCCATTTGAGCCTGTCTTAGATCCCGGCCCTTCTGCAGGGTCTGGCCTCTCTGACAGAGGCTCAGCTTATACGACCTGAAGATTCTCTCATTCCATCATCCCTTAGGATGGTGTCTCAGCCCTGATCTCCTAGTGGGCTGGGTGGGACTTCTTATAAAAACCTCTACTAAATCCTTGCTACCAGCCCATCCAAGCCACATCCAGCAGTTTCTTCCAACCCTGCACCCCCAGCCCGATCTGGGAAACTGCTGTATTATTTCCATCTAGCTGAGATCATAAGGTTGAAATGGTGTGGAATTAACTTGCCTGCATATACGATTTGGCTTGAAATGTATTTCCTCTATTGATATTCCTTGCATATGTACCTCCTATAAAAATTACATAAGACACTGTGAGTGGGAATGGAAAAGAAAGGAAATTGGGAGGGGTCATCAACTTTACTTGAAACACTTTTAAAGGGCACATTTTAACTTGTAGGGGGTGGCCAGGGATGAGTGGATTTTTAAAAATCGTGCTCCAGCATGCTTATTTTAGGCGGTAACTCTTCAGAGGGACAATTTTTAAAAAATTTACAGTGAGCATTGGGCCCTTTTGAAACTCCCAGTTAAAAGAATATGAAGGAAGTAGGGGGAAATGTTCTGTTTGTGAGGTACTCTTAATGGAATGCATTGTGTGAGGCAAAAAGAAAACTTCATTTGGGTAAGATTCTAATTGTATTCTTCCTTATCACCCCGGAGAAGTTGACAACCTGTATTTTACTCCTCAAAAAAGAAAATAAAAGGCTTAACTCATTCAGGTGCGAAACCCAGGAGTATCTAAAAGCACAGTGGAATGAAATGTTTCCTTTTTATTTTCTCTTTTGAAAACATTAACCCATTGTTTATTCCAAAAGTGTGATGTGGCCTGCAAGATCCTGGAACACTGACTGACCACTTATTTTTCAGATATATTAAGCACGCATAGCTAGGAACTGTTCTGCCTGGAGCTTTGCAAGGTGTGGCCCTTGCAGTGTTCCATCTAGAAGCATGGCACATATTAACATACCTTCAGAATGAGGCAGTGGTTCTCAGCTGAGGGTAATTTTTCTTTCCACTCCCCCACCAGACATTTGGTCGTGTCTGGAGGCAATTTCGACAGTCGAAGCTGCAGGTGGGGGTGGGGATGGGGAATGAAGCTGCTGGCATCTAGCGTGTAGAGGTCAGGGTTGCTGCTAAACAGCCTACAATGCATGAAACAGCCCCAACGTCAAAGTATCCAGTCCACAATGTCAATAGTGCCAAGGTAGAGGTGGTGCAGCGGTAAAGAACCCATCTGACAATACCCAGAGACACAGGAGACACAAGTTTGATCCCTGGGTCGGGAAGATATCCCTGGAGGAAATGGCAACCACCTCCAGTATTCTTGCCTGGGAAATTCCATGGACAGAGGAGCCTGGCAGGCTATAGTACATGGGGTCAGAAAGAGTCAGACACAACTGAGCACTCACATGCACAGAGCAATGCAAAAGTTTTTTCAAGGTTAAAAAAAGATTATAGTGATATTAGTCTAGAGCTCTGAGTCGAATACTAGTCAGGTGCTCCAGAGGAGCAAATAAGGAAAGATCACGTCCACTTGGGGTAATCAGAGAACGTTTCAAGCCTTCAAGTGGGTTTTCTGTGGTTCAGTTCAGTTCAGTCGCTCAGTCGTATACGACTCTTTGCGACCCCATGAACCGCAGCACGCCAGGCCTCCCTGTCCATCACCAACTTCCACAGTCCATCCAAACCCATGTACATTGAGTCGGTGATGCCATCCAACCATCTCATCCTCTGTCGACCCCTTCTCCTCCTGCCCTCAATCTTTCCCAGCATCAGAGTCTTTTCAGATGAGTCAGCTTTTCGCATCAGGTGGCCAAAGTATTGGAGTTTCAGCTTCAACATCAGTCCTTCCAAAGAACACCCAGGACTGATCTCCTTTAGGATGGACTGGTTGAATCTTCTTGCAGTCCAAGGAACTCTCAAGAGTCTTCTCCAACACCACAGTTCAAAAGCATTAATTCTTCTGGGCTCAGCTTTCTTTTGCAGTCCAACTCTCACATCCATACATGACCACTGGAAAAACCATAGCCTTGACTAGACAGACCTTTGTTGACAAAGTAATGTTTCTGCTTCTTAATATGCTGTCTAGGTAGGTCATAACTTTCCTTCCAAAGAATAAGAGTCTTTTAATTTCATGGCTGCAATCACCATCTGCAGTGATTTTGGAGCCCAGAAAAATGAAGTCAGCCACTGTTTCCACTGTTTCCCCATCTATTTGCCATGAAGTGATGGGACTGGATATCATGATCTTAGTTTTCTGAATGTTGAGCTTTAAGCCAACTTTTTCACTCTCCTTTTTCAGTTTCATCAAGAGACTTTTTAGTTCTTCTTCACTTTCTGCCATAAGGGTGGTGTCATCTGCATATCTGAGGTTATTGATATTTTTCCCGGCAATCTTGATTCCAGCTTGTGCTTCATCCAGCCCGGCGTTTCTCATCATGTACTCTGCATATAAGTTAGATAAGCAGGGTGACAATATACAGCCTTGATGTACTCCTTTCCCAATTTGAAACCAGTCTGTTTTACCATGTCCAGTTCTAACTGTTGCTTCTTGACCTGCATGCAGGTGAGTCTCTTGAAGAATTTTTCACAGTTCGTGGTGATCCATTCGTGGTGATCCACACAGTTTGAGGCTTTGGCGTAGTCAATAAAGCAAAAGTAGATGTTTTTTCTGGAACTCTCTTGCTTTTGTGATGATCCAGAGGATTTTGGCAATTTTATCTCTGGTTCCTCTGCCTTTTCTAAATAAAATTCACTTTTTTAATTGTCCATGGTGATCCCCAGCAATTCACTCTCAGTGGTGGAAATACACAGACTGAGACTCTGGGATTCTCAGCAAAGAATGAGACTGGTTTCCTTAGGAATGGCTAACTTTTCCCTACTGATTTTCATGCAAAGAAAACCCATACATATAATGAGCAGAAGCCAACATATTTTGTAGGAAGATACTCTGAGGCTATGAAAATGTCAGTTTTTTTACCTGTTATTTTACCATTCATTGACATTTCTTGGCTCAGTTCATTATTACTTCCATGGTTGCCAAATGGTGATTTTTCAATTCCAACATTCCTTCTATTTTCTAGTCGGAATTCTACTGTAAGGAAAACTTTCTCTCCTTATTTATTTATAGTAGTGTGGACTCTTGGGTTACAACTTGTTACTATCATTTATTTTGAAGGTCAAATTGTCCCAGATTTCACCGGTAAAAGCCCCATTTAAGTAGCTCTAGTGTCTCTTTCTCCACTGATCTCCAGTAGCAAGTATACTGAAGTGGTTTGCCATTCCCTTCTCCAGTGGACCACATTCTGTCAGACCTCTCCACCATGACCCATCCGTATCACTGCAGATGCTGATTGTAGCCAGGAAATTAAAAGACGCTTACTCCTTGGAAGGAAAGTTATGACCAACCTAGATAGCATGTTAAAAAGCAGAGACATTACTTTGCCAACCAAGTTCCGTCTAGTCAAGGCTATGGTTTTTCCTGTGGTCATGTATGGATGTGAGAGTTTGACTGTGAAGAAAGCTGATCGCTGAAGAATTTATACTTTTGAACTGTGGTGTTGGAGAAGACTCTTGAGAGTCCCTTGGACTGCAAGGAGATCCAACCAGTCCATTCTGGAGGAGATCAATCCTGGGTGTTCATTGGAAGGACTGATGCTAAAGCTGAAACTCCAATACTTTGGCCACCTCATGCGACGAGTTGACTCACTGGAAAAGAGTCTGATGCTAGGAGGGATTGGGGGTGGGAGGAGACGGGGACGACAGAGGATGAGATGTCTGGATGGCATCACCGACTCGATGGACATGAGTTTGAGTGAACTTCAGGAGTTGGTAATGGACAGGGAGGCCTGGCGTGCTGTGATTCATGGGGTCACAAAGAGTCGGACACGACTGAGCGACTGAACTGAACTGAACTGAGTGTCTCTTTCGATACACCCCAGCATTTCTTTACTTTTTGGCACAAGATGTCGCAGAGTCTTGTTGTCCAGCTGCCCCAGCTGTCGAGTCAGCCACTTACCTGTGAAGCCCTGGTTCATTTTAGTGGAGTGGTATTTGAATACCAAGGTCTAGGCACTAGTGTACTCATAGGTCTCAGGGTATTGCTGAAGCTTCTAGGACCTCTCAGTGACAGAGCTAAGGAATATATGTGTGCATGCATAGAATACATACTGACATCGTTATTTCTAGGTATAGCCAACTGTATTTTGAAAACCATGCATTCACACTAACTACTGGTCCTATCCAATAGCACAGGTTCATTTTAGTTTTCTCCCTTTTTCATATTTATAACTCCTTTCTCCCACAGTGAGAAACTTGGCTCCCATTTTACTATATTTTGGGTTGGCCAAAAAGTTCATTTGGGTTTTCTGTAAAATGTTATGGAAAAACCGAAACGAACTTTTTGGCCAACCCAGTATTTACTTTTTCCCCTACAGCCCCTGCTACACTACTCTCCCATTGGTGCTACGACCACGATTCCCCAGCCTCATATGGAAAGTGAAAGTGAAAGTTGCTCAGCCATGTCCAACTCTGCCACTGTATAGTCCATGGAATTCTCCAGGCCAGAATACTGGACTGGGTAGCCTTTCCCTGCTCCAGGAATCTTCCCAACCCAGGGATCAAATCCAGGTCTCCCGCATTGCAGGCAGATTCTTTACCAGCTGAGCCACAACCTCCTAAACCCACGAGGGCTCTACCAGCCTCTGCGAGGCCACTGCCACATCCCCATGTCGGTGTTCTCCTCACCCCTCATTGGCTCTGAGACCCCACACTGGGCTGCTAGTGAGACCACCACACCCAGACACAGATGCCTTGCTCTTACTAGTCTGCGGCCCATCCCCATGGAAAGGCCTGCCTCACTCTCCCATCTAGGTGACTTGAGACTAAAGGCAGGCCTGCAGGCAGGCCTGAATCAATTAAAATATCTGAAACAATTTGGAGCATAAGCTAGCCTGTTATATAGCTCTTTAGGACAGCCTACAACATTCTTTACAATCTCATCTGGTCTATTTAGAGTAGACGCAGGTGAAAATGTAAAAGTGTCTTAATGTACAAGTATATGCTTTTAGTTTGCAAGAGACAGCCCTCCTTGAGGGCTCCTTGAGGGCTCTCTCTTGAAGCAGAATATTTACTGTCATATTGATTTATGGCCTTGTGAAAAGGAGCCTTCTCTGTTTATTAAAGTCAACATGATGTTTGATATCAGAGGTAAATTTCTTCTCAATGAAATCTCAAATGACCTGAGTTCAAATCAGAATAAAGACTGATGAATCTTGCCAAAAAGGCCCATGATATTGTAGAGGAGCAGCTGGTAGAAAATATCCTTTCTCTGGCATGAATTACAAGATGAGGCAACACCACATCTAATAGAAAAACACTGTGAAAGAGTCTCAAAGCACTAGTGACTCATGGACAGCGTTAGTCAAATGGAAAGACATGAGAACGAAGAATTAGAAATCTAAGTGGCAATGCATGAAACTATTTCAAGATAATGTATATAATCATTTATGACAATGGGTCCCCAGCATATATGTAGACTGAGTAAGAAATATAAATAACATGTGCATATATATATCCTCCACAATGCATAGAAACAATATTTTGAACATTTGCTTACTTAAGCTAAGAGATCTTACATTAAAAACAATAGATGTATAGAACAGTCGTTTGGACTCTGGGAGAGGGCAAGGGTGGGATGATTTGGGAGAATGGCATTGAAACATGTATATTATCATATGTGAAATGAATCGCCAGTCCAGGTTCAATGCATGATACAGGATGCTCAGGGCTGGTGTACTGGTATGAACCAGAGGGATGGGATGGGGAGAGAGGTGGAAGGGGGGTTCAAGATGGGGAACACATGTACACCTGGGGCAGATTCATGTCAATGTATGGCAAAACCAATACAATAGTGTAAAGTAATTAGCCTCCAATTAAAATAAATTAAAAAAATAGATGTGAATTTCTTGTTGAAGTATAGTTGATTTACAATGTTGTGTTACTTTCAGTTGTACAGCAAAAGGATTTAGTTATATATATATATATATATATAAAATTTTCAGATTCTTTTCCTTATAGGTTATTACAAGGTGTTGAATATAGTTCCCTGTGCTTTATAGTAGTTGGTCCTTTTTGCTTATCTATGTTATACAGTAGTGTGTACTGTTAATCCCAAACTCCTAATTTATTCCCCTCTCCCCCTTTGGTTACCATAAGTTTGTTTTCTATGTCTGTGAGTCTATTTTGTAAATAAAATCACTTGCATCTTTTTTTAGATTCCACATATAAGTGATATCATATATTTGCTTTCTCTGTCTGACTTCACTTAGTATTATAATCTGTAAGTCCATCCATGTTGCTGCAGATGGTGTGATTTCATTCTTTTATGGCTGAGTAATATATTTATCCATTCATCTGTTGATGAACATTTAGGTTGTTTCCATATCTTGGTTATTATAAATCATGCTGCAGTGAGCACTGGGGTGCATGTATCTTTTCGAATTAGAGTTTTCCTCTTTTCCAGATAGATGTCCAGGAGTAGGATTGTTGAATCATGAGATAATCATCTATTTTTAGTTTTTAAAGGAATCTCCATACTATTCTCCATAGTAGCTATATCAATTTACATTCCCACCAACAGTGTAGGAGGGTTCTTATGGGTTTTTTCCCTAGCTATCCAAGTGACATATATTCACTATTGAAAATATAATAGAGCACATAGGAAATAGTAGCAATTACCTGTGTAACTACCACTCAACTTTGTGGTTTAGTTGTTAAATAGTGTCTGACTCTTGCGACCCCATGAACTATAGTCCGCCAGACTCCTCTGTCCATGAGATTTTTCAGGCAAGAATACTGGAGTGGGTTGCCATTTCCTTATCCAGGGGATCTTCCAGACCCAGGAATCGAACCTGGGTCATCTGCATTACAGGTGAATTCCTGCATTGCAGGTGGATTCTTTACCAACTGAGCTACAAGGGAAGCCCTACCACTCAGCTTTATCTCTTTATTAATATTTTGGTATATTTCCTTTAGATCATATTGTTTGTTTTTAAAATGGGATCATACTATACACACTTGGAGTTTTTCACAATGATACACGTCACAAACATTTTCCCATAACATTGATACTTTATTACATAATTTTTTTCTTTTTATTTTTTATTGAAGGATAATTGCTTTACAGAATTTTGTTGTTTTCTGTCAAACCTCAACATGAATCAGCCATAGGTATACACATATTCCCTCCCATCTCACTCCCCATCCCACTCCTCTGGCTTATGTAATATTTTGTTGTACAGAAGCACCATAATTTATTGGACCACTTTGTGTTGTTGGGTATTATAGTGGTTTTCAATTTTGGCTCTTAGGTATAATGTTGTAATTAACATTTGTATCTAAGTATTTTCTCACATCTATGATTATATCTTGAGGCTAAACTTTAAGAAGTGGAAACTGAGTTGCTGGAGAAAAGTGCTATGTTGCTATCATAATTTAAATTACATATAAATCAATATGATATGAAGAAAAGAATACTATACTTTCATGAAATATGTGAGAGTTTCTTAAAAATATAACTAACATATTTTTTTTTTAGCATTTTGGTTGGACTGTGTGCTTAATAATCCCTGGGGAAATTATAGAACAAACTGTCCCTCAACAGTCTCAGAAAAGCAGAATTCGCTAGTTCAATCCTAGTTCCAAAGTCTTCCCTTAGGCTTTTTGTGGTAATGAAGGATTTGCTGCCTCATATCATACCGGCAGAGCAAAGAGTAAAATACTTATTTTGAAATATCTTCTTTCTATCTGGCAAGGATTTGGAATTTTAAAATCTTCTCTCAAATATTTAAGAACTACAAAATACAATAAGCTTTGAATTAAGAATTAATTGGACTTTTCTTTCCCCTACTGTTTGTTCAATTTTTAAGAGAAAAAAAAAATGCTGCACAGAATACAATTAACTCTTAGCCCTGAATCATTTTAATGTGTGCTGCTGCCTAAAAGTTGGGGAATGGACCAGATGACTTCTTGAGATCTTTTCCAGCTCAGTATATAAATCCAGCTTTTATATTCATTGCTTTAACTTGGAGAACTTATCACCCCCTGCTCAGCCAACCCCTTTCCTCTTTACCACACATTTTCTTGGTGCTCTAATTTTCCTTTTATGCTCACAGAGGGTGTCTGCCAGCCACCATTATTGTAATTATAGCAATGTTTTTACATGAGTATTAATCAAACAATGAAGGCGACATGAGCAGAATGCCAAGTTCAGTAATGCTTACACAGTCATGAGCATGCAACATTCTTAGAACATTAACAGAGATGTTGAAGTATTGATTTAAGATCCTGATGTAATACGATTATACTTGAGAGTACAAATATAATGCTCAAAAGCGTAATACTTGAAGTGCAAAGGAAAGTCTGTGCTCTTTTTTATAGAAGCCCTTCAATAGGAAAGATGAAAGAAAACCCATCACAATGTTATTTATCCTCTTTGGTCCACTAAACTATAGTTTTTCAATTTAACACAGTTTTTGTCTTCAGTATGAATCTCTTGCTCTAACATACTCTGTAAATGATTTATGTTCATTCCTTTGGTTAAGCTTTTAGTTGCTGCTAGCTGAGGTGTGGAGAAGGCAATGGCAAGCCACTCCAGTACTCTTGCCTAGAAAATCCCATGGATGGAGGAGCCTGGTAGGCTGCAGTCCGTGGGGTCGCTAAGGGTCGGACACGACTGAGCGACTTCACTTTCACTTTTCACTTTCACACATTAGAGAAGGAAATGGCAACCCACTCCAGTATTCTTGCCTGGAGAATCCCAGGGATGGGGGAGCCTGGTGGGCTTCCGTCTATGGGGTCACACAGAGTCGGACACGACTGAAGTGACTTAGCAGCAGCAGCTGACGTGTGTGTGTTTGTGTGAGAATCTGTGTTGAGTATTGTGGTCACCTGTTGGCTGGCCCCCAATATCCATGCCCCACTGAACCTTTTCCAATAGTCCCCACGTCTACTGGAGATCCATCGTTACCATCAAATATCTTTCTTCAGGGCTGGAACAAATGATAGGTACTGGCCCAAAGAGTACATTTTCTTGTATTGACTACATTGATTAGATCAGAGATGGTCTTAGCCTTGGTCTTGGCCTATAGCAAATTTCAGAACTATTACTGGTACTTCTGAAACACATTTCTTTCTTTCTTTGTAGTGTAGGATGTAAAGTTATGATTTTATTGTTACTTTGCCAACGTATAACATGCTAACCTCAGAATCAACCCAACACACCAAGAAGGGAAAACTGAGAAAAATTAGAGAACTGTAACTCTGATTGGGCCACACCTTAAGGAATATGTTACCATTGTTGTGTGATCCAGTTTGAATTTCTATTACTTGCACCTGAAAATACCCTAACTGATGCCGAATCTCTAAGTGGTCATGGGTTTGGGGAGTATGGAGGAAGCCAAATGGTTCTGTCCTTCTTCTAGAACCCACTAGTTAAAGAAAAGATTAAGAGGAAATATGGAGAGATAAGAAGTCAACCAACCGTGATGGTCAGTTTATGTGACAACTTGATTGGGCTAAGGAATTTCCAGATGGCTGGTAAAGCATTGTTACCGGGCATGTCTGTGAGGGTGTTTCTGGAAGAGATTAGCATTTGAGTTGGTGGACTGAGTAAAGATCATTCTCACCAGTGCAGATGGGCCTTATCCAATTTGTCGGGGGCCTGAGTAGAGCAACGCGTGGAGGAAGAATGAATTTGCTCTCTTTGCTTGAACATCCCTTTTGTCCTGCCCTCAGACACTGGCAATCCTGGCTCCTGGACCTTAAGACTTGGACCAGGACTTGTCCCATTAACCCCTATCCCCTGATTCTTGAACCCTTTGGATTCAGACTGATACTTGTACCATCGGCTCCCTTGGTTTTCAGATCTCTGAACTCAGACTGAATCACACCACTGGCTGGTTCTCCAGCATGTAGATGGCTGACCAGGGATTCTTGGCCCCCATAATTGTCTAAACCAGTTCCTATGATAAGTCTCTCTCTCTCTCTCTCCCCACACACTCACACAAAGGCTAGGTCTGCTGTGGCTCATCCCATCCTTAGACATGTTCCTACATGGCTTTTGATTAAGAACCTGGCCGTCTTTGTCTCCTTAGCCCTGAAACGGAGTAGTTCATTCTGCTCTGCTCTTTGGAGATTCCGAGCTCATCTGTTTAGCCTCCTTCTCTTGAAAGCTGGAAGTGTAGAAGATATCTTGAGGGGGGAGACCAGCTCTATAGTTAAGATGGGCTCCCTCCCTCCAGCAGGAGTTTGCCTCCTAGATATGTGGAATGTAGGTGACTTCATTCTGCTGGTCCACACCTAGCCTCCCTGCTTCCTTCACACAACTCCAGACTCAACAGATGTCTCCTGGGGAAACCAGCCACATTGCTGCTCCTCAAATTTTCAACCTGTCATGCCAGCTGTGCACAAAACTTCACTGGTTTCTCTTTCCTCCAGCAGAGACCCACTGTACAGGTTAAACCCAATCATCTGGTCTGTATTGGTCTCACAGCTCTCTGATATCTAAAAAAACATGCTTTTGTCATTTTTTTCAGGTTTTCTGATGCTGCACAGAAACATTGTGCAGGCATGACCTATTTTATTCTACTCGAAAGTGGAAGACGGCTTGTGGATAACATCGTAATGTATTTAGGGTGGGAGCTCAAGAAGTGGTCCTTGAATTTCTGTCCAAGTAGCTACTTGACCTTGGCAAATTCACTTAACATCTCTTAGGGATGATAATGGCTATTTCTTTGGATTCTCACATGGATCAAGAGAAATAATATTTATATAAAGCACTTTTAAGGCAAAAATGTGTTTTAAATAAAAGGCAGTCTTTTTAAAATTCATTTATGCATTCATTCAAAGACATTTATTGAATACTTAATACTTGCCAGACATTCTGCTAGGAGCAGGTGGGGGAAGTGAATGAGTTAGCCTTAGAAACATGGTCTCACAGGAAGCTCACAATTCTAGTGGGGAAAGTGATTATGTAATCATTCAGTAACAGAACTGTATCACACAGTTATAGACATAAGTATAAGATAAAATAACCTGGAGAAAGGAATAATTTATTATACTCTGCTAAGGTAGAGACTTCCTAATGAAAAACTTGCCAGAGAATGTGAGGTTTTAACTGAATTCTTATGTTCACTAATAGTTTACAGAAAGAAGAAGAATATATCTCACTTGGCTCTTATGTTGTTGCCTCTTATAAAGTCATTACTCAAAAGCAGTTAGAAGATTATATAAAAATTGATTTAAACTAATTTTAAGCAATGATTTTTAAAATGTCAAGTCTATCAGTCCATACAAAAATTGAGTGCAGTGCAAATGTTAAGATTTTAAAACAGTGGAAAGGACTGTGGAAATGAGACTGTCATCTTCTGTTAGTTCCAGAACATCCTGGTAATTATTGCAGTTGCATTGAGAGGCTTTGCATATTAGAGGATATTTTATTATCAAAAATCACTTAAAATAAATGATTCCCAGAAAGACATCTATTCAAAAAAATTTTAAAGCTATATCATGAAACCGTCAATGAAATATAATAGTCTACCTCACAGCAAATTTGAAAAATATGTGAAATTCCTTTGCTGAAATGTTTAATGCTGTTTAAGAATTCTTTGCCCTTAAGCAATTCTTCATATTGCACAAGAATACACCTTGTATTCTTATGAAGAAAAGTGATAGTCATTACCAGAAACAACAAACAGCAAAAGCCATTAATTTGCCTGAGATTGTGTTTTACAAGAAAACATTTAAATGTGTGTGGTTCTTATGTTGAAGTCTTCTACATGTTTTTAAAGTAAATAATAAATATTCATATTTTGTTCACCGAGGCATTAGGTAAGCAAAATATCATAATTATTAATAATCTAATATATCAATAACTGTTAAAAATAAAAACCATCATATTTCTGACCTGATATTAAAACATCCATGACATCAGGGTTGTACGTTCATATAGAATGCTGTGGTTGAAATTAATTTCACACAGTTTATAAACTCAACTATTTTCAGTTTCTCTGATTTTCGCCAGAATCAACGAGTCATAAATGTGTGTCAGTGTGAAAGAAAAGAGGTGAAAAATTCCTTTGCAGATGCTTAACTTGAAACATTTATGGATTTAGCAGACTTTTATACTTACTATTTTACTCTATGCAGATTCCTAATATCTTTAGTTTTGTATCAGTAGTTTCTTTTTTTGATTAAATTCACAATGTATAACTTCTGCTTTTTAAAAAAATGTTATATGGAAGTACATTATCTGCATAGGAAGATCTTCATGGTATATTAAGGGGAATTATTGGGCTCTGAGCTTATTTTGTGAAATATGTTATTTGAGTGTGGAAAAGAAGTCTAGGGCAGATACTAGTTGCATAGGATAATCACCTGGGGAAACTTTCAGAAACATCCGGTGACCAAACCCCACTTCAGTCTGATTAATTCAGAATTTCTGGGTGGGGATCCCAGAGCATCTGCTCTAAAACTCCCCGGGTGATCCTAATATACAGCCAAGAAGTTGAGAGGTGCTGATTTAGACACACACATACACTTGAAGCAGAGCTACCCCATGTGACTTTGGGAAATTGTATATTCTTCTTTTGTTTATTTGTGTTGTCTGCAATAAATATGTACATTTTCTACAATAAACATGTAATTGGATAAATGTAACTTTTGAAAGGCAATAAGAATTGGATGGAATGATGGATAAAGGAAGGATGAGAGGAAGCAGGTGGAGAATTAGAAAAAGGAAGGAAGGAAGAAGGGAGGGAGGGAGGAAAGTTTTTAAATAGAACTTAACCCTGCATTGACACAAGGACTTGGGGCAACAGGGAGGCGAAAGACCTGGTGTCCTTCTGCTGTCATCACAAGCAGCTAAAAACGCTTCAGGAGCATAAGAGTGAGTGAAAGAAGGAGCTGTCATCTGCTGAGTACCATGTGTCAGTGCTGTATTTTTTATCCCATTTATTTTCAGTGCCTACCCTGCAGGGTTGATACATTGTCCTTTCACAGATGGGAACATTGGCTCTCAGAGAGGTGACATGTTGCACTGAGTCTAGTATTTGAACACTGGGCGAGCCCAAGCCACTTTCCTGCTCAAGCCCAGCTTCTGTGATGAGAAGAGAAGATGGTTGAACACAAGGTAGTTTTCCTTTTTGTGTCTGAGAGCAATGACTCTTGTTTCTTTACTTCTGCGGAGAATTGATAGCTGTTCAAAGCTTTTTAGGTGTCACTTCTGCCAAGTCCCACCTCCCATCGCTTAATCTTGGTTGACCACAAATGCTTCACTGGGTGGAGCTTGACAAATGGCTTTTGTTAGATAGATTGTCCTGACCTTCTACTGAAGAACAGTTGCTGCCACTTCATAATTATGCCCCAACAATGCATTAAAAAACCCACCAGCTTTCTCTGTAAACATGGCTGGGCCATGTGTCACTGTGTGCACAATAATTTGGCTTCCAGGTAGCATGATTTGACAGCTGCCAGCAGTAGATGATAAACAAGGAAAAGAGGATCTAAGTGGCAAAAGTTACAGAAGCCAGAGAGTCGGGCAAGAGAAAGATATAATTGAGATATGACAGCTCTAATAAATAAATTAGTCATGTAACATAGTATGCCTGTCAGGGTTTTAAAATGAATGAACCCGTGGAACTCAACTCTTATTCTCACGTGCTTTCCAATGCCAGTGCTACACACATCTACATTTCGCTACTATGTAGTTTTGATTAAAAGAAAATGTTCACGTCTAAAATGAGAGCATTCTGATTTCCTCCTGTGTTCTTCATTGCTTCAAGTTTCCATTAGACAAAATCAACAACAACTAAAATTCACCGTATTTATTGGCTTACTTTATTTACTGGTCGGGTCGCGGAGAGTCGGACACGACTGAGCGACTGAACTGAACCGAACTGAACCCCAAGTAACTTAAGAGCATAGTAAAAGTAAAAGTAGAAGTCGCTTAGTCATGTCTGACTCTTTGTGACCCCGTGGACTGTAGCCTGCCAAGCTCCTCTGTCCATGGAATTCTCCAGGCAAGGTTACTAGAGTGAGTTGCCATTCACTTCTCCAGGGGATCTTCCCCGACCCAAGGATCAAACATAGGAGTAGCCCAAATAATGTCAAACAATCCCAAATGCTTAAGATAGTGTCTGGTATTTTGGGTGTAAGCATCTTCATTGTAGACATCTTTGCTGCAAGGATTTTTACTGCATAACACTGGCCATGAGGCAACTTTGTCGCAAAAGGTAAAATAAAAAATAGAAGGGCATTAAAAAGGACATAATGAAACATGAAAAATGAATAACAAAATTTAAAAGGCTTTATTCAAATATAAGATTTGAATACATTTAAAATGTGTGTTGATTCATGGCAATGCTATACAAGTAACTGATTTTATTTTGTGGGTTATTACTAAGCATTTGTCTTCCAAGTCTTTTATCCAGAGTAATTATATATATATATTTGGCTGGTTGAATTTTTTCTCTCATTCTGAACTGTCCATTTTCATTTTCACTAAAATTTTTTCTTTCTTTAAGAGAGGTGTAAGTTTCCAAACACTAGGATGCATATCTAACTGAGATTTGTATTGCCTTGTGAAAGTAGCTACATTATTGTTTGTTGTTTGTATATTGTCACGTGTCCACTGAGAGGCATTCCAAAGTTTTATGAGAAATGTGGGTTCATTCGATTCTGCACCTTTGAGGTTCTCAGCTTCTTTCTCCCCCAAAATAGTGTTTCAAAATAAGCAAATTTTGGGGGGCAAACCATTAACATCTGCCTGTTCAATAAAGCTGTCAATTACATCACTGACTGAAGAGGTGCTAATACATTTCAACTAGTTGAAACCAAACTGTCAAACCAAACTGTTAATCACTTATTTAATCTTTTATGGCAAAATTGCCCTCTGGCAAATTATTTACATGGCTGAAATGTTTACAGCAAAAATGCTTGGGGCAAAGATGTCTACGGTAAAAATGCTTATGGGGAAGGTACCTAGAACCACTTGATACAGTGTCCTCAATCAATTGGCCTTCCCTCTGAGCACACTTGACATAAGTCTTCCAAGTGGTTTTTCTTGAACAGGATGGAATGAAAGTATGTGTCACTCAGTCATGTCTGACTCTTTGCAACCACATGGACTATAACCCACCAGGCTCCTCTCTGTTCATGGGATTTGCTAGGCAAGAATACTGGAGGGGGTAGCCATTCCCTTCTCCAGGGGATCTTCCTGACCCAGGTATCAAACCCAGATCTCCTGACTGCAGGCAGATTCTTTACCATCTAAGCCACCAGGGAAGCCCATGGAATGAACAAGAGAATATTAATTAATAGCTCTGGAGTCAAGTGTTCTGAGTTTGAATGCTTTTGTTGTTCAGTCACTTAGTCTCATCTGACTCTTTGTGACCACCATTGCCTGCAGCAGACCAGGTTTCCCTATTCTTCACTATCTCCCAGAATTTGTTCAAACTCATGTCCATTGAATTGGTGATGCCATCCAACCATCTCATCCTCTCTCATGCCCTTCTCTTCCGGCCTTCAATCTTTCCTATCATCAAGGTCTTTTCCAATGAGTTGGCTTTTCCCAACTCATTGGAAAATAGCAAATAGCAATTTCGGGTGGCCAAACTACTGGAGCTTCAGCTTCAGTATCAGTCCTTCCAATGAATATTCAGAGTTTATTTCCTTTAGGATTAACTGGTTTGATCTCCTTGCTGTCCAAGGGACTCTCAGTAGTCTTACACAGCACCACAGTTCAAAAACATCAGTTCTGCAGCACTCAGCCTTCTTTATGGTCCAGCTCTCATATCTGCACATGACTACTGGAAAAACCATAGCTTTGACTATACTGAATTCTGTCATGAAAGTAGTATCTCTGCTTTTTAAAATGGTGCCTAGGTTTGTTATAGCTTTTCTTCCAAGGAGAAAGTGTCTTTTAATTTCATGGCTACAATCACCATCTGCAGTGATTTTGAAGCCCAAGAAAATAAAGTCTATCACTGTTTACATTGTTTCCCCACCTATTTGCTATGAAGTGATGGGACCGGATGCCATGATCTTTGTTTTTTGAATGCTGAGTTTTAAGTCAGCTTTTTCACTCTCCTCTTTCACCTTCATCAAGAGGCTCTTTAGTTCCTCTTCATTTTCTGTCATTAGTGTGATGTCATCTGCATATCTGAGGTTATTGATATTTCTCCTGGCAGCTGATTGATTCCAGCCAGTGATTCATCCAGCCCAGCATTTGGCATGATATACTCTGCATATAAGTTAAATAAGCAGGTAACAATATACAGCCTTGATGTACTCTTTTCCCAATTTTGAACCAGTCCATTGTTCCATGTCCAGTTCCAACTATTGCTTCTTGACCTGCATACACGTTTCTTAGGAGGCAGGTAAGGTGGTCTGGTATTCCCATCTCTTAAAGAATTTTCCACTGTTTGTTGTAATCCACACAGTTAAAGGCTTTGGCGTAGTCAATGGAGCAAATGTTTTCCTCCAATTCCCTTGCTTTTTCTATTATCCAACAGATGTTGGCAATTTGATCTCTGGTTCCTCTGCCTTTTCTAAACTCAGCTTGTACATCTGGAAGTTCTTGGTTCATGTACTGTTGAAGCCTAACTTGAAGGATTTTGAGCATTACCTTGCTAGCATGTGAAATGAGTGCAATTGTGCAGTCGTTTGAGCATTCCTTGGCATTGTCCTTCTTTGGGATTGGAATGAAAACATCTTTTCCAGTCCTGTGGCCACTGCTGTGTTTTCTAAATTTACTGGCATATTGAATGCAGCAGTTTCACAGCATCCTCTTTGAGGATTTTAAATATCTCAGCTGGAATTCCATCACCTCACCTAGCTTTGTTCATAGTAGTGCTTTTTAAGGCCCACTTGACTTCCTACTCCAAGATGTTTGGCTCTAGGTGAGTGATCACACCGTTGTGGTTATCTGGGTCATTAAGACCTTTTTTGTATAGTTCTTCTGGAGGACATGGTTTAATATCCTCCAGAATGCTAGCATTACTATTTATTGATTATGTGAGCTTGATAAAGTTGTCTAGTTGCTCTGAGACTTAGTGTCTATATTTTCAAATTTGGGATAAAATGTTCCCCATGTTCCTCTTAGGAAAGTTTCAAGAGTGAGTACATATCAAGTGCCTGACCTAGTGCTTAATACAGGGTAGGCACTTAACAAATTTTAGCTCATACCCACATTTGATTATCATTAACATTGCCTCCAACCCACTCCAGCCTGTAGAATATTATTATCATCATGTTGATTCCCTCTGAATATTATACCATGTCTTCCAGGAACCTGCATGCTCACTGGAAGTGGGGACAATGCCCAGTTTTTATAAAGATCCCATAAGCATGAACTCCAATGATGGACAGTAACCAATGTGCTTGACTAACCAATCTTTCAACCAGGTATAATTTGGGTGTATGACTGGGACAGGTTTATCAATATCAGTTGACTGTTGATACACTGTGTTCAGAAAACCTGGTGATGACTATTACATTTTTTAGTTCTAACCAGGTATCTTCCAATATTCATTAAAAGCATAGAATTTTAAACCGTTGAAATCAATACACACTATGAAGCAACATTTGAAAATATACATTCTGCTAAGACAAAGCATTACTTAAGAAAGGCTGTTGATCTTTTATTTGTAAATACAGAAGCCCAAGCTATGCTTCAGGAAAGTGTCATGGGGCCCATCTGTAGATAAGACCACATCAGTTTTAAAAATGCATTTTTTTCCCAATAAAACTTTATTTACAAAAACAAGCAACAAGCTGGATTTGGTTCATGAGCCATACTTGGCTGACCCCTTCAACCCTCCACCAGTCCTAGATTATCTCTTTGTTTACAAAATATTTCTCCAAAAGGATTCAGTATTTTTGTTTTTTCAACTAACTAAATCTTACTTATGTTCAAGTTTACCCTCCCTTAGTTTGTATCCAGAACACCATGATGAGAATTTGGGATCTTTCTAAACCTCCAAGCCACAGAAAATCTATTGGCTTACTACCATAGATGCTTGTCAGGTCCATTGTGCAGAATTTTGTGTCATTAAAAAAATGTCTGATGCTTTCTTGGATGGGATCCAAGACAAACATGCCTTTGAATCTGTTGCCCCCCTGAGTCTCACAATCTTCCAGATGCAACATGTTATTTTGCGGTCTTGGAGATAATTCTTGAAATATCTGTCACCTGAAAATATTCCCTGATCTATCATATAAAGCAGTGTGTGCCTTGAGGAGAAGATCATTCTTTATTCATCTCAGCAGCCTTTGCGGATCAGAGTGTACAGTACTGTGAAGTCAGTAGGTGCTAAGTAACTGTGGGTTGATACTGAACTAATTAGAGCAAGAATGTTTCAGGGCAGGAAAAATCAATGGACCAAAGAAATACTTTACTTTTCACATTTTGGTTTTTAGAAGTAATTCTCATCGCCTTACTGTAACTGAGAGTCAGTCCTGAGCACTAGTTGATCTCTTTCACGGCTGGGATAATTCCTACCAGTTAGAAAGCTTGTTAACTATGTGTGGAGCTTTGGATAGAGTTGTGTATATTTCAAGTCAAATTTCTCCTAAATATTCTTGCCTGGGAATATTTCTCCCCCAATTCCTTCTTCAGTTTCAAACACTTCAAAATATTAATACCAACAAAGTTTAAATCAAGCTGCAAAACCATGGACTATAAACTAGCATTTGGAAAAGACAGGCTTCTCCATTTAGGCATCAAAATAATGGAATCATTGAATAACATTCCGAATGGGAGTCATCACCTGTTGTAAACTAGATCACTTTAAGAAGTTTGCCAAACATCCCATTTAGTGGACTGATCAAGAGGTAAATTAGATACGTTGCTAATTACTATGTTATCCTATGGCTGGAAAAAATAAAGGCCATGAGTGAGAGAACCATTACTGCCTGTTGAATTAAAGGGAAAATCTAAAAAGCTGTGATATTCAATGCCAGTAGAGCTTCAGTAAAACTGGCATTCTCGGGCACTGCTGACAGCAATAAAAATGATATGTTTCTGGAAAGAAATTTGGGAAGCCACAAAAAGAGTTCCTAGCTTCTGATCCAGACTTCTGGGATTTTATCCTGAGAAGCTTATCCAAACATGAAAAAAGTGATCTGCATGAACTTGTCCACTGCAGTGTGATTCATACTGAAAGGAAATGAGAAGTGACAATAATGCAATGTTGAAGGAAGTCACAGGGTATCTCCTCTGAGGAATGATAATTTTTAGAACAATTATGGAGCCCATAGCAATATCCAAAAAATGCTTGGAGAATGTTGAATTAGAAAAAAAAAATTATAGGGACTTCCCTGGCAATCCAGTGGGCTAAGACTTAGCACTTCCACTGCATGGGGCACAGGTTTGATCCCTTATTGGGGGAATTAAGATCTCACATGTGGCAAGGTGCAGCCAAAAAATAAAAGAAAATTGTAAAATATGAAGTCTCATTGTGGTATAGCAACAGCTATGTAACAAGGGCACATATTCCAAAAGGAGTAGCCATAGATATATCAAAAGTAGTGACAGTTGCTTTGTTAGAAATATAGCACTATGAGAATGTAGACAATTATAAGTATTTTCTATTTCTTGAATATTGCCTATTGTGGTTGCAGTTAATAAATTAAAAATATGAAATGAGATCTTCAGAGGAGGAAATTATCATTTCCTATTTCTTCTTCCAGTAAGTAACAAACTTAGGTGTCAGTAAGATCTTCCTTAAATTCAACCCATATTTCTCATGCTGCCACTTCAGTATATATATATATATATATATATATGTATATATAAATTTTTTTTTTGAGTTAAGATTTCCATCCTCTATATTTGTTATCTTATCAAGGGCACAGTAGTTCCATGGTTAAATTGTTTCAGTTATTTCTATTTCCTTGAGGTTACATATACGTGTTTTTGGGACAGGAAATTTAAACTATAAATGTGTGTGTGTCTGTGTGTATACTTAGTCCCTCAGTCATGTCCAACTCTTTGTGACCCAATGAACCCTGCCAGGTTCCTCTGACCATAGAATTTTCCAGGCAAGAATACTGGAGAGGATTGCCATTTCCATCTCCAGGGGATCTTCCCAACCCAGGGTTCAAATCCACATCTCTTGCTTGCCCAGTGGGTTCTTTACCACTGCACCATCTGGGAAGTCCACATATATGTGTGTTTAATCTAATGAAAGACTTTCATTTTAAAATCTTATTCAACCATCAGCTGGTTTTTCTGCAATCAAATGGCTGTTCATTGTAATTCTAAAATTCCATGTTTGTTCTCTACTCTCTTTCAGGGCTTATTATTCTAAAGAGGAAAGTAAGAAATAGTTCCCTTCAAGAGTAAACCAGGGGCATGGTCTTTCTTGTACTGGAGTGCCCTTTTTAGTTCCAAGAAAAAGAAACGGATGTTACTCCAGATTTCCTCATGTGAATTTAAAAAATTCAAACTTTGATGGTTGTACACAACAATGTCACCAAGCTGCCTCTTGCCTTTCGAGTTGTGAAAACTTGGGCTATGTTTGAGCAAAAACGTATCCTTTGGGGACCTATCCCAATAATGCCATTTGCTATGTTGTTCATGGATGTCTCTTCTGCTCTGCAGAAAATTGTATCTGACAATGATGGTTCAAGATGTGTTCTTCAGTTGTCACATGTGCATTTACATTGTATAATTAAGAACCAGGATCAAGTACTAGTTCTTTCACATACTAAATAGATGTATTGTTGTTCAATTCCTCAGTCATGTCCAAACCTTTGCGACCCCATGGACTATAGCCCGCCAGGCTTCTCTGTCCACAGAATTTCCCAGGCAAGAATACTGGAGTGGGTTGCCTTTTCCTTGTCCAGAGGATCTTTCTGACCCAGGGATCGAACCCATGTCTCTTGCTTGGGAGGCAGGTTCTTTACCACTGAGCTACCTGGAAGGCCAAATAGATGTGTACCCTTCATCAAACAAAACAAAAAGCTCTCATTCCCCCTTTCTTGTTAGTCAAAATGAATAGATTACCTAAGGAAAACAAAGATTACCTAATGAGGGTGAATTTTTTTTGAAGTGTGATAATAGGTTTTGGTGCTTTTTTAAAAAGTTGATGATGAAGTGTTCTATGTAAAATGTATTATGTAAATCCTATGTATATATTAGTGTGTGTATCCAAGACGTGAATAATAAGATGATGGTTATACAGTCAATTATCAGGGACATATGCTGGTTCAGCCTCACTATGAAACAGCCACAGGTCTTAAACATCTTAACAACTGCTGGCTGTGAGTCTGTGGGGTCATAGAAATTGTATGGTGGGTTGTTTTTCTGTGTTTTGTTTTGGACTGTGGTGAATCTTTGTTGCTGGATGCGGACTTTCTCTACTTGCGGTGAGCAAGGTCTACTCTCCTTTGCGGTCCGTGGGCTTCTCATTGCAGTGGCTGCTCTTGTTGCAGAGTGTGGGCTCTAGGGCTCGCAGGCTCCAGCAGTTGGATTCAGGGGCTCGGCAGCTGCGGCTCCTTAGCTCTAGTGTGGGTTCAGTAGTTGTGGTACACAGGCTTAATTGCCCCACAGCCTGTGGGATCTTTCTGGTGCAGGGATCAAACCTGTGTCCCCCACATTGGCAGGTAGACAGACTCTCAACCACTGGGCCACCAGGCAAGCCCTGAAGGGTCTTTATCTCATTTCTTTCTTGAATGGTATTTATAAAGTTATAAGAACACTTAGCCTAGAGACTCTCAACTATCACCCAGTGAGTAAATATTAAGCATATTAACATCTTGAGCCCCTTAGTTCTCAGGGCAGCCAGGCAGGGCCTGGGGTTGTGCTGGAGGCCCCAGAAAGACTCCTTTCTGTTGAGAGTTGGCTTATCTGTTCATGCCAGAGTGCTGGACAAATAAAAACATTTTCTGTGTGTGCATATTAGGAAAATGGTCAGGAAGCGTGTGATAGAGCTCAGTCTCACAGGAGGTCATTTGTTCATTTAAGTGATATACTTCTGTGAGTTGGGTTGACTCTATATTAGTTCCCTTTCTAGCTGTCCCTACTTTGTTGCTCCAAATTATTTGTTCTTTTTCGCACAAACACTGCTGCCTTTTCTAAATGTGGGGTGTCCAAGGACTGGAGCATCTGTTAAGAAGCAGCACGATTCCTGGAAATGTCTGAATCTGCCTGGAGGCATCATAAAACGACCTTAGATCTATGACCTGGAACTAGACGAGACAAGAAGGAAAAGTCGAATCCACACCAATTTCATTTAGGAAACATGGAAATTTTTCAGGAGAAAATTAAGCTAATCAAATAATAAAACAATCTCAATGGACTTGCCCAACTGAACCAGGCTTGACACTATATAAAGGGTCACTTGGTCTCAGTGGACTTGGGATGTGAGTGGATCCCAGATAGACAACAAAATTCAGACACTAACTTTTGTAACCTTCACAGTGTCCAGCATGTAGTCAAAGATTCTCAGGCAAAGCAAGAGAATGTGACCCAAAAAGCTGTAATCAAAAGGAAAGTGTGTGTGTGTGTGTGTGTGTGTGTGTGTGTGTCACAAGTGCATCTAAGCAAAACAGAAACAACAAAAAAGCAAGCAAATGATAAATCTCATATTTAGCATCAAGCTATCCTTTAAGGGAAAGGCAGCAAGATGGGATAAGAAAGGAACACGAAGGTAGATATATTTACTGGTTTTATTCTGGCCCTGGGTTGGATTACGTTCATCATTTTATCAAATAAACGATGCTGTGAATGGATCAATGATGATGGTATATATTCAACTAGAGGTTATGATTAACCTAATTCTATGCACTTGAAGCCCAGTGAGGGAAGTAAAACAGTAGGAAAAGAAAATGACACAGGATGTATGAAGGGTCTAGGGCAGGAAATGATATAACCTTCTAGAAAATAGAAAAGGCCAATCTGATTGATCCATTGAAAATCAACAAGATATATCTCTCAAAGTACATTCTCATTGATCAGTCCCTACAGAAGGATGTGTTTAAACAAGAATTCAGTTCAGAATGCTCATTTATGAAATCATGATGTGAAGTACAACAGTCGTAAGATCTGGAATGTTTAGCCCATTTATAGCAGGGGTGGGAAGGGGGCTGAAAGAACACATAGCAGCGCTCATTAACTGTCAGTTCACATCCCTTTATGACTACAAAGTTCTGTACAAGGCGGTAGGCATTAGTATCTGCTTTTCATGTAGAGAAATCACATAGAACAGGAGTGAAGTGGTGAAAGAGCCCTTAAATGATTCCCTGCTCTGCTGAGTGATGTTCAGCAAATTCTCCTCACTCAGTTTTCGTTATCTGTAATAACTGCAGTTGGAATATTGGCACTTTCCAAATTGAGGTCCACAGGAGACTAGCACTCCTTGAGACATTAACAGGAGCTTCATGTGAAAGACTTCTGTAGTCAAGCACATTTGGGAAGTGCTGGATTCTATATTCCCTCCTTTAGAAAGCTGTCAGGCACTGTAGTGTATTAATTACCCTGAGAAGTTCTACAGTGAGGAAACCAATGAAACTTCATTTATTTGCATTGTTTCTGAAACTTATTTGCCTATGAAACATTCTTTTATCACCATCTTTTGAAACAGGACTTAAAAACTAGTCAGGACTTCTCAGGTTCTTTTTAGTGCTAAAACTAGATTCTTTCTGAAATCTATACAGTATAAATGGTAGAGCTGGATTTAAACATAACAGTGAGACTTAAGTGATAAGCTCAGTTAAAGCAATAAAAGGAGAAGTGTGTATATAAACACATCAGTGGCACAGTTGATGGAGTGAACAGTTAAAATAGTACCATGGCTTATGTGGAGGTAGCTTCCATATTCTTTCTGAGTTTGGTTATTTGCAGAGTTAAAATACAGAACTTGAGAACTTTTATCAACCAAAATTCTCCTGGAATCTCCCAGAATTCGTTTCACAAATTTTGAGTGTCTACTATGTGTCAGGCATTGTTCTAGACACCAGCATGATCGCTGGCACTAGTGTGTGTCAGAATCACTTGTGCCCAGAGAAAACCATAATTCAAAATGACACATAATCCCCAGTGTCCACTGCAGCTCTATTAGAATTGCCAGGACATGGAAGCAATCTAAATGTCCCTTGACAGATGAATGGATAAAGATGTGGTACCTGTTTACAAAGAAATATTATTCAGCCATAAAGAGGAACAAAATCGGGTCATTTGCAGAGACATGGATGGACCTAGAGACTGTCATACAGAGTAAAGTAAGTCAGAAAGAGAAAAACAAATATCACATATTAATGCATGTATGTGGACTTTAGAAAAATGGTATAGATGATCTTATTTGCAAAGCAGAAATAGAGACACAGACCTAGAGAACAAATGTCTGGATACCAAGGGGAATTGGGGGAACGGAAGGAACTGGAAGATTGGGATTAGCATATACACACTGTTGATACCATATAAAATTAATAACTAATGAGAACCTACTATACAGCATAGGAAAATACTTGAAGCTCTGTGATGACCTAAATGGGAGGGAAATTCAAGAAAGAGGGATATATGTACATGTATAGCTGATCCACACTGATGTACAGTAGAAACTAACACAACGTTTTAAAAATTAATAAAAATGATAATAAAAATTAATCAAAAAATAAAAAGAATCACTTGTGCCCATAGCCGGAGAAGGCAATGGCAAGCCACTCCAGTACTCTTGCCTAGAAAATCCCATGGATGGAGGAGCCTGGTGGGCTGCAGTCCGTGGGGTTGCTAGGGGTCGGTCACGACTGAGCGACTTCACTTTCACTTTTCACTTTCCACTTTCACACATTGGAGAAGGAAATGGCAACCCACTCCAGTGTTCTTGCCTGGAGAATCCCAGGGAAGGGGGAGCCTGGTGGGCTTCCGTCTATGGGGTCACACAGAGTCGGACACGACTGAAGTGACTTAGCAGCAGCAGCAGTGCCCATAGCGCAATTGGAGGAAGCGCAATTCCGCAAGTCACCAGCAGATGGCAGTAGTAGTTAATCAGTATATTGGCTTTAGGAATAAATGGAAATAACCACCTTCTTAATAATAGTTAATCACCTTCTTAACCCAGCCTGTAAATCAGAACTTCTCCGTGGTGTTGACGTGTGACCTTGGGACAGTCATTTAACCTCTCTGGGGTGAAGTTTCCCCAGAAAAAGAGAGTGAGTAAAAAGTGTTTTGAGGATTGGATGAGAAGATTTGAATTGCTCAGCATGAAGTGTGAGGGGAAAAACATTGACTGAAACTGCCCACCCTGGCCAGGCAGCACAGTAACCCTAACGCTTTGCATGAGTTATTTTACAACAGGAGGCCCTGGCAAGGAACACGGAACTAACAAGCCACCACCAACCAGAAGAATTCAGCAAAGGACAAAAGGAAATGCCACGTGTCCTATCACCTCCTAGAATCCTTCTCTCAGGAAATCATCTTGGCTGAGCAATGCATGTGCCACCAGGAAGGACCCTGAGTCAGGATGATTAATCAGAGACAACCCAGAAGCTATTAATAATCACATCACCATAAAATCCGAGACTGTAAACCTCTTGCCAGAGCAGTCCTCCTGGATTCCCTTACCCTCCTGCTCTCCACCTGGGCTCCCATTCCCAGTAAAGGCCCTTGCTTTGTCAGCACCTGTGTCTCCTAGGACAAATTATTTCCAAATGTCAGACAAGAACCCAGTTTCAGGCCCTGGGAAGTGTCCCCCACTTCCTGCAACAGTTCAGTGGCTCAGTTGTGTCTGACTCTTTGCGACCCCATGGACTGCAGCACACCAGGCCTCCCTGTCCATCACCGACTCCTGGAGCTTACTCACACTCATGTCCATTGAGACAGTGATGCCATCCAAACATCTCATCCTCTATCTTCCCCTTCTCCTCACGCCTTCAATCTTTCCCAGCATCAGGGTCTTTTCAAATGAGTCAGTTCTTCGCATCGGTGGCCAAAGTATTGGAGTTTCAGCTTCAGCATCAGTCCTTCCAATGAATATTCAGGACTGATTTCCTTTAGGATGGACTGGTTGGATCTCCGTGCAGTCCAAGGGACTCTCAAGAGTCTTCTCCCACAGTTCAAAAACATCAATTCTTCAGCACTCAGCTTTCTTTATAGTACAACTCTCATATCCATACATGACTACTGGAAAAACCATAGCTTTGACTAGATAGACCTTTGTTGGCAAAGTAATGTCTCTGCTTTTTAATATACTGTCTAGGTTGGTCATAGCTTTTCTTCCAAGGAGCAAGCGTCTTTTAATTTCAATGGCTGCAGTCACCATCTGCAGTGATTTTGGAGCCCAAGAAAATAAAATCTCTTGTTTCCATTGTTTCCCCATGTATTTGCCATGATGGAACCGATTCCATGATCTTATTTTTTCTGAATGTTGAGTTTTAACTTCCTGCAACAGAAGGACTCATAAAAGTATTTATTCAGTATGGTCGATACTGTTTTCACACCACTTGACAAAATGTTGATTTATAAAATCAGACGGTTAAAAAAGGTATTTCTCCATAGAGCAATAATAATATTAACAATAGAGCAATTTTAACAATGGAGAAATAGGAGATAAAAATAACTAAAGATGTATTGGGGGGTGCAATACACACTTAAAGTTATCATTTGAAAGAAAGCCAGAAAGTGGGCAGTTATTGTAAAAGTAATCTGTGAGAAAAGCTGCACTGGGTTTTCGTCGCTGCATGAGGGTTTTCTCCACTTGTCCTGCACAGGCTTCTCACTGCAGTGGCTTCTCTTGTTGCAGAGAATAGGCTCTAGGGCGCTCGGACTTGAGTAGCTGCAGTTCACAGGCTCAGTAGTTGCGGCGCAGGGGCCCAGTTGGCCCAAGCCATGTGAAATCTTCCCCGGGCCAGGGATCAAACCCGTGTCCCCTGCACTGGCAGGCAGATTCTTCTCCACTCAACCACCAGGGAAGTCTGGGCAGATTTTTTAATTGCTGCTTTTCTCATAGAGAACTTTTAGAGTATCTTGGTTGTCTGATAATTCCCTAGTTGTACGAACTCAAGGCTGACAGTGTGCTCAGTTGTGTCTGACACTTTGCGGCCCTACAACTGTAGCCCACCAGGTTCCTCTGTCAATGGGATTTTCCAGGCAAGAATACTGGCGTGGGTTGCCATTTCCTCCTCCAGAGCTCAAAGGAGCTGTGAATTACTTGTAGATGTTCTATTTATCTGAGGAGGCAGGAGGTAGTTGGCTTGCTAATGGAGCTCCTACCTCCATAGCCAAGGGAACCCCAGGGCTATCAGAAAGTGAAGGGTTTGACAAGCTTATTGTTTCCTGGACAAAGGAGACAATTGTTTCAAGACCTCTGGACCTCTGGAATGACTCAGTTAAAAGGAGCCGGAATTCAGAATTTAAAAGCCTCAGAGTCAGCTTCCTGCACTTCGAGAAAAGATGTGGGGGAGAAACACCGGGGAATGAAGTCGGGTTTGAAGAGTGTGTAGGAGGGGAGCCTTTTATATGCTTTTGAGAACGGCTTAAACAGCAAATGTTCCCCCAAAGAGGAACAGCTATTTCTAGAGATAATCCAGATATGCAAGGAGAGGTGTTTATTGAATGAATTCATCCATATGGAAATGATTAAGATGCTACAGACAGAGACAATTTCCTTACAATCTCAAGAGTTCAGTTAAAGAGGCAAACTGTATTTCTCCCTGCAACCCAAAATGTCCCATACTTTTTCTCACAGCAAGATTATTTTAGGAGGGAAATCAGAGCCTGAACTGATGAGCCATTGAGCAGCAATAGTGGCTGCCATCTATGGGGTCACAGAGTCGGACACGACTGAAGCGACTTAGCAACAGCAGTCTCATTTTTATGAAAATTCACATGATGAAGCTGGACAAGGGGAAATAGAATATAAACAATGCTGATGAAATATGTCAAGGACTTAGCATCGTTAAGGGGCAGTTATTAGTACTGGTATTATCCTTTTTTTAAAGCCTACTTTTTTTTTTTTTAAATAACAGTGTTAGATTCACAGCAAAATTGCGTGGAAGGCACAGAGATTTCCCACATATTCCCTGCCTCCACATATGCACAACCCTTCCCATTATCAATGTCCAACGCCAGAGTGATAATTTGTTACAATTCGTGAACCACCACAGACACATCATTGTCACCCAAGGTAACATGGTTTACCTTAGGGTTCACTTTTGGTGTTGTGCGTTCTAAGGATTTGGACAAAGACGTGATTAAATGTATCTACCGTTATAGTATCAGGCAGCCTAAAAATCCTTTGAACTCTTGTGCATCTCTTGTTGTTGAGTTGCTAAGTCTAACTCTTTGTAACCCATGGACTGTAGATCACCAGGCTCCTCTGTCCATGGGGTTTTCCAGGCAAGGATACTGGAGCAGGTTGCTGTTTCCTACTCCAGGGCATCTTCCCACCCTCCCTCCTCTCAAACCCCTGGCCACCATTGAGTTTTACTGTCTCCACAGGGTTGCCTTTTCCAGAATGTCATATGGTTGAAAATATAGAATATGTAGCCTTTACTGTTTGGCTTCTTTCATTTGGTAAAACGCATTTCAGATTGTTCCATGTTTTTTATGACTTGTTAACTCATTTCTTTTTAGTGCTGAATTCCATCATCCAGATGTGGTAGTTTATTTATCCATTCGTGTACTGAAGGACATCTTGGTGGCTTGATTTTTTTTGTTTGTTTGGCTGTGCCACACAACATGTGGAATATTTCTTGACCATTGAACCTGTGCCCAGAGTACAGAGTCTTAACCATTGGACCACCAGGGAAGTCCATTGGATTTTTTAATTAAAAGAACTTGGGAAAAAAAGTCACAAATGATCTTCTCTTTTAACTTATTTCTGACTTCCAGTTCAAAGACCCCTTCTTGAAACACTTCTTGATATCAAGTTATCTCCAGAAGATATAAGCAAAATAAAGGCCAAGCCTGAGTACATAGATATTAACTGAAAAGAAAAGAGTATGAAAAATACTTAAATTCACCGATAAAAACAGTTTGGTATCCTAACTTGCCTTTGTGATGGACCAGTATGCCGAGAAAGATATCAATGCAGATGACACCACCCTAAAGTCAGAAAGCAAAGAGGAACTAAAGAGCCTCTTGATGAAAGTGAAAGAGGAGGGTGAAGAAGCTGGCTTAAAACTCAGCATTCAAAAAATGAAGATCATGGCATCCTGTCCCATCACTGCATGACAAATAGATTGGAAAAAATGGAAACAGTGACAGACTTAATTTTCTTGGGCTCCAGAACCACTGTGGATGGTGATTGCAATGAAATTCAAAGACACTTGCTCCTTGGAAGAAAAGCCATAACAAACCTAGACAATGTATTAAAAAACAGAGACATCACTTTGCTGACAAAAGTCATGTACGGGTGTGAGAGTTGGACCATAAAGAAGGCTGAGCACCGAAGAATTGATGCTTTTGAACCGTGGTGTTGGAGAAGACTCTTGAGAGTCCCTTGAACTGCAAGCAGATCAAACCAGTAAATCCTAAAGGAAATCAACCCTAAAATATTCTTTGGAAGGACTGATGCTGAAGTTCCAGTAGTTTGGCCAGCTGATGTGAAGAGCCGTCTCATTGGAAAAGACCCTGATGCTGAGAAAGATTGAGGGCAGGAGGAGAAGGAGATGACAGAGGGATGAGATGGTTGGATGGCATCATCGACTCAGTAGACATGATTTGAGCAAACTCCAGGAGATAATGAAGGACAGGGAAGCCTGGCATGCTGCAGTCCATGGGGTCCCAAAGAGTCGGACAGGACTGAGCAACTAAACAACGAGAACAATATGCTAAAAATGCGCCCCCCACCACACACACACCCCTAAGTTCAGTAAAGCAAGGCAAGGTCAAACAGAACAAAAACAAGTGGAGCCCATCAGTCTGCATCTGCAACGTAATTTGTTAAAATTTCCTCCTAATTATTTTTCTCTAAGTTTAATTCCAGCTTTATTGTGGTAGCAGAATTCTAAAATTACCCCCAAACGACCCCTCCCCTTGCACATTCCCTGCCCTGGAGTGTGGAAGGGACCTGAGATATGATGGGACATCACTGCCATTATTAGGCTATGTTATACAGCACAATTGACTGAAGAAAAGGACGCTGTGTTTGGTGGGCTTGATCTAATCAGGTGAGCTCTTAAAAGGAACAGGTGTCTGGGGACAAAGGAGATTTGCAGCATGAAAGGGATTCAATGCCAGTGATTTTAGCTTGGCCAGCATTGAAATGGAGATGTGTACAGGGCACCTGCCAAGGAATGTGAACAGCTTCTAGGAGCTGAGAATGGGCCTGGGCTGATGCAACTTCTCTAGAAATGAAGACATGGGTCCTACAGCTGCCAGAAACTAATTTCTGCCAACATCCTGACTTTGCTTGGAAGCAAATCTTCCCAAGAACCTCCAGAACTGAAAATTCCTAGTAGTATATTTTAAAATTCTGAGAGCTCTTTTATCTTCTGTGATTTCCAAAATAGAATCTCCATGGACTCTTTAATTTTCATAGATGCAGTGATTTTTTAAAATATCTCTGATGATGTAATTAATAGATATTTTAGGAGCTTCCCTGTTGTCTCAGATGGTAAAGAAACCACCTGCAGTACAAGAGACCCAGGTTCAATCTCTGGGTCAGGAAGACCTTCTGGAGAAGGGAATGGCTACCCACTCCAGTATTATTGCCTGGAGAATTCCATGGACAGAGGAGCCTGGTGGGTTACCGTCCATGGAATCACAAAGATCAGACACAACTGAGCAAGTAACATTTTCAATTTTTCACTAACAATGTATGAGAATTTAGTTACTCTGTATCTTCACCAACACTGTTAACCTTTTTTATTTTATCCATTCTAGTGGGTGCAGTTATATCTCAGTAGGTTTGAGTTAGCATTTCTGTGATGATTAACGTGTTTAGCTCTACTTCATATTCTCATTGGCCATCTGTGTATGTCTTTGGGGAAATGTCTGTTCAAATGTTTTGCCCATTTTATTGAGTTGTATAAGTATTGTTTGTATATTTCATATATCATCTTTTGCCAGATATATACATATGAAAAAAATGCTCTTCCTTCTCATTTTTTAACAGTCATTTAAAGGGCAGTAGTTTTAAATTTTGATAAAGTTCTATTTATCAATTTTTTTTAATGCTTGTGCTTTACATATAGTATAGAAGAATTTTTTGCCTGCTTGAAAGCCATGAAGATTTTTTCTGTCTTGTGCTCCAGGAGTTTGTATAGTTTTAACTTTTATACTTAATTTTTGATCCATTTAGAAATTAATTTTTGTTATGGCATGAAGTAAAGGTCAGTCATCATTGTTTTCCACACGGACCGCCAGTTATTTCAGAGTTGTGTTGTGTGTGTGTGTGTTCAGTTGAGTCTGACTCTTTGCAACCTCATGGATTGCAACCTGCCAGTCTCCTCTGTCCATGGAATTTTCCAGGCAAAAATACTGGAGTGGGTTGCCATTTCCTACTCCAAGTTATTTCAGAACCATTCATTAAAGAAACTGCTCTTTTGCCATTGAATTACCTTCGCAATTTATTTTTTTAAAAAGTCAATAAATCAAGAATTTGTGCAACGATTTCTGTACTTTCTACTCTTTTCCACTGATTTGCAAGTCTATTCCTATGCCAGTATCATACATCTTAATTATAATAGCTTTCAATTAAATCTTGAATTTAGGTAGTGTAAGTTCTACAACTTTGTTCTTCAAAATTGCTTTGGTCATCTCGGTTTCATTGAATTTCCATAGGAATTTTAGAATCATCTTGTTCTTTATACAGAAAATACTGGTATAATTATTGTTGAGGTAGCATTACCATCTCCATTTCAATTTCAGGAGAAGTAACACCTTAATCACATAATATCTTCTAATCCATGATTATTGATGTATTCTCTAATTATTTAGATCTTCTTTACTTTCAGGAATGTTTTGTAGTTTTCATTGTACATGTCTTGTACACATCTTATTAAATTTATATTTAATCATCTGATGTTTTTATGCTATCATAAATAATAATTTAAAAATTTCACTTCCTAATTTTTCATTGCTGGCATAGGGTAATACAATTGATTATATATTGACCTTGTGTCCTGAAATCTTGCTAAATTCACTTATTTCTAGTAGCTTTTTTTGTAGTTTCCTTAGGATTTTCTATGAATACAATTATGTTGTCTGGAAAGCTTTTTATTCCTTTCTGATCACCATGACTTTTATTTATTTTGATTGCCTTATTGGAATAACTAAGACCTCTAGAAAAATATTAAATACAAATATGAAGAGTAGATACCCTTGTCTTGTTCCTGATTTTAGGGAGAAAGCATTTAGTCTTTTACCATAAAGTATTTTCCTGTGATCATGTATGGATGTGAGAGTTGGACTGTGAAGAAAGCTGATCGCCAAAGAATTGATGCTTTTGGACTGTGGTGCTGGAGAAGACTCTTGAGAGTCCCTTGGACTGCAAGGAGATCCAACCAGTCCATTCTAAAGGAGATCAATCCTGGGTGTTCATTGGAAGGACTGATGCTAAAGCTGAAACTGCAATACTTTGGCCACCTCATGCAACGAGTTGACTCACTGGAAAAGACTCTGATGCTGGTAAAGGTTGGGGGCAGGAGGAGAAGGGGACGACAGAGAATGAGATGGCTGGATGGCATCACCGACTCTGTGGACATGAGTTTGAGTGAACTCCGGGAATTGGTGATGGACAGGGAGGCCTGGCGTGCTGTGATTCATGGGGTTGCGGAGAGGCAGACACAACTGAGTGACTGAACTGAACTGAACTGAACAGAGTCATTAGGTATAGGTGTTGTTTTTTTTTTTAACAGATGCCTATTATCAAGTCCATACCATACAATTGTGCTCATTTCACAGGCTAGTAAGTTTATGCTCAAAATCCTTCAAGCTAGATTTCAGCAGCATGTGAAGCGAGAACTTCCAGATGTACAAGCTGGGTTTACAAAAGGCAGAGGAACCAGACTTGAAATTGACAACATTCATTAGATCAAAGAGAAAGCAAGAGAATTGCAGGAAAACATCTACTTCTGCTTAACTGACTATGCTAAAGCCTTTGACTGTGTAGATGACAACAAACTGGAAGATCCTGAAAGAGATGGGAATTCCAGACCACCTGACCTGCCTCCTGAGAAACCTGTGTGCAGGTGTTTCACGTGTTTAAACTAGATTATTTAATTTATTGGCATTAAGTTGTTCTTGGGGCTTCCCTGGTGGCTCAGATGGGAAAGAAGCCACCTGCAATGAGGAAGCCTCAAGCTTGATCCCTGGTTTGGGACGATCTCCTGGAGAAGGAAATGACCACTTGCTCCAGTATTCTTGTCTGGGAAATCTCATGGATAGAGGAGCCTGGTGGGCTGCAGTCCATGGTGTGGCAAAGAGCTGTTCTTCAGTTCAGTTCAGTTGCTCAGTCGTTACCAACTCTTTGCGACCCCATGAATCACAGCACGCCAGGCCTCCCTGTCCATCACCAACTCCCGGAGTTCACTCAAACTCATGTCCACAGAGTCGGTGGTGCCATCCAGCCATCTCATTCTCTGTCGTCCCCTTCTCCTCCTGACCCCAATCCTTCCCAGCATCAGAGTCTTTTCTAGTGAGTCAACTCTTTGCATCACGTGGCCAAAGTATTGGAGTTTCAGCTTTAGCATGAGTCCTTCCAGTGAACACCCAGGATTCATCTCCTCTAGAATGGACTGGTTGGATCTCTGCAGTCCAAGGGACTCTCAAGAGTCTTCTCCAGCACCACAGTTCAAAAGCATCAGTTCTTCGGCGATCAGCTTTCTTCACAGTCCAACTCTCGCATCCATACATGACCACGGGAAAAACAGTAGCCTTGACTAGACGGACCTTTGTTGACAAAGTAATGTCTCTGCTTTTTAATATACTATCTAGGTTGGTCATAACTTTCCTTCCAAGGAGTAAGCGCCTTTTAATTTCATGGCTGCAATCAGCATCCTCAGTGATTCTGGAGCCCAAAAAAACAAAGTCTGACACTATTTCCACTGTTTTCCCATCTATTTCCCATGAAGTGATGGGACCAGATGCCATGATCTTTGCTTTCTGAATGTTGAGCTTCAAGCCAACCTTTTCACTCTCCCCTTTCACTTTCATCAAGAGGCTTTTGAGTTCCTCTTCACTTTCTGCCATAAGGGTGGTGTCATCTGCATATCTGAGGTTATTGATATTTCTCCCCGCAATCTTGATTCCAGCTTGTGCTTCTTCCAGCCCAGTGTTCCTCATGATGTACTCTGCATATAAGTTAAATAAGCAGGGTGACAATATACAACCTTGACGTACTCCTTTTCCTATTTGGAATCAGAGCTGTTCTTAGTATCTCCTTATTATCCTTTTAATGTTTGTAGAGAGGCCTCACCTTTAATTCCTCATATTGCTAATTTGTATCTTTTTGTCTTGGTTAGTCCACAGGAATTGTATCAGATTTATTGATTTGATTTTCAGTGCAGCTCCCTCCTCTTGTAGCTGTACCTTACAAGAGACAGACACCTTTGTCTCTCCAAACCCCGCATCTCTTTGATCCAATGGACTGAGTTTAGGGTCCCCTCCTTGCACCCATCATCCAATTGTTTCCAGGTGGAAATCTGAGGACAATCATAGTACTTATTTTGTTTCCCTTCTTTCAAGGATCACAATTCAATGTCTGAAAAATAGCCGTTCCGTATACTTTGTACTATTTTCTAGTTTTTGAAGGAAGGAAATATCTACTCTTTGTTATTCTATCAAGACCACAACCAGAAGTTCCGTCATTCTGGATTCTTAAGTTTTCTTTTGCTCACAGACTCTTTTTTGTTCCTTGTTAAAGATTTTTGTTTTTGGCAGCACTTCAAGGCATGTGGTACTTCCCCAAGAAGGGATTGAACCTGTGCCCCTGCTGTGGAAGCACAGAGTCTTAGCCGGTGGACCACCAGAGAAGCCTTGTTAATGTTTGTTTGTTTGCTTGTCTGGCTTTCATGATAGAGGCTTTCCTCAAATATCAGTGTTCCTTGGATTCTGTGTTAACAGTGAGGCTTAATAAAGCTGATCTGAAGCTCTACATGAATGGGTGGTTCTTATCTATTGATGGAGATCCATTTAGGGTGATGAGTGCGACCTGGTCTTTTCACTGGCAAATCCATATAGATCAGAATCCTACAGTTTTTTTCTTTTAAGAATAGTCAGTGATCTAGGAGAGAAATCTGAGGCCTGGGATTATAAACCCTGCTGTTAAAGACTTCTAAGAATCAAGCAGAGAAAGAATTTATGGGGTTTTATATAGGAGGTAGATTTTTCTCTAAATCCCTCTTTTCTGTAATGACTTCCCATGTTTATCTTCTGCTATTTCAAGCACAGGTCCTTTTGGTTCAATCTCTCCTAAATCTCCAGTCTTAGGCAGTGAGTAGTTGACTGACTGTGTGAGAGGAGGGAAACCACAGGTGTCTAACTCTTCAAGTCTTTACCAAACCCCCTGTTTTTCGTCATTCTCTCATTCTGCATTGTTTTGTTTGTTTGTTTTTGGTTGCACTGGGTCTTCACTGCTGCCCTGGGCTTTCTTCAGTTGTGGAAGGGGGATCTACTCTTGGTTGCAGGGCAGGGGCTTCTCATTGCAGTGGCTTCTCTTGTGGAGCACAGCATCTAGGTGCATGGGCTTCAGCTCGAGGGCTCGAGAGCTCAGGCTCGGTAGTTGGGGTGCACAGGCTTAGTTGCTCTGTGGCGTGTGGAATCTTCCCAGACCAGGGATCGAACCTGTGTCCCCTGCATTGGCAGGCAGATTTCTATCCACTGTACCACCAGGGAGGTCTCATTTCTACACTTGTGCATTCGGAGGTCATTTGTATCTCTAGTTCCTGAAATTTTCTTGGGTTCTGCTGTAGAAATTAGCTTGCTTTTTGTTTGCTGTGTGCCCTGTGGCTTAGAATCTGTGTTTCTCCGGTCTGTTAAGTCAATTATCACTGACTTTCTCTGTTTACAAAATGTAAAAGTTGCTACTTTTTGATTGTTTCCCCTATCTCCTTTGTTCTTGTGGCTTTGTGCATTTTTAATATAAGTTAAACTATTTTTAGAGCAGTTTTGGATTTACAGAAAAATTGAATAGAAAGTGCAAAGAATTTCCACAGAACCCCTCACTCTCCAGTTTCCCTTCTTGTAACATCTTACTTTGGTACATTTGCTACAGTTGGTAAGCCAGCATGGATACAATATTATTAACTGAAATCCACTGTTTACTTTAGGGACTCTATGTATTTTTTTTTCCTTCTACTCTTACTGGAAAGAAGCAGAGTTATATAAATGAAAGTTATATAAATAAAATCCTCAGTGCTTAACAGAAAATCCCCTATACAGCTTTTTGGCTACTCCTCTGATTTTATTCTCCTTAGTTTAGTATCCCCAGTTCTGGAATTATCTGTATTAGTTTTCCTCTCCTTTTCCATCTCCTAATCACTCTTCAACCCATTGCAATTTATCTTATTCCCCCATTATCCTACTAAAATTAATCTCTCTAAAAGCAAAGAAAACCAGTGTTTCCCTTATTGCTAAATTCAAGTACATGCTACCTTATCACATTTGACTTTTTAGCAAAACATGACACTGTTAAACCATTTCTCCCTCTTGAAATACTATTTTTCATGTCGTCCCAGGTTAATATCTTATCTTTCTGGTACTACTTCTCTACTGGTTGGTCCTTCACTGACTCTGTAGTAGCCATTTCCCAAGGTCCGCCAATGATCCCTACTTCTCAATATTCACATCTTCCTCATTGACCTGGGATGCTTTCAGAACACAGCAAACATGCTGGTATTTCATTTCCAAGATTAAAGTTATAAAAGGCACTGCATTTTCTGTCTCTCCCTCTGGCCCTCCTGCCCCCACCATTCACTCTGGGAGTCATTCACTCTGGGAGTCACTCAAGCGGCCCTATGTATCCTGAGGAGCTGAGACTTCAGCCAACAACCAGTAAGGAACTGACACCTGCCTGCATCTTGGGAAGCCTCAGGCAAGCCTTCAATTGATCGCAGACCCACCCGACAGCCTGACACCAACCTCATGAAAGACTGAGCCAGAACCACCCACCATAGCTGCTTCCGGAGTCCTGACCCACAGAATCTTTTTTCTTTCCTGACCCACAGTATCTTCAGCACAATAAATGTTTGTTGTTTTAAGTTGCCAAGTTTTGGGGGATTTGTTACCCTGCAGTAGATAAGAGCTACAGTCTCCTTTGCAGCTCTTCTTTACCAGATGCCTGTAATTCTTGAGTTCCTTTCCTTTTCACATTCGGTACTTGCTTTTTTTGTATGTCACTCATTTCCTGAGAGGAAAATTCTCTATAATAATCATGTAGCCCCCTGGTGGCTCAGACAGTAAAGAAACTGCCAGCTAATGCAGGAGACTGGGGTTCAATCCCTGGGTCAGGAAGATCCCCTGGAGGAGGAAATGGCAACCCCCTCCAGTATTCTTGCCTGGAGAATCCCATGGACAGAGGAGCCTGGCGGGCTGCAGTCCATAGGGTTGCAAAGAATCAGACACAACTGAGAACACATAGACACCGCCCCTGCCCTGACCCTGTTCATCTAATCAGAGAGGCTAGATTTTCCTACTAAATCCCATCGTTTCCTATGACATACGTTGATGAATCTTGAGTCTACATAGGAGAATGTCTCCTGAGCTTCAGGCTTCCATATCCATATCCGTCCAGCTAATGGACATTCCCCCTTGGCTGTGCCACAGTCCCTCCACCTCTTCAGGCCAAACTTGAACCGCTTATCTTGATTCACCACACGTGTCCTCCCCCCTTTTCCAGTCAATGACCACCACCTCCAGCCCATTCACCCTCACAGACCCCGAGCCTCCCCTTCTGCACCGCCATCCCGCCCCACCTGCCCAGCTCACAGCTCTCACATCTGCACATACTCCAGCACTACCCTGGCTCAGACTGCTACGCTTTTTTGTTTGTTTTGCCTCACTTATCACAACAGCTTCCTAACTTCTCAATTTCTAGCCTCCTAACTTCTGTCTCTACGTCTAACACTCTTGCTTCCCTTCCAGTCTTTTCCGTTGTTCCCAGCTAGGTAATCTTTCTAAACAAGAAGATCTGGTTGTGACACTGCCTTACTCAAAATCTCTCAAGAATCCCCCCTTGCTCCTCAGATCCAATTCAGGTTTCTTTAGTGGTTCATGAGGTCCTTTTCTCTGATCTTCTATTCCTACTCCATGTCTATCCATCAAAACCCCCTGAATTTATTTCAGTGTCTCCATGTTTTTATCTTCTGGCCTGTACACACGCTGTTCCTACACCGTGGAACATTTTCACTCCCTTTCTTTCCTCTGCCCACCCCCTGCACCCTCTCATCCCCAAATTCTGTTTTTTTCTCACCTCAGCACTGACAGCAGGTGCCTGTCTCTCTCTCCCTCTCCTCCCACGCCCTGCCCTGACAGTTTCTCCAGGTTCCATGAAGCATCTGTGTAATTCACCATTATGCTGCTGTTTAGTTGCTCTAGTCATGTCCAACTCCGTGTGACCCTATGGACTGTAGCCTGCCATGGAATTCTCCAGGCAAGAGTACTGGAGTGGGTTGCCATGCCCTCCTCCATGGGATCTTCCCAACCCAGGGATCAAACACAGACCTCTTGCATTGTAGCAGATTTTTTTTTTTTTTTAACCATTGGAGCCATCAGGGAATCCCAAGAATATTGGAGTGGGTAACCTATCCTAGGAATCGAACTGGGGTCTCCTGAATTTCAGGCAGATTCTTCACCACCTGAGCTACCAGGGAAGCCCATTCACCATTATATCCTCTGGCAAATGGTAAGTACTCCACTCACATTGGGGCTTCCTTGCTGGCTCAGCGCATGAAGAATCTGTCCATGGGGTCACAAAGAGCTGGACTGAGCACACTGAGCACCACTCACATTTGCTGAGTGACATTATAAAGGCAACTCTCCTCCTTCTACTGCTCTCTCCCCACCATCTCTGTGAATTTCTGTAGCACTTATTGAACATGTCATTTGGCATCTACCTAGCGTATTTTGTATTTATGTTATTATTTTTTCTTTTCAATTAGATTCACCTAGCTCACCACTTACTGCATGGCACTGGACTAGTTGCAGGGCAATCAAAGATCACCTTCATCTTCCTCCTGGAGGCGGAGCTCCTTGTGGGTGGGTGGGGCCCAACCTTGGCCATCTTCACACTTCACATGGATCACAGCCGAAGGGGCTGGTGAAGTGTCAGCAGTAAACTGAACTTTGACCTGGAGATCTCAACTATAGGTTCACCCTTTGGCTATTAATAGCTATGCAGCTTGGAGCAAGTCACCCCACAAATCTGAACTTATGTCCTCATTGTCATAAAGATATAGTAATTACACTTTCTAACCCAAGGGGTCACTGGGAGCTCAAATAAGAGCTAAGCTCTTATTTCCTCGCTTGTCAGAGGTTGGCAAATGGTAGATGTACCAGTGATTCCATAGCAGATTTTGTATTTGTGTTGGGGGTGTGATGTGAGAAGCATGCTGTAATTGTCTGTAACAATTATAAAATGCATTCTGATTTCATTATCATTAAAATTTAAAAAAAATTTCTTCTTTGAAACACAGCACTGTGGGGTCTGTTGAAGTGCTCTGTTCAAGTGTTCTGAGTTATGGAAAGCCATTGTGCTATGAGCTCTGTTGATAGCACACTCAGATATTTTCTGCATTAATGACTGAGTTAACTGTCTTCTTTCTCTCTTGGTCATATCTGCAAGGATTTGCTTTGATTGTGATGATAATTAAAAATTTCAGCACACACATAAAAGGTAGAGCAGTGCATTCCCAGGTACCCTATTATCCAGCTACAACAAAAATCAATACAAGGCCCTACTCAGTCCCCCACCCCACTTCACAAACACCTCCCTCTCCCATGGATTACTTTTTTTTTTCATGGATTACTTTTTAAGCAAATGTATTATATCACTTGTAAATATGTTAAAGGAATATATAGTCCAATAGAAATTTACCTCTCATTGTCTTCTACTCAAAAATAAACTAATTTTTCCTTGAGGTGTTTGCAAGTGTGGTATTTCATTGTGTAGTTTCCCTGAAGGTCTAATTAATCCAGTTGAGAAACATATACCTCATTAAGAAGACCCCAAACAAATCATAGTTGCTAAGGTGGGAAGTTAGTCTCCTAGTGACTGCTTGCTTGGTTGGTGTAGTGATGTCTTTGGTTCCCACATAACTGAGTTTCTTCCAGTTTTAGAACCAGTTCTCAAGGCAGTAAGGAAGATCAAAATTGATTTGGGTAAATAGTGGAGTTTTTGCTGTTGTTGTTAGCTTGCTGATTTCTTATTTTTTTGTTTTGTCTCCGTGAGTTTATTCTTTATATGATATGGTTCTAATGATAGTATGTTAGACTATCATAGACATTAATAGTGTATTTTCTCACCACAGTACACTGCAAAATATACTATAGATATAAATGAATACTTTGGAACTAAAAGTATGTATAGTTTTCCAAAATAATTTTGTTCCTAAATTTATTGCAATTGTGTTTAACAATTAAAAAGTTCAGGTGCAGTAGAGATTCTCTGAAAAGTTGGTTTTTCAGAAAAGCTTTCTTTCTGACTAACAGATTTCAGTTCATCAGTGCTGGTTATAACACTTAAACACAGCCACATATACAGATAAAGCTGTAGGTAATTATGTTTATAATGGCAATTAGTTTCAGGTAGTTTAACCACTCTCTTGATCAAGACCACAGTGGCAGGGGTAAACTTATAAGTGGAGGGCAGGAGTGTGAAGAAAGTCTGCAGCATTGAAGGGGTGGGCAGATTTCAGTCAATACACACATTTCAGATTGCAAAATGCATTCTTTAAGTAGACTCTCTGGTTGTCCTTTGCTAGGGACATTTACTTGGTGGATTTTATAAACAGTGCTGTATGGTTTTGAACTGTGGTGTTGGAGAAGACTCTTGAGAGTCCCTTGTACTGCAAGGAGATCCAACCAGTCCATTCTAAAGGAGATCAATCCTGGGTGTTCATTGGAAGGACTGATGCTAAAGCTGAAACTCCAATACTTTGGCCACGTCATGCAACGAGTTGACTCACTGGAAAAAACTCTGATGCTGGGAAAGGTTGGGGGCGGGAGGAGAAGGGGACGACCGAGAATGAGATGGCTGGATGGCATCACCGACTCTGTGGACATGAGTTTGAGTGAACTCCGGGAGTTGGTGATGGACAAGGGAGGCCTGGCGTGCTGTGGTTCATGGGGTCGCGGAGAGTCGGACACGACTGAGCGACTGAACTGAACTGAACTGATGGAGTTCTTTGCTTGCTATTCTGAAACATACTTGAGTTTTACTCCAAAGAAGTAAATGATTTTCGTTTCCACAATCAGTCATTTTTGAGTACTGAGATAGCATTTCATTTGAATCCGTGCCTTCAATGTAGGAGGTGTAGGAGTCAATCGGGATCTTATTCCAGTGAAAAAACCTGATTCTTTATTGAAACTTCAGCTTCCTTTAAAAGGCTCCAAGGAGCACTGAATTACCGGAATTCCATGTAGCCTGTCCTTTATTCTCCCCACCACCCCAGGCCAAAGAGGGAAAAAGTTTTGTCTTTATTTTCACAGATACCATATGGTATGGAACCTTCAGGGCTATTTCTGAAACTTCTTGGTAAGTGCCAGAAAAATCCTTCTAAACACACACGGTTGAATAGAGGATGGTTTTGAGATGTTAATTTCCATTTATTGCATAAAAAGATATTAATTACATAAAGGACAGGTCTAGCTTAATTCGCCAACATTTTAGAAACGGTAGGGAGTCAGGTCCAAAGCTCTGAAACCAATCAGTCAACAAATGTTTATTTCACACATGTCTGCTGAGAAGTTTCAAAAGTCTGCAACTCCCACCCTTAAATCTCCTACAGTCCAGTTGGGCAGACAAACTCAAACTCAGGGAACAATGCAGGAGTTAAAGTAGTAAAGCTAGACAAATACACAAGTAATGAAACAAGGCGCTGTGTGTTTGGGCTTAGAAAATAATGTTTCAGCCAATAACATATTCTAGTGGTTTTGAATAGAGGGGTCACAGTGATCTGAAAAACCCTGGAAAAGCTTCACAAAGAAGGTACACATTGGGCTGGAATTGAAAACATAGATAAGGTCTCCTGCATTGCAGGCAGATTCTTTACCGTCTGAGCCACCAGGGAAACACTAGATAAGAATCAGATAACCTAAAAAGGAAGGGAAAAGCAAACAGCAATTATTAATAGCTTTGGAGAGTCAGGTTGAAAGAGTGAGGAGCTGGAGAGGTTAGAAGGGTGAGAAGGGGCCAGACGGGTGGATGTCTTAATTGGTAACTCCTGGCAGAGAGGCTTAAGATGATTTTTAGGGATCCAAGGTCGACAGCGGTGTTCAAAACTAAACTATCACTGCGTGGGATTCCCTTTCCTTTCCTCCCTCCTCTCCTTCCGTCTTTTAAAAACAGAACCCGATGACAGGCATTCACTCCCAGCTGACCAGGCACAAAGGCAGCAAACCAGGCGCTGCAAGGCTTCTTGCCCAGAAGTTGTCTCTCCCGGGTGGAGCCCAGGGAAAGTCGGCCAGGTCCATCAGACCAATCAGCAGGCTCATTCAGGCTTTTGTGAATTACTCTCAGCTGCCCGAAAATGCCCTGGCTTTTTAAAAGGAGGTTCCAGCGCGCGTGAAAGGCCTTTTTTTTTTTTTTTTGCGTGCGCTCTCCCACTTCGAATGTCTGAGATGGCAAACGGCGGCGGCGGCGGCGGCGCGCCCGCTGAGCACACAAAAAAGTGTTTTCTCGCCATATGGTTCGTGTTTACAGGTTTCGTCTAGCTCCTGCTCCCCAGAAATGGAAAATTAATAACGTCGAGGAAACGCCAGCCTGTCACAGGGAGGGTTGAAAAAGGAAAGGGCGCAGAGGGGTCCCAGAAAGACCGGGTTTCCGCGCAGACCGGCCTGCGGAATGTGCGCGGGGTCTGCAGCCTCCCATCCCCTGGCGTCCTTGGCTCGCCGGGAGGTGGGGACGGGGAATCCGGCTGCCCAGGCCCACCCGGCCGTCCTCCCCGGCGGCCAGCAGATGGCTCCCAGGCTCTCTTGCCCCCTCTCCAGACGCAGGGCTTCGGCGGTTCGGGAGGGAGGCGGCGAGGAGCTCCCGGTGCCTGCCGGCGCAGCCTCGCGCGGCCGGGCTCTGCGGCCCTCGCCGGGGAACGCGCCCCCGGGCTGGGGAGGCCGGCCTGGGACGCGTGCGGAGGCCGGGTCTCGCGAGGTGAGGAGGAAACGCTGGAGGAGGAGGAGGAGGCAAAGCAGGGAGGAGGAGCCGCGCCGGAGCTGCCCCCGCCCCGCTGGAGCCCGGCTGGAGCGCGAGGACACCCTGGCCCCCCGCCCCGCGCCGCTCTCCCCGCCTCTCCCCACGCCTTCCGCCTTCACCTAGGGCCGTAGGTGCGGCGCCGGGAGCGGGCGGGAACTGCCAGCGGCCGGAGCCAGCCCCGCAGCCGCCCGCGCGCCCCGCTCCCAACCCCGCCGGGTCTCCGTTCAGCCGCCGGGAACTGCAAGGAGGCGTCATGTAGCAGCAGCCGCAAACCCACCTCGGATTTGCAACTCTTTTTTTTTTTTGGTGGGGCAGGAGACGCGGCCAAATTCTATCTCCGTCCCCCCTTTCATACCTTCTCCCGTTTGCGAGCTGCATCTGCTTCTAGGAAATTGAGGGAGTCGGGGAGGGTGGGGGCCGTAAATCAGAGTTGGACCTGCAACATTGCCCGCACCTAGAGGGCCATGGCCGAGGAGAGCTCCGAGGTGCCCGGGGAGTTGATAGGTAAGAGTCGCGCGGTGGTTGATTTTCTTTCTGCCTCTGCGGCCGCCTCGCCCCCACCTCCTATCCGACCTCTCTCCTCCCGCACGTCCCCGCGCCCCTGGGGTCGGAGGGCTGTCGGGCAGGGTCGCTGGGGGGCGCCGGGAAGTTTCCTTCCGTCTGATCGCTAGAAAAGCTGAGTCCCGAGAGGGCCGGCTTGGGGAGGAATCGGGAGCCCCGGGAGCGCTCGCCGAGGCTATGCGGGCGGCCCCCAGCGCCGCCTCCCGCGGTGACCGGGGGTCCAGCTGGCGGAAGAAGGGGGCGGGCTGCCTGGGTCTGGGGGCTCCTGCAAGCTAGGAGAATCCTCTACAGCGGCGGGTCCCGCGTCCCCAACTCGGGAAGTTCCGGAAAGCCCAGGACGCGAACGGCTGGCGAGCGCACAGTAGGTCGCCTCCGGCACGTGCCAGGAACTCCACATCCCACCCTCCGGTCCCCAGAAAACTCTCGGCCAGAGGTGCCCCTGTGACGTAGGGCTTGGGGTAGGGGGCACTGGTCGGGTGTAATGACTGCGCCTGGCAAGGCGTGGTTTCGCATCGCGAAGTGGGAGCGAAAGGGTTACAGGACTGACGCAGTCTTGCGCCAGGAAACTGAGGGTTAATGATAAAAGTCTTACTTCAGTAATGATTAACCTGCCAATTCTCCCCATCCCAGATCTCTTAGGGAACCTGTATGTGGTACCCTATGCAAGGTGACCCATTGTTTGAGTCTCTTGAGGGTTTTGGGGGGGATGTGTGAGTATTTTGTCCTGCGGTTTAACTTAATTATGTAGAGGGTTAACATGGCAGAGCTTAAAATGAGGTTTGGGGGAAAGAGTGTTCTGAAAACCAAGGGTAAAAGCTTGTGTGTGCCTGCGTGTGTGTGTGTGTGTAGCATGTTGTAACAAGGTATGTGTTGTGTGCGTGTGTTTTGAGCCCCAGTGACCTGTTTCCTTACTGTATCATCCTACACAGCACGACTCAGAAAGATGATAGTTAATGGGTGCTGACAAGAGTTCTAACCGCCCATGCGTCTGCATTTGAGGAATCTTCTCTCTCTCACCTCTTAGAGGTATCACTTTGGAGGAGTTTGAGTGTGTTCTTCCATTAGCGACTGTTAACTCAAGCAGGTGAAACTTGATGTAAAGAAGCTGTTGCTAGGCTAATATGGAAGATGGAAGCTTCTGGTTCTGTTGAATTAAAAAAAAAAGCCAAAGTCTTGACTATATTTAGGATATAAAGGCCTCTTCCCCTCCCCTTCCTCAATCCTGTAAAGTCCACTGGGAATGAGCGGTTCATCCAGTTCTGGGAGCAGGAGATCTTACCAAAACCCTATCCAGAAGAGGAAACACATGCCCAGAACCTCTGAAAATGCCTCCAGAGGTTCTGGGAAAGCGAATTTACGGGAGGGTTTGCATTGCTGGCCAGGGGATAAGGATAACTAAAGCAGGTGGAAGATGCTTTTTTAAAAAAAATTGGGTATCCTTGAGCCTGGTGATGAAAAGTTTAGGTAATTAAACTTTGTTATTGCTGTTTAGTTGCTCAGTTGTATCCGGCTCTTTGCGGCCCCATGGACTGTAGCCTGCCAGACTCCTCGGTCCATGGGATCTTCTAGGCAAGAATACTGCGGTCGGTTGCCATTTCCTTCTCCAGGGGATCTTCTCGACCCACATATTGAGCTCTGGTCTCCTACATTACAGGTGGATTCTTTACCTCTGAGTCACTAGGGAAGCTGCAGTTAAACTTTAGGTAATTAGACACAAGATAAAGGGTGATGAAGGATAGGATGGTTTTCTATTGATGGTCCTCAAAATGAATTCTTTGTGTATTTTAAAAGTTGAAATTAACCCCTATCTAGAGATGGAGTTTTTGTGTTTATCGAGCTCTGCCCATCTTACATGTCTCTCAAACAAGGGACACAGGTTTTTGTGACAGGCCCAATATTCTTCTGGGCTTTTGAGTGGTCTAATTAGCCTGGGTGAGGGGAAATTCCTGTGTCTGCTTTAGTCTGTTATTTCAGTGCTCACAGGGGTTCTCTTCTCATCAATTCAAAATGGCAACCTTGTGAAAAACTCAATATATTTCCTTAAGCTAATCCCCAAAACATTTAAAAAATGTGTATCTTTCTGATTATTAAAGTCATACAAGCTTTTTATTTAAAAAATTCAGAGAAGAATGAAGAGAATATGTCACTCATGTTACCACTCCAAGATAGCTATTTTTGACCTATGACTATATAACTTTTCCTGTCTTTTTCTTTGCGTATATTTTAAGTCAATTTCACATGCTCACTTCCCACAGTTCTTTTTGCAGGGGAGAGACAAGTAGCCTGTCCCCGTTTTGAGTGCTGATAAGATAGGAGCTGCCTAGGGAACTCCCCAGGCAGTGAGGTCCTCCACTTGTTCCCTCCCCCGTGCTACATTCCACCTCATTGCTGTTCCCTGGACAAACTGTACTTTCTCGTGTTCTCATGCTCTTCTCTCTGCTGACAATGTTCTGTCCTCCCCTCCTTCACTTATCTGAGTGGCTCTTAAACTCATTGTGGTGGGTTTCTAATAAGAATATTTTGATCATCCCTTAATAAATACATGAATACAGTTGTTAACTTGCATGCATATTTCATTGAGTGTGTGTAATCTAGAACATAACACTGAAACGCAGTGCAAATAGAAGTAAAAATGCTACTGTTTTCTTCCTGCACCCCAGTGGGTTGTATTGTACACTGCTTTGGAAACCGGTGGTCTGTTTCCTACTTCTTCAAGATTCAAGTTGGGGTCCCCTGCTCCCTGAAACCTCTGTGTGTCGTCTTGTCCATGATCGCACAGTAATGGGTGCATATTCCTCTGGTGACATCAATCCCTGCCGTCCACTAGACTGTAAGCACCTGTGGAAGGCAGGGGTCATCTCTAGTCCAGCCCTTAGAGTGGATGGCACACTAGGTATGTTTGTTGAATGTATGAATAAATAAAAAAGCCATTATAATAGACAGCTCACAGTGATGGGGTTATAAAGAAATTTGCTGTGCTTTGCAGAATCTAACCAGGAGGAGAAAAGGGAAAGTGTGTGCTGAGAAGTTAAGCTGGAAAAACGTTCGAAGGCCTTTCATGGCGTGCTGGAAGGTTTGGATTCATCCAAAAATGACTGTGAGTCATGGTCACACAGCACGAGGGACAAGATTATATCTGCGGCTTTGGAAGGGCCACTTTGGTTCTGGGGGCTGATCGGTTAGAGGTGTTGGGCTAGTCTCGGTGAGAGATGCTGAGGCCCTGAATACAGAGGGAAGAGCAGTGCTCAGGAACTGTTTCAGAGGTGGCCTGGGAGAATAGGTGACTGGCGCCCTGAGAGAACGGTGTGCATGCTTAGTCGTGATCTTCCCGACCTAGGAATCTGAACCCATGTCTCTTGTGTCTCCTTCATTGGTAGGTGGATTCTTTACCACTGCACTACCTGGGAAGCCCCTGAGAGAACAGAGTTGGAGATAAAGATTTCTAGCTTCATGAAGGGCTGGAAGAGAAGCAGGGAAAATCAAATCAAACTGACTTTGATTTGGGACCTGTTCCGTTTGGGGGTACTCATGGGAGGTCTTGGCTAGCATTCAGCTTTTCAAGCTGGGGCTGCAGATAACCAGGCAAAGGAGTCAATGAATTCTTGTGCTTACGGTCTGCTCACAATGTAGTGCTCTATGTACTCCCTGCCATTGCTCTCCTTTTTCTCCATTCTGTGTGAGTATCCCCTTTGCCCAGCAAGGTTATGTTATGCCTTGCTTGCATGGACTGGTATTGTATCATATGCTTTTATATTTGCCTCAGCATCTGAGCACACCGTCCAAGTCACAAAGTAAGTGTTCATTAAATACTTGGTGACTGATTACTATCAAGCTTGTTAAAATAAGCAAAAAAGAAAAAAAAAAAAAACCAACCAAAAATGCGCCTTCAAATTCTTTATCCTCCCCTTTGCTTTTCTCTTATTAATAAAAGAATCTAATGAAACTATTCCTTTCTTTCAGAAAGCATAAAGGATGTTCTTGGCAGAAAGATAAAGATTGCATTGAAGAAGAAAGTAAAGCTGGAAGTGAAGGGAGACAAAGTTGAAAACAGAGTGCTGGTAACTTTTTTAACTTTTTTAAAGTCTGGAAGTGAAAATGTTTTCCCTCTATTGTTCTGATTGCCTAATTTTCATGCAGTGCTCGTTCTGTGTTTTATATTTTGTTCAAACGTTCTGATGCCCATTTTCTCCTAGGTGAGCTGGAATATTTGCCCACTGAAAGTTAAATTTTAGGGACTGAAGTTTTAAAATATATTGTCTTTCTTAAAGTTGTAAAAGTCACCTTCCTCTCAGTCATCTCCTAGAGACCATTTTCAGGTTGTTTGTTGAAGGCTGGAAGTTAAAGGGAGCTTGCTTTTTACTTTTGCTGTGGCTGAGTATCTGATGCTGTTTGTGCGGACTTTGAAGGAGTTTTTAAAAAAATTCATCTCATGTCAGTTTAATTATTAAATTTTCTCAAATGTTATATCTGTATCCATCCAATATCTGCATCCATTGGTTTGGGGAGCAGAGTGCCAGCTTGATCTTTGCCCTGGTTCCAGTGCTTTCTTTGAGTCCTTGAGGGCTCTGATAAACGGTAGTTGAGCAGATTTGCAACTGCTAAGGCCCATGGTGCTTTCATTGGATGAAATGTAGCTAAGATGACCCCTCAGCCAATATGTGAGTATCACCAATCTGGTGTCTTAGGTATTTAGTATGTCTGCTGGTGCTGATGGAATTTGGGGGGCTCCCTCCAACTTGGAAGAGGAGTTGCTTGGGGGCTTGAGGGATTAGCCCGTTGAACACAGGATTGTTAGGGAGTTGTCAGTGCCTGAGTTGTACCTTTAGGGAGGTGAAAAGTCTTCTGTGATGTTTTAATGGTTTCTGTGTTGAAATTGTGAAAAACCTTAAGCTTAGATAAATACACCTTGTTTGTGTTTTTGTTAGAGAGAATAGTCTGTTTACTCTTATTTATCTTTTTATCATTAGAAATCATCAAACATATACAAAAGTAGAGAATAGTCTATTGAACTTTGTATCCTTTTCATCCAGCTTCAACAGTTTTAAGTATTTCAAGAATATTGTTTTATCTCCTCCCAGTTTTCCCCCGTTCCGGAGTATTTTAAAACCTCAAGCATGTGTCATTAGAAGAATATTTTTAATATTCTGTTTCTTCAGTTGAAGTTGCCACAGAATTTGAAATATCTTTCCCATAGCAGCTGTCTTAAGAATCTTTTAAAACATCTGACTGCCTTCTCCTGTGGATGAAAGGATTATGCTATTTATTGATGGATGACTTCTATTTCTCTGTGTACAAGTCAGGCTGGCAGAGAAATTGAAGTGGAAAAACTTGATGGAGTGACTTTTGCCCTGCAACCAAACGTGTTTACCCAGACTGTATAATTATGGTTATCAATAGCAGAAGTGATTGGTATCATCATTCTGCTTCAGTTTTGATAAAGAGTAAATTTCCTTAAGGTGTGTTTTACTTAATATTGTTCAGCCAAAGGGTACAGGTATGTTTCGGCAGTGGTAGGGTAGAGAGAAGAAATTTTGTTCCTGCCACTTGTTTTACATGTTTACTTCAAAGATGGGTTCACCTTTTTACAATTTCAATATCAAATAGTGTTTCCTGCAGCAGTCTAACATGGTATGTGGTACTAGTTGGTACGGACACTATTCATCAGCATAAGAGACCCATGTCATGAGTAAAATTTGCAAAGACAAGTTTAAACATCAGATAAAATAATGTTAGCACCCTTAAAAATTAGTTATGATTGATACTTACTGTTGTTGTTGTTTTTTTTGGAGGGGGGAGTTCATCTTAACATTAGCTGGAGTTGATTAAGGTTGTAATCAAATTACAAATGTATTTGAATTTAAGCATTTATCTCCCCAAATCTGGAATCTAAGCAGTTTCTAGTAGCTTAGGGTAAACTTGTTTTAGCTATTCCTTACTTGCAGGGGCAAGAATTGTTAATTGAAATATTCAAGGTTTGACAAGCTTCAGGTGTGAGCAAGATGGTCTACGAATTCACTTTAAGTTGTGGATTTTCTGAATTTAGAGAAATTCACTTCCTTAAAACATTGGGGGAATCCCCTTATAATTTGTATTTCTGACTTTCTTTTGGCTGTCAGTCCAATAAAATAGGGCATACATGAATTGGCTTGACTCAGCATTTCTTGATTTTTATTTCTCATTTCTTTCCCTAGTGCCCGCCTGCTCTTAGCGTCCTTCCTTCTTGTAAAGCTGAGAGTGACTTGGTTCCTTGTTTTTACATTTAGAAACTTTATACTATTTCCGGCTTATTTTTCATAGTTTATTTTCATCTTCCTTCTTCTGGTCATGATAACTAACATTTATGTAACATGTTCTGTTGAACTCTTAATTATGCATTGTTTTATTTGCTCCTGCAGTAGCCCTCTGAGGTGGGCCCTACTTACATGTGCATTTGCAGAAACTGAGATTTGGAAAAGCTAAAGGAACTCGTTTCAGGTCACCCTGCACATGAATGACAGAGTCGGGAGTTACCCAGGTCTGTCTTATCCATCTCACCATTACACTAAAAAAACTTCAGCTTCTTGTTCGGTGTTTGCAAACTTTCACAAAGATCTGGACTTTAGAAAGATTAGAGCTCCCTGTATGGATTTGGTTGATTGATACATTATTCATTGCCAGTCAATTACCAATGATACCATTATGCATTGGTTTCATACTTGCTGAGCATGAGCCAGACACATGGTATGTACAAGATGGACGTTGACTCTGACTTCATGGGATTCAGAGCTCAGAGTCTAGTTGGGGAGGTAAACGTCTCAACAGGCAATGCTTTGATATGTGCTGTGAGCAGGATGACCGAAAGCACATGGGGGGATCCCCTGACCCAGGCCTGAGGGTCAGTGAAGACTTCCAGAAGGAAGGCAAATGTAAGCTACCACCCAATGGATGAGCAAGAGTTACTAAGGGAAGAGAGTAGAGACATGTTCTAGACAAAACAGAATATGCCTGGAAGCCAGAGAGAGCTTAGCGTGTTCCAGACATAGTAATATTAAGTACAGTGGGAGCAAGGGGTACGGGGTGGAAAATGGCCCAGCCTAAAGCTAATTCTTGCAGTCAGGATCAGGTGAAAATTGGAATTGTTTAAACAGGTCTCTTCCTACCACCTGTTTCTGATGACCACCACGTGAACTTTATCCTCCCCTCCCTCGGGAGGCCATAGGGCCCAGCGGTTAAGGCCTTGGACCTGGTTCACTCCATAGCCCAGCCACTTTATAACATTGTTCAGCCTCAGTTCCTTTCTCTGATGAAACAGGCCTTATAAAAGTATCTATTTGTAAATAGTTTCTTTTTTTTCTATTTTTTAATTTAAATATTACTTTTTTTTAACAATGTTGTGTTAGGTGAGAAGTTGCTGTGTAGCACAGGGAGCCCAGTCTGGTGCTCTGTAAACGGTTTCTTTGTAGATTAACTGGGATGGGTTTTAACACTGCTCAGTGCCCGGCCTAGTACATGATCAACAAATGAGACAGCAGAAGGAACCAAAGGGTTCTGCATTCTGTGTCCCCAGTGGCACAGATGATTTCAACGCCCGATTGTTTGTGTTTCCTTTAAAATAAGAGGGAAGGCAACTGATGAAACCTGAAATTCTCAAGGTGTGTGCTGGTCCAGTGAAATCAGAACTGGTAGGATATTCAGGGGGAGAGTGTTTTATGGTCAAACAAGCTTGGCAATCAAACGTTAAATAAAGATCAACCAGTGTCTTTGACTCAGACTTTGGTACACTCATGTGCATAGATTTCTCAGAATGAGATGAAATATACTGTCATTCTCAAACTTACATGGCCAGAAACCCTACTGACCATAGTTTGGGAAACTGGGATGAAGCAGTTAGAGTGAACGCGGAATAGGCTAGAACAGGCTCTCCATCATTTGGAGTGTCCTCCTAGGGGACAGTTCTTCGGCCTGTACTTTAGTAAAGGGCTGGGCAGGTCTGCAGCAGGCCACACCCTGGCACCGCATCATCTATTTCTGTGATACTTTCCTATCTTGTCTTTAGAGGGTGTTATTAGGAAGTGATTCTGTGTTAGATGGTCAGCCTTTTCCTCCCATTTGCTAATTGAATCGCCACCCAATTTTTCTAGCACCTGGACTTTTAGAAGTGGAATTTCATTTTTACACATTAAACTTTGCAGTTTTAGGTAACTGTATATTTGCATGCAGCTTATTTAACTTATATGCAGAGTACATCATGAGGAATGCTGGGCTGGAAGAAGCACAAGCTGGAATCAAGATTGCTGGGAGAAATGTCAATAACCTCAGATATGCAGATGACACTACCCTTATGGCAGAAAGTGAAGAGGAACTAAAAAGCCTCTTGATGAAGGTGAAAGAGGAGAGTGTAAAGGTTGGCTTGAAGCTCAACATTCAGAAAACGAAGATCATGGCATCTGGTCCCATCACTTCGTGGGAAATAGATGGAAAAACAGTGGAAACAGTGTCAGACTTTATTTTTGGGGGCTCTAAAATCACTGCAGATGCTGACTGCAGCCATGAGATTAAAAGATGCTTACTCCTTGGAAGGAAAGTTATGACCAACCTAGATAGCATATTAAAAAGCAGAGACAATACTTTGCCAACAAAGGTCCATCTAGTCAAGACTATGGTTTTTCCCGTGGTCATGTATGGATGTGAGAGTTGGACTGTGAAGAAAGCTGATCGCTGAAGAATTGATGCTTTTGAGCTGTGGTGCTGGAGAAGACTCTTGAGAGTCCCTTGGACTGCAAGGAGATCCAACCAGTCCCTCCTAAAGGAGATCAATCCTGGGTGTTCACTGGAAGGACTGATGCTAAAGCTGAAACTGCAATACTTTGGCCACCTCATGCGACGAGTTGACTCACTGGAAAAGACTCTGATGCTAGGAAGAATTGGGGGTGGGAGGAGACGGGGACGAAAGAGAATGAGATGGCTGGATGGCATCACCGACTCTGTGGACATGAGTTTGAGTAAATTCTGGGAGTTGGTGTTGGACAGGGAGGCCTGGCGTGCTGTGATTCATGGGGTCACAAAGAGTCGGACACGAATGAGCGACTGAACTGAACTGATAGGAAGTAATGGAGAGAGATCCTCTGTATCCATTATCTAGTCTCCTCTGTCTTGCAAAATTCTGGGACATGACCGCAGGTTGTTGACAGTGATACTGGAAGATTCGGAACATTTCCATCACCATAGAGGTGCCTCGTGTTGCCTTTCAGGTCCGCAACCTCAGACTCGCCACTGCTCTGCCTGCTGCTAGCCAGCATCTGTCTTCTATCTCCATGATCTTTTCACTTCGAAAGTGTTCCATAAGTATAATCACACAATTTATGTGCCTTTGGGGACTGGCTCTTTTTGCTTCTACTTAATTGCCTGGACATTGATCCAAGTTGTGTGTGTCCACTGCACCTTTTCAGCTCTTGTTTCTGAGGAGTAGTCTGTGGTATGGACGTACCGTGGCTTGATTACTCACTGCTCACCCATCCACTGACAGAGTTGTAGGCCATTTCCAGTTGGGGGCTGGTAGGAATAAAACTGATATAAACATGTGTTTACAGATTTTGGTATGAAAATAAGTCTCCGTTTCTCCCTTTGAAATGCCAGAGAGCGTAATTGTGAATTTGTATGGGAATTGCCTATCTCATTTTAGAAGATGCTGTCATGTTTCATTTTCCAGCATGGTTGCATTGTTGTGTGGTCCTATCGGCGATGGGTGTATGATCTAGCGATTTGGTACTGTCGGGGGAAGCAAGGCCTCTCACAGCCTTTTCCCACCCCCTTTCTGCTGTTGCTCACCGAGGGGACAGCAGTGTGCGCCTCTCTCTAGAACTGTGCCTCTGAAGTGTGTGGAAGGTCCATTCCTGGTCTCAGCTTTGCTTTTCCTATTTCACTTTGGGATTTGGGTTTGATCATCTTTGCCAATCCCTTATTCTACCACATCCCTCTTAAATGGGGACAGAAGCATGACTTCCTTTCTTAGTAGACTAAGCAGGTTGAGGAAATGACATGAAACTAACCATGTTGTTTGTTCACCTGTTCCTTGAAAACACTTCATTGGCTGTTCACTTATTTAGTCTTGAAAAGTTAACCTGTAAGCTCTTTAACGTATTTTCTCTTGTTTGGCTATTTATTTATAACTTTTGTGCCTCTTAGGTTTGATTGGAATAGCTGTAAGTTAACTTTTAAAATGAGGAAAAGTAAAAGGACATTATTTGGGATATCGTTAAAATATCTTGATGGCTGTGCTGTCTTTCATTTAAATATAAGCTCCATCACACCTGCTTATTTTTAAAAATGCATGAAAAAGAGAGTAAAGCTCACCTGAGAGTTTTGTAAGCATCTGGCCCATCTAAGCATGAATTAATGAAAACTTCAGTCTCTGATATGGAAAGCATTGCTCTTCTACATGAGGCCATACTCACTTTGCATGACTAGTCTGTTTAATATTTTCCTAATTCCCCCATCTCCTAACACCTAACTTGATTCAGCAGCATGACCCATGGTGTAGTCACTTCTCAGACAAATATTCACACTGGAATTTTTGTAGCCACTTTCAGGTGATACTAACCTTTCCAGACTTAAAAAAAAAAAAGCCAGTTGTACCTTTTAAGAGACATATTTTTTTTCGTGGAGCCAATAAAATAGTGCTATTTAGGAGTTTAAGTTTTGCAGGTTTATTGTTTAAAATCTAAATAAACTAACAAAGTCCAATAACTCCAAAATAAATTCATTCAGTGATTTCCATGAGGCTGTTTTTTTTTTTCATGAGGCTGTTTTGATGAACATATTTCAGAAATAAAGGGGAGATTAAATTATGTTTCGGCTGCTTAGTATAGAGAGTGTCCCTATTTACCTGTTAAGTAGTACAAATATCACAGTTTTTATAATAGCTCACTTTTGCAATCTCAGGATGCTTTTCAAATAGAGATGGGAGTTCTTTATCCTGAAAATTTGGAAAGTTTTAATCACTCAGTTGTGTCTGACTATTTGCGACACCATGAACTGTAGCCTGCCAGGCTCCTCTGTCTGGAATTCTGCAGGCAAGAATACTGGAGTGGGTTGCTATACCCTCCTGCAGGGTATCTTTCTGACCCAGGGATTGAACTTGCATCTCTTATGTCTCCTGCATTGGCAGATGGGTTCTTTACCTAGTGCCACATTTATCCTGAGTGCTGCACAAAAGTGGAATACCCTGATAGCAAACTTTACCTCATGGTTGATCGCTAATAAGTTAAATGTGGTATAGCATCAGATCACATGTTTTTGTTTTTCTCCTAGCAGCTGTAAGAATGAAATTCATGTCAGATGTTTGTAGATTGCAGCAGCTCCTGAAGAAATGCTGTTGGAAAATCATTGTTCTAGGCCCCCAGGTTTACTTCCCTCTGCAGGAAGCTCTTGTACCAGTTGTTGGGTAATTTGAACAGTTCTCTTTGTGGAACTCTTAGGAGTCTCAGCTTTTAAGGATCACTTACAATTCAGTGCACAGGTAATTTTCAAAGCACCTGGGTGAAGTTACATGCCTCTAGAAAATGGAGCTTTAGAAAATGGCAACAGCATTGCAATGATCGTCAGGAGTGGGTATCAAAGAATGCGCATGGTTGCCAAGCGTCCTGGCAAAACTTCTGGGAAACTCAAAATCAGAGAATGTGTATTTGAGTGCTTTGGAATTTACCCCGAGACAGAGCTGGGGCTCCCACTGATCTCTGGGCAGGGGGTTGGAGGCAGGCTCTGGCTCTGGGCATGTGTTTCCAGGAGGTGGTTCTGGCCAACTTGAACTTGTTACCTGAGCTGCGTTTACTTTCTACTTTTCTCATCTGCGTCTGCCCCAGTTTCTTTTGTAGTTGAGTTAGATGAGTCAAATGACCTTGGGCAAGAAGCTGTTGAACATACATCAGCCTGGTGTAACTTTCCATTGTTCTTACAAAGATACACTCTTCCAGCCTCTGGGATTTAGGCACCCTGGGAAAGGGCATTTAGGTCCACCCTGCCGGAGGGGAGAGGGAAGGGAGGAGAGGCAGTATTGGAGTCTTGTGAAGCGGGGCACTGTGGACAAGGAGGAGCCCGGAAATCTAACTGGCATATGCAGTGAATTGGGAGAACTCCTTTTTTCGTGGTTGTAAAACAGAAAACAAAAGGGGCTTTAGTGAAAGGTCACTGTAGCACCTTTATGTTTCATTTCATCAGAAACACTGTTAACATCTGTTGTTAAATTGAAAATGCAACTAAAGTCTGAAGGATAGAACTTTTTTCCTTTCTGGTCATCCTGCCCTTTGATAAAAAGCTTGCTGTGTTTTAACAGAATACAAGGATTTGGATTGGGATATATGGGGCCTATTGTTTAAATCTTTGTTCCTGTGCCCCAGTATGTATACACACACACACACACACACACACTCTCTCTCTCTCTCTCTCTCAAAATATCACTTTCCTCAACTCTTTGAGCAAAGAGGGTAAAATAAGAGGAAAGAAGGATGCCTGGGGTGGGGTGGGGTGTGAGTGTGTGAATAAAAACGTGTTCACTTTCACCTGCTGTTCCTTTCCCTCACCTTGGTTTTGGGAGAGCATGTTTCTTTTCTGAAAACATTATCTTTCGATGCACATCGGCCAGCAGCTCTCTTAGTCTCCTTAGACGTGCTAAGTGCACAGCAAGTTCTGTTAGACGTAGAAGCAGGGACATACAAATGCATACAAATGCCTTGAACTGTACTGAATGATTGAAGGCGGGAGGAGAAGGGGACGACAGCGGATGAGATGGTTGGATGGCATCACCGTCTCAGTGGACAGGAGTTTGAGTAAACTCCGGGAGTTGGTGACAGACAGGGAAGCCTGGTGTGCTGCAGTCCATGGGGTCTCAAGAGTCAGACATGACTGAGCAACTGAACTGTACTGAGAGAATCTCCAGTCTGTGGCAAGAGTTTGAGATGACCGTGCCAAGTTCCCACTAAGGAGGCAGATGTGTGTCGATTCCTACTGATCCTGGGCTTTAGGTGCACAGGAGACAATCTGGTGTGGACAGACTGGCTTAAGCTGACCTTGGGGAAGTTTGTTCAGACCTGGCCCCAGAGGATCTTGGGCCTAGAGGACTCTTGGTAGCCATCTAACCAAGCACCGTGGCCTGTGAGAAGTTGCCTCTGGAGCATCCCTGATAGCTGGGTATCCACCTTTTGCTTCATTATCCTGTGATGGGAAAAGCAAGAGTCTTAGAAGGCCCTTTCTTAATTTGGGCTGGAATCTGCTTCTCAATAACTTCTCTGAATTCATTCTAGTGTAGTTGACTGAAACATCACAGGACAGTTTTGCTCCCTCCTACATGAGTGTGGGTCAGGAATTTGAAGACAGTTACCATGTTTCTCCTTGGACTAAAAAGTCCTCAGGTGAAATAGTCTCACTTCCTGCAAATCTTAATCCTTGGAGAATGTTGCTTTCAGATGTTTCACTGTTCAGATTGCCTTGGCCTAGACTCATCCTACTTTATCAGTGAGCCTTTTAAACTTTTTAAAATTTGTGGACCACAAATGTTGGGCATACACTGTTAAACTGAATTAAACAACCTTTCTCTGAGTCTTTGATGGCCTTTTGTGGATTGTGCCTCTTGAAGGGGTTCGTGTGGTATGTGGCATCAAGAGTCTGTTCTCCAGACCCTGTAGGAACTATTGATCTGGGTGCAGCTGGCCAAGTGAAGGATACCAGTGGCAGATTGCTTTGGCCAAATAAAAGTTTTCTTCTTGTTATTTTTAAAATTTTGAAAGTATCTATGCTATTTGCTTTGCTAACAAGTTGTAAAATAGGAGAGGAAAACTGAAGCATCACTAGTCCTATCAATTTACATGTAATCATTGAAAAAAAAATCAGTATTTTCCACATTTTATATGCTAATATACAGAAACTATATGATCTATTTTAAAAACGGAATCATAAATCCTATTTTGTAACGTACTTTAAAATTTTACTTTTTGTGGTCAAAACTTTCCATGACAATAATACATACATATTTATGTTTTAAATTTCTGCCTGGCATTTCATTAGCCCATAGTTAGCTAACACTATGAGCTAGTTAGGTTGCTTCCAGTATTTTGCCTTATAAATGTGCATACCCTCACATTTATTTTTCTTGGATAAATTCCTGGCAGTGGAATTGCTGGCTGACAGACTTTTTAAAGGATGTATTTTTCACCTGATTGTTATTCAGGAAGTCTCAATAGAGAATAATTCCCCCACCTCATTAGTTTTATTGTCTTTAGAAAGGTTTGCTTAGCAGAGTGGCTGGTTCTCCTTTTTTTAGGTCCTTGTATTTTTTAGGCAAGGGCTTCTGAGGCAGACTTCTTGCTTGCAGTTTAGGGCCTTTTTAGATCTGCCTGATGCTTTGTCTCCTGCTGCAGTATGTTTGCGGGCATGGAGTCCCTGTGGCTCTGGTGTTTGATGGTGGCGGCACATGAGGTTCTGAAGTCCCAGGTCTTGGTGGACCCTGACTTGGCTTCTGCTGCGTCATCCACAACTTTTTCTTGGCTGAACCCCAGCTCAGTGTGAGACTGTGTTATACAATTTAGACCCTTGACCTTTGCCCTGGTTTCAAGACTTTCTTGAGTCCTCAAGTGCTCTGATTAATGGTAGTTGAGCAGGTTTGCAACTAGTAAGGTTCACTTTCATTGGATGCAATATAGCCAAGAAGAACCCTAAGCCAATATTCAGGTAAGCCAGTAAGTCTGGTGTCTTAGAAGGTATTTTAGTATCATAAGGAAAGTGGACATGGCTTTTTCTCTGGGACAGTTCTGAAGACTTTTCCTCTGTAGCTAACAGTTCAGTTCAGTCACTTAGTTGTGTCCGACTCTTTGCATCCCCATGGACTGCATCACGCCAGGCCTCCCTGTCCATTGCCAACTACCGGAGTTTACTCAAACTTGTGTCCGTTGAGTCGGTGATGCCATTCAGCCATCTCATCCTCTGTCATCCCCTTCTCCTGCCTTCAATCTTTCTCAGCATCAGGGTCTTTTCAAATCAGTCAGTTCTTTGCATCAGGTGGCTGAAGTATTAGGGTTTCAGCTTCAGCATTAGTCCTTCCAACGAATATTCTGTAGCTAACATCCATCTCTGAAGTGGCGTGATCCTTCCCTCCCACCCCCACCCCCGCCAGCACCTGTAGAGTAGTTCTTGCTTCTCTTCTTACCCTTTCCGTATCTCCCCACCCCCAAGGGGGCATGTCCAGGTCACCAGGACCTGTGGGCTCTCCTTCAATAAGCAGCTCCTCCTGGAGTGCCTCCAGCGTTCAGCATTCAGCCTGAATTTCTTTTGTTTCAGTGCTGCCCTTGTCTGCCATGTTGCCTGTGGTTATCTTTCCTTCCAAGACGGGCAGAGATGGGATGAGGGTCCTCAGGGATCTCATTTGCTTCTCAGAAAACAAGCACATAGGCCCCCTTCCATTTTCAGAGTGACATGCTTGGTCCCAGTGTGAAACAGACAAGGGAAAAACAAAACAAAATCGGAGTTCTGAAAAGTTAATAAGAGTTAATAATAATGTTAGTAAAGTTTTGCAAAGTCTCTTTTAAGACCACTTCTCTGCAGTTTGATTCCTGACTTCTGGTCCTAAGGGGCCCAGCAATACTCCTGTGGAATCTGAGCTACAGTATGACTAGTGAGGTCCAGGCTGGTTGGTTAGGTGTTACCAGGGAGCATTTTCTGTTTCCTGAATTCATCTGTCTGAAATCAATTTTTACTAGCAACCAAAAGATGATTGGATCATCCCCCATAGGCATGAGAATGAAAGGAAGACCTGGAGAGAAGCATTTGTGGTTCTTGGATAAATCGGTTTGGTACTTGGAAGATCTCGGCTCTTTTTCTTTTAAGTTGCCAGGGGCCAGTTTCTGCTCTTTGCCTGTGTCCTTGGAGTAGCAAAAATGTTGCAGTCTGGGGAAACTTTTTGTACAACTTAGTTCACTGAATCACAGGTACCGCTGGTGCTGATGGGAATCAAAACCAGCCTACAGAGAAAGGCTGTAGTTCGTTTGGCACTCGGCTTGTTTGTGTGGCTGTTTCCGTTTAAATCTTCTGGGCATCCCGCTTCTTATCAGAACTTTTATCCCCTCAAAATTCATCGTTGCTGAATAAACTGTGAAGTTCTGGGAGCTGTTGCCTTTTCAACAGTTTGCCTCTTTAGAAAAAAACTCTTGAAGTTCAAATAGCCCTTAACCCTCCATCATTTTATACTTCTCCAAATGGGCTTGTGAGGGACATGGTGGGTTGTCTTGGTTCATTATTTAATATTCTCTTTCTTCACAAGTACTGGATGCAAGAAGTCGGTCTGGTCCTTCCCTGTCCTGTGTTGCTAGTTAACAAAGCTCTTGGAGCAAAGGGGAGGCTATTAGCACTTTGTCACTTGGAGTTTAAGGGTCCTCCCACTTGTGAGCTCTCGATGCAGAGTTAAGACTCTGCATCTGTCTTTATACTGACAGTATGCGGTTGTCGGTGGAGCTGAACAAGTGTCGTCAGTGACGCTGTGTGTTCAGGAAGCCTTCCTGCCGTGTCCGTTTTGGCTGGCTCTTGTTCCCTGGAAATAGCCGGTTTCTCTAGCCACCAGAGAAAGGCTCCTTATCTTCATATTCTGGAGAGCTTGTGGAGTAGTTAGCCTGAAATTCAGGGATGGCTTTTCCTTTTTAAACATCTTCGCAGACATTTTATACTTCCCATTCTGTTAGCAACTTCCTCTGTGTTAGGGGATCAGTCTGCCTGGGTTAGAACCCTAAAACTACTGTCTCTACTGTCTAATGATGGGTGAGTCATTTAACTGAAGTCTGTGCTTCACTTTTCCCATCCATAGAATGGATGTAATGATAGAACCTCTCTTGAGACTTGTTTGGCAAATTAAATGAGACATTCCATATATAATCTTTCAAATAGTGACTGTCACAGAGCAAATTCTCAAGAAGGCTTAGCTCTGATTGCTGTTGAGAGGGCTGCTACAGTGCACCGTGCTGAGTGCTCTGATCTGAGAACCTGGTTATATATCCACAGTCATAGGTGACTTGGGGTATTTTTATATAAATTTCCCCAAGGAAGTACTTCTACTTTGCCTCTTTTCCTGGCTTTGTGCAAGATACCTGTTTCGATGTTTCTTCTGCTCAGAGCTCTTTGAACCCATATTGGCTGTCTCAACAAACGGCTTTAGGATTTTTTTCACTTTGCTGCTCTTATAGAGGGTATGTGGATTTTGAAAGAAAAACTTTCAGAAAGAATTTAGGTGTGTGCATTGTGGAGATATGTCTCTGAAGACAGGACTGTACATTTTCTGTGGATACCATTTTGGCCTCCCTTTCCCTGTGGATCTGAATGTGTTCAGAAGTATACTCAGATCTTTCTCTCACTTCCAAGTTAGAGCTCAAAAAAGCCCAAAGGTCAGTTGTTGCCCCCCCCCCCCCCGACCCCCGTTCATCCCTGTGGGGCTGCTGTGGGCCTTGCCACCTGTTCTTGGTACCTCACTAAGATTCCTTCCTCTTGGGTTTTGATTCTGATGGCTTTTGTTGGATGCGAGGGGCTTTATTGGGGTTCATGGGCTTCTGTAGTTCTGCTTTCCCACACTTGAGGACTCCTGGGTGTGCTGGAGAGTCAGTCCTCCAGGCCATGCTGGATTCTCACTTTCTGAATAACCTTTAGATCAGTGCTTCTCAGCCTCAGCACTATTACTGACATTTGGGACCCGATGATTCTTTGTTGTCGGGGGCTCCGTTTGTGTCCCAGGGTGTTTACCAGCATCCCTGTTTTTACTCCCTGGATGCCAGCAGCTCCCCTCTCTTCTCCCGGCTATAACAGTTACAAATATCTCCAGACATTCTCGGGTATTCTCTGGGTGGCAGAAATGCCCTCAGCTGAGAACCACTGGTTTAGATCAGCTGGCCTCCACGTGACAGAGGGCAAATGCATACCTTATCATACTTAGCTTAGAAAGTTTTATCGAGGTCTGAAAATTCACAGTTCTATAGTACAGCTCTGGTTAATCTACTTAAAAATCCATACGCGAATGGATTTAAAATACTTATTTTTAAAGTATTTATTTAAAATACTTATTTTTAGGTATTTATTTTTGAAGTATTTAGATCCCTATATCTATATACAACAGAAAGAACAGATGGCACCAAACAGAAGTTTGTCATCTTTTAAGATACCTAATCTTAAAACCGTTGGTGTGGCCATTGGTTCTCAGTATGTGGTCCTGAGAATGGCAGCTTTAGCATCGTCTGGGAGCCGTTTAGAAATGGAGATTCATGGGTGTCCCATCTAGAGCCACTGAGTCAGACTCTGGGAGCGGGCCCAGCAGTTTGCTGTAACAAGCCTTTCAGGTGATTCAGATGTGCATTGAAATCTGAGCAACACTGAGATGTTACTGAGATGTCTACAGTAAGCGCCAACTAAGATGCCTGTAGACTCTGCCCTGCTGCTGCTGCTAAGTCACTTCAGTCGTGTCCTACTCTGTGCGACCCTATAGATGGCAGCCCACTAGGCTCCGCTGTCCCTAGGATTCTCCAGGCAAGAACACTGGAGTGGGTTGCCATTTCCTTCTCCAATGCAAGAAAGTGAAAAGTGAAAGTAAAGTCCTTCAGTCGTGTCTGACTCTTAGCGACCCCATGGACTACAGCCCACCAGGCTCCTCCGTCCATGGGATTTTCTAGGCAAAAGTACTGGAGTGGCTTGCCATTGCCTTCTCCAAGACTATGCCCTACTGAGAAATCATACTCCACCATATACAGAACTTTGAAATCATGTTAGGAGAATGTCTTTTACTAGGCAGGTCATGCTAGATCTCTGTTTGTCATATTGGTGTCCTCTGAGAGCTCGTCACGTCCACAGCTGCCTTTCCAGGGTTTCTTTTCCTTAGCATCCCTGAACCAGGGGTGGCTGTGACTGCCAAGGCAATCCTCTGTAGGTCAACCAATAGTCTATATCTCTCAGCTCCACCCAAGAGGACTGATCTGTAATGGACAGAGATTCTTCCCCTTGGGAGTCTGAGACGTGGAGAGAAGCAAAAACTGAAGAAAGCAGAAGGCACAAGGCAGAGAAGAAAACCCTGCAGAAGTAGAAGCCGTGGAGTGTGAAGAGGCTGTCAATAAACCAGTTGTGGCAAGAATAGTAGGAGCAGGAAGAGGCTGACAGAGTCCTGGATGTCTGCTTTCGAAGGGCGATTCCAAAAGTTGAGTAGAGGGAATCAAACTATTGACCATATCTTGGAAGAGTATTTTTCAGTCTTCTGTGAGATCCAACTGGACAGCTACGTTTGGGGTTTTCAGTCTTGCTGACTTCTCTGTGTATACTCATGGTAGATCATCATTCACTGAGGCAGTTTCAATTTATGTTTCTTCTTTGCCACCTGGACGAGCCCAGCAAATCCATACTTGGATTAGAAGACCGGGTGGCCTCTGCAGACCGGCTTCATGGCCTGCCGCTTCCTTGCATCAGGGATTCAGCCTGGCTGTGCCTCAGGAGCACCCAGGTGGTCCCCAGTTCTTTTAAAATGCTCTCTGTTTGGGATCAGTAGGCAGTTGAGGTTAACCTTACAGGAAAGAATGAGTGATGGAAGCTGTCTGGTTCAGCATGTTATCTTGACTTGCCCCAAAGAAACCTGCTGGGAGAATATTTCAGGAAACCTCAGGCCTGGTTTTCACTTCCTTAGGGTGGACCAAAGATGCCAACTCCCCATAGTCATTCCAAGGATCTGTTGCTTTGACTCTAACAGTGTTTCCTCTTAGCATTTCCTGGGAAGGTATCTCAGTACCATCTCTTTTGAGGGATATGCTAAGAGTTAGACACTTGAAAAAACACACACAATGGAAATACAGGCAGTACGAGGCTGAAATGAACCTTGTGAATAATTTTCTAAAAATCCAGCGGGCCTACAGAAATTTTCCACTTTGAACTATTGGCATCGCCCCTGTATAGTTTGTGTCTCCCTCATCCCCACAGTCGTCTCTTCCTCCCTCTCATTCCCGTTAAAACCTGGGAAAGAACACAAGTACCTTCATGTAACAAATCCATTGGATTCTTTCACACTAAATCCCTCTGGAAGGGAGTAAGTGGAGAGACAGAATATTTTACATTGTTGTCAGAAGGTTGGCTGAGTTCCCTTAGGGTAATAGATTCTGGGAATGTAGGCCAGTGCTTGTTTTCAAGTCCGGCTTAAAACATTTTGGGGCCTGACCAAGAATATAATCAAGATTCTCTTATTCTTACATTAGTATCCTTGAGGAGACTGTCAACTGCTCCAGAGCCTAGGGCTATTTCCGTATTGTACTTGTGTATCAAGCTCCTCTACGTCTAGTAGTGATGTTTTCATGGTAGACAGAAGAGTTGCCTAGTAAAGGAACCAGGCCTGGAGCACAACTCTCAAGCCCCAACTGGTTTTCTCAGGGACTTGGTATGTGTTAAGGGCTTCCCTGATGGCTCAGATGTTAAAGAATCTGCCTGCAATCCAAGAGACCTGGGTTCGATCCCTAGGTCAGGAAGATCCCCTAGAGAAGGGAATGGCAACCCACTCCAGTATTCTTGCCTGGAGAATCCCATGGACAGAGGAGCCTGGTGGGCTGCAGTTGCAAAAAATTGGACATGACTGAGCGCCTATCTCACCCACCCACACACGGGACTCAGGCCTGGAGCACAAATGTCAAGTCCAAACTAGTTTTCTCAGGGACCTGGTAAGTTTCTTTAATCAGTAGCCTTATCTGATGTAGTGAATCTTTAATTTGGCTTTGTGTGGGATGCAGGGATTAATAACAGTGACCCAGCAACATGGGGGGGCGTGGGGAGAATGGTCAGCTGCAGACACTGGGACTAGACTCTGCTTTGATCAGAATGATTAGTGCAGTCAGGAAGGTCATGGAGTGCTCTCTGCCTCGGTCACTTGAGCTCTACTCGCCACTGTGCCCAGTTCCTAACCTGGGAGATTATGTGATGCTTCAAAAGAAAGGTGGTCCCAAAAGAAAGGTGGTCCTGTCTCCCTGCTGAGCTGCTGTCTTAGGAATGTGAACCTTTGTGCAAATGAGTCATTCTTTTGTTTCTGTTTCTGCACATCATGTCAGAGAGAGTGATTTATTTCCTGTTTGTGAAGGCTTGGTTTCATCAATTACATGGGAGAGAAATTGGATGTACTTTCAACTTTTTGCTGGTTACTGGCTCCTTCTTTGCCTGGAAGAATAGTCTGTCTTTCCATTGTGAGAGTTGTTGATGCCGGAAAGGATTTCTTTTCTTAGGCTTTCAGAGATGACACTTCATTGCTTTTGTGTGATGAAATTATAGTGTGCAATTTTGTTATTTTTAAACAAGTAAAACTGTCATCTGAAAGTTCACCTACAATTGTTGGAAAAGCCAAGAAAGCATCTCATTTCCTACTGGTTCTACTAACAACCGTTTTTAGCCTATAAACCTTGTGTAGCTACAAGCCTATGTTTCCTAAATTGGAGAACAAATCCTGTTCCCAAGATATGAATAAAATGTGTTGGTAGTGAACTGCTGCTGCCTAAGTACTTTGACCCTGTGTTCCCCAAACCTAAACAGATTTCTCCTCTCTCTATTCTCAGAACCATTAGCATTCTTGCTTAATGTACACTGTGTATTTCATGAAGCACCAAATAACATCTCATAGGGCGCCAGTGTTCCAAGGAACTCAGCAAGGCTGACAACTTATTTTAATGTTTTATCTTTTACACAAAGGACCTATATATTAGAATTTGCATATCCTTTTGGACTGTTGTTATGTCTGCTTCTGATTCTTTACAAATTAGCCAGTTGGGAAAAAAAAATTGTCAAGACACAGTCATCCATCCTACTTTTTAGGAAGATTATTAAAATGTTTCATTTACCAAATTATTGTGTGCCATCTGTGGGTAAAGGAGCTATGTTTGGAAGGAAGAAGACAGTGCCTTGGGGATTGATTGAGTTAAAGTCAAAGAAACACGTGTTTCAGGGATCTTCTCAATTGGGTTTTATGTGAGGAAGAGAAGTCAGGTCAGATATTAACTGCTTATTATAAATGTTTAGGGTAATTTCAGAATACCGCACTTTAAAACAAGTTTTGAGAAATGGGGCAGGGAAAGCTCCCTTATATTAATCTCACTGATTGTGTGCAGTTTTTATTACAAGGCTGCCCTTGGCATAGGTTTATTGTTTCTAGTCCTGAACGGGGGGCATTGGGTAAAAACGACTAGGGCCTGAGGGTAGTCTTGAAACTCAAAAAGTCTCCCTAACAGTCAGAGCTGTCTGCTGACTTGTGTGGCTAGTGGAGGATTGAGTTCCTTGGAATTGGACTAGTTCAAGTGCGGACTGTTTGACCTCATAACTGGGATCTCCTAAAGGACATTCAAGTAGACAAATCTGTCCTTTGATCTAAGATTCCAGGATTCAGAGTTTTCACTCATTTATGATCATTTATGTTAGGTAGAGCTTATTAAAGATTGTTATTTTACTGTTTAAAACTGAAAACTTCTATTAGTGAGGCCAGGACAAAACAGTTGCCAGGAACCCTCGAGTTGCACCCTGCCAGGAGAGATTGGCTTCATGTTTTCGGATTGAATACCCTGTATTACTTTGAGGTTAAAATCCTGTTGGGAAGTCTGGTCCTTTGGCCTGTGGTGCGTTTGCTGCTTTGAGTTCCAGTAGAGTTGTGAGAAGCTTTGTTGAACATGTTTAGCAGGGTTGGATTCTGGCACTTCTGTATCTTCTGAGCAGATCTGCTGTCATCGTGGCAAGAAAACAGGGGTACTGTGTGTCTGTCTAGTTGGGGAAAGGTGTGGGGCACTAACAGAGCCAGTCTCGTGGTGGGGACTTGGGAGACCTGAGGGTTCATGCTTATGCTTTAGAACCATCCTTAAAGCTTCCCTGGTGGCTCAGTGGTAAAGAATCTGCCTCCCAGTGCAGGAGACACGGGTTTGATCCCTGGGCCGGGAAGATCCCACTGATCTTCCTTAGTGCTGAGGGGCAGCTAAGCCTGTGTGCCACAACTACTGAGCCAGTGCACTAGAGCTTGGGAACCTCAACTACTGAAGCTGTTGTGTCCTAGAGCCTGTGCTCTGCAACAGAGAAGCCGCTACAGTGAGAAGCCTGCACACCGCAAGCAGAGAAAAGCCCGTGCTGCAACGAAGACCAGCACAGCTGGTAAATAAAAAATATTTTAAAAACTAAACATCCTTAGCTCTGCTGTTTCAGTTAATATGCGGGGATAGAAAAGCCTTCTTCCGGGAATATTGTGAGAGTAAGTGGGAAGTAGAGCTTTTAGTATTTTAGGAGAAGTGGGCCCAGTTCATTTAGTTAATAATGCATGAAGAGTTTTCTCCTTTCAGAGCCCTCATTTCTCTGCTTTTCAAAAGGTAAAATAATTCACCAGTCACCCACCCCGACCGTGCTCCTCCAACTCCACAAGGTGAGCTCTGGCACTTTGCTCTGAGTATTATCATTGCACATCAACTGACATTCAGTTTGCTGAGTAGTTAAAACAAGCGGCAGGTTGACGAGGCAGTTAGTGGTTCTGTCATACGACCGGCTCTTTCAGCATTGTTGCCCTCAATCTCAACTTTGGACTCTTACATTTTATCTAGTGAGTTGTACGCAGTGGGGGCTGTTGATAATTTTGTATTTTAAAGTGGTTTTTTTTTTTTTTTTGTGGGTAGTACCAGCTGCTGAACTGGGAGCACACAAAACAAAGCAACACAACATTTCTCTCCTGAGAACTTGGAGATCATTGTCCTCTTTTGTGACTATGTAGCCTCGTGTAGCCTACCAGGCTCCTCCGTCCATGGGATTCTCCAGGCAAGAGTACTGGAGTGGGTTGCCATTGCCTTCTCCGACTACCTGGCTCTTTATAGAAAACACTTATTGGGAATACCCCGGCAGTCCAGTGGTTGGGACTCTGTCCTTTCATTGGGGGTTAGGAGGGGCACAGGTTTGATCCCTGGTGTAGGCTACAGTCCATGGGGTCGCTAAGAGTCGGACACGACTGAGCGACTTCACTTTCATTTTTCACTTTCATGCATTGGAGAAGGAAATGGCAACCCACTCCAGTGTTCCTGCCTGGAGAATCCCAGGGACGAGGGAGCCTGTTGGGCTGCCGTCTATGGGGTCGCACAGAGTCGGACACGACTGACGTGACTTAGCAGCAGCGGCAGCCTCGTGTAGGTTACTGGCCTCTGGGATGGGAAAGGGACTCGTGTCTGTCTCTACCGCTGGTAACATGTCTGTTGAGTCACTGTATGCCTCAATCATTAAAAAAATTTTTTAATTAAAAAAAAAAAAAGGTTAAAAGTCATCACATGAAACTTACCACTTTAACCATTTTAAGTGTAAAATTCAGTGGCATGAAGCATATTCGCGATCTACCCATCACCACTATCCATTTTCTGAACTTTTTCATCATCCCAAACAGAAACTCTAGTAAACAATAATGCCTCATTTCTTTTTTCTCTCTGCACCTGGAAACCATCATTCTACTTCCTGTGTCTATGAATTTGCCTATTTAGGTACCTCTTTTAAGTATTCTTGCCTGGAGAATCCCATGGACAGAGGAGCCTGGCGGGCTACATTCCACGGGGTCGCAAAGAGTCGGACACGACTGAGCGACTTCACTATAAGTAGAATTGTACAGTGTTTTTCCTTTAGTGTCTGACTTATTTCATGGAGCGTAATGTTTTCAAGGGTCATGCACATTGTAGCATGTACTGGAGCATCATTTTTTTTTTTCTAATGGCTGAGTAGTATTTCATTGTATGGATGTTCCACTTTTTATTTATCTATTCATCTGTCACTGGTCACTTGGGTTGTTTCCACCTTTTGGCTGTTGTGAATAATGTTGGGAACGTTGATGTACTAGCCCCTGCTTTTGGTTCTTCTGAGTATATATCTAGGAGTAAAATTGCTGCATCGTATGATAACTGTTTGACATTTTGAGGAACCAGCAAACTCTCTTCTATAGTGTCCTGGTGATTTTAAAAGTGGTCATTAGTACCTGTGTTTGTAAGAAGTATTCTCAAATATTTATCAATCATTTGAAACTTTAAAATTAGAAAACTGAACAGAGTGTATTTGTTAACACTTCATGTATTTCTGTCATGGAATGTCTTAATTGAATTTCATTTGTTTGGGTACCTGTGTTTTGCATTTCAGTAGATGTTGCTTGGCCTGAGCTTCATTTTTCTATTGATGGCCACTGTTTTGGCACTTGATATTGCAATAATTGTCTGTTGCTATGTTGATTAGATGTGCAACATACTCTAAAATATTTTGAAAAGAGATGAGTTTGTAAGAAACACATGGGAGTTATTTTTGAGTTTTATTTTGCCAAAGTTAAGATTTGATATTGAAGTTCTCTTGGTAGAAGAATGGGGAAGTATTCCTGGTATTAAATGTGAAAGAAGGTGATAAAACAGAAACAATGGGGAGTAATAGGTATTGGGGAACAGCTTCCATCGGGAGCTGAAATAGTGTGGGAAGGAATATTATTTAGAGTTAGTCTAGATCATATTAGTTCTTATTTTGTTTAGGTGGCTTTTTCTATGGCCACTCTGTAGGCGTCTAAACTGGGAGTTTAAAGACATTTTTAGAGATGGGGATGGGTGAAGGATTTTGTGTGTGTGTGGTTATTGGTTTTATTTTTAATAGGCAACCAGAATTTTCACCTCTTGGGTCAGAATGTTATCCACATATTTATAGCAAGCTTGTGTTGTCATGGCAGGTGACTGTGGATGTTGTTATTCAGACACTGATAAGACCGTCAATGAATTAGCTCTGCGGTTATGCTCAGCTAAAAAAAAAAAATGACTGTGTAGATTAAAAAACTCCATATTGAACATATATTTTTTTATCAAAAGTAGCAGTAAAAAAAAAAAAAAATAGCAGTAGCACAAAACACTGCTTTCATGACTTTAGTTTCCCTGAGCTTTTATTTCTGGTCTCTTGGTGATTAACTGCCTTCTGTAGCTGAGCCAAACTATAATTTTATAGGAATTAAGCTTAACATCAGCAGTTTGAGGTCGTAGTCCACTGCGGAGCATGACATAACTTTGAGCAGCATGGTTTTCAATGATCCTTTCTCAGTGTGGCTGAGAAAGCTGTTATTAGCCTGATTTGGATGGGGGGCAGACTGTTGAACTGTTAGACAACTTTCTTTTTACAACAGTAGTAGAAGAGTTAAAAAACCCTTCAGTTTGTAATCAAGGGTATTGGAATCTAGGTTATTTTGTTAGTGAAGGTGGAAGATTATTTAATAAAAGCAAAGCCCATTTTCTCTTTTGGGTTTTAACCTCAGGCTGATCTGAGTTAGAAGTATCTGCCTGAGGAGAAAGCCCATCCAGGCCTCATCATGGAGTCAATTATTTAATTCACTAAATAGTCACGGAACGTCTGCCATGCATCTGGCTTTGTGGCAAAAGCCAGGGATTAAGTGTAAGGGAGATAGATGCTTCCCTGCCTCCTGCAGTATTGGCCACTTCCCAGGGTTCCCCCTAGACCTTTCTGTTATTTTTAAGCTGCTTTGTTAAAAATATTATCCATATACTATGAGATGCACCCATTTGAAGTATGTGACTCAGTGTTGGTGGCTCAGCCGTGTCTGACTCTTTGTGATCCCAAGGCTGTAACCTGCCAGGTTCCTCTGTCCATGGCATTTTCCAGGCAAGAATACTGGAGTGGGTAGCCATTTCCTTCTCAAGGGAACCTTCCCGACCCAGGAATTGAACCCAGGTCTCCTGCATTGCAAGCAGATTCTTTACTGTCTGAGCTACTACGGAAGCACGTATAACTCAGTGGTTATTCGCATATTCACAGAACTGAGCATCTATCACCACCATCAATCTAAAATTGACCTACAGTTTGAGACTCTAAAAGTCTCTCTATTACCTGCAGAAGAAACCCTATTCCTTTAAGCTCTCACCCCAATCCTCCCATCGCCCTCAGCCCCTGGCAACCACTAATCTACTTTCTGTCTCCATAGGTTAGCCTCATCAGGATATTTCACATAAAAGGATACACATGACATTTCATGTGTGGTTTACTTCATTTAGCAATGTTTTCAAGGTTCATCCCAGCTGTAGCTTGTCAGCATTTCATTCATTTTTATGGCTGAATACTAGCCCATTGTATGGATATGCCACATTTTGATTAACCATTCATCCATTTTGGACATTTGGGTTGTTTATGCTTTTTGCCTTTGTGAGTATATGCTGCTATGAATATGCGTGTACAAGATTTTACATGAACTCAAGTGTTCAGTTCTCTTAGATCCCCTAAATCTCCTTCCCATTCCACATATCTGTTACATCACAGAGGGGTCAGATAATTGTGGGAGCCAGGGAAAGTTTCCCCTGAGGATACGATGTTCCAAGCTGAGACCTGAAAGTATGATTAAAAATGGTTTTCAAACTGTAGGTCATGCCCCATGAGTAGATTGTGAAATCAGTTTAGTGAATCATGGCTAGAGGTTTTAGGAGCTAAACTAAATAGAGTAGAAGATATCAGAGAGCATCCCTTGTGGGGAGGGTAAATATTGTGTAAAAGTAATTTTTGTCAGCTACAAGTGAATGTATAGTGAATTGTAATGTAAAATGTACTCTGCTCTCTAGGTCATAGAGAAGTGTGGAAGCGTAGGGATTATTGAAAAGGGAATTAGGTTATTCATCTGGAAGTCTAAATATGATCCTACTTGAAGGTGGAAAGACACAGCTGGAAAAGAAGATAACCTAAAAATCTGAAGATTCTTTGAAAGCTTAAAGTTCTGTGATCTTTATGCTTTTTTTTTTAATTTATTAAAAAAATTTTTTTGGCTATGCCGCATGTTATGTCAGCTCTTAGTTCCCCAATCAGGGATCGAACCCAAGTCCCCTGCATTGGAAGCAAGGAGTCTTAACCACTTGGGAAGTCTCTGTGCTTTTAGCATTATTCATTTATTCAAAAATATTAAAACATCTAGTGTATATTTGGTCTGTGCTAGGTTCTAGGGGTATATTGTAAGTGAGGTTTGTATGGTCCCTCTTTTGGATTTTAAAATCTGGCAGGGGAGATGTAAAGAAGCAATCACAATGACTTCTGGTAAAGCATGGTGGATTGAGCACATGAATATCTTGAGTCCTTCTAAAACACCTCTAAAATGAGAAAGCAAAGGAATAAGAGATAGAGGCCCCATGAAGGTGGGAGACTAGGAGAAGAGACCACAGCAGATAAGAGCCATTAGATTTTAGGAAGGAGTGGGAGGGGTCCCTGACTTGATCAAGCAGAGGCATTGGAGTTGAAGGTCTCAAAGAGGGCCACCAATGAGAAATGAGCCAATCAGCCCCACAGAACTCAGACAGACCCAGGATTTGGAAGCAGTGGCTAGAGGATGTGGAACTGAAAAGAAGGACCTTAGGTGAAGTCCCCACCTCCACCCGTCAGATTCAGGTAACCTTAGCATCTTAAAGGAGATGCTAAGGTTATACAGTGAAGCTGTAGATCATTAGCCGTCAGCCCGCCCCCCACACACACCTGAGATAAGACACATCCCTCAGAAACAAGGACACACTTGGGCGGCGCTTCTCCAGTGGGGCTCTGGGGCGGGGCGGCGGTGGGGGGAGAGGCTTAACCCATATGGACTTGTCAGAATCTCAGAGGGGCAGGGGATGTGCAGTGTGGAAAATCACTCTGAGGTGATTCTGAAGGCCTTGCCTTCCCACCCACCCTTGTTTCCCAGTCGCTGGTTTTCTTCCAGGAGGCTTTAGGCGCCCATCAAACTCCTGGTGCATTATATATCTCTTGGTCAGTATGACTGATTTGAACATCCATGGTATACACTGTGTGCCTGACCATATGCTGTGTCCTGTGGAAGCCAACAGCAAAATTATCCCATGCCCATAGAACTTAAAATCTAGTGATTAAATACGTTGTAAGTTACACACTTAGAAGACGTTTTTGTCAAGGTGAAGGGTTAAAACCTTTTTCTGTACCCATCCTCTCTACACCTTGTCCCACGCCCTTTCATTTTGGGTGAGCCCAAATAAATTTCAAGGCACCAAGGATGTATAGTGCCCTTTCCAGCAGCCTTGCCAAAGACGGGGCCTCTGGTTTGTAACAAACCTGCTGAAATTTTATTCAACTGCTTGACTACTTTACTATGAGAGTATATATCCCAAAGACAAGAAACCATCAGTGGTTAAGATCCCCAAGGTGATTTCCAAATTTTAGGCGTTCTTTCTCTTATTCCACCAATTTTATTTTTCCTCCTGGGAAAATAGCCAGGATGATTGCAAAACATGCTTTTAAAAAGACAAAATTTCATGAATATAAAAACATAAATTGAGGACCACACCCATAATACATGTGGAATTTTAATTCCAAACATCTTTTTTTCATCTAATGTGTGATAAGTCTTTTTATTTGAGGATACATTCTTGCTTGGAAAATTAATATTCTGATGTGGAAATTTTTCAGAGTTTACTTTCATGGGAGGGGGATGGTCATTCAGTCTTCTTCTTGGGATATTCAAATGACTTATCTTCTTTTCCCTAAGAAATTACTGAAGATAGTTGTTTGAAGTGTTGCCAGGTGGTAAGGAGATTTGCATTATTTAAGGAAATAGCTGGCAGAATTCTGTAATGTCCCACCTCTGTTCGTGCCAGTGCCTGAAATTTCCTTTGCATGACTCCGTTAAAAAAAAAATGTCAAAGGAGGGGAATGAGTGGGGAGGAGAAGAAATCCTTGTTTCCTGTTCTGAGTTGCCAAGAGCTTTCATTTAATTGCTCCTGTTTCCTTCAGTGAAGCAAGTCTGTGAGGATCGCAAAGAAACCCTCCTCTCAAATTGGACCTGTGAGAACCCTGCAAAAGACTGTGTGTGTGAGCTGGGCTTGCCTCCTGCATTTTCAGTTGGAAAATAATTTTTCTTTTTCTCTTAGTGAACAGAGTTATTTCCCTAGGTGTGGGTAACACCTAGGAGAGGAAACACACTGTCCTTAAATTTACGAAAGGAGTGACCTGAATATTTGCATGGAGGGGGAGAGAGGGGTCCTTCTCTCCTCCCACCCTCCTGTACAGCCTGTAGCCCATCCTGGGGGATGGCCTTCCTCCCAGGACAGGAATTGCTGGCCCCCCTGCCCCGCTTGCCCACAGGCCCAGCTCGGGTGGCCTAGCTTGTTTCCCTGGGACTTTTCTTTCCTTGATCAAGTTGCTTCTTTAATCATTTTGTATTTTTAGTATCAGTGTGCTCTTGAGTCTCCAAGGCTGCAGAAAGAGATGGTGGATAGAAGGAAGCTGGGGTGAGGGTGCTTGGCTGAGACCCATCTGGATGGATGATGTTTAGAGTAAAGGCAGGGTGAGCGGTGTAGCTTGGGGATGAGGGGCTGGGCTCCTGGACAAGGAAACGAGTTAGCGGTTCAGCAGAGAGTTGAGAACAAAGACCTGCTTGTGTGCACCAACAGTGCTAACATTTCTAAGGCTTTCAGGTCGTTACCCAGGGAAAACAGCTCTTTGTGTTTGTTTGTTTTTAAGGTTATTTGGGAGAAACCATAAGTAGTATATTTTAAAGAAAGATGTCTTGAACTTTCAAATAAATATGTTTTAGGGCTTACTTATCTGCAGGTTGGCCAACTCCTTCTGATTTCTTGCCTTTCAATGATTTCTTTCACTCCTCAGAATGAGCATGAGAAACCAAAGGATGTAAAGCACAGGATGGATTTTGGTAAAGCGAGCCCCAGCGAAACGAGAAGTGGAAAAGATAATACATTATTATTGAGTCCAATGAGATTTTTAAATTATGTGTTCAGTTATTCTATGTTTTCTTCTTAGTTGGTCTTTTTCTGATTATAGTGGTTCACACACTTGAACGTTGGGGGAAATATTCTAGGTAAAAGAAATAAAGAATCCTTGAGGATTCACATTACTATATAGAAGTAAACAAGGCCCTGTTGTATAGCACAGGGAACAATATTCAATGTCTTATACTAACCTATAATGGAAAAGAATCTGAAAAAGAACATATGTATAACAATCAATTTGCTGTACACCTGAAGCTAAGATAGCCTTGTAAATCAACTATACTTCAATTTAAAGAAAAAGAATTGTAGAGGAAGTCTAAACTGTTTGGCAGGTCTTTTTCTCCCCAATTTTAAAGGTAGCTTATTTTTCTTTAATGTGTGTGTGTGTGTATCATAATTATAGTCAAACTAATTTTTGCTACTCCTGTTAGTATCTCTGTATATCCATGCTGATATATCTGTTTTCTTAATGGAATCTTCATTTTCCTTACAGATATTTATCAGCAGTTGAGCATATACTTGGCTTTATTGTAAGACCTGGCTATGATAGAGATGGCTGTAGTGTGTACAAATGCCCCAACATAACTTAGTTTTCTGATGCTTAGATTTGATTACATATTTAAGATTTTGCTTATGAGCCGATTTGCTTTAGAGTCAGAGAAATAGCAGCAAAGTCTTAGAGGGGACTGAAAAGAATCACTGGATTCTAGATTTCTAGATTCATCCTAGAAATGAATCTAGGATGTTATAGAGGGATTGGTGCTTCAGAGACTGTGTGTGCTGCTGCCTTGTTGAATGGAGAAAACAGATAGAAGCTCCCATTTATTAAAGGCTTCCTATATGCCTGCATTGTATAAAGTAAGCAGTTGAAACTGCTCAGGAAATGCATGAGGTGGATTCTCTTTATCTTCTCCATTGTTCAGATGAGGAAACTGAAGCCAGGGAGTAGCCTCCCATGCTTGCAGAAGTCTGGGAGGAATGTGGACGAGGCCATATATCTCAGATTATAAGGACAGTGCTCATTTCCCCTGCCTGAAGGAAAATTTTCCAGCCTACCCTATCTAATTCTAGGAATCCTATGGTGTGGTGAGGTTTTCTCCCACACATCAATTCTAGCCTTGGCTTTGATCCTTCTTGTGTTCATTGCTCACTGTTTGAGAATGATCTACAGTTACAACCATTCCACTTGCAGAAATAGCAGCTTGTATACTGTTGCCCCCTCCACTGTCAACCTAAGGCCTCCCCGTGTACCCGCTCTGTGCTGGTAGGGCCCTGGCTCTCCACAGCTTTCCTGATAAGTACCACGTTCTTCCTTCTTTCTCTCCAGCTTCTATTTTTTTTTTTTTTAATTTGGTGGGTGTGTTTCCTTCGAGGCATGTGATTTGGTGGCACTAGTGGTAAAGCACCTGCCTGCCAATGCAGGAGACATGAGATATGGATTTAATTCCTGGGTCACGAAGAGCCCCTGGAGAAGGGCGTGGCAACCCACTCCAGTATTCTTGCCTGGAGAATCCCATGGGCGGAGGAGCCTGGCAAGCTACAGTCCGTGGGGTTGCAAAGAGTCAGACATGACTGAAGCAACTTAGCACGCATGCAGGAAGTCTTATTCTCTGACAAAATGTATGCTTTGTTTCACACCTTTGTCATATATGTCGTACCTCTTTCCATGAATTAGGAATTGCTAGGGTCTGATGCCGGAGAAGGCAATGGCAAGCCACTCCAGTACTCTTGCCTAGAAAATCCCATGGACGGAGGAGCCTGATGGGCTGCAGTCCATGGAGTCGCTACAAGTTAGCACGCATGCAGGAAGTCTTATTCTCTGACAAAATGTATGCTTTGTTTCACACCTTTGTCATATATGTCGTACCTCTTTCCATGAATTAGGAATTGCTAGGGTCTGATGCCGGAGAAGGCAATGGCAAGCCACTCCAGTACTCTTGCCTAGAAAATCCCATGGACGGAGGAGCCTGATGGGCTGCAGTCCATGGAGTCGCTACAAGTCAGACATGACTGAGCGACTTCACTTTCACTTTCACACATTGGTGAAGGAAATGGCAACCCACTCCAGTGTTCTTGCCTGGAGAATCCCAGGGACGGGGGGCCTGGTGGACTGCCGTCTGTGGGGTCACACAGAGTCGGACACGACTGAAGTGACTTAGCAGCAGGGTCTGATGCATCAGTTTTCCTTAGCTTTTCTTTCTCTGTGCTCACAGAATTAGATACAATAAACTTAAATAGAAGCAGATTCTACCTAGTCCCTTGCTACTCAAACTGTGGTCTGTGGACCCATGTCTTTTGCATCACCTGGGAGCTTGTTAGAATTATAGAATGCTGGCCCTTCTCAGACCTACAGAATTGGTGCCTGCAGTCTAAGTGATTATGTGCACATAATGTTTAAGAAATACTGTGAGTCTGCTCTACATTTGTTCCTTTTTTGAAAAAAAAAAAAAGAAAGGCTAAATGTTAAGCCTTGGTCATAACTGAAAGTCTTCAGTCTCATTATTAGAAGTGAAGCTGGTGCTGATGAGTTTTGTGGGTGACATTAAATTGCAGAATGTTTCTTGACACAAGCTGAGAAATGCTTGTTACAACTCAGAAGGTAGAACTGAAAGGAGCCTCAATTAACTAGTGAAATGACTACCCTAAACCAGGTTAAAAATCCTACAGGGAGCCGTGGCTGCCAGGCAGAGCATTGTGTGGAGTTGAGAGTGAGCCCTGACACGCACCACTCAGGCTGTTTGTGTTTGTCAGGAAACACCATCCTTGCGGTTCTCCAGCTTGGTGGACAGCTTGAGAACTGCTGTCTCCCCAGGGCCTGAGAGGGTCTCCGTTTTTATTTGTCTTAATGATTCTGGAAAAGATGGTTCATATGCCAGAGGGCTAATTATTAAATCTTCATCGTGGCACAACTATTGAATTGCTGCTTGAAGTCAGTGCACCTGGAGATGTGGTCCTGTTGTCCTAGGGTGTTTTTTCTAGAAGCAAGATTTATCAGTAGGCCCTTAGTTTTTAATCAGGAAATTGAGCAGAGGGGAGAGCTTGAGGACTGTTTCTGTAATTTGCAAAGTAAAAACTGTCACTAAGGACGCTGATCATTTTATTTCTTCTCTAAGGTTTATTTTGGGGATTGTTTCTTTCACAGTTAAGAAGGTTTTTGTTTTTTTAATCTATTTGCTCCATTTTATTAGGGAATGAGAACCATAACTCATAATATTGTTTTCATATTCTTTGTCCTGGAAGACTAAGTTTTGTTCACTCTGTACTAAAAGCTTCTCTTATAGACCTTCTAAATCTCATCCGTCTTTTCCTCCTTGTCTTCTCATTCTTGTTTTAGTTAAAAATGTTTAAGATCTGCATTTTAAGTCATCTCATTCTTTCTGGAAGTAGTGAGGACGTAAATATTAACTTGTATAAAAAGAAAGAAAGGGAGGGGGAGAGAGGGCAAGAGAGAAAGAGAGGGAAAGACAGAGAAGCCAGGAAGCATATTCGTTTTGCTTCTGTTAGTAGCTCCCTCTTGCTCAAACATCTATACTGGACTGGGTGTGGTATGTGTCAGACCTGGCAGTCTCTAATTTGTTCTGTCTGAACCGAGGAGCTGAGGAGGTGTGGGGCAGGAGGAAAGGTCTGCCTGGGAGATTGCTGTGGCAGCTGGGTGCGCAGTGGGTTGGAAGGGGAGCAGCAGAGCACCAGTTTGCCAGCTGTCTGGGTGGTCCGAGACTGGCGCATCCGCAATGGAATTGGAAACGAGGGGATGGGGAGAGGTGAAAGACCTTCTGGGGACAGAACCAGCTGATCTGGGCTACTGGATAGATGCAGAGAGTAAGGAAAAGGGAAGACTCTGTGTGACCTTGATTATCAGGCCTTGATGTGACCTTGAGAAAATCCTCTTCAGATTTTGGGGAGCCTGATAAACTAAGCTCCAGGCTAGCACAGTTTGCTTTTTTATTTTCTTTCTGAACTGTTTTTCACAAATCCTTTTGCAAGCAGTGAGAAGCGTTTGTAGACGGCATCTCACCTTTTCTTGTTCCCTGTCTTCCACCCCATGCCTCAAGTTCTCCAGCTCAAGGGGGTGGGTGGCCTGAATTGCTAAGCAAGACGTTCTTTGGGGTCCCCATTGTCTAAAACAACCCCTCGACCTACAATTCCCTGTTGAGGATAAAGCCTGAGGCAGTGTTTAGGAGGCTGCCACCCAGGAGGAGTGATGTTACCTGGGAGAGGTGTTTCTGCTGCCCCAGCACGTGGGAGGTCAGTTAAGTGGGCGGAGTCCTGACGTGCCTGGATGTCAACCTGGCCTTAATGACCTAGAAAACCCTGTCCTGCCTCCTGAAGGCTATTGCTCCACCCAGGTTTATGAGGTGCCCAATAGGGAAAAGTAGGAGTACTTTTTCTTTTGACCTGAAGTAGGATCTGGATACATCCCATACTTAGTAAAGCCTTACTCAGTGAATAGCAAAATTTGAAAATTGTGTTTATCTGAGGCTGGACTTGTTGACATCTATTATTAGCTCTTTATTCACAAATTAGGCCACTTAATGTAGACACAGAAAGGTAAGTCACATGAGAAGGAGTTACTGTGTTGAAAACAACTAAGAACATAGACTTCTTTTTAAGGGTCCTGCGCTAGCGCTGCAGAAGCCTGAGGTTACGTGTTGAGTAAACTAATTAGACTAATTGTGAATCATTCCTATTTATTCATCAGAGGAATCCTCCGCTTCGCAACCTGTGCTGGGCATCGCTCAGCCCACTTCTTATTCTGATTGCTGTGGTTATTTGTGAGTAATGAAATGACTTTTTATACTTCACACTTTAAAAAAATTAGTGTAATAATTCAGGTAAAGTTTTATTTAGTGGCATGCATACTTCAAAACTGCCATCTGACACTGAAAGTTCTGCTAATTTCAAAGAATTAGATTTACTTAAAAGACAGGGAGTATATAAATCTGATAGCAGTCAATTCGGAGAAGGCAATGGCAAGCCACTCCAGTACTCTTGCCTAGAAAATCCCATGGACAGAGGAGCCTGGTAGGCTGCAGTCCGTGGGGTCGCTAAGGGTCGGACACGACTGAGCGACTTCACTTTCACACATTGGAGAAGGAAATGGCAACCCACTCCACTGTTCTTGCCTGGAGAATCCCAGGGACGGGGGAGCCTGGTGGGCTTCTGTCTATGGGGTCACACAGAGTCAGACACGACTGAAGTGACTTAGCAGCAGCAGCAGTCAATTAAGGGAGGACGGTGACCCTTTCAGAGGAGGAGATGCACACAAAGCTTATCCTGTGTTTATCAGACTAACTTTCCTAGTCCTGCTGGAATATGCATGCCAACTTCATCTGTATTTATTTTCTGGGACCCATAATTTATTAGATTTTCTACGGAGGGGCTTACCTCCTAGAAAGTAGGAATCTCAAAAAAAAATTTTTTTTTAAACTTTAGTTAATTTACAATATTTTTAGTTTCATGGGTAAAGCAAATTTATTCAGTTACACACATGTATGTGTGTATATATGTATATACTTTTTCAGATTCTTTTCCATTATAGGTTATTATAAAGTACTGAATATAGTTCCCTTGCTAAACAGCAGGTTCTCATTGTTTCATATATATAGTAGTGTGTCTATGTTACTCCCAAACTTCTAATTTATCTTATAAACTAGATAAAACTTATCTAATAAACTAGATAAAATGTTTTATGGAATAACATTTCTACAGATTTGGGAAATATTCTTTACATGTACTCACCTCTTAAAAAAAAAAATTATGACTCCCTGAGTGGGTTAGTTAATTCCTGCTTGCCTGGCATATCTATCAACAAAGCCACCTGCGCATGTTATATTCAGACACTAGTCAAAGAAGATTAATCACTGAGGTCTAATCAATGAAAACAGGCAGTTTTGCCTGTTTTGCCAGTCCCCAAATGTGCCCGGAATATGGTGTTATTTCTGCTATGCGTGTAGCATTGCTGCTAAAGAGAAAAGGCACTTCCATTTGGTGAAACGGGAGCATCTCCCTCTAGCCAACTCCTCTCCACTGTTAGAAGCAGGTTTTAGAGGAAGAGTGGGCACCACTGGATGGTTTCTATGGGGTTTAGAAGAAGCAGTACCTCCTTAATTTGTGGCATCTACATTAGCAAAGCCTAAACTTTCAGGGGAGGGTGAGTACCTTAAAAAAAAAAAATTTTTTTTTTTGCCACATGGCATGTGAGATCTTAGTTTCCCTACCAAGGATCGAACACGTGCCCCCTGCCTTGAAAGCACAGAGTCTTAATCACTGGACTGCCAGGCAAGTCCCAAGGGTGCCTTTTTGTTTTGCTTTAGGATTGTGATTCCTCAGGTCTGTTCGTTTACTCGTGTGACTGAATAATGACACGGTGGACACGTCAGAGGATCAGGAGGATAAAACTGTCACTGAAATGTCATGATTTATCTTTGTCCCAACTGAACAGAAAATGATATTAATAGCTAACAGACATCAAGTGCTGACCATCTGCTGGGAGCCGTTTCTAAGCTTTTTACGTATTGTAACCTGTTTTATCCCCCAACAAATGGCGTGCTTTGACTAGGTCTTGTGCAGAAATGAAAAGGAAGCACAGCCATGCAGTCAACAGTCTCTTCCTGTGGGCTGATCAGATATTTAAGATAATATTTCTCCCATCACCTGCACCCCCCAAGGTTGTTATATTCTTGGTGAAGCTGTGGAGATGCAGCAGAAGCTCTCTCTCGGCTTCTCTGGAGTGCAGGTGGGAGGGGTGTGATCGGCCTCTTTCTCGGACTTTCGGGAATGGGAGGAACCTTAACCTAGACCTTGCTGTGCTATGCGGGAAGTGCTATGCAGGTCTGTCTCCCCTACCCCCCGACAGGTATACTCCCCGTTCTACACACACTAGTTACCTGGCCTCTCCCTGTCTTTTACAGAAATGTCCAGAACGGCAGCGGTTAGAATTACCCAGTGAGGGGAGGATTTACAGCACCTGTAGAGTCGCTGGTCAATAGAAGTGGTCATTGATAGTATTTCTCTCTTTATCTAGCACCCACGTACTGGCTTACAGGAATTTAGGAGGCTCTGTGGCAAAGCAAGAAAAAAGACATTTGTACTCGATTTGTTACCAGACATATGGAGGGTCAGGTGATCTAGGAGCTCTGAAGGTGCGATCAGAGCTCTGGTAGAGGCCATACCGAATGTTTGAGAAGCTTAAGGAGGGTGTGACTCAGCCTCAGTGAAACCAAGAAGGTTCCAGGGAACATGACACTTGAATGAATGAATAATGGTAAACTTGTCACCCTGTTACTGTAAACCTCAGGAATGTTCCAGCTTGGGCACTTTATGTAAATAGGAGAGGTTAAAGTGATTTTTCAAATAAAAGAACAAAGAAGTCTTCCAAAAATGAAGATAATGGAATCAATAGAACACAACATACATGTTATGTTACATTTAGATATTATTCAGGAAAAGAAATGTAGGTATTTAATACTGTTTTAAGCCTTTCATTTCTTTCAGTTAGTTGTAAAGAAATCAGTGTTTTGATGCAAAGGAGTAAATAGGATAATTGTTAAAGTGCTTTGGATTAAACATGCACATATACACATACTGTTCAGGTGACATAAATGTGTGTGCAGGTCGGTGAATGCTGCATATAATTTTCAGCATTCTCTCCTGCTAGGGGATTTGCATATTGTTGTCTGTTGAAGTACTCACACTTGATTTCTGGGTCAGAATGTATCCCAGAGCAGCTAGGATGCTAAGGAGAAAGCAGGAAGCAGATGAAAAGTGGTTTTCAGGTTTGGCCGGTGAAGTTGTTAGATGTGTCTGATGGCCTGGGGAAGCTTGAGCAGCAGTGGGGCTTCCCTGAGCTGGCTTCAGTGTTCACTGGCAATGCCCACCTTAGGTCAGTGCTGTGCTGATGACCCTTTCTCCTCCAGGAAAGTAACTGCAATTGACTCTTGAACAACACAGGCTTAAGCAGCATGGATCTACTTATGTGTGTGTGCTCAGTCGCTCAGTCATATCTGACTCTTTGTGGTCCCATGTACTGCAGCCCGCCTGGCTCCTCTGTTCATGGGGATTCTCCAGGAAGAATACTGAAGTGGGTTGCCATTTCCTACTCCAGGGGATCTTCCCGACCCAGGAACTGAACCCGCATCTCTTGCATCTCCTGAGTCTCTTGCATTGGCAGGAGAATTCTTTCCTACTGTGCCACCTGGGATCCACTTATATGGCTACAGCATGTACTCTGTCCAGTAGTAAACACCACAGCACCACACACCTGGGGCTGTTGAGCCCAAGGAGGTGGAGGAGCTGCACCTGTGTATAAGGAGGCCGACTATATGTTAGATGTAGATTTTCCGCTTCCCGTAACACCCACGGTGTTCACGGACCACTGTTTTTCAATACAGAGGTGTTGGTATTGGTTAGTAGCACCGCTGCTTAGTCTCACGTGGGAAGGGAGTTTCCTGGTGAGGTGGGTTGACCTCTTGACAGTGAACACCCCAAAGGGGGAGCTGTTGTAACCCGCAGCACTCAGCATGCTGTGCGGCCCATGGACCTTAGCAAACACTTGAGAAGTGAGTGTCCCCATCACTTCTAGTTGTGGAAAACTTTCCATGTAAGTTATCAGTTGAGAAGAGAGAGAAAGTTGTCTTATACTCCCTAAAAGCTGCACAGGAAAATGCCAGAAGTACAGTGAAGCCGCACTCGGCCTTATTTAACTTCTTCCTCAGCCCACCTAGGCACTCCCTCTGAGTTGCTTGGCCCCCAGAATCTCCTGTTTTTCATAATCTAGTAACCTTTTTTAACACAGTCTCTCCATTATAATGGTTTGAAAAAACACTGCCTCTGTACTGTAGTGGGAAATTCCTTGATCCAGCCAAATTTGGACAGGAGTTACCTGAGTGGTAGTCTTAGGCTGACATCCTCTAAGGAGCAGACTTTCTGTGACGTTCTGATAACTACTGCTGTCACGTGAACCCAGTTTTGACGTCTCTCTGCCCATCCTTATCAATACTCATGTAGTTCCTCTCTCTAAGCGCAAAGCTAGGATCTTGTCTTTTAACAGACCACTGTTCCACCCAGCTCAGTGCCCCATCGCTTTGGCTGCGTTGCTCCATTCAGCTCCAAAGGCAACATGATGACTCGTGGTCCATGCTGCTGAGGAAGGAGCCTTGGGCAGAGAGAGGAGTGATGGTGGGATTCATTTTTTCCCCCCAGAAACACTTTTCCCCCCCTCTCCCTTTGGTGTTTTGCAAATATTCCAAGTAATTCCAACTTTGTTTGGAAGTTTTCTCTCACTGTACCCTGCTGGCTAGGTAGCTCTTGAATTCGAATAGAGAAATAGCAATCTGTAGATGGATAGGATTAGAGGGATCTGGATCAGCATTTTGAAAAGTGTTGGTAGAAAAAGATATATTCTCAGTGAGACAGAGAAGGAATGGGTAAAAGAATGTGAACTAAACAGTATTCCTGAAGCTTGGTTGATTGTCTTAGTCAAAGGTGACCTTGAGGAATTTGTTGGTGGTCGCAAAGATTTTTGAAAATCGTGGCAGTAGATCCTGGTTATTTTTTCCAGTTGTCGTGGCAGCTCACTGTATGGATAGTCACCAGAGAGCATACACCGTTGGCCACAGGGACTGCTGTATTCATCTTCACGTCCCTGCTGCTGTGCAGAGCACAGTTTGCTCATTTGCTTGTTTGTTTCATTCCCCGCCCTGGTCAGCTATTGTTTTCACATATAAATGATCAAGTTACAAGAGGTTAAAAGATGGCTCAGGACCTACGGAACTTTGTTTCTCTGCTGCTACTGCTAAGTCACTTCAGTCGTGTCCAACTCTGTGTGACCCCATAGACGGAAGCCCACCAGGCTCCCCCTTCCCTGGGATTCTCCAGGCAAGAACACTGGAGTGGGTTGTTTCTCTAGCTCAGAATAAAAAGATAGAAGGGTAGTGATCAGTTGTAGCAATTAATCATCATGGTGGAAGGAAAAAAGGCACAGAGAAAAGAGAAAAGCCATGAGTATCTGCCTGGCATCCCAAGTCAGCAGTTTGGGAGTGCCTGGCTAAGGTGATCCTCTAACTTGTCATGGATTGTGAAAGTTTACCTCATTTAATGTCCCACAAAAGAGCTGGCCTGTAGGAATGCCTTCTGCTGTCTGCAGCTGCTGTAGAGCGTAACAGACCCCAGATTGGGGAGTGTGGAGGAGCCTTGCTTGGGTCGCCTGTTTAGGGACACCCTCCTGGTATCACTTTCGGAGCTGGATACACCCTGACCAGCAGTGTAGCAGCAGCCTTAATGCAAGGTGCTAATTATACTGAAGAGTGTCACACCTCACTATTCAATACATTTTGGGGAGTCCCTATTGATAGAGGGACTCACAGAGCAAAGCTGTCTTAGTAAACCCACTGGTCAGAAGAAAACGAGAGGTAAGTTTCTGGTGTTGGGAAGTTGCTGCTCATTTTTGCAGGATGCTTAAGCTTGGCATGGCTATCCTAAGAGTGTTAAGTGTCATGGTTTCTCATACCATATAGGGCTGAATGTGTCTCGCTCTTCAGGTATTTAACAAACATGTGAGTGTTTACTGTAAGCCAAGGACTTTCCAGGTGTTGGGAATACAGCAACAAGCAAAACAAGTCTCTGAGCCCTGTATTCTAGTGGGGAGATGGACAGCTAATGCTTAGGTAGATAAGCACGTGACAAAACATCCGGTAGTAATAAGAACGGGGAGGATAAGGGGACCCATGAAGTGAGAGTGTGCTGTTTCAGGGATGGTGTTTGTTGGGAACTTGCGGACATTCAGTAGAGAACTCTGTAGTGGGGGTGGAGGCATTCCAGCTGGGGATGTGAAGGAGGCCCCGAGGTGGACATGTGCTTGGCCTGATGAAGGAAACACCAGGGAAGCCCTGTCTTCTGTAGCATTTTTAAGTGTATAGTATAGCAGTCTTAGGTCTCTGTCCATTGCTGTGCAAGAGATGTTGAGAACTTTCTCATCCTGTAAAACTGAAGCTTTGTGCCCATTGAATAGCAACTTCCTTTCCCTTCTCCCCTCTGTTCCTGGCAGTCACCATTATACTTTCTAAGAGTTTGACTATTTAAGATCCCTCACATAAATGGACTCAGTAAGCCTGGAGCCTGGCTTATTTCTTTCAGCATAAGGTCCTTAAGGTTCATCCATGTTGTAGCGTATGACAGCATTACCTTCAATTTTAAGGCCGAATCATATCCCACGATAGGAATATACCCCATTTTCTTTGTCCTTTCATCCACTGATGGTTGTTTGGTTGCTTCTGCCTGTTGTCTGTTGTTCCTGTCTTTTGAACCCTGTTTGTGTTGATGGACATGAGTTTGAGTGAACTCCGGGAGTTGGTGATGGACAGGGAGGCCTGGCTTGCTGTGATTCATGGGGTCGCGGAGAGTCAGACATGACTGAGTGACTGAACTGAACTGTGTCTGGCTCCATGTTCGGTGCTGTGATGGGAAAACAACATGGCCCGGATTGGACCCTCAGGGGTGTCACAGTGTAGTCAAGGAGAAGGGAAAGTGTGAAAGTTGCTCAGTTGTGTCCAACTCTTTGCGACCCTGTGGACTATACAGTCTATGGAATTCTCCAGGCCAGAATACTGGAGTGGGTAGCCTTTCCCTTCTCCAGGGCATCTTCACAACCCAGGGACCGAACCCAGGTCTCTTGCATTGCAGGCAGATTCTTTACCAGCTGAGCCACAACGGAAGCCCAAGGAGAAGGGAGAAGTCAAGTAAAGGAACTGTTTTCATGGAGTCCAGGAAGAGCAGTGGTGAGAAGCCTAGAGAGTGGCACGTGGTCCACATTTGTGATGCCACACTAAGTGCTGAGGAAGAGCTAGAATTAGTCACATTAGGGGGAGATGTCCAGTAGAGGGTTTTCTGGGCAAGGAAACGATCTGAGGGGAACAAGTGACGTTACAGAATCACAAGAGGAGGATCTGGGGAGTTGTGAGAGATGTAGCTGGAAACAGTAGCTGGGAAATCAGGTCAGAAAGGGCTCACGTGAGAAGCCCATCTGCATTCACATTGAGGAATGCAGAGTTTTTCCCAAAGGCCCCTGGGAGCTGTCAGAGGGTTGTAAACAGAAATGTGATAACAGTTTCTTTTTAAGGGAATATATCGGTGGCATTGTGATGCAGAATACTGCTATGAATGCCCATAATGTATTATTTGACTTCTTCCTCAACAAATATTTGCTGCATGAGCAAACATGGAGTAGGCCTTTTATCAGGGATCAGAGACGAGCAGACACTATTTGAGGGGATAGGGGTCCAGGTTCCTTTGAGTTTTGTGATCATTTGCCTCACTTATTACTGAGTATCTATGGAGACCAATTTCCTGATCTGTGCCCTGAGATGAGGTTTCCATCATCCATGTGGTGGAGAATTAGTTGAAACTTGAATATTTCCCATTATGTGAGGCAGGAATATATATTCTTTGAAAGGATGTTGACATATTGTCATATACAATGAACTGTTTAATCTGTAAGTATTTGTAAAAGTGTCATCTGCTGTAAAGGCTGATATTTAGCCATCTTAAAAAAAAATACTGGAAAAGACAGTCTACTTCCAGATTTTAGGGCTCTGCCATGGGTCTGTTTTCATGGAAATGATTTATGTTCAGCTGTATTTCCCCCCCATCAACCCCCCATGTCATGGCTCTCATATGGTATTGTTTTGACTTGTTGGGAAGATAATTAACTTGTCTTAAAGAGACTGAATCAAATAATCTGGAAAGTGGTTTGATTATGTCAGAAATTAGAAGTCATCGCCTTCTCTTGTAAGGTTTGTTACTTATTCATTTATCAATCTATCCAATAGAAATTTATTTGGTATGTATTATATGCATACCAGGTACTGTGCTGAGTATACAGCAGATAGGACGGCTATGGCTTGACTAGCTGTCTAGGCAGTGAGGCAGACAAACACATATATGTGTGTGTATGAGATATATATATATATGCATACACTAGTTGTGGCAAAGCTAAAAACTGTCAAAAAGGTATAGTGATAGGGAATTTGGAGTAGGGTGAGGGGTTATGTAAGGTAGCTAGACAAGATGTTTTTGAGGTGGTAACATTTAAGGTGATCCCTGTATGAAAAGAGAGAACAGTCGAGAGAAGAGTGAGGGGAGGGGCTTCTAGGCAGCGTCAGCAGAATGTGCAAAGGCCGTGGGGTGGCTCAGACAGTAAAGAATCTGCCTTCAGTGCAGGAAACCCAGGTTTGATTCCTGCGTCTGGAAGATCTCCTGGAGGAGGACATGGCATCCACTCCAGCATTCTTCCCTGGAGAATTCCATGGACAGAGGAGCCTGGTGGGCTACAGTCCATGGGGTCACAAAGAGTCAGACATGACTGAGTGAGGAAAACTTTCAAACAAACACTGAAGCTAGAGAAGCCACGCTGGACCACATATACCGTGGTAACTAAAGAGTTTGGATTTGATTTTCAACTAACACAATCTGATATGTTTTAAATAGTTATGGAGCCTTCGTAAGTAGACAGTAGATGAGAGGGAGGCAGGATGGTGGGACAACCAGTAACTCAGGTGTTCCTGGGTAGGGAGGGGAGAGATAATGACTGGTGTGGGGTGATGGTTCTCAGAGGTGTTCTCAGGATCAGCAGCAGAATCACCTGGGAACTTATTAGTAATGCAGAGTCTCAGCCTTATCGCACACCCACTGGATCAGAAACTCTGGTGGGGGACCCAGCAGTCTGTGTTTTAACGAGCCCTCCGGATGGTCTGATGCACAGGAAAGTGAGAACCGTGGGTCTCAGGATGGCTGGGAGGAGGTGGCTGGAGGTAGACAGATTCGGGGATGTGTTGGTATATGGAAGTGAGAGGACTCGCATATGAGAGCTGAGGTGGAGAAAGGAAGAATCAGTGGGTGTGAGAAACTGGATAGATGGGGCCCTTACTTACTGTGATAAGGGAGACCAGTGGGGGTGGGAAAGGGCGTAATTTCAGAACACTACGAGTTTGCCATGCCTTTGTAATGTTCAAGTGAAGACGTTGAGCTTTGGTGGCAGTGTGAGTGTGTAGCCCAGGGAAAGGTTTTATTTCAAGACATTTGGAATTTGCCCATGTGCCAGGGAGTGTCTGCAGTCATTGGAACAGGCATGATCCCGCGTAGGAAGAAAGGAGGAGAAAAGTGGTGAAAGCCCAAGCCAGGAGGTGACATAACGTTCAGAGGAGCATGGAGCCAGCAAAGGAACAGGAAGAACAGTCAGTGACAAGAGAGGCGAGCCAGAATGGGGATTATTTCAAGCAGCCCAGAGTGGGCAACTGTGCTTAAGGCTTCTGAGAATTAACTATAGATGAAGCACAGAAATTTGTGCTATAGATTTGTAGCACAGAAATCATTAACCAGAGGTTCTGTTTGAGTCTTCAGTGAAACTGTTATGAAAATTCAAGGATCAACCTGATTTGCATCCGGGGCTTTAAATGAGAAGAAACCAGAGAAGCACGGCTCCAATTTTCTATTTACTAGTTTTCTAAACAGTTGAGTTTTCATTGAGTTCTCTGGCTCCCCTCCGGCTGCTCCTTGCTGTGTACAAACCAACTCTGAATGAACATTTTGTAGTTCTGAAAAGGAGTGGCATATGGGCTTCAACAGCCGGTCATATTTTCTTTTATTACTATATTTAAAGCAAACATCCAAAATTTTTGAAAAAAATTCCTGGCAACTACTATAACAGGCGGCAATAAAAATTATCACTGGTTGTTGATGTGAGCTACTGTGTGCTTTATATTGTGTCTTTGCATCTAAATTCTTGGATTGACAGTTCTTGAGTTAATCTGTCACTGAGCAAATTTATATTGATGAGTAAGAAGAGGAAATTGAGATTTATAAGGTGTGTATCTCTTCCAGCTTCTGTTTGGTACGGTCAATATTTCAGAATTTTGTACTTTTGACATTTAGGGTCATAAACTATAAAATGTTAGAGATGAAGGGGGAGGGGATTAGCAGAGGTAAGTTTTTATACACAGACTGGATGAATAAGGTCTTCCGTATAGCGCAGAGAATTATATTCAATATCCTGTGATAAACCATAATGGAAAAATATTTTTAAAATGTATATATACATAAAACTGAATCACTTTGCCGAATAGCAGGAATTAATACAGCATTGTAAATAAACTATGCTTCAATAAAAAAAAAAAAAGAATTGTAAAAAAACAATGTTGAGGCTGAGGTTGGGAGGCTGTGGGCCTGGGGATAGAAAAGAACATTTGGGCACCATTTATATTGGAACCATTATTATTTCTTCTAATCCCCACTGTGAGGTAGGTGAGATTTCTCCATTTGTCGATGAGGAAATGAATGAATAAAGAAAATTTCTGTTTAAGTCGAAGTTTAAAACGGATTTTCTATGCCAAGCTCATGGGGGCAGAGTAGGTGTGAGAACAGCGTGAGGCGACGGGGCTCACAGTGTTTGTCAAGAAAAACCAGAGGCGCCCAAAACAGATAAAGGACCAAGGAGATGCTCTAAAGGAGTCTGAGCCGTGGCAAGGCGTTTACACTGAGTTTACGGGCAGGCACCTCACAGAACAGACAGGATTCTCTAGATGCTCCGTGTCAGGCTTGGTCCTTAAAGACAGATCTGGGAGGTTTCTAGATAGTCCTATGAATCTTATGTTAAAGCAGCTACAGACTAGGAGCTTCTCTGAGCCTTTCATAAAAATCTTCCTTTCTATTTTGATGGCATTTCTGTTGTTCTTATATGCATGCTTGTTTACCTTTTCTTCCCTCTAGAGCTGGAAGGGCTTGTTCCTTTTCTGTGGAAGTTCCATGTGTCTGAGTTCAGCTGTCATAGCCTCCTCACCCTTTCTCTCTCAAGTTCCACTGTATGAACTTGGGGTCATTATCTCTTTCTCTCCCAGACTTATTTTGTTTTCTCTGGGTCTTTGGAACATTTCCTCAGGGATTCCATTTGCCTTCACCTCTCCCCTGGCTCCTGGTAGAAACAGGTTGAGGTAATTGAGCTGAAATGTGGAGGAAACTCTCCCGGAATGGTGAGCTGCCCACAACTCCTGTTGATTAACATGGATGTTTTAAACCAGCTGTTCTGGAGCCTGGTGCATTGGGTGTTGGGCCCAACAACTGGTGCCAGTCTTAGGCAGGTCTTATGTATTTCCAGTCACAAAAGATCTTTCTGTCACGTTGGAGAAGACTGAAGTTTATAAGAATCAGTGTGCCATTGAAAATGACAATGGGTAGCTTAGACTGAAAGCAGATGTCACCAGCTAGTGGCCTGCAGCCTGTTCTGATGTGCTTTGAGTATCCAGGGTTTAAAAAAAATGAAATTGGTCACCAGTATTTACAGATTGGGAGGTTTTGGTCACACATGTCAATTCCATCCGCCTTTCAGAACTTGGACCTTGGAATCAGGCCCACGTCTGTGCCTAACATGGATCAGGAGAGCTGGTGACTGAGTCCTTCCAGCTGAGACGTCTCTCCAGTTTGCCTCAGTCCCCAAGGCGCCCTCAAGTCCAGTGTTGGCAGCCATTTGTCATTGTCCTCAAAGTTGTTTTTCCATCCAGCCTCTTTTGCTCTTTTACAAGGCTACCATGTACATCTGAGTTCCCTGACCCTTATCCTAAGTGATCAGGACGTGATGTGTTTGAAAGTCTGTTATCCTTGCAAAAGCACAGGATGAGGGGTGCTCTTATCTAAGAGGCATCGATGGTGTTCAGATCAAGATACAAGTAAGAGGAAGCATGTGTTTAAATGGAGCGCATAAGGGATCCTTTGGAGAAGTTGAACAGGAGATTTGATCAACTCTTTCGTCATATCTAAGTACAATCCTTTCTCGTTTCAGACAGGACTTTTCAAAGATACTGATGATATCTTAGCTGTTCTTGTTGCCTGTGTGTGTTTTGAAAGATATTGTTGAGGAAAAACAATGAGAAGAGAAGGGATATTTTTACCCCAAAGTTGTTCAGACTGTTCAGTGTGTATGAAGGTATTTGGAAAGTTTCAATTTCGAGTCTGGGTATTAGTTCATTAATATTAATTAATCTAAATAATTAAGCAGCCATTCTTTGACATGAGTTGTTTTAATGGTGAATTTGTGAGGAGCTTGTGGTCCCTTCAGCATTGGGGATTTGTGGTTAAAATAATCGATTTGTGCACACCAAGACGTACAGTTTTAGATCAGGAAATTGAAGATCAGATGTAGAGAAGGGAGGTTGGAGAAGAGACTTGGATTCAGTAGGTAGTTCAGCTGACACCAGTGGAGTACCTGTGATGTGTGGGACCATGCGCTGCTACCGGGGTGGGAAGAAAAGCGAGAGAGAAGGAACAGGCAGACTTGAACAGATAGTGTCCGTCTCACATGGTGAGAGGTGTGCCCCCAGGGCTGTGGGTGGCAGACTGGCCCTTGGCTTCGCTCAGAACTAGAAGGATGCTCCCCTGGGAAGCTGATGCCCGAGTTGAGCCTTGAAGGCTAAGAGTTAGCCCAGTAGCAACAAATGGGGACAGAATTGAATGAACAATGTGTAGTTTGGGATTAGGTCATGGAGGGCTTTCCAGAAGCTTTTGAGGGGCCTTAAAAGAAAGGGACGTCAGATTTCCATTCGACCAAAGTGTGGTCATGTGAGTATAGTATGGCAGGACTGAAGGGAGACCTGGTGAGTTGTAAACAAGTCAGAAAATCCTTCGTGGTTTTAGAATACGGGTCAGGCTGGGACCTGGAATGGCCTAGGCCCTGGTCTGCCTGCTGCCTTAGGTGAGGCGCTTCCCAGAAGCGCTGGCTCTTGGCCGTTTTGGAGGACTGGCTGGATTCTCCTTTATAGACTCAGCAAAATCTAGGCTGGTTGGTCAGCCTTTTCCTTTTGCTGAGCTCTTAAGTTACAATTTGTATTTAAAGGTTTTCTTTTCTTTTTATTCCCCTTTAATTGGGGAGAGAGAAGAGAACTTGTTGTAATACAATTTTGCTAAAAGTTTTGAGGAAGTGAATCATGCTTATCAAGATAAATTGTACAAGAAGTTTGTTTGGCGGGAACATTGTTTCTGCGGGAAATCAGTCTTCAACAAGAAGCCAGCTTCCTGGGAGGAGGCAGGCAGCGTATTACTCTGCCCATGAGGACCCTGAGGAATGAAACCTTGCTGCTACTTAGGCTCTGAGACCAGTTCATCCCAGGCCGCCTCCAGCCCCTTGCTGGCAGAACCATTCGTTTTCTGTTCCTTTTCATAAAAAACTGCAGAATTCACATGTTCTCTGCTAGTGCAAGGACCTCATTAGTGGACGGGGGGTGGGGATAACCCTCCACCATATGCTCTGGGGCACGAATCCTTGGCCCTGGGGCACCGTCACTGTCCCAGATGCCTCACAGGTGCGGCTGACCTGTCGGAGGCTCGAGAGATTTTGCAGGTACTGAGTCCCATTAAATTATAGCTCAGGCTGTCATCACCAGATCTCCAGGAAAACTTCAACAGCCTCTTAACTCCCAGCCCCATGGCCTCACTCTGATCCTTCGTCTGCACAGTTGCCCCAGTGGTTTTCTGAAATGCAGATCCAAGTGTATCATTTCCCCCTTAAAATCCTTCAACCCCTTTCCAAGGGTACTTCATGGAGGCCAGAAGCCGACAGCATTGATCGTCTGTCTGACCCCATGGTCTTCACTCATTATGCTCTGTCTCTCTGCCTGGCAGGACCCACCAGCCTGGCCCCCAGGTAGTCAGAGTTGAGTCCTCTTTGTGGTTAGATTTCTAGAAAGCTGTCTGGCTAGACCCTTCCTGAAGAAGCGCCTTCACTACTTTAATTTTTAATGTTTGTCTTTGACTTTTAGCAAAAGTTGATATGAGAAACTGAATGTGAAGGACACGTCCATGTGTTTGGTTAGAGGAAGTTAGTCCATTTGGTTAGTCCATTGTCCTGTTCTGTGCTTCATTAAGGTCTCGTGAATATTTTTGATGCATGGGTTCTACGCTAAATTGCTTTCAGCTTTTAGTGCCAGGGGAAGCACTTTCTCATTTTAAAAACTTACCTGCTTCCTTTTAAAGTCAATTAATTCAAAATAATGCTGTTTGCCTTTCACCTTTGTTGCTAGGAGTTTCAGCCCTAAAAGTTTCAGTCATAATCATAAAAGCCGAGGTAGTTGTTGAACTGACAATCTACTGTTTTTGTCTGCGTAGCCCAGCAGCCCTTTCTCAGTTTCTCCATTTGTTTGCAAATATTTGTTGCATAGTTTTCGTGTGCTTCTCTGCCTACTGCTCCCTGTGCCCGTTCTTGACCACAGTGATTAGTCCAGAAGGTGGATATAAGACCCAAGCAAGAGTGCTAACTGGGGTCTTTGGAAATACTGCCCTGGAGAGGGCGAAAGAGACAGACAGACTGTGTGGTACCCACTCAGCTGCCTGTCTTGATCCTACTACATGGAGGAAGCCCTTCTGAATAGTGGAGGATCATGTTCCCACCCAGGAAAGCAGAGCTTTGTAGAAAGACCCCGCTTCCTGCTGGGTTGTTATTTAGTCACTCAGTCGTGTCTGACTTTTTTGCAACTCTATGAACTGTAGTCTCTGCCAGTCTCCTCTGTCCGTGGGATTTCCCAGGCAAGAATACTGGAGTGGATTGCCATTTTCTTCTCTAGGGAATCTTCCCAACCCAGGGATCGAACCCACGTCTCCTGCGCCTCTGCATTGAAAGGCATATTCTTTACCACTGCACCTACCTGGGAAAGCCCTCCCTGCTGGTTGCTACAGTCTGTCTCTTGGAATGCCTAAGTTCCAAAGTGTTAAGTGAATAGAACTTTATTTGGTTCAACAAGTTTAGAGAAAGAGGTTTCTGGATGGCAGAACTTGCTAGAGCCTTTTATATTGGATGTGATTTGTGTCTCTTCCAGAGGGGGAATAGTACACAGTAACTGCCATACGTATTTGACTGTGGGTTTAAAATAAAGAACACCAACACGTGTAAGTATCCTATCTTTACAAACGAGGCAAACGGAGTCCCACATAGGTAAGGAGACGTCCTGAGGTGGTGCAAGTCAGGGCCGGTCTGGAAGGTAAGCTCAGCTTTGCTGTCTTTCATATTCATTTCACCATCATGTGTGGGCTGATGCTGTTTTTATCCTCTGAAGTATAAGGAGGCTTGTCTCTGTGAACCATATGACATGGTCTCAATGTGTGTTTGTGTGTTTTTTTAAATTGCAGTTTGCCTCGCAACTTGTGGTTCTGGTTCTTCTATTATTACTCAGGCCTTCTCTGTGGGTGGGCATTAGTCCTCGGAAATCTGGGAAAGCATGCCATTCTATTGATTTGATTTCACTATAAGGAATGTGTACTAACTCCAGGTTCGTGGCTTTCAGTGATAAGGCTGTGTTAAATTATGAAAATGATATGCGGTCTCAGGATGGTCCATGTTCTGGACAGTGTCATTAGGCAATTTCCATTTTGATAAAATGTCTGTTAAAAAGATGTATTTTCTGAGAGGACAGTTGTGCTCTTATTTTTAATCTGTGATTTTTTCAGAAACTGTTGGATTTGTTGTAACACTTGTTGAAAATAATAAAAGGGAAGTAGGATGAAGCATTTTTACTGATTCTGATATGTCTCCAGCTGAGAAATGGTGGGCAGAGACTCAATAAGACGGAGACGAATGGCTCATTTCTAGCCTGGTTACAGAGGACTGAGCAGCGAGTGGCCACGTGGGCTGTCATAGTCGGCCCTCTGTGGGGCGACAGAGTGGGGGCTGAAGCCGTGCTCTGTGGATTCATGTGAAATGCTCTTTCCCTCGCCTTGTGGTGACATCTGTATTTTCGTTCATGATTGCTAGGTTTCCACATCACCTGCAGGTAATTAGAGTTTTCCCTGGTAGCTCAGCTGGTAAAGAATCCGCCTGCAATGCCGGCGACCCCTGTGTGATTCCTGGGTCAGGAAGATCCCCTGGAGAAGGGATAGGCTACTCACTCCAATATTCTTGGGCTTCCCTGATGGCTCAGATGGTGAAGAATCTGCCTGCAATGTGGGAGACCTGGGTTTGATCCCTGGGTTGGGAAGATCGTTTGGAGGAGGGCATGGCAACCCACTCCAGTATTCTTGCCTAGAGAATCACCATGGACAGAGGAGCCTGGTGGACTACAGTTCATGGGGTCACAGAGTCGGACATGACTGAGCACAGCACAGCACACGTGACAGATTTGCTCATCTTTTACACGAAGACTGTGCATGTCTGAATTATTCATTCCTGGAGATCTCCATGTTGTCGGGTTGCTGTGATCATTAGTCTCTTGACCATTCCTGCCACTTCTGTTAGCTCCTCTTCACTTTTCTTCTGAATCACTTCTCAGCTAGCCTCCTTGCTTCCCCGTTCACCTCACATTCCACACCTCCTCCGTGTTCCTGGGAGAAAAAACCCTTCACTTAGCCCCCTCCCTGCCCATAGCTTTCAGGTATTGTTCTCTGGCCCCCACCTCCCTTTCTAGCCAAGTCTCCTGCCCCTGTTGTGTGCATCCTTCGTCCCAGCTTTAGGAACTACTTGCTCTATGGGCGGGAAGAGGTTTCTTGCTTCCATGCCCCTAGGCTGCACTACTCTATGCCCAGAATGCCTTCCTCTCCCCATTTCCTCCATTTCATCCTTCAGGACTGAGCTCCTGTGTGTGTGTTTTCTAGGAAGCCTTTCCAGACATAGCTTCTCCTTCCCACTGGTCTGCGAGCAAATATAACATGATGTTAAGCAGTGTGGACTGTAGTCTCAGGTGGCCTGGGTTCAGACTCCTGCTATACCAGCTCCACGCTGCGTGGCATTGGACAAGTCACTTAACCTCTCTGCGCCTCAGCTCTGTCATCTGTGAAGTAGAATTGATGATAGTACAATATTTATCTCCTAAGACTGTTGTTAGGATAAATGAGTTAGTGTATGTAAATCACTCATGGAAGCACCTATACTTAAGTTCTATTGATCATTACTTATATTTTCCACCTAGTATTATTAGCTTTTATTAAGAGTAAAAAAAAAAAATGATCAACAGAACATCTATTTTAGTGTTTGTCAAGTTATGTACAGCTATGTTCCAGAAAAGGGTTTATTTGCTATGAGTCAACCATATATCTGTTCAGAATTCAAATACTGATGATTCAATGTCCAGTATTTGCTGCAATATATTTGCACTCGGTCTCATTTCTCCAGAGATATCTAAAGCCCAAATAACATTTATGAGCTAAGGGTCTTTATTTTTTACATTTTTCATTTGTAATATAGTAATTGGTCACACTCCTTCTGACCAGGATGATCTCACCTCTATTTTAAGGAAGCTGGAAAGAAACTGAGATCTGAACCAGCTCTAAAAAACTGAATGTCAAGTCAATTGTCTAATCACACAATGGTATAAATAGCCAATATCCTCTAAAAGATTCCATGCTCACAATAGCATCATTGACATTTGAACTGCGTGGAGTTGTTCTCTGAAAGGTGCTGTAGAGAAAACACAAGTGTGAGAGGAGATCATGGTGGAGATGGGTCAGAGGCCCTTCAAGTGAACTGAATAAGGCCAGCCGTGAATGAGGACCATCCAGTGAATGATTTCTTTGTTCCATGATGAAATAAAATACCAGAAAATGTTTTTGTGACAAAGAGTGTTGTTTGCCAAGAGTGGACATGATGTAGTGAAGAGCTTTTGAAAGCTTTCATTTGGTGACTAATATTTTGACTCAGTAAAAAAATATATATGAAAAAAAAACATTTCTTTAATCACAAGGTCTTCATGTGTAAAGAAGGTAATTATAGTTATAAATACTCAGTAATGTTCAATGTGATAGGAGGGTACTCCACTGGCTGTGACTGCACTGCTGTGTTCTGTCCCCAGGACTTTTGTCCCCTGGGAGACTTGATCTTGAATATGTTACTTGTTGGATCACAGTCTTTTATTCTTTATGCATAGGATGATAATAGGGGCCGGTATAATCCCTTGATCTTCCTAGTAGTTCTGCCTTTACATATTAGTTTTATTGAAAAAAGGTGGCCGTTTTTTCTGTTTCTTGACTGCTTTTCTTAGAGTTTATACTTTTGGTAATAGGTTTGCCATTATATCATTACCTATGAGCAGATATAAATCATTGCACTTACTTTATAAGACCAGTTTAGAGAATTTTATTCTGAGGAAATCTTTGTGTTTAGCACTTTTCCAATAAGTGGGCCATTGATTGGGTTTTAACAACCATTTTGATGAATGAGTTGTTCTGTTGTGAAAGGATTTCACACTTAAATCTTGTTTATTCTTGGGTTGTGCTATATTTGTCTTTTGAAAGTTACTTAAAATGAAAGGAATTAGCACATAAGTTTTCTATGAAAGTGTTAGTTGCTCAGTCATGTCTGATTCTTTGTGACTCCGTGGACTGTAGCCTGCCAGGCTCTTCTATCCATGGGATTCTCCAGACAAGAATACTGGAGTGTGTTGAGATTCTCTTCTCCAGGGGATCTTCCCAACCCAGGGATTGAACCCAGGTTTCCCACATTGCAGGCAGATACTTCATTAAAGGGTGATTCCATTGTTTCAGAATTTGTGTCTCCACCAGCTTTACTCCTCCCATAAACGGTTCCTAATGGGTGCAGTAGTTTTAGTGGAATTTGTATATTCCAGGAATGAAAAACTACAGAATTTCCTTTCTATGGTTTTTTTTTTCCTACCCAAGTTGTGTTTGTTCCCCCCCAATACAGAAATAAAACCACCACAACAAACTGGGGGTGGGTGGAAATGAAGAGGTTGCTCCTGTGATAACCAGGGGAGTCCCGCCACCTCCAAGTTGCACACACCCAGTATCTCTTACACTTGGCCTGGGAGGGGAAAATGTTTTCCCATCCTTAGCTGTTTGAACCCTCTTGGGAAGTCCCGTGAGTCTGACTGCTGGCTGCTCTTGATGCCTGGCTGGCTTCTCACTAGCATATGAAGGTGGAGTTCGGTTTTCCCCACATCCACCTCCCTCTCCTTCCATCTCCATCTCCCTCTGCTTCCCTTCACTGGGATTTATGGAGTCTTGCCTGCCAGGAGGTTATTCTCTTAATGTAATGTCGGGGCAGGAGATCCTTTCTCTTTTGTGCAACCTGCCTGCTTCCTTTCTGGGCTTGCTTTGATTCCCATCATGGAGTCTCTCTAGCTTTCATTGTTCCTCCTGGTGTGGTGGATATTCAGGTAGTAGAGATCTTTCAGATGTCCTTCTTTAAACAGACCAGCAAGTCCTAGCAGTGTGGCCATAGGCAGATGGGTGGACTTTGGGACCCTGGTGTCCAGTGCTGGTAAAGCCACCAAACAGAAGTTTCTGCTCTCTGCAGAGTCCGGTCTGTCTCTGGCTGGCAAGTGGGTGGCCAGATGCAGGGATGTGGTGTAGATGGAGGGCAGTAATTAAGGGCATGGGAAGGCTTTGGTGTTTGAGTCCCAGCCCTGCTCTGTGCCACCATGTGCATGTTACTCAGCCTTGTTAAACCTCAATAACCGCTGCCATTGGGGTTTTTATACGGATTAATGAGTTATGGCATAAATACTCTTAGCACAGTCATTCACTGGCACATCATCAGTAAATGGTGAAAGTCATGGTGACGTTATGAAGAAAGAATTGGCTGTAGACGCTCCTTTCCCACTTCCCAACTTTCCAACGTCATGTCCATTTAGCCTGTGTTGTTGTCAGCCTTAAGGAAACTATCAACTTCATTTTTTGTTTAATTCCTTATTACTTTCCCTTCCTTATAAATTTATTACTTATATTTTAAAATTTATTATTCTAGTCTTGCCATAGTCAGAGACCATTTTCTAAATAGTATTAAATTGGAAATTTGATTGAGTCTCTGAATCTCTCCTCAACTAACCCAGGTGGGTAGACCTGCTTGGAGAGGGTCCTTTGGTTTTAAAGCTACTTAGTAAAGAAGCAAAGGGCTTTTCCTTTCTTCTAAAGTATGTTTCCATTAAACCCTTCAGTGTTCAATGTGTAGCTTAATGTCTTTTGAAAGGACAGCTATTTTTGAACCTGTGTTTACGTTACAACCTTTTGAGTGTAGGATATTCATCATCTGACAGACCCTCCACTTGTTGGACTTTACAAACAATCAGGAACAATCTATTAGAATTTATTGCTTTTGGCTGGAGGCCAAGAATATGGGCTCCATTGTTTATGGTATGATACTTACAAAGGCCAAAGACCAGGGGTTTAATTCCCAGATAGGCCAATTAGTGTAGCTTTGTTCCACAACTTCAGATTGAACCTCAGGCCCCAGCCATCTGTCTTTAAAATGCCTGCCGTTGACCACAAGGCACCTTGGTCAAGTTGGTGAGAGATTGGATGGAGCAGCAGAAGACCTTGAACAAGCACTCATTAGGAAGAGAGACCCAGACGCCCCCTGTGTACAAGATGGTGAGTCAGTAGACTCAGCCTCAGAAATGAGTGCTGGAGAACTCTGCCAGGGGAGCTATTGTTTTAAGAAATGTTTGGTAAGAATTGCTAAGTGATTGATTAGAGTCCAGACCTCAGGAAAGTTAGAAAACTCAGATATTTTAATTCTTACTATGTATTTGTAAATGATTCTTTCATAGAAGATAAGGGGAAAGTACCAGAAGGAAGAAGTGTGGCAATATGGCAGTTTCCCGATGAACTTAGATCTTAAAAGGAAGTACATAAAAGATAGAGGCCTGACTCTGACAGTCAAGGGGAGCCACAGTGATAGTAGCTTATGTTTGCATCTGAGTGCCAGGCACAGTTCTGGGTACTCTTGTTTGACCACACTAGAACTTTATGAGGTTGGTGCTAGTATTAGTTGCCATTTTACAGATGAGCGTAAAAATACCTAAGTATATCTGTAGGTCACACAGCTAGTTAGGTAGCTGGGATCTGAATCGAGGTGGTCTGATTCTAGAGAAACCTGAGACTTGCAGAAGATGTTCTGGATGATAGAAAAGTTGTCAAACGAATAGAATCAGAAGAAAATAAAAGCCAGATCTGAACAGAGCTGATGGAGGGTGTGTGTCAAAGTGAAAGTGTTAATTGCTCAGTCGTGTCCAACTCTTTGAGGCTCCATGGATGGTAGCCCGCTAGGCTCCTCTCTCCATGGGATTCTCCAGGCAAGAATACTGGAGTGGGTAGCCATTCCATTCTGCGGGGGAATGTGTGTACTAATGCAGCAAAACTCTTCAACTCCTATTATGTCTTTTTTTTGGTCTTTTATATACGTATTAAAAAACCAAGAATGTTTACAGTATGTTCGGAAAGTAGTAAGATCTAGTTTTTGTAAAGGAATTTAAGCCTCCCAGCCTAACAGAATTCCTTTCTGACATCCTGCAGACATTTGGGATGGGATAGAGGTTGTTCATGCACGCCTGTGATCTTGAGGGAATGTGGAGAACAGAATTAGTGCCGGACAGGTGTGTGTGTGTATGGGGGGTGGGAGGGCGCAGGTGTGGAAAAGAGTGCCAAGTTCCACTTCAAAGGAGCTGGCATCATTCAATATTTAGAGCTTACTGAGTTTCCAGACTTTGTCTGAGTGAGCTCGTAGTAAAAAACTAGAGTCCGAGAAAGAATGTTAAATGGGAGGAAGTTGGATTGTCTGGAGTCCAAGTGGTTTTCCTCATTGGCTTGTGAGTAACCTGCACTGCCAAGAATTCAGGTGTAAGATGGATGAGACTTCGGCCCGGGGATGTCTCAGACGTGGTGTAACCTCCAGGGGTGATGAGACCGTTAAAGTTTCCTTTGACCTGTTCCTAAGAGCACAGCTTTAAAACGAGGCCAGCGACTCATGTGTATCTTTGGTTTTCCCTCTGTGAAGAGGTCATTTAATCTCATTTCTACCTGAGGAAACCTGGGTTGAGAGATGAGAGTGACTTTCCCAGGTCAGCTTTTGGTGACGGCAGGCTCGACACTGGGCTCTTAACCCGACTACAGCTGTCATGTATACTGGGCCATCCAGAGAGCCTCTGGGTGCAGGGCAGTTTTGGGGGTTGGGCTCACCTGGGTTCAAAGCCCAGCTCTGACACAGTCATCCCTCAGTATCCACAGGGGATGGTTTCTCGACCCCTTCAGTCCAGTTCAGTCGCTCAGTCGTGTCTGACTCTTTGCGACCCCATGAATCGCAGCATGCCAGGCCTCCCTGTCCATCACCAACTCCCGGAGTTCACTCAAACTCATGTCCATCAAGTAAGTTGGTGATGCCATTCAGCCATCTCATTCTCCGTCATCCCCTTCTCCTCCCGCCCCCAACCTTTCCCAGCATCAGAGTCTTTTCCAGTGAGTCAACTCTTCTCATGAGGTGGCCAAAGTATTGGAGTTTCAGCTTTAGCATCAGTCCTTCCAATGAACACCAAGGACTGATCTCCCCTTACCTCCCTGCAAATACCAAAACCCAGTGTGCTCACTTTCCTTATATAAAATGGCATAATATTTGTGTATAACCTATGCACATCCTCCCATTTACTTTAAATCATCTCTAGATTACTTCTAATACCTAATACAACGTGAATGCTGTATAAATAGTTGCTGTAGTGCAGGAAAGTCAAGTTTTGCTTTTTGGAACTTTCTGTTTTTTTTTTCCCCAAGTTTTTTCAATCTGTGTTTCGTTGCACCTACGGATGTGGAACCCTTGGATCCAGATGACCAACGGCTCTGTAACCTTCATTACTTCTTTGACTGCTCAACCAAAGAAATGGAATTGTGCAGATCAGGTGAAAATAATGTACTTGGCATCTAGTAAGTACTAAGGACATGTCTTTGTTCTTTGTAGTTAGGCTTGAAATCTATTTATTATTACTGATAAGTTTTCTAAGGTCTCTCGAGTCATGCCTATGAAGGTTCATTTTTGCCTTATTTTTTCTTTGGACAATGTGAAATTTGATAAGGGCATTTTGTATAGTTTCTCCATAAGTAAAAACTTTATATCTTCTAGGGCCCTTTGGGTGAACAAGCCCTTGAGTAGTTTTTACCTGCTCTACAAGTATGTCATTTATTCTTTTTAAAAAAGATGCCTTCTAACTTACCTCGTTCTCCAGCTACGTCTCACTGGTTACTGTGGCAACCATTCTCTAATAATCTTGTCAGGAAATAGGATGTAACTATCTGTCTAATCTTATTTTCCAGACGTAAAACAAGCACACAGCTTCCTTCTAAGAATCCTTCTAAAGCGTTCAGGGCCCAAGCACTGTTCCTCCTTGTTCTGATGTTTTATAAGCTTGTACGCACTTGTGGAAAAATGCGCATCTTTGGGTGTTTTCATGATTTAGAATGTTTATAGCACCCAGTGGCCCTTGTGTCACTGTAAAGGCTTATGTGCTTTTCATGCTCATTCTCCTATTCTTGAGGAAATTTTGGGTAGTTTAAAAAAATGCAAGATTGTGGTTTCCAGAGGATTTATATTTATTCTTGGACCTAAAAAGGATCTAAGGTGATTGCTGGGATAGTTAGATCAAGTCAAGATTTTCATGTGTTATCAAGAGGCTAATTTTACAAAACATTTTTCTCCTGGTCCATGAGTGAGGAGTAAGTCTGTACCTTCTGTGCATCACCTCCCCCTCCCTTCCTCAGCGGCCCCAACACACTCAGCAGGGGTCAAGTAGGACCTCCAGCTGTCTGCTCCTGGTGAGACCCCTTCACGTGGCCAGCCTTGCATCACTCTGCCTTCCCCATCAGGACCACTCTCATTACGCTTCCTGCTCCCGCGTGTTGTCAGTCACCCTGGGAAGCCTGGACTCCCAAGGCGGACTTCATTCCTCTGTCTTGTCCTCGTTTGGCTCTTCTACTTCAGCTTTTAAAATCCTGTCTCTCCCTCTGGAGTCCCCTTCCTGTGCGCCCTGTACCCTCAGGGCCATCAGCAGAGCTCCCTAACCTCCTGACTTGTCTGTGACCTTCCTCTCCTCTCTCTGGCTTTTCTGGAAACCTGGGTCTCCCCTGACAATACTGCTGCTCCCTCTCAGGTGGCTGCAGGTTCTTTAACCTTCCCTTGAACCATGTAAGGGAGGTGGGGAGTATCCTCTCCACGGTTTCTGTACCATATCCCCTCCTTCCAAAGAGTCTCAGGTCGCTGTGTGGCCCACTGTCCCTCCTTGTCAGTCACTTGCTCCTGCCCTCGGTCACTCCCCTTGCTCCCTGGAGATTTCTGTTTCGGGTTCTCTGTCCCTTTCTCCAAAGTGACTCCTGCTCTTCCCCCGTTCGTATCAGTAATCCTCCCAAGCCCCTTGTCCCTCCTCTCCTCCTGTGAGCGTATGTCTGTCCTTCCTTAGTGGCTCCGTTGCATGGGCATGCCCTTGGTCCTGTTGTCTTTGATAACCTCATTGCTTGCGCTCTCTGGGCATCCTGCTCCGACCACCACTCCCATCCTTCTGGCTCATTCTGTGAGGTTCCTCCAACCTTGACAGTCCTTGAACTACCAGGACCTTCAGTTCAGTGGCATCTGCCACCTCTTCATGGTTCCACCTGGCTTCTCCCCTTTCCCAGATGGATCATCCACTGTCATCACTACTTGCGTCCTCACCACTCTCGTTCTCTCACGCTGTCATTCTCGCTTGACTAAACCACAGTTCCGGGAGAATGCATCTCTCTCTGCACCTATTCTGCGCCTGTGCAGCCAGGTGTGCCAGGACGCAGCCGCACCACCATACTGACCGCCTCACTCTCATTGTGATCACAAACGCCCTTGATGTCACCTGACCGTCATGTCGTGTTGGCACCGTCTGTTCATTCCCTCGCTCTCAGACGACTACTGCACACTTTATACTTGCTGTTCAAATGTCCATTGTCTCCGTACTCTTTGCCACTACCTTTGTCACACACACAAAAATGAAAATGATCCAAGAGGACTTCTACACTCTCCCCACACCACACCTCCCACCTGCCCGTCTGTGTCTGAGTCCGAGCCCGCAGCTCCTGGGCGGGGGGGAGGGCAACATCCTATTTCCATCTCCAAATACCTTCTCAAGGGCATTGCTCCATAAAATTTTCCCTCTCCCTCCTGTGTCATCAGTTTTCTTGTCTCTACTGGATTCCCACAGGCACACAAGTTATTATTTTTCCCATTAAATAAAAACATCCTCTTGACTCTGATTTCCCCTCCAGCTACTCACCAATTTCTTCCTTTCCTCTTTCCACATTTGGAGTGTCATCTGTATTCATCACATCTAATACCGATGCCCCCCACCCCCCATTCTGTCTGGAGCCCATACCGGGGTTTTTACCCCTTACTCAGACTCCACTGACTCCGCTCTGTCAGCTCATGAGTGACATTTCATTGCTGCAGCAATGGTCCCAGGCTCCTCTTGTTTCCCCTCCAGCAGCATTTGCGTGCTAGATTTTTCTTCCCCTTGAATACATTCTCCACTTGACTGCCTGGACACACCCCTCCTGGTTTTCCTTGTTGCTCCCTGTCTGGTCTTTCTCAGCCTCCCTTGCTGGTTGTTCATCTCCCCAAACTCTAAATGGAGTGCCTCTGGGCACTTATATCTCTTCTCTATTTAGCTTATGCTTTCAAGCTTGTCTCTGCAATGAAGGTTGTTATGTTTTCATTGGTAGCCCAGATCTCACCTGTGGACCCCGGGGCCCCTTTATCTGACCACCCGCTGGTCAGCACTACTCAGATGTGTCCAATAGGCATTTCAAGCACAACCTGTGCCCGCAACCCCTTAAGGGTGCTGATGTGTCTGTTTCACAGTGTGATCATTTCTAGGGGAGCCCCTTCAGGGAAATTGGATCTGGGGGATCGCACAAAGATGTGTGGACAAAATTAGGGCTTCAAGAGGCAAAGGGAGGGAGAAAAGGCAGGTTGGGGGCAAATTTGGTTTGATAATTGCTTGGATCTTGTCAAAGTTAATATTGCTGAGAAGCATTAATGTTTTTGGAGGGAGGGTCAGAGAAGGTTGCTGGATGTGGAGATGGGTTTTGAAAAGGGTAAATCACTGATAAAACCTCAGGCTGATAATGCCTTTTCTGAATGGACCGTGAGGCTATATCCTGTCAGTTTATTTTTTGATGATAAATTCAGGAATACTGGAATAAAAATCAACTACTTGAAGTGTACAGCTGTTTTGCTAACATCTTCTAGTCTACCGGTGCTGTGCTATGCTAAGTTGCATCCAACTCTGTTGGAAGTCCAGGTGAGCCAGAGGACTGTAGCCAATCAGGCGCCTCTGTCCATTGGATTCCGAGGCAAGAATACTGGAGTGGGTTGCCATTTCCTACTCCAGGGGATCTTCCAGACCCAGGGATCTACTCCATCAGGGCACATTATAAATACATTCAAATGCCATTTCTCCATGGAGTTTGGTGGGTAAAATGTTCTGGATAACTTGATTATCTGGGTCACTGAGAGTTAGCTAGGTTTCGGTCTTACTACTTGCTAGTTGTTTGGTGATTTACCTGTTCAGCTCTGTTTTTAGCTGTTTAATGAACTTTGGGAAAAAGTTCTTTTGTTTTTGAAATGTTTTAATGAAAATGGTGTGGCTGTTACTTAATCATTTTGGGAAACATGTTCAGCTAGGAATGTTCAGTTAGAGAAATGGGTTCAGTTAAAGCCTCCTTCATGAAAAAAATCAACTGCTTGAATTTAAAACAACAATAAAAACAGCCTAGCTGTCCAAAAAGGAAATCCTCCTTCTCTGGTATCTCCAATCTGCTCCCCACCGCCACCAGCCTGCCCCACCAGACTTTCCATCTCAGTGAACATTTCCATTCTTCCCTTAGGACAGAACATTTGCAGTCATTCTTGAATTATCTTTCTCTCACACCCTCTCACAAATCCAATAGCCTATACCTTCAAAATATATTCAGAATCCATTTCTAATCTCCTGACTGCTGGCATGCTGGGCCAGGCTGCCATAATTTTTCACGTGGATTAATGGAGTGTCCTAACCGGCCTCTCTGCTTCCTGCCTGATTCCCTTCAGTCCGTTCTTAAGCCTGCTCAGATTGTGTCATTCCTTTCTATCTCATTCAGAGGGAAAGCCATCATTCCTGTGAATTCTAAGCTACTCTGTGACCCAGGCCACCATTACTCTCGGACTTCATCTCTTACTTTCCTCCATTTACTTTTTTCACTTCCTTCGTCCTGGCTTTTTTCTTGAATCAGTCTGGGCCTGCCTCGCACCTCAGAGCTTTTGCATTTGATGGAATTCCTTTCCTGTCTGGTCCTGTGTCCACATGGCAAGGCTCCTGCACATCCCTCAGGTCTTTCCTCAAATGTAACTATCCGAGAGGCCTGTCCTGCTTTCCTGACCACCCCTCTTAGCTTTCCACACCCCTGCAACACTGTGTCTCCTTTCTCCACTTCATTGTTTCTTAGCGTTTAGCATCATCTAGCAGAATGTGTTTTTAACCTCATTCCTTGTCTTTTCTCCCTTCTGCTGGAACAGAAGCTGCACAGGACAGAGGTCTTTGTTCTGCTCACTGCTTATTCCCAAGACTGAGCCCATAGGTTGCTTTGTGGTAGAACCTCATAATATGTGTTAAACAAGAAGGATTCTTTCTTGCCCTGGGCATTCTTGTGGCTTAAAGTTATTGTAAATCTGTTTGCCACAATGCACTAATAAAACTAATTATTTTATTTGTCTTCTATTAAGTATATTTGCTATATGTGTCACATTGATTTAAGACTATAGTAATAGGAATGGCAGACAGAATGCAAATTAGAGAAGAGTTTCTACAGCTTTTTATGCTGGTTCATTTCAGTGCATCCCATTCATGGTACAGCTGTATCTATACACTGAAAATTCATCAGCTTGTTTATGTCTCGGTATCCTGCCTTATTATAGAAGCAAAAAAAGGCTCAGAGGGGCTGGTTGGAAATGTGATGACGTAAGGAAATGTGATGACGTAAGGATGTTGTAGGGCTTCCCTGGTGGCTCAGAGGTTAAAGCGTCTGCCTCCAATGCGGGAGACCCGGGTTCGATCCCTGGGTGAGGAAGATCCCCTGGAGAAGGAAACGGTAACCCACTCCAGTATTCTTGCCTGGAGAATCCCATGGACGGAGAAGCCTGGTAGGCTACAGTCCACAGGGTCGCAAAGAGTCGGACACGACTGAGCGACGGAACGGAAGGATGTTGTAACCTAATATGTTGTTTCAAATGCTGGGTGATGGGAAAGTCTGTGCTTTCTTTATGTTAATAATCTCATTTGCAAGAGACACCAGTCACTACCTTTTGTTGTACAGTTTGCATTATTCCATGCCAGAACTTTTACATTTATTACTTCAGTTCTGCGTCTCTCGTTTGGGTAGTAGTGTCTCCAGTCCTCCAGTTGTAAGTTAATTTATATTCTAAGACCAAAAAGCTATTGAGGATTTGGCATCAGTTCAAGTCAGACTAATGATAATTACCTAAATTCAGCCATTTGTTATCTTAGTAAAAGTCATTGATTCTGTTCCCCACTGGTTACTGCACATACACTATAAAACAAAGGACAGAACCTGTTCTGGCGTATTTTGGTTTCTCTTAGTCTGTCAGAGTGAAGATTCAAGGCAGTTCTTGTTTCTGCTTACTCACAAGTTTAAAAACATTCTGTTTTTGAAATTAATATAAAAATGCTTTGGGTGGGGTAAAATATGAGTTTTTTAAAAATTTATTTGGAAATTAGGTTTATGGAAGAATAACCAAAGTAATGTAGAGAGTCCCCATGTACTTTTACCCTGCTTTACCTAACGTTAACAGCTTACTTGGCTCAGAGTGTAAAGAATATGCCTGAATGCAGGAGACTGGGGTTCGATCTGGGTTGGAAAGACCCCCTGGAGAAGGGAATGGCTCCCCATTCCAGGATGCTTGCCTGGAGAATTCCCTGGACAGAGGAGCGTGGTGGGCTACAGTCCATGTGGGCTGCCAAGAGTCATGACTTAGCAACTAACAGTTTTGACTGTAGTCAACTTATCAAAGCCAAGAAATTAAATGATGGTGTAATGCTATTAACTACTGACTCCCTTTGGATCTTGACCAGTTTTTCCACTAATGCCCTTTAATTCCAGGATTGAATCTAGGATACTATGTTTCTTGTAGTCATTTTTCTTCTAGTCTCCTGTAATCAATAGCATCTCTTTCAAAGCGTACGTGGATGGGGAAAGTAAGTCAAGTTAAAGCTGTAGGGAAGTTGTGAGAATTACAGGTTTAAGGGACTAGGTAACACTTTGGAGATGTTCTGATTCAGGGGCTATAAAGAGGTGGACCTGTGAGCTGAATCGGGCTCATACAATACTGGAATATGATTTGACTTAGTTGTCAACATTTAATGATTAGGAAGGCTACCCTTGTAGCTCAGTTGGTAAAAAAAACAAAACCTGCCTACAATGCAGGAGACCCAGGTTTGATTCCTGGGTTGGGAAGATTCCCTGGAGAAGGGAATGGCTACCCACTCCTGGATTCTTGCCTGGATAATTCCATGGATCGGTTTTCCAGAAAAATCTGTTTTTTTTTTTTTTGTTGTTGTTGTTGTTAGAAATCAGTGGCCGCTGCCACCCCAGGTCTATTCACTGACTAGGATGATGGTCTGGTCTTGAGAGGTGGCCGTCCCTTCTCTATGAGCAAGTAATTCCAGTCACTTCAGATTGTGCCCTTCCTGATACTGCTCTGGGCTAAACCTGCCCTTTACATGCCCCAGAAGACGAGTGTTGCACTTAATCCACCCTGTCTTGCCTTCTTAGACCAAGGAGCCAAACTTCTTTTTGGTCTAAGAGCTTGCAAGGCATGGTTTTGGCTCCTCCAGAGGATGACAAAGATGATGGCAGAAAGAAGTGCAGTGAGGTCTAGGCCCACCCTTAATCTACGAGCATCTTTACTTGGGTCCCGCAAATACCACAGTTTGCAAACAAGTCCCCTGAGACGACATCTGATTTGCTCCCACTTCCTGTTTAGCTGTATGTGGTTACCTATTATGAGTCGCTACCAGGTAAAAGATGATGAACCTGAAAATCCAGCTTTGTGGCTTCTCTTGAGAAGCCAGGTGACCAGGTGACGCTGGGGTTGCATTTCTCACCTGGCCTGGACTCAGGGCTGTGCCCTCAGCCAGGAACAGGCTCTTCTGGCCCCCAACATGTCCATTGAGGGACCCCGTGGCATTTGTAGTGTTGGTCTTATGTTATTTATTGGGTTGGAAACCAGAGAAGCCCCAGTAGTTTCTTTTCGTGTTGCCTGACATTAGTTATTTTCTTGACAAGGATGACTTCAGTAACTCCTCCAAGTTGTTGAGGACAAGGGAATTTGGCACAGGGACTTGTGATGGGCTCAGAGCCTCGCCGACAGTCCAATTCTGATTCTGTCTCTTGTGCCCCGATCCCTCTTCCCGGACGTGCTCTCAGCTCCTCAGGTTTAATGATGCATATCAGAGTGTTCTGTTCAGGAGCATTTTTGTTAAAGTAGCTTGAAGTACTATATTTAAAGAACTCAGTTGGGACTTCCCTGGTGGTCCAGTGATTAAGAATCCACCTTGCAATGCAAGGGAGACAGGTTTGATCCCTGGCTCAGGGAACTTAAACCCCACATGCCGCGGAGCAACTAAGCCTTGGCGCCACAACTGGTCCATGTGCCAAAACTAGTCCACGCGCTGCAACGAAAGATCCTGCATGCCACAAATAAGACATAATGAAGCCAAATAAATGGCAATTAAAATTAAATTTTAATTAAAAAATAATTAAATTAAATTTAAATAATTAATAAATTTAATAATAATTAAATTTAAATAAAAAATTAAAATAATTAAAAAAAAACGAATAAGTGGAAAATACAGTTGTGAAATTTCAAGCAGTGTCTGGTTGGTATCCCTGAAATCTCATATTAGGAGCATACGTGTGCATGTGTCGCTTCAGTTGAGTCCGACTATTTGTGACCCCATGGACTGTAGCCTACTAACTTTTTCTGTCCATGGGATTCTCCAGGCAAGAATACTGGAGGGGGTTGCCATGCCCTCCTCCAGGGGATCTTCCCGACCTGGAGATTGCTCAAATCTCCCTTCATCTCCTGCATTGCAGGCAGATTCTTTGCCCATTGAGCCACCTGGGAAGCCCCCCTAGGAGCATATACTTTATTTTTCATTTATTGTTTATTTTCACTAGGCATTGCATACAATTTTTATTTTATTGAAATATAGTTGATTTACAGCATTGTGTTAGTTTCTGCTGTAGAGTGATTCAGTGATATATAGACATTCTTTTTCATATTCTTTTATGTTATAGTTTGTCACAGGATGTTGACTATAGGTCCCTGTGCTGTACAGAGGGCCTTGTTTTTATCCACCCTATATATAGTAGTTGGCATCTGCTGATCCTAAACTCCCAGTTCTTCCCCCTCCATCCCACCTCCCTCCTAGCACATACATATAGAAACAAGGAGAGCATTCTCTTTTCAGAGCATTATAGAAACATGGGGCCAATTATTAAAGGGGTTTTGTACCTGTGTGTAACTCTAAGGGTGTATATCTGTGTGGCCCAGTATGATAGCTGTGTTTATATGGGGTTTCTGATGGGCTGCAGTCCATGGGGTCACAGAGTCAGGCATGGCTTAGCGACTAAACAACAACGGAGCACTTGGAATGTGCTAGTCTGAGTTGAATTGAGCTGAGTGTAAGATACACACTGAATTTCGGATATACTCTGAAAGAATGTAAAAAGTCTCAAATAACTTTTTAAATTGTCTGCATGTTTAAATGATACTGTTTTGGATAGTTAGGGTAAATAAAATAAGTTGTTAATTTCATCTTTTTTTTTTCTTTTTAAACTTAAATGTGGCCAAAAGAAAATGTAAGCTGAGGGATACAGCTCCCATCATGTTTCTGTTAGATGTAGTGACTCTAGATTTTGCTGTATTGGATGGCAAAGAAGGGTGTGCAGCCTAGTTTCTAGGCCTTGGTAAAGTCAAGTTCAAAGAATAAGTGTGGACAGAATGGAATAGTAAATTGTTTTCATAATTCTTGGCTTTAATAAAATCTGTAGTTCACTGCTCACTACAGTATATTTGCTGCATTTAGTTGGATACCAAGTTGCACCCTTGCTTGGTTAGTTGCACTGATGTTGTGACATTGTTGAAGTCAGAAAGATGCTTTTTGGAATTCCAAGCTTCTCTGCTGTGTCCTTGAGCCAATTTTTAACCTCCTGAGCCTCAAAGCCCTGCCCTATAAAATAGGGACAATGGTGATCCACCCTAGTGTATGAAAATTAGGGAAAGTAGCACATGCAAAATAATAATTTTTGCATGTATAGATTGAGGATACAGTATTAGTATAGTAAATGATATTTATCTTTGTTTTAATTCATTAATCTTGGTTGTATGAAAAAATGTCTCGTTATATCACTTCTGTGTGCTAGGAGTAAGCGTTAGTCGCTCAGTCATGTCCGACTCTTTGCAACCCCCCATGGACTATAGCCCACCAAGCTCCTCTGTCCATGAACTTCTCCAGGCAAGAATACTGGAGTGGGTTGCCATTTCCTTCTCCAGGGATCTTCCCAACCCAGGGATCGAACTCAGGTCTCCCACATTGTAGACAGATTCTTTACTGTCTGAGTCAAGGCTGCCCCACAAATCAGAAAAAGGCACCTTCGTTGATTCACCAGAAAACATTTCTACTTGGGTTTTCTTCTATTCACTCCTCTCATGACAAAGGTTTTTTATTGTAAGTTAGTCAGTCTTTTCAGTTATTGATGTTCAATGTTTATGAAAACCCGGCAGTGGACTATATGACAGGTACTGTTTTAGAAAGTATTGGACACCTTAAACTTTTACAGAAGCTGGAGACATGTGGGTACAATAGAAAGGAATGTATATATTATCACATAAAAGATCCCAGATAATTGGATAAGTGAGAATGGACAGAGTGATATAACCAAAACCATACCTTGGAGACGTGCATAGCTGTTCTTCATCTGGTCCTCTCCCTTTGTGGTTGTCAAGTACACACAGGAGTACTTTGTGGTTTTGTTTTTGTTTTAGGTAAGGCTAAGTTTTCCAATGCTTCAAATTCTTATTATATGCCTTATGGAGCTTATTTAACTTAGTGGAAAATGAATGTGAGTAACCCTGGGAGCATCTGTAGGCATTAACGGCTAGAGAAACTCTGAATGGAAGAACAGAGTACCATGAAGAATTGGTAGTTTTGCATGTTTTTCAATTCTTTTCTCCCTTGTTCATTAAGGAGTCAGGACCCAGAAGCTAGAAGTTTGAGACTCAGAAGGTCAGTTGGTGGCCTGCTTGCAGATAAAAATGCAGAGACTTTTTTTTTTTTAAGCTTATCTATTTTTCCTTACGGAGAAGGCAATGGCAAGCCACTCCAGTACTCTTGCCTAGAAAATCCCATGGATGGAGGAGCCTGGTAGGCTGCAGTCCGTGGGGTCGCTATGGGTCGGACACGACTGAGAGATTTCACTTTCACTTTTCACTTTCACACATTGGAGAAGGAAATGGCAACCCACTCCTCTGTTCTTGCCTGGAGAATCCCAGGGACAGGGGAGCCTGGTGGGCTTCCGTCTATGGGGTCACACAGAGTCGGACATGACTGAAGTGACTTAGCAATAGCAATTTTTCCTTAAATCAATGAAAGATAGTGCATTCCCAGGTGGCACTAGTGGGAAAGAAAGAAAGTGAAAGTGAAGTCATGTCTGAGTCTCTGCGACCGCGTGGAGTGTAGCCTATCAGGCTCCTCTGTCCATGGGATTTTCCAGGCAACAGTACTGGAGTGGGGTGCCGTTTCCTTCTCCAGGGGACCTTCCTTGGATCCAGGGATCGAACCCAGGTCTCCTGAATTGTAGACAGATGCTTTACCGTCTGAGCCACCAGGGACGTCTGCCTGCTAATGCAGGAGACGGGTTCTATCCTTGAGTCAGGAAGATCCCCTGGAGGAGGGCACGGCAACCCTCTCCAGTATTCTTGCCTAGAGAATCCTCATAGACAGAGGAGCCTGGTGGGCTATAGTCCACAGGGTTGCACAGAGTTGATTAAGCACACGTGCCTTTTCCCTGAAATCGGTGAAAGATACTGCATTAATCAATCATAGTTTGGCTCACATCCACATCTCATTGTGCTATAAAGGCTTCAATCTCTCACTTCTTTCCACCGATTGGCTTTGCTTGGCAGTAACTTTTCAAATGATAAATCAAAGTCCTTCTTGCCAGAGTAACTCTCTATTAGCTGTGGACTGGCTTGTTTCATGCAAATTACTCAGCTAGTACATTCAGAAATGTTTTATAACCAACAACTCGTTTATAACATAAAAGTGTTGTTATTAACTAGACTGTGACCAGTGGTCAGGGAATTTACTTGAAATCACCCACAGATTCCAGCCACCCACCACCTCTTGGTAGGTATGGAGGGTGCTTTCCAAGAGGTCCTCTTGTTATCCCACCTGGATCTCAGGCAGTATCTCACGGCCACCAGGAGCCTGGCTTTACCCCCCAATTCTAGGATCTGGTTGCCCTGCTCAGGATATCAGAGTCACTCTGTGACAGGAGTCCTCTGATGCCTAATAGGCAGCCTCTCTTTCCTCAATTCTTATTATATTAATATATCATAGCTATACAGGAGCAGTGGAAATGAGCAATTGATTGCCAGAGTCTAGGGGCAGGGCTGTCAGTAAGAGGATGTCACCTCTGGGACCCCTAAGCTGCTTGGTTTTCTACCTAGGACTTCAGAATCAGTGCACATGTCCTAGATGCTTCTGACATCATGACCCCATGAATGAGCCCAGGAAGGAACTTTCGGTGGCTTGAGCACCATCCCCACCACCTTTTGTCTGCTCTCTTGGACAAGATGCCAGGCATCTGCCTTCAATACCTTTGTTTTCTGTCCAGTCTGCAAGTAAAGAAGTGCTTCGAAACCTTTCAGATTAATAGTTCCTGCTATCATCTTGGTTTTCCTCCTTGGCTTTCTGGGTAGTGCTGGATGCTGCTTCTGCTGAATCTTTTTTTTTTTTCAATTTAAAAAATTATGATAAAAACCACATAAAAATTATTATTCTCCCTGGAGATGCACAGTTCAGTGGTATATAGTATAGGCACATGGTTGCACAGCATGTCTCCAGAGCTTTTTCATCTTGTTCACTGAGTATCCCTCACTGTGAGGTAAGATGAGATATGTCTTTGCTGGTTCATTTACTGTTTGCCCTGCTGCTTGTCCCCTGTCTACAAAATACAGAATACTGTTTGAACGTCTCTTTATCATAGAAATTGTGTCAATTTCCCCCTACTCTTGCTTACTCTTGGCCTATCACGTGGAATATATTAATAATGTGCTTGAAGTAATCTAATATTTACCAGAATTTCTTTGTATTACTGAGTATACGTTTGATATTTTATTTCATGGGATAGTAATTAACACTTTTTATATCATTCAACAAATAAATGACTATGCAGTGATTTTTTAAAAAAATGCTCCTATTAAGGCTTATATTAGATTGGCCAACGGTTCATTTGGCATTTTCCACCATCTATGAAAAACGAGAATGAACTCTTTGGCCGACCTAGGTTTTTGGGAAAGAGGCTCCTCTGGCCAGACTTCCTTCCCCGTGAGACTGCTGGGCCAGCCATTCCGTGAATTTGCTCGAGTTGTTGTACCATCTTTACTTGCTAGCTGGGAATCTAGGTAGAGATGGGGTTTGAAAAGCCAGAAGTGAAGTGTAGTGGAAGTTGCTCAGTCGTGTCCGACTTTTTGCGACCCCATGGACTGTCCATGGAATTCTCCAGGCCAGAATGCTGAAGTGGGTAGCCTTTCCTTCAAAAGCCAGAGATTTGGTTTAAAGATGGGGAATACTGAGGGCAGGAAGGGTTCTCAGTTGATAGGGTATAAACCTCACCAAATACCTCGGCTGAAAAAAAATATTCTCTGAGTTGAGCACAAGGTCCCAGCATGGAAAGATGTACAGGGTTGTTTTTCCTGGCACTTTTCCGTCTCCAGTATCCCAGATGGTAGCTCCCCTAGTTCTTAACGCCCCCTGGCAGCCTTGCCCTTGTCTTGCTGGGCCTGAATCACAGATGTTGGGTGCTGTTGAGTTTTGAGTTAATTGGCCTTATTGCTACTATACTCTTGTGTGGATTTTTGAATTCATGAATTAGTCATGAAGTTGTGTTTAGCAGAAGGACACCCTGGGAATCTGTGGTCTGTCCAGCTGACCTTCTTTTAGAAGGATGCTGTGTATGCAGACTATAGTAAATGATGGTGGGAAAAACAGAATTCTCTTTGGGGACCCTTTAACTGCAGCCTTTTTTTCTAACTCTCAGCTTTGCAGGTGAGTTTATGCCTTACTTGAGAGTTTTAGTGGGGTTATCTGTCAGGGTGGGATGGAGGCTGTGTTCTGAGGCTTAGAAACTTTTGTATTATTTTTGTGTAATACAGTCACCTGAAAGGGTTGAGGGAAGTCAGTTATTAGATAAATTTTCCCCAGGATGAGTCACCTCTGAAATAAATGAAATTGGATAATTGAGATTTCCTGCTTGGGGCGGTATTGTCAGGTTCTGTTTCTTTTTTTATGGTTGAGGAAGCACTTGAAATTTCAAGGTCACATGCATGTCACAAAACAACAATCTGAAAGCACATAGATATTTATGGTTTATTATTCTAATTACTTAATCTTTAATAATCTTTGAGAAGCTGTGATTTATGGTCTATCCTGGGTAAGGGTAAGTTTCCCAGCTCAGGGTAAACACCCTGTAATTATGTGGTTAATGAAATAAGTTCTAACTGCTTTCTAAAGCTGAAGTCCCTTTCTAACAAGTAGCAGGTAAGTGAAATGAAGGCACAAGAATTTCAACTTTTACTCCTTAGGGATGGACTGATGTGGTGTGGTGGGCTCATCGTCTTTTGGTACATTATGAATGCTTCAGATTTCTAGGTGTGATCATCTCAGAGTTTGAAATCGCACACTGTATGATTTATGCTAGGGCAGGATGAATCTTTTTAGTTAAGTTGAGCTGGTTGTAAGCTTTTAACCTCCCATCTTGGACTAACTTGGCTTGTTCACCAGTTTTTTCATACAGGGGTACCAACATTGCCTGACATCACTTACACCTTTTTATTAACAAAAATTAGTGCTAGTTTAAAAGAAAACTTTGCTAATTCAATGCATGGGCCAACCATTTCTGAACTAAATCATAAACACGACTTATGTTATGTCTTCGCTATTGCCTTAAAACATCAGCAGGCAGCAGCGTACTGGTTGTGAGTTTTCTTCCATGAAATAAAAGATGAATTTCACTTCTGGGTGAGGCATTATAGTTGTCTTGTACTTTCATTTCTGGTTAGATTAGACAGAAACAAAGAGGGACTATGAAGATAGGAGAGGTATTCCTTTAATGTGACATGTAGAAAAATATTTCTGCTTTTCAGGGGTACATGCCAGAAATAAAAAGAAATAAAAGTTAGGAAATTTATCAAATAGTATGTTACCTGTTGAACATTACATTATCTGTAAAGCATATCAAAGACTGTGTAAAGTTGGGACATACAGAGCCAATTTATATGCCTTGGTGATAACTGGGTCATTCAGTTCAGTTCAGTTCAGTTCAGTCGCTCAGTCATGTCCGACTCTCCGCGACCCCATGAATCACAGCACGCCAGGCCTCCCTGTCCATCACCAACTCCCGGAGTACACTCAAACTCATGTCCAGAGAGTCGGTGATGCCATCCAGCCATCTCACTCTCCGTCGTCCCCTTCTCCTCCCCCCCCCCAACCTTTCCCAGCATCAGAGTCTTTTCCAGTGAGTCAACTCGTCGCATGAGGTGGCCAAAGTATTGGAGTTTCAGCTTTAGCATCAGAGTCGTCATTATAAGGAAGTGATGTATCTCTGTGGTGGGTATGAGTAGTCTCTAGCTGCTTATGTGAGAAGCCATAAATTGTTTAAGGCTGGTCCCCTAGCAAACAGTGACAATGTGTACCACACATTTCTGAGAAATGATGCCAGGAAATGTATGGCAAAACAATGAAGCTTAGTATATAAGCAGTTTAAGAAATATGACACAAGGAGGGTTCAATGATCTGAACAGCAATCATGTGTTAGTCACATGCAATTCATGTATACTGGCATTGTACTTGGAAACCTCTTAGGATGGCAGTTTTATGATATGGTCATTGTGACCGAGAATACTGATTGCTTTACCCAGTTTGGGAAGCTCACTGTGGATGTATAATCGTGCAGTTTGGTTTGTTCTCTACTAAGTGTGCATTGTCACTGAGATCATGGCTTATCCCTTTCTGCCACAGTGGGCATTGAGCATCATGGTCACAGGCTTCTTGGGTGCCACAGAGGGAAGGCTTCCTCCCGCTGGGCAGAAGCCTGTGAATGCTGTCGAGGCCAAGACTGTCCCACACTGACCAGAAAGGGAAGCCAGAAGGACTTGGACTCACTGATATTTTGCTGACATCATTCAGACCTGCTGTTGGAAGCTTTAATGAGCTGGTGTTTCAAAACCACGTGGCAGGGCAGGCTGCTTTCTCATACACGCTCTTCTCAGATTGCTGGCTTCCCTTAGCTCATGGAAGCTCTTATCCAGTCAGGAGGACCTCCTGGCAGGTTTGCTGCTGGACCCAGGAAGGTCGAAGCATCGGCCATTAGGCTGGCCCAGTGATCGGAGATAAACATGAAGGTACTCAACCGAGCAAGACCTGGGGGCGGCCACACAGCCTCTCGGCTCCCTCCAGCATTTCGGGCATGTGGGTTTGTGTTTGGAATTGGTGAGGAGGTGCTCTGTTCATCCAGCAGGCTTAGAGCTCCAGTGGCATACTAATTTCTTCCCCCTGATGCCAGGATTTCCTTCCCTTGACTGTGAGTAGAGAAGGTAAAGTGGGAATCATTTTCTGTGAGTGCCCTGATGTGCACAGAGGGGGAACAGAAGCCCACCTGGAGACTTTCACTCATTTCTGAAGCCCTGAGCCTGGCTCTTCCCTTAGGAGTATTTGGGCCAATTGTTACCGCATTTCCCACTGCGTCAGTGGAAGGTTTGGGCAAGTCTGGTTGAATGGTTTAGTCTTCTACAAAAACAAAAGTACTTTTTTTTCTTAAAGTGAAAAAAGTTTAACTTGTTTTTGAACCCAGCTTTATTGACCTCAGTGAGCTCAGGCAGCTCTAAGGCTGCAAGGGACCACTTTGGCTGCAGTGAGTTGGGGCCTATCACTTTGGAGGTGCATCAGTGTACAACCCGGAGGGGTGGGGGAGCAGAGTGCCACAGTGCAGTCCTGCATCATTGTCCTTCCATTTACATTATTTTGAAACCTGCACAGCATTTAAAATTCTATTGAAAGAATATTGGATTAGGGATAGAGTACCTAGGCTTTCCCTGCTTCCATAGTGTTAAAAGGAATTTAGGAAAATCACTGTTTCCTGTGTTCAAGAATAGGGGAGGGAAAGAAGGAGGGAAAGAGACCACTTTTCTCCCTTTGAAATTGGAAAGCAACATCTTACAGCATGATGTGAGAGTATAAACGATACCTGATTTCCTTGTAAGAAAACTTTCATTGACCATTGGAGGTTTCAGTTATTCAGCAGGCAGATTTAGAAATTTTCTGTTGACTCTCTTCTCTTTCATTTGTTTAGTTTGTAGGGGTCCTGAGTTCTGGAAAGAGCTCATTGGGACCTCTGCTAAAACCATAGATGCTTCTGTGTTGTTTTTATGTCAATTTCAGCTCAATTACCAGAAGAGTTTTTTTTTTAACCAAAATACTTAATTTTTTGCCATCTTATTTTCTGGGTCAAGAAGAAGAGACAGTGAGACAGCCAAGGCAAATGCTGCTCAAATAATTGTAGCCAAGGGGAGAGAGATGTTCGTGTGATGCTTCAGGGAGGGGAGGACTGCAGAGAAAGCAAGGTGGAGGGCCAGATGGACACCTGTCTGTTGACATCTTAGTTCATCTGAAGTGTCATGATTAGACCTGACCTCTTCATACTGAGAAGTGGATGTGCCTGACAGCCATATTCCTGGAATGGGAAGATTATTCACTGCAATGGGATGTCTAAACCATTGCTCAGTTCTACACAGCAGCCTTGAAGACCAGTAATGCTTGGGAAGCCAGAGTCTCTTGGTTAAACTGAGGTTTTATCTGAAACCCATTTGGTTTTCAGACATGTTGGGAATGTTCTTAAAATGCATGAGTGTGCCTTGGAGTGGAATGCTCAGTGAGTTCACTTTATTATCCTTTGGTGATTGAAACATTTTTCCAGTATTTGAGGAGTTCGTGATAAATTTTGCCTTTCCAAACCTTTACCTAGAAATGTGTATAATTGAGCTAATTTCCAAGTATGTATTCCTCAAGCTCTGTGTAGTTTTTAAGAAACCGTAATGTTTTGTTTCATATTCATTTTTCTGACAAATTTCATTCTTTTAAAAATTACTGTAATTCCTTTAATTTTCCAATTGGTATATGATTCTCCAAGTTGAGTATGGGTTATTTCTGTAAATGGACATGTGTAATTGTAAAGCAGTGTCTCTTGCCCTGAGGGACCTGTGAATTAAATGAAGCTCATTTTTGATGATTTCTGCCTCCTTTTCTCTTTCTCCTTCTGCCCCTCCCTAGGATTCAGGGTTTTCACCTTTGTCTTGCCCTCATCCAAGCCTAATCTCTGACATTTGAAATTCATTTCAGCTGAAGTCACCTTCACAGAATGACAAATTTAACTCATTCTCTCACACAGAAATAATCACAGTTAAAGTTTTTTCTTTATTTTTGGAATGAAAGGCCCTATAAGCTGCTAATGGAATTTCAGGTGCTAGAGTTTTGAGTGCAGATTTTTTTAGTCATGACTTTATTCCTTATAATGATACCATATTGTAAACTGCCATTTTAGTTGCCATTCAGGAGGAGATAAGCTTCTGGGAAACTTTTCAGAAACTTCTAGAAAGGAGCACTTTTGTTTTCTCAACTGAGACTTGAACAAAAACAGGAATTGCTACTTCTCCTATGCCTAGAGTTGTCATCCTGGAAATTGTTCCTGCATTGAATCTAATTTAGCAAACAGCCAATTGCATGCAGTTAAAACTACTGCCCTAGCTGTAAAAAAACACCATTCATTTGTCTTCTAAAGTACATATTGGGTAAAGAAACTGGGTAGTGAGTAGCTGACTGATAAGGGATGATTTTTATAGTTCTAGATCTCAGAAGTATCTCTCAGGATGCCAGCAGGCATAATAAAATCGTCTTGTGAACCAGTGAATTTGGAAAATGATGAGATAGATGAAGGGGAGTCCCCTCCCCCAACTAGAGCTCACACAGGGGAAAATGTGTATAGTATTTCCCAAATTTACTTGATTATGAAATTTTATAATTATTATCATTAGTAGTAGCAGTAGTATGGTATTATTAGTCCCTGGAGGGAGAGGACTAGTGTTCCTTGGTTGGGGAACAGTTTGGAAAATGCCAATCTAGTCCATGAAAAAATATTTTTCTCTCTTTTTAGAGAGCTCTCTTATTTCACTCTTTTTTTTTTTCTTTTTGGTTTGGCTGTGCCTCACGGCTTGTGGGATCTTAGTTCCCGAGCAAGAATTGACCCCAAGCCCCCTGCAGTGAAGCGTGGAGTCTTAACCATTGGACTGCCAGGGAATTCAGAGAGCTCATTTATATTAGTGTGTATGTATTTATTATTCAGAAACAGAAAAACTGTTCTTCGAATAGTGTGGTAAATGGATTCCTGTCTGTAAGTTTCGTTATGTAAAGGGTGCCTGTATTTCACTTGGGTACTGATGAGGTTTTAGAGGGCTGGGGTCCAGAGGTGGTGGTGGTGATAACCTGCATGGGAGGAACCCTCACACAGGGTGCTTCCTCAAGGATGGTGTTGAGTGTTTCTTCTGGAATCTAAAGCAAGAAGTAGGAACTTGCAGTTCCCATTTATAGATGACAGATAACTTGCCCAATATGCCACTTAGAGAGTTTTTACAACATGCCAGTCACTTTTTTTTTTAAGGTGAGAATTTTTTTTTTTTGAAACCACTTATTTGAGATAATTGTAGGTTCATAAGCAGTTGTAAGAAATGATACCCCGTATTCCTTTCATCGTTTCCTCCAGTGATAACATGTTGCATAACAGTGTTACAGTTTCACAATGAAGAAATTAACATTGATACAATCAGCAATCTTATTTAGATTTCAAAGTGTTTACATACACTTGTGTGTTTAGTTCTGTGCAGTTTTATCATGTGTGACAATTCACGTGACCGGCACAGTCAAGATACCAAACTTCCTTCCAAGCATCCCTCGATGTCCCCTTTTATGATCATAGCCAGTTTCTCCCAGCCTCCCACCCTCAACCCCTGACATGGCTGCATGACTGGTGAACCACAGAGGGCATCCATGTGTGCCTGACCCTGAGTCCTGGCTCTTCTCACTCCACCCTTGACTTTTCTCTGGGGATTCACATTCTGTTCTTTCACATACGCGGTTCTCCTTTTCTTTCCTTAGCATCCAAAATTAGACTTCTTAGGCTTTTTTTCAAAAAATTTGTAATTTTTAAAAGAAAATTGGATCGCACTATTATTTTGGAAGTGTGGAGATTGGTTATTTTTTCCCCTACCAGCTCTGTTTTGAGCTTGCCTCCATTTTTGGAGATTTTTTTGCTTACCTCCCACTACCTTGACACCAGAGCACACACGAGGAGGATGGTGGTGACTTTAGGGGATAAAGGTAGAGATACCTGCACGCCATTCCTTGAATTTGTATAAAGGCATCTTTGACTTCAGCATCTCTGAGTGCTGTACTTTGGTTGCTGTGGTGCTAAACATACTCCCAGAGCCCTTGAGATTTAACTCACTGCAAACTGGAAGCTGTCAGTGCACCGGGGATGCAGGGAAGCACAGCACATACATTTCTGTGAATCACAGTCATGTCAGAGGCCATATACATTTAAGAGAAAACTCCAAAACTGGAAACAATGAAGTCTTTTGAAATCTCTATGTGGGATACAGTTTTGTTTTTTTTTTTTTTAAACACCCAAAAAACAAAATTATGGAACAGTTAGCCAAATGTAGATTTTTGCTCATTGAACCCACCAAACATACTCCTCTTTCAGGGTCTTTGAACTAGCTGTTCCCTCTCTGCCTGGAAAGTTTTTTTTTTTTTCTAGAATTACACCTGGCTTGGCTCCTGCCCTCAACCTTTTTTAGGTCTCTGAGCAATGTTACCTCTTCCCTGTAGTGTTCCCTGATGCTTAAATTATAACACCCAACCCCACCCCATTCTCCTTACTTTTTCTCCATCCCACTTTGATCCATCTAACATGTCCTATGTCTTATTCATGTGACTGTATTCTTTTCCCCCTGGTGGAACATGAATCTCCTGAAGGCAGGAATTTTTGCCTATTTTGTGCATTGTTGTATGCCTAGCATCTTATAGAATAGTGCCTGCACATATGAGATAATGGATATTCTTCAGATGCATGTTTTCAAGAGTAATGGTTTGTTTAAGTTGTAGGACACAAAGGAATAATCATATCTGTGCAGGTCAGCTCCTGATAAAGATGCTCATTTAAAAATGTTGAGTCGGTTTAGTACAAGTGTATACTTTCCTTGCCTACGTAGAACAAGTTTCTAGCAGTGACTTTTCTGTTGGAAAATGATTGACTTTGGGGGAGCTCTTGCAGATGTAAAGGAAATTAACCAGCCGATCTAGGTAATTGAACCTTGCAAACTATCCTGGAAGTGTTTATCCTTCTGCCAAATTGAAGCATGAGTTCAGTGTTTGCATAACCACCTGTGTAATTACTCACATTAGCATTCCAGCATGTATTCAGTGAGCTACACTCTTCAATTTTTCAATGAAAGTATTTGCACATGTTGGCTGCTACTGTGCAAAGTGGGTTTTTGTGCATTCTGGAAGCCTGTGTCACTGTTTTGATCTGGGGGGTGTGGTCTAGTGGTGTAGAGCATTTACTTTCCGGGTGAAAAGAGAATCCATGATGGAAGTAAACTTTTGGTTTCAGTTTTTCTTTGGGGGCTGTTTCTGTTAGTCCTAGGAATGGAAAAAAATAAATATTGCTCTAAAACTGAAGTCGCCCAGTCATGTCCAACTCTTCACGACCTCATGGAATGTTGCCTGCCAGGCTCCTCCGTCCATAGGATTTTCCAGGCAAGAGTACTGTAGTGGGTTGCCATTTCCTTCTCCAGGGAATCTCCCCAACCCAGGGATTGAATCCGGGTTTACCATCAGAGCCACCAGGAAAGTAACTATTGCTCTAGGGATACTTTATATAAATATATTGTGGTTGAAAAAATACAATGTTGCTTGTACAGCAACATTGTAGGGTAGGGTGGGGTTGGAAGCTTCTGGGCCAGATGAAGGTCTGGTGGTTTGGGGAGCAGTTTGGAGAGAGGCACTGGCTGGGGAGCAAAAAGGGGATGTAATGCGGCTGGAAAAGGCCTCCTGGGAGCACACCTCTGCCACCAGTGCCCGTAGGACTGGGAGCTCTCTGTGTGTGGCCGTGTGGGTACTCCTGTGTTACCTGGCCCTGTGTGAGTTCAGAATGTTAGGAGAAAGCAGAAACACTAATTCGGAAAGTTACATGGACCCCAGTGTTCACGGCAGCATTACTGACAGTTGCCAAGATACGGAAGCAACCTAAGTGCCCATCAACAGATGAATGGATAAAGCACACAGAGTATGTCTACACGATGCAGTATTACTCGGCTATAAAGAAGAATGAAATGATGCCATTTGCAGCAATAATGATGGACCTAGAGATGATCATACTAAGTGACGTACGCCAGATAAAGACAAATACTATATGTTTTCACTTACATGCAGAATCTAAAAAGGAAATTAAAGCAGACTCACGGGTACAAACTAGTGGTTACCAGAGGGGAGAGGGCTGGCAGGAGGGGCACGATGGGGGAAGAGGTACAAACTACTCGATATAAATAAGTTACAGGTATGTAAGGTCTATCTCAGAGAATATAATCAGTATTTTATAATTATATGTGGAGTATAATCTATAAAAACATTGAATTACTGTGTTGTGCAACTGAAACTAACATAATATTATAAAACAACGATACTTCAGTTTAAAAAATGTCAGAAGAGAAAGGTTAGAGAGGGAAGAGTTAAGGGAGAATGTTAAGGCAGCGAGAAAGTAATTGAGTTTTTTGAGACAGGCACCCACGTGTGAACACTTGGCTCCCAAACAACTCACACTTTCCTTCATTATCCACAGACATCCTCAAACCACCTTTCACATACTGGATTCTGACTTTTTTTTTTTTTCTTTCTGATTCTGACTTTTCTGTGTCAGCCAAACATTAAAGAAAATTCTGAGTACAGCTGTGAGGGAAATTCAGGAAGTTCAATCATTCAGTATGCTGAAAGCACAGAGTCCTGATGTTCATTCGAGCTGACTGGAACACCTTCCCTTTTGTTAGTAAAGTTATTGCTAACTTTAAATAACTAATGGGGTCAGACGCCACTTAATTAATTTCTGAGCCTAGTCAGCTAGCTGTCCCTTCCCCAAGGGAAATAAGCTCAGTTGAGTTACTTAAATCACACTTTCCCCATTTCTTGAAGTCATTTCCATTACCCTGCCCTAGAAAAAGTAGGCGGCTGCAGAGAGAAGGTTGAGACAGAATTATAAGACCATTTGCGTTAAATGAGCTCAGTACATCACTCTTTGAGATCCTTGAGCAGACAGCTAACATCTCCTAATAAGCACCAGCTGCATACAGATCAAGGTTTTCCAATGAAACCAGAGTGAACTGTCTGTTTGCGGAGATGAAACAGACAAGACTTCAGAATCTTAAAGAACACCCGACGCAAAATGATGTGGTAGAACCAGGAACATGAGAACAGCCTGATAATTTGTGAATCTTCCCACTGAAGTTTATGAATTCTGTAGTTTTACTCTTAAGTCCTCTGCCCACCCTTCAGAAATGGTCGAAATATCTAGATGTGGAATTAAGGAGACTTCTGAAATGTCTACAACATATATGTATATCACTGTCTTTTGTCCCAGACTCCCATTTCTTGACCCAAATTTTTAATCAGCCAAAATATATTGTATGGACCAATATGTTACATGGGATGGTACAGCTACTGGGTTATAGTAAGGAATTATAATTGAATAAAGCATTCTTTTAGGAGGGGTTTAGTTTTTTTGCCATTTCAGCAAGAAAAAATTCATATGGTCCTATTTGCTAGTTATTTTGGCTGAATTTTAAAAATCCTTACAAGGATTATACATTCTTTCTATTTTTGCTACTGTGGAGGAATTCAAGTAGTATAGTTTATCTGAATTTTTAGGAGCCCTTTCTTGGGCTCCAGTGCCTAAGTCTGGTTGTCCATACAGGGCCTTCGGGAAAGGCTTGATTTAAATATTGGGTGGGTATGTCTTGGACCCTGTTCTGGGGAACTCTTCTTGCAAGTCTCAGACGGGGGAACTCACAACAACCAGTTTTACCCAAAAGCTGGGCCCCAGGCTTAGATGCCAGTAGAGCAGGGCTTACTTAGTGCCTTGGGTTTTAGTTTTAGTCTGATTCCATGGATCATTCTCGCCGTTTACTTAACAGTGCGAATCATGCTGTATTTTGAATACCCCCCTGCCCCAAGTTATTTCAGAAATTACCACAGCTGCTTCTCGGTTATTCGAGTGCTTAACACTCCTGTTTCCACAGGAGTTGTTAACCCCACAGCTGTCCGGGGGCAGCGTCACCCCCACCCTCACCCCGTCCCATCTGCCAACTCTCACTGCTTCTGCACTCGCTACACTTGGAGGTGGCAAATTCCCAAATGAGCCGCTGGCTTCCCGCCTTTACAGGGGGCTGGGCCTTAGGTTCATAGTAACTTCTTTCACTGGAAGGACTTTGGCTGGGACCCCCACCCCGGGGCACTGCTGCCTCTCAAGGACGCGCTTTGTACGGTGGGTGTTGATCCTTCCACTCGGCTTGGAAACTTTTGCAAGGAAACCAAAAGGTGCCTTTAGCTTAAGCAGCTGTGGCTCTCCCTCCCACTCACCCCCTTGTTTTTCAAACTCAGAATCTTATTAGAACCTGGGAAGGTCGCAGTCAAAGTTTCATCCGTCTCTGAAGGACGGGGCTCACCTTGGATGTCTGTCTTCCCAACAGTGTTTTCAGTCTCGGTTTTTTTCCAGATGGGCAGCGTCCACAGGGAGCTGTTTTATCCTGGCCACCTCTTTCAAAGCTTAGACTTTCTCTCCAGTGCTCCCTTAGAAAGCTGTTACAGTAAGCAGAGAAACAAGCCCGTTAAATTAAGAATCGAATGCTCAGGGTCTCTCTCCTTGCCAACCTCATTAGAAAACAGCGATAAAGTATGGATGCGTATAATTACATGATGCATATAATTAAACACTTGAAATCAGTTCAAGAGGGGACCTTTTTAATGCTTTTCTAACTGTGGAACTTTCATGTCAGAGTAGGGAGCGGGGTGTCTCTGTTGTACGTAATCCCTCATCTCACTGGGGGAAGGAGGGAGGAGGTAAAGGAGAGGACAGCGTTCATTTTGACCATAGCTCCAAGGTCCCGTCAGAGTCATTTTCGTACCCGTAGAGTACACTGGAACAGACCTACTTCCCCGTAGTTGTGTTTATTTTTGATCATGTGTAGTTTGATGATGAGCTCAGTCGTCAAAGATGTGCATGACCTGGCTATTCTAAAGAAGCGCAGATGATGACTGTTAACTGTGTGATGTGCTTGCTTACAGGAATGAAAAATAGGGATATTCGGTATTTTGTACTATCCCCATGGAGTCATGTGGGCACTCAATTTTTGAGAAATGAAAGAGCACTAGGAGATTGATCTGTCTCCCAGGTCTCCCAGCCCGTGGGCTCTTCTCAGGTAGGAAGTGAAAAGACTAAAGGACTAGCTAAGGGTTGGCATCACCGACTCGATGGACATGAGTTTGAGTGAACTCCGGGCATTGGTGATGGACAGGGAGGCCTGGCGTGCTCTGATTCATGGGGTCGCGGAGAGTTGGACACGACTGAGCGACTGAACTGAACTGACTGAACTGAGGGGTTGAACTAGAGTTTTGGTCCACAAAGCAGGTTTCACTGAGTACCTTCCAGGTGAAAGTTGTTCAGTTCCTCAGTCCTGTCTGACACTTGGCGACCCCATGGACTGCAGCTGTCTTTCCTCAAACTCATGTTCACTGAGTCTGTGATGCCATCCAACCATCTCATCCTCTGTCATCCCCTTCTCCTCCTGGCTTCAATCTTTCCTAGCATCAGGGTCTTTTCCAATGAGTTGGCTCTTCACATCAGGTGGCCCAAGTATTGGAGCTTCAGCATCAGTCCTTCCAAGGAATATTCAGGGTTGATTTATTGGGGCAGGCATCACTAATTGACTGGTTTGATGTCCTTGCTGTCCAAGAGACTCTCAGGAGTCCTCTCCAGCACCATAGTTTGAAGGCATCAATTCTTCATTGTTCAGTCTTGTTTATTGTCCAGCTTTCACGTCTGTACATGACTACTGGAAAAACCGTAACTTTGACTGTATGGACCTTTGTTGGCAAAGTAATGTCTCTGCTTTTCAATATGCTGTCTAGGTTGGTCATAGCTTTTCTTCCAAGGAGCAAGGGTCTTTTAATTTCATGGCTGCAGTCACCATCCACAGTGATTTTGTAGCCCAGGATAAGAAAGTCTGTCACTGTTTCCACTGTTTCCCATCTATTTGCCATGAAGTGATGGGACTGGATGCCATGATCTTAATTTTCTGAATGTTGAGTTTTAAGCCAGCTTTTCCACTCTCCTCTTTCATTTTGATCAAGAGGCTTTTGAGTTCCTCTTCACTTTCTGCCATTAGGGTGGTATCATCTGCATATCTGAGGTTATTGATATTTCTCCTTGCAATCTTGATTCCATTTTGTGCTTCATCCAGCCCGTCATTTTGCATGATGTACAGTATTAAAGGGCAAAATAATAGGATACTGAATGAGGAATTCCCCAGGTCGGTAGGTGTCCAGTATGCCACTGGAGATCAGTGGAGAAATAACTCTAGAAAGAATGAAGGGATGGAGCAAAAGCAAAACCAATACCCAGTTGTGGATGTGACCGGTGATAGAAGCAAGGTCCGGTGCTGTAAAGAGCAATATTGCATAGGAACCTGGAATGTTAGGTCCATGAATCAAGGCAAATTGGAAGTGGTCAACAGGAGATGGCAAGAGTGAACGTCGACATTCTAGGAATCAGTGAACTAAAATGGACTGGAATGGGTGAATTTAACTCGGATGACCATTATATCTACTACTGTGGGCAGGAATCCCTTAGAAGAAATGGAGTAGCCATCATGGTCAACAAAAGAGTCCGAAATGCAGTACGTGGATGCAACCTCAAAAATGACAGAATGATCTCTGTTCGTTTCCAAGGCAAATCATTCAATATTACAGTAATCCAGGCCTATGCCCAAACCAGTAACACTGAAGAAGCCGAAGTTGAACAGTTCTGTGAAGACCTACAAGACCTTTTAGAACTAGCACCCAGAAAAGATGTCCTTTTCATTATAGGGGACTGGAATGCAAAAGTAGGAAGTCAAGAAACACCTGGAGTAACAGGCAAATTTGGCCTTGGAGCACGGAATGAAGCAGGGCAAAGGCTAATAGAGTTTTGTCAAGAGAATGCACTGGTCATAGCAAACACCCTCTTCCAACAACACAAGAGAAGACTCTACACATGGACATCACCAGATGGTCAACACCGAAATCAGATTGATTATATTCTTTGCAGTCAAAGATGGAAAAGCTCTATACAGTTAGCAAAAACAAGACCAGGAGCTGACTGTGGCTCAGATCATGAACTCTTTATTGCCAAATTCAGACTTAAATTGAAGAAAGTAGGGAAAACCACTAGACCATTCAGATATGACCTAAATCAAATCCCTTATGATTATACAGTGGAAGTGAGAAATAGATTTAAGGGACTAGATCTGATAGATAGAGTGCCTGATGAACTCTGGATGGAGGTTCGTGACATTGTGCAGGAGACAGGGACCAAGACCATCCCCATGGAAAAGAAATGCAAAAAAGCAAAATGGCTGTCTGAGGAGGCCTTACAAATAGCTGTGAAAAGAAGAGAAGCGAAAAGCAAAGGAGAAAAGGAAAGATGTAAGCATCTGAATGCAGAGTTCCAAAGAATAGCAAGGAGAGATAAGAAAGCCTTCCTCAGCGATCAATGCAAAGAAATAGAGGAAAAAAACAGAACAGAAAAAACAAGAGATCTCTTCAAGAAAATTAGAGATTCCAAGGGAACATTTCATGCAAAGATGGGCTCGATAAAAGACAGAAATGGTATGGACTTAACAGAAGCAGAAGATATTAAGAAGAAGTGGCAAGAATACACAGAAGAACTGTACAAAAAAGATCTTCACGACCAAGATAATCGCGATAACGTGATCACTGACCTAGAGCCAGACATCTTGGAATGTGAAGTCAAGTGGGCCTTAGAAAGCATCACTACGAACAAAGCTAGTGGAGGTGATGGAATTCCAGTTGAGCTATTTCAAATCTTGAAAGATGATGCTGTGAAAGTGCTGCACTCAATATGCCAGCAAATTTGGAAAACTCAGCAGTGGCCACAGGACTGGAAGAGGTCAGTCTTCATTCCAATCCCAAAGAAAGGCAATGCCAAAGAATGCTCAAACTACCGCACAATTGCACTCATCTCCCATGCTAGTAAAGTCATGCTCAAAATTCTCCAAGCCAGGCTTCAGCAATATGTGAACCGTGAACTCCCAGATGTTCAAGCAGGTTTTAGAAAAGGCAGAGGCACCAGAGATCAAATTGCCAACATCCGCTGGATCATGGAGAAAGCAAGAGAGTTCCAGAAAAACATCTATTTCTGCTTCATTGACTATGCCAAAGCCTTTGACTGTGTGGATCACAATAAACTGGAACATTCTGAAAGACATGGGTATACCAGACCACCTGACCTGCCTCTTGAGAAACCTGTATGCAGGTCAGGAAGCAACAGTTAGAACTGTACATGGAACAACAGACTGGTTCCAAATAGGAAAAGGAGTACGTCAAGGCTGTATATTGTCACCCTGCTTATTTAACTTATATGCAGAGTACATCATGAGGAACGCTGGGCTGGAAGAAGCACAGGCTGGAATCAAGATTGCTGGGAGAAATATCAGTAGCCTCAGATATGCAGATGACACTACCCTTATGGCAGAAAGTGAAGAGGAACTCAAAACCTCTTGATGAAAGTGAAAGAAGAGAGTGAAAAGGTTGGCTTGAAGCTCAACATTCAGAAAACAAAGATCATGGCATCTGGTCCCATCACTTCATGGGAAATAGATGGAAAAACAGTGGAAACAGTGTCAGACTTTATTTTTTTGGGCTCCAAAATCACTGCAGATGCTGATTGCAGCCATGAAATTAAAAGACGCTTACTCCTTGGAAGGAAAGTTATGACCAACCTTGATAGTATATTAAAAAGCAGAGACATTACTTTGCCAACAAAGGTCCGTCTAGTCAAGGCTATGATTTTTCCCGTGGTCATGTATGGATGTGAGAGTTGGACTGTGAAGAAAGCTGATTGCTGAAGAATTGATGCTTTTGAACTGTGGTGTTGGAGAAGACTCTTGAGAGTCCCTTGTACTGCAAGGAGATCCAACCAGTCCCTCCTAAAGGAGATCAATCCTGGGTGTTCATTGGAAGGACTGATGCTGAAGCTGAAACTGCAATACTTTGGCCACCTCATGCGACGAGTTGACTCACTGGAAAAGACTCTGATGCTGGGAAAGGTTGGGGGCGGGAGGAGAAGGGGACGACCGAGAATGAGATGGCTGGATGGCATCACTGACTCTGTGGACATGAGTTTGAGTGAACTCAGGGAGTTGGTGGTGGACAGGGAGGCCTGGCATGCTGTGATTCATGGGGTTGCAGAGAGTCGGACACGACTGAGCGACTGAATTGAACTGAACTGAACCCTGCATATAAGTTAAATGAGCAGGGTGACAATATACAGCTTTGATGTACTCCTTTCCCGATTTGGAACCTGTCTTTGTTCCGTGGCCAGTTCTGACTGTCGCTTCTTGATCTGCATACAGATTTGTCAGGAGGCAGGTCAGGTGGTCTAATATTCTCTTCTCTTTAAGAATTTTCCACAGTTTGTTGTGATCCACACAGTCAAAGGTTTTAGTGTAGTCAATGGAGCAGAAACAGATGTTTTTCTGTGATTCCCTTGCTTTTTCTATGATGCAGTGTATGTTGGCAATTTGATCTCTGGTCTCTGCCTTGGTTCACACACTGTTGAAGCCTTGCTTGAAGGATTAACTTGCTCGCATGTGAATTGAGCACAACTGTGCAGTAGTTTGAACATTCTTTAGCATTACTCTTCTTTGGGATTGGAATGAAAACTGACCTTTTCCAGCCCAGTGGCCACTACTGAGTTTTCTAAATTTGCTGGCATATTGAGTGCAGCACTTTCACAGCATCATCTTTTAGGATTTGAAAAAGCTCAGCTGGAATTCCATCACCTCCACTAGCTTTGTTCATAGTAATGCTTCCTAAGGCCCACTTGGCGTCACATTCCAGGATGTCTGGCTCTAGGTGAGTGATCACACTGTCGTGGTTATCTGGGTCATGAAGATCTTGTTCTTCTATGTACTGTATTCCTGTCACCTCTTCTTAGTATCTTCTGCTTCTATTAGGTCCATACTGTTTCTGTCCTTTATTGTGCCTATTTTTGCATGAAATATTGCCTTGGTATCTCTAATTTTCTTGAAGAGATGTCTAGTTTTTCCAATTCTGTTATTTTCCTCTATTTCTTTACATTGATCACTGAGGAAGGCTTTCTTATCTCTCCTTGTTTTTCTTTGGAACTCTGCATTCAGCTGGGTATAGTTTTCCTTTTCTCCTATATCTTTCACTTCTCTTCTTTACTCAGCTATTTGTAAGGCCTCCTCAGACAACCGCTTTGCCTTTTTGTATTTCTTTCTCTTGGGGATGGTCTTGATCACTACCTCCTATACAATGTTATGAACCTCTGTCCATAGCTCTTTAGGCACTCTTTCTATCAGATCTAATCCCTTGAATTTATTTGTCACTTCCACTGTATAATCCTAAGGAATTTGATTTAGGTCATACCTGAATGATCTAGTGGTTTTCCCTACTTTCTTAAGTCTGAATTTGGCAATAAGGAGTTCATGATCTGAGCCACAGTTAGCTCCTGATCTTATTTTTGCTGACTGTATAGAGCTTCTCCATCTTTGGCTACAAAGAATATATAATCAATCTGATTTTAGTATTGACCATCTGGTGATGTCCATGTGTAGAGTTGTCTCCTGTGTTGTTGGAAGAGGGTGTGTGATATGGCCAGTGCATTGTCTTAGCAAAACTCTGTCAGCCTTTGCCCTGCTTCATTTTGTATTCTAGGCCAAACTTGCCTGTTATTCCAGGTATCTTTTGCCTTCCTACTTTTGCATTGCAGTTTCCTATGATGAAAAGGACATCTTTTTCTTTTTTTGGTGTGTGTTCTAGAAGTTCTTATAGGTCTTCATAGAGCCATTGAGCTTCAGCTTCTTTGGCATTAGTGGTCAGGGCATAGACTTGGATTACTGTGATATTGAATGGCTTGCCTTGGAAACGAACAGAGATCATTCTGTCATTTTTGAGATTGCATCCACGTACTGCATTTTGGACTCTCTTGTTGACTGTGAAGGCTATTCCATTTCTTCTAAGGGGTTCTTGCCCAGAGTAGTAGATACAATGGTCACCTGAATTACATTTGTCCATTCCTGTCCTTGTAGTTCACTGATTCTTAAAATGTCGATGTTCACTCTTGCCATCTCCTGTTTGACCACTTTCAACTTACCTTGATTCATGGACTTCACATTCTAGGTTCCACACAATATTGTTCTTTACAGCATTGGACTTTACTTTTACCATCAGACACATCGACAACTGGGCATTGTTTTTGCTTTAACTCAGACTCTTCATTCCTTCTGGAGCTGTTTCTCTACTCTTCTGCAGTAGCGTATTGGAACCCTGCTGACCTGGAGGCTTCATATTTCATTGTCATGTCTTTTTGCCTTTTCATACTATCCATGGGATCCTTAGGGCTTCCCCAATGGCTCAAGGGGTAAAGAATCTGCTTGCAATGCAGGAAACACAGGAGACCCGGGTTCAATTCCTGGGTTGGGAAGATCCCCTGGAGAAGGATATGGCAACCCACTCCAGTGTTCTTGCCTTGAAAATCCCATGGACGAAGGAGTCTATCAGGCTATAGTCCAAAGCATTGCAAAGGGTCAGACATGACTGAGTGACTACACACACATGGGGTTCTCAAGGTAAAAATCTTGAAGTGGTTTGCTATTCCCTTCTCCAGGGAACCATGTTTTGACAGAACCCTCCACCGTGACCCATCCATCTTGGGTGGCCCTACATGGCGTGGCTCATAGTTTCAGTGAGTTAGATACGGCTGTGATCCATGTGATCAGTTTGGTTAGTTTTCTATGATTGTGGTTTTCATTCTGTCTGCCCTCTGATAGATGAGGATAAGAGGCTTGTGCAAGCCTCCTGATGGGAGGGACTGGCTGTGGGGAAAACTGGATCTTGTTTGGTCTTGGCCCAAACTATGGTAGGGGTAATGGTGGTAATGGTGACCTCTCTCACAGGACTGTTGTAGTCAGTGCCCCTGACACAACGGCAGCCACTGTTGACCCATGCCTCCATCAGAGACTCCCAAACACACATAGGTTAAGTCTGGCACAGTCTGTTGTGGGGTCACTGCTCCTTTCTCCTGGGTCCTGGTGTGCACAAGGTTTTGTTGTCCCCTCCAACAGTCTGTTTCCTCCAGTCCTGTGAAAGTTCTGTAATCAAATCCCACTGACCTTCAAAGTCAGATTCCCTGGGGATACTCAGTCCCTTTGCCAGATCCCCAGGTTGGGAAATCTGTTGTTGGGCCTAAAACTTTGCAGCAGTGCAACAGCTTCTTTGGTATAATTATTCTCCGGTTTGTGAGTCACCCTTCTGCCCCCACCACCAGTGGCTCTATAGTGGGGCTAATGGGGACCTCCATTAGGTGAGAGTTAGAGGATTATTTAAGGACCTTGGAATCAGACCCCTGTCAGAATCCTGGCTCAGCTTATGTGGCCTCCAGCGAATTTAACTCTTTTGTCTTAGCTGCCTCATTTGTAAAACTGGAAAATGGTGATAATACCTACTCATAGGATTGTCTTCAGAGTTGAATACAATGATGCCTACAGAGCACTACGCACAAGGCCCAACACTCTTGAGTGCTGTTGGTTGTTCATGTCACTGCTGACTTAGGCATGGAAAAAACGTAATGTGAGTCCCGTGGAGGCATGAGACATATGTATGCTTTTAGGAAAGGGAGAAGGGAGTGCTAACCTGCTGAGATGTGGATGGGAGAGACTTCATGGAGGAGTTGGGGTTGGGGCCACCATGTTGCACAACTCCGTGAGTACCCTTCGTACCATCATCTTTATGAATGGATCCCTCTCTGAGTGGTACAGCTTTGCTGGTTGGGATTATGAATGGGACCATGAAGGATGGGTGGTATTTGAATGGATGAGGGTGGACTTGGTAGAAATAAACAAGGTTCTTTCAGAGGAAGGTGAGGTCTCCCAGCTGGTAAGAGAGCACTGAGGATGAGCAGACAGGTGGTGAGGTCTGACTTTGCTTCTTTGCAGTTACAGAAAGCTGGGCGGAGGGAACCTTCTGGTGTGACGGGTAGAGATCAGGGTGAAAGCACCTCTGGTCTCTTCATACTGTCTTCATCTAGAGTTTCTTGTGTAGGGCTGACAGTCTTCTGTGATAGCCTTTTAGTCTGGATGAGCCAACATATCTAACCAGAAAACTCCCTCATTCTTGCTACCATTTTGTTTCGTTTTTCTTTAGCACTAATCAGACCTTTTCCCTAAATATGACGTTTGCTCCATCTGTGGAGAGAAGAAGGTGTTGTGTGCTTTGTCCATTGCTTCAATTCGTATAGCCTTGAATTTCTTCTTAACTTTTCTGTGTAGTTTTTCCTTTCTTCTTACCTCTCTGGAATTTCTTCTGCTCTTCATGGGCTCTCAAGGGTTTACGAATATCCTGGCATAAGTTAGGGGGCAGGAAAAAATTTGCCTTATGATTAGGCTTCTATTTTTTTGAGGCATGTCTGGTGGATTTCAATTTCAAGGATGTATTAAAACCATAGTGGCCAGAGGTAAACAGCACATTTGGTTAACTTGTAAATAACTTTTGCTCAGTAAAGTTTTGGAACTGTTTTAAGAGTCACATTTTATTGAATAGTAAGCATTACATGATGCCCTAACTTGTAGAGGGCAGATAGCAAATATTTTAGGCTTGGAGGTCAATTCTCTGTGGCAATCCTCAACTCTGCCTTTGTAGGATGAAAGCAGCTAATGAACAACAGATTAATAGATGGATATAGCTTTTTGCTATAAAAATAGATAGTAGGCAAAATTTGACTCTCTGAAGCAGTCTGCTGACCCTGCCCTGAAGAAAAGAGATTTTGTTGGATGGGGAAGGTAAGTTGAAAATTAAAAATAGGTAAATCACAACATTTCCAGATAATAGATTCCACCAAAACCTTGAAAAAAATTTTCTCACAGTGTTTGGATTAAGCCTCATGTATAATAATCTTTGTAAATAAACCTGAAACTTCTTTGTAGTTTTGTTTCTTTTTCCCTGAATCTAGGTTCTAAGGTTCAGAACAAGCCTCTCCTTATTAAGCAACCATTTATTGAGTGTTTTCTTTGTACCAGGCTCTGGTACATTGGAAATTCTGGTCATTGGAAATACTGGTCACTGGAAATTCACAAATACTTTAGGCACAAACCTTTCCTTCAGGGAGCCACAGTCTAGACAGGACATCATTGTTGCCAAATGTGGGCCCATGCCTTAAACCACATCAAATATGTGGCTCAAGGTACCAAGGAACCTGCATCCCTGTAGAGACTTTTAGGGGGGCACTTCTCTCTATTGTCTATCCATGTGAGACTTTCATATTTTTGTTTCTTTTTGTGTATTGTTAAGAGAAAGCCTGTACAAAGAATTTACAAGTGGTGAAAATGTTTATTTTAGTACCTTCATTGGCAGAACTCTCGGTCTTGATGATTCAAGAGGTTATGTGTTTTCCTGCCCTTTGTAGTTTTAACATAGTCACTTTAAATCATTTTTCAACTTTCTGTCAATTCTCCGCCTCAAACTATAGACCGGCCCCGCCAGATTGCAGAGAGTGATATGCTAATAGTACCAAAATACACAGGTTTAGAGAATTGTGTCTAGTCACTGTTCCAGAGTGTTTTCTGGACCTGAGCCATTCTGGCCCTTGCAGACAGGGTGGGGTTGTTGGGCAGTTCATGAAGGAGGAGGCTTTAAAATCTCAATGGGTATGGAATGTGAGTTCTCTGACCGCATTGGAGTGGGCCCGTTGAGCGCTGTGGGCTGCTGCACGGGGACAAGTATCTGTGATTCCGGTAGAGGAAGACCTAGGGAGCCAGGCCAAAGTTTACATGTGACGGAACAGAGGAGCAAGAGAAGGTTGTTTCTTAAGTGCAGGAATGGTAGGAGGAGCTGAGGCATCTGAGGGTTTGTTTCTTTCATCAGCAAAATGCAAGAGGGATGGAGAGGGGAGGAGGAATGGGACTTCAAGATGAGAGAGATCTGGGCTGAGGTGACTTAGGGAAAGGCTTAGGAAGGAAGAAGGCTTTCATCTCTTTCTGCTTTACATAATTATAAAAGTATCCCCAAGAACTGCTTTAGTAGAGTTTGAGGTGAGAGGAAGCACTTGGGGTTGAGAGAACCCCTATTTTTAAGAATAGAAATAAAAAGATACATTTTTACAAATACAGTTGGCACAGCATGTCGGTGATAAAAACATAATGAGAGAGTGAACATAAAATCTATATAAATGGCAGTCATTTATATATTTCCTCTATAAAAAATACAGACGAAACCCCCCCACCCTTTTTGATGAAATAGTGGCTTCCTTTGAAATAGAAATTCTACTTTGTCCCTTTGGGGTCATGAAGGGTTAGCTGGTAGGAATACAATGGACTCAGATTGTGACATTTGAGGATACCAAGGACTGTCTGTGTAAGGTGTCAAACACATATATATATACACACAGAAGAGAAGCATCATGCCTATCTGAATTGCTTTAGAAATGAAAAAAGTTTTCACAAACAATTTCCACAAATATATAACAATTCATAGAGAAGAATGTGATCTGCTTGTGGTGACATGGAGTTACCCTGTAGCAGGTGGGATGAATTCTAGGTTTAAATCTATTGTCCAAAATAAATAAATAAATCTATTGTCCTTAGTATTTTGGCATTTTCCCTCAACAAGATAATCACTTACTTTTTTTGCGTCCTAATTATCTTAGAATTAAAGTCCTGAGATATTATAAAAATTATGACTTATATATCTAAAAACTTACTATAGAAAACTTCTTGAACAAATTATTATGGGAAGTTTTAAATAGCTGCTGAGAAATCTGTATGCAGGTCAAGAAGTAACAGTTAGAACTGGACATGGAACAGACTGGTTCCAAATCGGGAAAGGAGTACATCAAGGTTGTATATTGTCACTGTGCTTATTTAACTTATATGCAGAGTACATCATGAGAAATGCTGGGCTGGATGAAGCACAAGCTTGGAATCAAGATTGCTGAGAAAAACATCAATAACCTCAGGTATGCAGATGGCACCACCCTTATGGAAGAAAGCGAAGAACAACTAAAGAGCCTCTTGATGAAAGTTAAAGAGGAGAGTGAAAAGTCTGGCTTAAAACTCAACATTCAAAAAAACGAAGATCCTGGCATCCGGTTCCATCACTTCATTGCAAGTAGATGGGGAAACAATGGAAATAGTAACAGACTTTTTTTTCTTGGGCTCCAAAATCACTGCAGATGGTAACTGAAGCCATGACATTAAAAGACACTTGCCCCTTGGAAGAAAAGCAATGACTAACCTAGACAGCATATTAAAAAGCAGAGACATTGCTTTGCCAATAAAGGTTCATCTAGTCAAGGCTATGGTTTTTCCAGTAGTCATGTACGGATGTGAGTTGGACTATAAAGAAAGCTGAGTGCTGAAGAATTGATGCTTTTGAACTGTGATGTTGGAGAAGACTCTTGAGAGTTCCTTGGACTGCAAGGCGATCCAACTAGTCTATCCTAAGGGAGATCATTCCTGAGTCTTCATTGGAAGGACTAATGTTGAAGCTGAAACTCCAAAACTTTGGCTACCTGATGTGAAGAGCTGACTCATTTGAAAAGACCCTGATGCTGGGAAAGATTGAAGATGGGAGAAGAAGGGGACAACAGAGGATGACACGGTTGGATGGCATCACTGACTCAATGGACATGAGTTTGAGGAAACTTCGGGAGTTGATGGACAGCGAGACCTGGTCTGCTGCAGTCCATGGGGTTGCAAAGAGTTGGACGTGACTGAGCGACTGAACTGAACTGAAATATCTGCTAGAATATAACAGCATAATGAACCTCCCATCTGTTTTCTCTTTTTAAGGTACAGAATTTCAGAAGGTTTGTTTTTAAGAAGTAAAGGCCATTTTCCCCCCTACTGTGTCTGGGGACAGAGCCTGAAGGGCAGGAGCAGACATGGTGGGACCTTCCCTAAGGCAGCTCAGATGTAGCAAAAGCAAGCTTTCTTGTCTTCTGTCTGTTTTTGCTAGTGTGGACACTCAGATTCCCCTGTGGCACTTAGCACCTGTGCCAAAGGTGACTCCTCAATTAAGACACTAACCCCAAACTTCTGGCCAGCAACCCAGTGCAAGCTAGAGTTAGACGGAATTCTTCAGTGCCAGCCCAGTGCATGCCAGGTGCTTGGGCTTCTACTGGCTTCCTCCTTGACAGGAAGGTGGGTTTGCACTGGCGTGCTCGTGGGTTGGTGGTCGAGGCTGCACCAAGCCAGCTTCTGTCCCCTCTGCACCGAGTGGAAGCCGTGTATCTGCATGGCACTGCAAGGACTGGCTTGTTTTCCCTAAGCACCGGCTGGAAATCATTGCTGTTTTTAGATTTGCTTTTAGAACGTTACCTCTGGAGCAGGGAATCCACAGATGTGTAGTTTAGGGTTGCCTTGAGAAATGAAGTGAAAATCTTGAACGTGATGAATATACATTCTGTAATCATGGCTAATTACAGGGAGTATTTTCTTGTGTAATCCACTTATGGTTATTTTCGCTTCCTCCTGGCAAGTCTGAAATTGTCATCCTCAAGAGCATGGCTGCCTGTGATTTTTATGAATAGATGTAGTACTGTTTCATTTTGCCCATCCATTCATCCACTCAAGGATTCAGTACACATTTATTGACACCTGCTGTGTTTTGAATATTTTGGTAGATGCTGGGGATACAGTGATTACTAGGATCACCTTCCCTTAAAGAGTTCATAGACAAGAGGCAGGCAGTTAGATGCCAAAATAGTAGCAGTGAGCTAAGTGTAGTGATCGAGAGACGTGCAGCCTCTCAGGAGGACACAGTCCGCTGAGGCATGAGGTGGACAGAAGGGAGGAGAGGACTCCAGGGGGAATCTCACTCTTGTTAAGGCCACAAGCTGTGAGGTAACAGGCTAGAGATGGAACACGGCTGCTCTGTGACAGGGTTGGGTCTGTCAGTTCGGCTTGCTGATGAGGTGTGGGACAGTCTTTGAAGGCGATTCAGGCAGTGGAGCAGCAGAGATATCTTTGTATTTATGTGCAGTGTGTTTTTCAGGATCCAAGGGCTGGAAACTCCAGGAATGCTGAGATGCCTGAACTATTCATTTGTGCATTTCATCAAGTAAACCTAGGAGAGTGAAAAAACTGGCTTAAAACTCAGCATTCAAAAAAATGGCATCTGGTCCCATCACTTCATGGCAGATAGATGGGGAAACAATGGAAACTGTGACAGACTTTCTTTTCTTGGGCTCCAAAATCACTGCAGATGGTGACTGCAGCCATGAAATTAAAAGGTGCTTGCTCCTTGGAACAAAAGCTATGACCAGTCTAGACAGCATATTAAAAATGGAGACTTTGCTGACAAAGATCCATATAATCAAAGCTATGGTTTTTCAAGTAATCATGTATGGATATGTGACAGTTGGACCATAAAGAAGGCTGAGCACTGAAGAATTGGTGCTTTTGAACTCTGATGTTGGAGAAGACTCTTGAGAGTCCCTTGGACTGCAAGGAGATCCAACCAGTCCATCCTAAAGGAGATCAGTCCTGGGTGTTCATTGTAAGTCTGATGCTGAAGCTGCAACTCCAATGCTTTGGCCACCTGATGCGAAGAACTGACTCATTTGAAAAGACCCTGATGCTGGGAAAGATTGAAGGCAGGAAGAGAAGGGGATGTCGGGATAAGATGTTTGGATGGCATCACCAACTCAATGGACATAAGCAAACTCTGGTAGATGGTGAAGGACAGAGGAGCCTGGCGTGCTGCAGTCCATGGGGTCGCAAAGAGTCAGACAGGACTGAGCGAACGACAACAAAATCTTTATCGAGTACTAACTCTGTGCCCTGCTCTACTCTGGGCTCTTGGAATATTCACTCACATAGAAGAACAGAAGAAATAGCAGTAAGATTTTGGGAAATTATTAATACTAAATAAACTGTATAATTTGCTGTTCATGATCATGCCAGACTTTTGAATACATGGTTGTTTTATAAAGGAATACATTTATCTGGGATATTTTATCTTGGATTTGAGCCTCTTCTATGGTGCAAATTAGTGAAGATTTAATAAAAAAAAGCTCTCGAGATTTTAAAAATTGGTTATTCCAGTCTGTAGCTTATTCTAGGCTGTAGACTCATTTTTCTGCTCATTAGCACCTCTGCCAGAGGCTGGGGAGAAGGGCGGGGAGTATAACTTCAGTCTCACCTGGGACTTGTTTGCAGATTTGGTAGAGAAAGTGAGATTTATATTTCATATAAAATTGGATTGCAAGTTGTCTATGCGCTTGTTCTAGTCTATGGTTCTTATTCTCTCTGAAGCATGGGTAAAACTATATGTCTGGATGTATCTGGTGGGTGTGTATCTCACACACTGGGTGTGAGATTAACCCTGGGAAATTTGGTGTGAGCAAATAGCCTAGGAAGTAATACACTTTATTATTTTAGTGATCATATTAATTGTTTGCAATGTGAAGTAAGTTACCCTGGTCTGATATAAGGACATAGAATTTATTTTGTTATTCCTCTGATCCTTATTTTTATGTTGCTAGTTTAGTAGTAGGAATTAAAAAACCAACAAACAACAGCTCCCTGAGGCCTTGGAAAGTAGTAGTATACATCTAGGGTTTAGGTGAGGTTTGTATGAATTAATAGAAGCAATGAGTAAGGCCTTGCACATGGTAAATATTGTATAAATATTGGCCATTATTATTGATCTGCTTTTGAAAAACCAACCAGACTTTGCATGAAATTAATAAGCAACAGGTGATAATCATGACAATACTAGGTGATATAATATCTAGACAAGACAATGCGACATACAGGGTTAGATAATATATCACCCTTACTCCACTAGCAAGGGCAGGCTAGACATTTAAATTTTAAAGCTTAGGTTCAAGGAAAGTTGAAAGTATTTATACTTGTCATTTGAAAAATTCTTGTTATAAACTAAGGAACAGGCAAATATACAGCATTTGGGCTGTGACTTTTCAACAATCCCTGAAATAGTCACTGTGAAGAGCGCACGCAAAAGCATAAATGTCTGTGACTAAATAGATAGCTCAGTTTATTGAGCACTGTGCTCACGAGCCCGATTTCAAGACAAATGAAACATTAATGTAAATTGTTCTGAATTTTCTAAGAGGTCTATACGTCCTTAAGTAGAGGATGTACAAACTCTTAAATAGTAATATATATTCTGCAATCCAGCAGCTTTTCAAGCTACGATTTTTATGACTATCTTTTGCAGTTGAAGATGCAGAATTTGAAATTTCTACTTTTGTTCAATTCAGCAAGTCATTCTTGAGATGCAACTGGCGAAGATATTGAGCACTATGAGAGGAAGAGATGGAACCTAAAATGACTTGTTTTTTGGCTGCAGTGACTTTCTAAGCAAGGAGAACCAGCTGTAGATCTTCCCTGATAGCTCAGTCAGTAAAGAATCTGTCTGCAGTGCAGGAGACCCAGGATTGATACCTGGGTCAGGAAGATCCCCTGGAGAAGGGCGTGGCTACCCACTTCAGTATTCTTGCCTGGAGAATTCTGTAAACAGAGGAGCCTGGTGGGCTACACTCCATGGGGACATGACTAACACTATGCTTATGTAGCTCTGGATGGTGATGACTTTATAATTACAATTAGAACAGTTTCAATACAAGAATGAGGCCTTGGGGCAGAAGAACATAAACGTGTAGTCATTGTACGAGCTGGAGAATAATCACCAGTTGTGACTGTGGGCCCCTTTTCCAGTGGGTAATGACTTCTTGGCCTCTGGCTGAGTTGGCGAATGGATTCTGTCATTTTGGTTATCTTTTGGAAGAATGAAAAGGAAACAGGGAAAGCATGTTCATAAAAAACAAAACAAAAAGCCCTTGAGGGGGTTGGGCAAGTGGGAACAAATGTCCCCAGGCCTCCAGACCTTTTGAGTCATGCTGGTGATTTTAGTATCACACCTGTTACGTGTCTCCTGGTGTTTGGAAACAGTCTTGATGTCCACGAGCTCATAAATGTCACATTTTGTGGTGTTTTCTAGAGTTCCAGAGTTCAGGCTACAGAATATTGAAAGGCCAATGTTCCTTATGGTGATGGCTGACCTAGTTGAAAGAGCTGAAGTTCTGTGATAGGAAGGAAATTTCCTGTTTATATTAATACTGCAGGTTTCCAAGGTATTTAGAATGGCATTGTTGTGTTTTCTTCTTTAGATGTGCATTTCTCCACTTGTAATGGCCAGTTTTACCTCCCATGTAGGACCAACTAGCTGAGGGGGAATTCAGCTTCCATTGTTATGGCTGGGGATTTCCTCCCTCCACGGTTGGGGAAACCCACATGCCCGTGTTTGCAGTTTCAGCATTCACCAGGCATTTCCAAGTGCCTGGAACAGTACTGAGCACTTTGCTTCTCTCATCCCAGGATACCTTCCCTACTGAAAATGCGCTGATCTTAATTCAGAAGACAAGAGGAGGAATGCATTCCTTATGCGGAGTCTATGGTGGACTAAATGTGTTCCCCTGCTTCACTTCCTGAAGCCCTGATCCCCATGTGATGGTGTTTGTAGGTAGAGCCTTTGAGAAGTAAAGAGGGTACAAGCCTCATGATGGGATTAGAGTCCTTAGAAGAGACCAGAAAGCTAGCTTTCTCTCTGTCTCTGCCATGGATGGATACAGCAAGAAGGCATCCATCAGCAGACCAGGAGGAGGGCTCTTGTGAAGAATGAAATTGGCCAGTGCCTTTAGCTTTGACCCTCAACCTCTGAAAATATGAGGAATAAGCATTATTTAAGGTGCTGAGTCTAGGGTATTTGTCATATCAGTCCAAGAAGACTAAGATGGGGTATTTAGGCAACTCTAAAGGAATCTGTCCTTAGCCTTTCATTAGATGTTAAAAAAAAATGGTACTGTTCACTCTATATGATACTGTCCATTGTTTATGGTAACTATGGTGGCGCTACTGGTAAAGAACCCACCTGCCAATGCAGGAGATGTAAGCGACTCGAGTTCGATCCCTGAGTCACCCTGGGTCGGGAAGATTTCCTGGAGGAGAAAATGGCAACCCAATCTAGTATTCTTGCCTGGAAAATCCCATGGATAGAGGATCCTGGCGGGCTATAGTCCATGGGGTTGCAGAGAATCAGACATGACTGTGTGCCATTCTATATATTTGTTTACAACCTCAAGTTATCGTTATGTCAAGTTTAAAAAAACGTTAACAGCTTAAGTCAGATTGGAAGTAATTGATCATTTTAAAGTTGAAAATGGCATGTACTCCAATGTTCATTGCAGCACTGTTTGTAATAGCCAGGACATGGAAGCAACCTAGATGTCCATCTGCAGATGAATGGATAAGAAAGCTTTGGTACATATACACAATGGAGTATTTCTCAGCCATCAAAAAGAATGCATTTGAATCAGTTTTAATGAGGTGGATGAAATTGGAGCCAATTATACAGAGTGAAGTAAGCCAGAAAGAAGAACATCAATACCGTATATTAACGCATATATATGGAATTTAGAAAAATGGTAACCTGAACCCTGTATAAGAGACTGCAAAAGAGACATAGGCATTTAGAACAGTCTTTGGGACTCTGTGGGAGAGGGTGAAGGTGGAATGATTGGGGAGAATGGAATTGTAGCATGTATATTATCATAAGTGACCAGTCCAGGTTCGACGCATAAATTTTCCTCTGTTCATTTCTTTGCATTTGTGCTTTTTTAATAAAATTCTTTTTTAGAAATAAAAAAAAAATAAAAAAAAATAAAGTTGAAAATGGGATCATTGCTGGAGTTGAACACCAGTGCTTTTTATTCTAGACACTCTGAAACGTGAATGCTGGTACTTGAGTCAGCATGTGAAAAAAAAGGCAGTGAGTTCAGTGTCTGCCCAGTGATCAGAGCCAATTAAACAGGGAAAGGCAAGCTAATGCCGGTATGGGCAGCAGCGGAGTTTTCGTCTGCCTTGTTCTCTGGATGTAGGACGCGTGATGATTACCAGTGGTATGCATCATCAGCAGAATGCAGCTTAGGAATTGAGAATCAGCAAGCCGGCCTCTGAGTTTTCTGCATGGGAGAATTTCCTCTGTGAGACTAGCCAGTGGTGATGTGTTTTATGCGAGGAAGCCATCCACTCAGCTGTTAAACTAATGATTGACTTGTAATTTGTAAGATTTTTCTGGTGGCCATTGCCTATAATAGTTATGTCTCAGATATGCTGTGAACTCTTTCCTAAAAATAGCCCTTGTGATAGGTTCCCCACCCTTTCACATTGCTGTTTGGGGATCTCATTTTTCAGTGCTATAATGATTGACATGTCTAATATATGTTAGTAGATTTGTCCCTAAGTTGCTCTGAAAACTCTGTAATATGCCTATTATTAACATTATCTGGCAATTTTTCAAAAGGGACTTTTTCTAGACTCTTCACATTTCTTAAACAACCTAGATGACTCTTTAAAGAGTCATTATTTTTGGCTTTTATGATTTGTATGTTTTCAAACATGTGAAAGAGCTTTTAGGATTGGTTGCACAATTTGATTTGAAATAAAACCACAAAAAAAATCCTATGATGTGTTTCATGAGAGCGATTTAACTAATTTAATGGTAGCTTTTTGTACTCTGCAGGGAACCTTGTATTTCAGTGATATTCATTAATTACTATTTTTCACAAATATCTCACTAATAATTCACTAATGTCTTTATATTAGGGATACGTGGCTGATGGTATTACTGGCTGGTGTTATTTCCCATAGGGCATTGCACTTCAAGTGTCATTTTTCTGGAGAACTTTGATAATTACACTACCATTCTTGAATATGGAACCCACCTCTGGACATTAAAGGATAAAGGGCCACTGGACTGTTGATTCCAAGATAATATGATACTGTAATACTGTGTGTGCTTAGTCATGTCCAACTCTTTGCAACCCCACGGACTGTGGCCCGCCAGGCTCCTATGTCCATGGGAGAAATTCATGCCTCTGTCCAGGCAAGAATACTGGAGCAGGTTGCCATTTCCTTCTCCAGTGAATCTTCCTGACCCAGGGATCAAACCCATGTCTCCTACATTGGCAGGTGGATTCTTTACTGCTGAGCCACCTGGGAAGCCCTATCCTAGGATATTGGAGGGATGTCCATCAGATAGGCAGTAGCTGGCAGGAACCCTAATCATCTTCTGTGGTTGGGCTTCAGGATTTCATCTCTCTTCCTTCTCACACAGCTGCCTGTATGGTATTGAGCCCTTATTCAGGATGATGGGTTGAATGAAGTTGGTCTGGAATTTCACTCTCTCCTTCAGAGGTGTTCAGGAATCATTAGAGCTTGACTATTCAACACAGTAGCCACTAGCTACATGTGGCTGTTTAAATTTAATAAATTAATTACAATAGGATAGAATTACAATTGTATTTAAATTAAAAATTCTTCTGTTGCACTAGCCACATTGCAAAGGCTCTATAAGGAACCTGTAGTGAGTGGGCTACCATAATGAACAGCACTCCAAGTTCTTTGGACACTGACACCTATGGAGATGCAATGGTGTGCCCCAGGTTCATAGCTAGTTAGTGCAGAATCAGGAGTTTCCACTAGTTTAGCAATTAAAAAATTGTTTATATCACGTGATCCCTCAGTTTTGGGGCATCATAAGTTGAACTAAAATGTTTGGCCCTGGGGACTATCACATCCTTCTTTGAATGTTTGTGAGGGAGACTCAATAGCAGAGTTAGAAATTAGTTTTTACCTTACAATTCTAGCTTCATAAATGTTTGTGATTCATCTTAGGCTGTGTGTGTGTGTGTACATGCCCATGTGTGTACAGTGGTAGTTTGCCACATATGCCATATATTGCTAACCCTGGTCTGTACGACACTCATCACTTAGAAAGACATGGGGATCTAGAATCACAGGATATTGGACTTGGACAGCAATTTTGAAGTATCTAGTTAAACCTTGCTTTTGAGTTTCTGAAGAAGGAGTGATCCTTGGAGTAGCTTCTTCCTAGAATTATTCTAAACCTTACAATCAAAATGGTTGGTCAGTTCAGTCACTCAGTCATGTCCAACTCTTTGCAACCCCATAGACTATAGCACGCCAGCAGCCAAAGATGGGGAAGCTCTATACAATCAGCAAAAACAAGACTGGGAGCTGACTGTGGCTCAGATCATGAACTTCTTATTGCAAAATTCAGACTTAAATTGAAGAAAGTAGGGAAAACCACTGGACCATTCAGGTGTGACCTAAATCAAATCCCTTATGATTATGCAGTGGAAGTGACAGATTCAAGGGATTAGATCTGATAGAGTGCTTGAAAAACTATGGACGGATGTTCATGACATTGGACAGGAGGCAGCGATTGAGACCATCCCCAAGAAAAAGAAATGCGCGAAGGCAGAATGGTTGTCTGAGGAGGCCTTCCACATTGCTGAGTAAGAAGAGAAGTGAAAGGCAAAGGAGAAAAGGAAAGATATACCCATTTGAATCAAAATGGTAAAGCACAGTAAATGATCATGGCCGTTATTGTGCTGTCCTCGTTGGAACTGATCAATAACACTCTTTTGAAGGAGGACCGAGTGACTGATCTCCCATGTTAATTTCTCTTTTTTCACAGATTCCTTCCCCTTATCCAGTTCTTTCACCATTTTATTATGAGATTTTCCAAGCATGCGGAAAAGTTGAAAGACTGTTAAAATGAATACCCACATACCACTACCTAGTTTCTGCCCTTTATGTTTTACTCTGTCACATAGTCTGTCCATCCCGCTGTCATTACCCAGTATTAGAGAGCTTGTATTCATAAAGCATGAAGCTTGGTAGTTCCTTTCTCTGGGAATCGGAGCCCTTCCCAACATAGTTTTGTCCCTCTCCCCTACTGGGTTGAGGTAATAAGTGGTTGAGTGGTAATGGTGGTTAGGGTGTTGACATGGTATTCAGCACAAAGTACTACAATTAACTCATTTAATCTTTATAATGATGTTAGTGGACAAGTGCTGTCATTTATCTCCATTTTATAGAAGGAGACACTGAGGTTTAGAAAGATGAAATAATATGTCCCAAGTCACACAGCTAGTAAGGAAAAAATGAAAAATTTGGGCAATCACTCTGGTTAGGCTAGGTTTAAATTTTTTTTTTAATCTATAGAATTAATGGGAAAAAATTGAGATACCATTTTATGATCATGAAAAATAACCTCTGCATGTGTCTTAAGCTGCTAGTTTGTGGCAGCTGCTGTGCCAGGAGCTGGGGTCATGCAGGTGATGACATCACAGTCTCCTCCCTGCCCAGCCTAATGGACAAAAAGCCACCTTGAGTTGTTGGGAGGATCAGTGTTTTAGTATAATCAGTTTTCCTGGAATAGTTAGAAATGAAGGATTTCAGTAACAGAAATTTACGTTATGTATCTAGTTTTACTTTACAGAAACCTTTGCACAAATAGTTGCTTTTTGGGGGTGTTTGTGACAGGATAAATGATTCTAGTGAATGAACAGTACCTTTTTGGAAATGTCTTGCCATTTACAGACTTATTTTCTTTTGCCATAGCAGAGGTAAATAATTTGGGGAAAATGCTCAAGGATTATTTACTTTAACCATAAAACATATTCAGATTAATGGTATGGTAAAAATGTGGGCTTTCCTGATGGCTTAGTGGTAAAGAATCTGCCTGCCAGTGCAGGAGACACGGATTTGATCCCTGTCCAGGAAGATCCCCTGGAGAAGGAAATGGCAACCCAATCCAGCATTCTTGCCTGGAAAGTTCCATGGACAGAGGAGCCTGGTGGACTGCAATCCATGGCGTCGCAGAGTGTTGTTCAGTTGCTAATTGTATCCAACAATGTGTGCCAAATTACACTTCCCAAGGCCTCTTATCACTTTAAAAAGTATTGTTACTTCAATATTTTTTCCCTTGTATCTTTTTCAACATTTTTTATTTCAGTGTACCAGCACACCACAAGAAATGTAAGTTACAACTTCAACAGGGGCCTGGAGCCTTGCCCAGGAGGCTCACATCAGTGTGAGTGTGTGGACATGCCTCTGTGCGCTGCTACCCCCAAGCCCATTGCCTTAAGAACATGGACTGTTGTGGCGGGGATGGATGGGGTGAGGAAGTCATTAGGAGGGGTGTACAGGATGCAGCAACAAGGTGCCACCATGACACCCAGAATCAACGTTGGATGAATGGCAGAGTAAGGAATTCTTATACATCAAGAACAAAAGCGTCCCCTGTGATAAATGTTTAACATTATCGAAAATTTAGAAACTCCCTGTTCTAGGCTCATTGGCTTCTTTGGGTAAGGTAAGGCTTCTTTAAATTAAAAAAAAAAAAAATTTCTAGGCTAAAATGAACTATTTTCAGTTGACCCTCCTTGGGGCCACTCCTTGATTAATATCTCTGTGAATAAGATGATTAATTGAAGAATGCCTCTTATAGCAGATAATGAGATAATATGAGGGACTTTGTAGTTTTGTTTTCATTTTTCCTGTTAAAGCATTTAAAAATGTATTTTTATTTATATGTAAGTAATAGTTTGAGAATCTCCTCAGTGATCACTCACATATTGTGATTTAGTTTTCTGAACCAGTGATCTACCTAAGCACTGCAAGTCATCCTTATTAGCATTCCTGTAAATGTGCTGCTATAAATGATAATTTTATATAGAGAATAGAGGAAATCAGATTGCATTTGTCATCCTGTTAAGGTGAATGCAAGGGGAAGATCGTTTCCAGCAGAGTAATGAAGCCTATGGTTCTTGCTGTGGTGTTGACTTTTCTTCTGCCTGGCTACCTTGACTGTGGCAGTCCTGTGACTTCCATATGTCACAGATTCTAAATACAGTTCCGTGCCTCGTCCTCCTCCCAGAGTCTTTCCCCCACTGTAGTTATTTCTTCATTGATGTGTAACACTCAAGCTCTTCTTTATTCAAGACTCATCCTCTTCAGGGCTTGCAGATTTATTTTGATGGCACTTCATGGAGTGCTTGCTGCCATTTCTTTCCAGGAAAAATTAAAATTGTCCTGCCCCCACCCTTTTTAAAAACACTGTCTATTTCATAAGAGCCACGGAATTATAAACAACTTAATAGGATCCTTCATATTGTTTTGAAAAGTCCTCACTTGGTTACAGAACTACAGAACTGAAAGAAGGAGTTCTTCTGGGTCACCCACCTTCTTGCTTCCTGAAGCACTGGGAGTAAAAGCATCCCAGGAAAATCAGTAAATGTCACATCTTAGTCTTCAGGTGGCTTCAGTAACTCCTAGTACGAGTCTGTTTTTTGTTTCAGTAGGAAGGAAGTTCCTCCCTGACCTGAAACTTTAGAATGATATGGTCACAGGGTCCCTTCTCTTAGAAGTAGTCCCAGTCATTTGCTGCAGAGTTGAAGAAATGGGTGCAGCAAAGCTGAATGACTCACCTAGCATGGAATAGCTCATTAATGACTGCTGGTTTGTTAATGGTTGCCATTTCAGTGCCTTCTTTGCTCCATGGAGCCATTTATTTTAAGGTCTCCTGTCCTTGGCTGATTAACAATTTTCATGTAAATGCTAGCTGATGAAAGAGGCTGGTGAGAGATACTCGAAGAGATTGTCATTTAGCAGCTTTTGGGAGGGTGAGTTACCAAGATAAAGATGATTAAAGTTACTGGGATAAAGATGATTAACGTCTATCCTCTAAGAGCAAACAGTCCATCAAAATGTTTTCAGGCCTGTCGTTTGTGGCTCAGATGGTGAAGAGTCTGCCTGTAATGCAGAGGACCTGGATCTGGTCCCTGGATCAGGAAGATCCCCTGGAGAAGGGAATAGCAGCCCACTCCAACATTCTTGCCTGGAGAATCCCATGGAAAGAGGAGCCTGGTGTGCTACAGTCCAGGAGGTCACAAAGAGCCCGACACAACTGCATGACTTTCACTTTCCCATCTTAAAGTTCTTTCTAGCCCAGTGATTCTAGATTATTCCCCTGCGCCTCCCGCCCCCTCAATTTTGCTATTTTTACGTCTCCACAGAAATTAGTGCCTGGTGGTTAAACTACCATAGAATCTGGGATACCAAGTTGTATTGTATAGTCTCAGCAGGGGAATGCAGGCTGATTGATCCAAGTTCATGTCAAGAGAGCATCATCAGATAGATGGTTGGAGTAGAAATCTGGATGGTTTGGGGAAATGTCAGTGAATAGACCTGGAGGAGGGCGCAAGCACTCAACAGTAATGGGGCCGTTCTGAGTATGGACTAGGGTAGAGGGTGAGTCTAAAAGTCAGAGTGGGGAGTGACTTGCAGTTTAAGGCACCAACCAAAGAAAGGGCCCTTTTAATGTGAATGTTCCTCCTCCAGAGGAACCACTTTTGGTCACACTGGTTTTGCATCAAGTGTGCAGCACAGTGTTGACTGGGTTGCTCAGACAAGTGCTGTTTATCTGGGTAAAGGCTGGTTTGTCATCTGGCTGATCTCTAGTCTATTGGGGGTGAGGTGTCATCTCTTTTCCACCTAATGTATTTGTAGACCTTCCCTCCCCTGTGGTTTTCCTGGAGCATCCATGAAGTTTGAAATCTTATCTTAGGCACTTCAAATTACTCAGATATCCTTGCTTTAAACATATGCACATGTTTGAAGTAAATTCAGGTTTATTTTCTTTTATTTGCATAGATTTGTGGAGTGCTATGGGGGGAGAGATGTGTCTGTCTTTTCCTGGATTATCGTTTAACATTAATGCCATCCTTGTGTGCAAATGTGAATATTGTAAGAGGACTGGGAGGAAAAGGATTCATTTCCTAGGCAATCCGAAGAGTGTTCATATCTCTGAAGATTCAGTTCAGTTCAGTTGCTCAGTCGTGTCCGACTCTCTGCAACCCCATGAATCACAGCACACCAGGCCTCCCTGTCCATCACCAACTCCTGGAGTTCACTCAAACTCATGTCCATCGAGTTGGTGATGCCATTCAGCCATCTCATCCTCTGTCGTCCCCGTCTCCTCCCGCCCCCAATCCCTCCCAGCATCAGAGTCTTTTCCAGTGAGTCAACTCGTCGCATGAGGTGGCCAAAGTATTGGAGTTCCAGCTTTAGCATCAGTCCTTCCAATGAACACCCAGGATTGATCTCCTCCAGAATGGACTGGTTGGATCTCCTTGCAGTCCAAGGGACTCTCAAGAGTCTTTTCCAGCACCACAGTTAAAAAGCATCAGTTCTTTGGTGATCAGCCTTCTTCGCAGTCCAACTCTCACATCCATACATGACCACGGGAAAAACCATAGCCTTGACTAGACGGACCTTGGTTGGCAAAGTAATGTCTCTGCTTTTTAATATGCTATCTAGGTTGGTCATAACTTTCCTTCCAAGGAGTAAGCGTCTTTTAATTTCCTGGCTGCAATCAGCATCCGCAGTGACTTTGGAGCCCAAAAAAATAAAGTCTGACACTGTTTCCACTGTTTCCCCATCTATTTCCCATGAAGTGATGGGACCAGATGCCATGATCTTTGTTTTTTGAATGTTGAGCTTCAAGCCAGCCTTCTCATTCTCCTCTTTCACTTTCATCAAGAGGCTTTTGAGTTCCTCTTCACTTTCTGCCATAAGGGTGGTGTCATCTGCATATTTGAGGTTATTGTATTTCTCCCGGCAATCTTGATTTCAGCTTGTGCTTCTTCTTATGCCCAGTGTTCCTCATGATGTGGGTTACTGCAAAAGAGGCATGGCTGGAGGAAGAACTGTTCAGGAATTAATGACCAAGACAGTTACAATGTTTTTCTGATGTGGATGGAGCTTTGCATCACCCATAGTGAGACCCAGTGATATTCGTGACTAGATTCTGTTCCTTCAAAAGCTTCAAAGGGGGCAGTTCATTTGTGCTCAAAATTCACAGCCACACATGCCTCTTTAATGACTCGGTAGTAAACTCCAGTGTTCTTGCCTGGAGAATCCCAGGGACGGGGGAGCCTGGTTGGCTGCCGTCTATGGGGTCACACAGAGTCGGACACGACTGAAGTGACTTAGCAGCAGCAGCAGTAAAGGGATGCAGAAATATACATAAAATAGATATAGAACAACGACCTATTGTATATAACATAGGAACTCTACTCAATATTCTGTAATAACCTACATGGGAAAAGAATCTGAAAAAGAATGAACTCATGTATATATGTATAACTGAATCACTTTGTACACTTGAAACTACCACTAACTAGCATTATAAATCACCTATATGCTAATAAAGTGTAAAACAAATGAAGGAAAAGAACACAAGTAGAGAAATCAGCACATATATTAAAATAATGTGTATTCTCCTCCTCTCACAGAAGTCTCCCTATGTAGGAGTGTCAGTCCTGTCCTTAATTTGAGTTAATCCTTTTCTTAAGGTGAAATGCTTAGGATGATAGACCAGTGCGTCTTTTAATTACTGACTAGCCTGTTACTGAGTGGAAAGAGGCTGGCTTTTGAAAGCTTAATGTTACTGAGGCTCATTGATGTGATGATCATATGCGGAGGACATAGGCTTGCTGTCTTCAGGTTAGTCGGGGGAGACTTGGATCAGGCAGCAGCCTTTGTTCTGCCAGACTCTGTGCTAAGTGAAGTGTGATGCGGACAAGCTCTTCGAGCTGCGTAGAAATTGTTGCCCGACATGAGAAAACTGAGGAGTAACTCAGGTGACCCATGGGCCAGGCGCCATAACTTGGTTTAAGGTGGCGATGCCAGGCACTGGTAGTGACAGGCTCGCCCCACAGTGGGGACGGCTGGGAGCACAGGTGCAGAAACTGATGGGTGAGGGTTCTGTTCTCACTCCTTTCAGTGTGCTTCAGTTCAGTTCAGTCGCTCAGTCGTGTCCGACTCTCCGCGACCCCATGAATTACAGCACGCCAGGCCTCCCTGTCCATCACCAACTCCCGGAGTTCACTCAAACTCATGTCCATCGAGTCGGTGATGCCATCCAGCCATCTCATTCTCTGTTGTCCCCTTCTCCTCCCCGCCCCAATCCTTCCCAGCATCAGAGTCTTCCAGTGAGTCAACTCGTCGTATGAGGTGGCCAAAGTATTGCAGTTTCAGCTTTAGCATCAGTCCTTCCAGTGAACACCCAGGATTGATCTTCTTTAGAATGGACTGGTTGGATCTCCTTGCAGTCCAAGGGACTCTCAAGAGTCTTCTCCAGCACCACAGTTCAAAAGCATCAATTCTTCAGCGATCAGCCTTCTTCGCAGTCCAACTCTCACATTCATACATGACCACTGGAAAAACCATCAGTGTGGTTGCTGCTGCTGCTGCTAAGTCGCTTCAGTCGTGTCCGACTCTGTGCGACCCCATAGACGGCAGCCCACCAGGCTCCACTGTCCCTGGGATTCTCCAGGCAAGAACACTGGAGTGGGTTGCCATTCAGTTCAGTTCAGTTCAGTCGCTCAGTCGTGTCCGACTCTTCACGACCCCATGAATCACAGCACGCCAGGCCTCCCTGTCCATCACCAACTCCCGGAGTTCACTCAAACTCATGTCCACAGAGTCGGTGATGCCATCCAGCCATCTCATTCTCTGTCGTCCCCTTCTCCTCCCGCCCTCAACCTTTCCTAGCATCAGAGTCTTTTCCAGTGAATCAACTCATCGCATGAGGTGGCCAAAGTATTGCAGTTTCAGCTTTAGCATCAGTCTCTCCAATGAACACCCAGGATTGATCTCCTCTAGAATGGACTGGTTGGATCTCCTTGCAGTACAAGGGACTCTCAAGAGTCTTCTCCAGCACCAGAGTTCAAAAGCATCAATTCTTCGGCGATCAGCCTTCTTCACAGTCCAACTCTAACATCCATACATGACCACGGGAAAAACCATAGCCTTGACTAGACGGACCTTGGTTGGCAAAGTAATGTCTCTGCTTTTCAATATACTGTCTAGGTTGGTCATAACTTTCCTTCCAAGGAGTAAGCATCTTTTAATTTCATGACTGCAATTACCATCTTCAGTGATTTTGGAGCCCAAAAAAATAAAATCATAGGGCACGTTAAATTAAAGCTAAGTTTCCTTATCCATAACACAAGGATCATGGTACCTGCTGTACAGGGTCAAATGCAGTAAGTTAAGGGCCACAGGCTTCTCCCTTCTCCCACAGATATCTCCCTTCCTTTCTTCTTCCTCCCAGGTAGTTCTTAAGATGAAGAGCAGTTGTGACCTACAGTGTTGGGGGAAGTCATATATTTAGATATGGATGTGCAAGATGCTATCTGAGTGGTCCAGAATGGAAGGCCAGTGTTTATGGCTAGAAATAGCCTGGGTTCCCTGCTTGGACAGGGATGACAGTGGTTGCCCAGCTCCTGGGGCTGTTGTTCCAAGTATATCTGCTCAGGAAAGATTCTGAGCTTCCCATTTTTACCCTGTGTGTGTAAATTGGCCCATGCACCAAAGAGGACCGTCAATAGCCACAGCCCCTTTGACCCAAGGATGCTAATAGGAGCCCTGAATAGAATGCCACCTTTTATGGGGACTGGTGTGTGTTTGGAGACGGTGAGTTGACTTTCTGAAAACAGTTGCAAATTGGCAAGTTTTGTAAAAAAAAACGTCAGAGATTGGGAAACCAGGTATCAAACCAGCCCTTATACACTCAGAAGATAGACTGGCTTCTAATGAGTGGAAAACACAAGTTCTTTTAACGTATTAAATTTGAAAAGAACACTAATGAATGTATAGGGATAGTTTGGACGGAGCCTGCTCTGTGCAGGACCTTCATGCGATCGTTGGAGACTTCATCAACCAGATTATACCTGAGGTGGGGGGATTTTATATCTAGCTCAGATGACTTGTTGGTCTGTTACAGAAGTTAAAAAATGGTTTAGTGTGGCCTTTCAGAGAGGTATTATTACTATGCTGCTTTTTTTTGTGTGTGTGAGCACTTTCAGTTTTATTGTTATAAGTTGCTGAAAACTATTTCCTTTGTATTTTTGAAAGCTTAATTTTGACACTGATATTTTTTACTAGAAGAGAAATTTCTTCCTCATATCATTTCTTAAAGTGGAGAGTTATTTTAAAGCTAGGTGTTAATATTATTACAGTAATACTTCATGGTTTATAGCCCTTCAGATGTGCTATGCTTTCATGAGCACATTATCCTGCTTGAACCTCACCACCCCTGGAAGTCAGTATTGTTTTGTCTTTTTTAAGCTGTGAGAAAAGGTGACTTTTGAGTGAAGCCATATAGTTGACTCTAAGAAAAGTCTTCTAACTCTGTGTCTAATATATCTGCTGGTTTTCTACACTGCCTTTTATTTTTTGTTAGAAGCACTAAATCTAATCTTTTTTAAAGTTTATTTTTAATGAGAGGAGAAATTGCTTTACAGTATTGTGCTGGTTTCTGCCATACATCAACATGTATACATTACATATGGTAATGTATATGTTTCAGTGTTATTCAGAGAGGTACTATTTCTGCGTGAACCCTGACTTCTCTTATTATCATTAGACAGCTAATATTGAATTGTTGTAGCTGTCCAGGCTCTGTGCTGAAAAGCTCTAACATATATCCTTGCATCTACACAATACTCATATATAGGAGGTGGATACTGTGTTGTAACCATTTACAGTTGAGGATGTGAGGTGTAGGGATAATAGATCATTTGCCCCAAACACAGCTAGTACGCAGTAGAGCTAGCTCAGACATGTCTGTCTTGAGAAGGACTGTAGCATCATCTAGAATTAGGTCTGTAGGAATTGTCTGACATGTGGAATTAATTCATGGGGTATATCTGTACAGCTTCCATTTCTGTCCTTCTGTTCCTCTCTGTCTTTAGTTCTTTGCCTTAAAATCTATGTGTAAATCATGCTAATTTAGCACCATCTGTTATGACCCCACTGTGACTTGGTTCTTCCTGTGCCCCTTCTGATTGCTTTAGATTAACACACATCTGCCTGGAAACTTGGTCTTTCTGCATGTCTTTGGAAGAATTAGAATCAATCTTCCTGCCATGAAGGTGTCTCAGGCAATTAAAAAAAAAAATTTTTTTTTTCGTATAATGATGGAATTTTGACTAATTCTCCTTTCTTGTAAAGTGCTTTGCATGGATTTTGCCTCTGCTCCCAGCTGTTCTTAATGGTATTGACCAAAATCATTTTCAGAATTAAGATGAGGAATTTTTTTGGACTCATGTCTTGAAGCTCCTTTCAAAACTTATAATTTGGGGAAAGAAAAAAAATCTGTTATGAAGGAAACATGTTTTTCTTTTGCTAAGCCAAGTGATGCTGCACAGCTGGGAACCTTCTGGGCAGGGAACCCTTAGCAGAACAGAAGTGGCCTTCCTTCACTTATAGCATTTAAAATCATCCACCATCACCATTCACATCCTCATTGTCATCTGGCAACATATCTGAAGTCCCTGCCTACGTAGCATTTTGCATATTTCTAAAGTGGGGGTGAGGGAATTTTTGAATGTCTCTGCTCACGGAAAGGAAACATCAGTTTGGATTAGACCAGACTGCATTTTAAAAGATCAGGGTAGCCCAGCTGTTCTGAGGAGGCCCTTCTAGATTCCAAGAGGCATAAATTCCAAGATTTATGATATAAGTTGTTCTAGTTTTTTGCATTTCCTAGATATTGAATAGTATCTGGCTTCATTTAGAACGTACTTAGTATATTTATGCTTATTTCATAGGAACTAACACATACTTGAACAATCTTGAATTATCTTAATGTTCTGTGTTTGTTTTATCTTTGCTTTTATAACATTGTTGTGTCTCAGTTCAGATTTAAGAATGCTAATCAGGGCTGTATGTGTGTGTGAGTGTGCTCAGTTATGTCTGACTCTTGTGCAACCCCATGGACTGCAGCCCGCCAGGCTCCTCTGTCCATGGGATTTTCCAGGCAAGAATACTGGAGTGGGTTGCCATTTCTTCCTTCAGGGGATCTTCCCAATTCAAGGGTCAAACATGGGTCTCCTGCATTGCAGGCAGATTCTTTACCATCTGAGCCACTAGTGAAGTCCATAAAATATAAATATATATAAATTATTATTATATATATGTTATGGGCTTTGCAGGTGTCTTAGTGGTAAACAATCTGCCTACCATGCAGGAGACACAGGTTCCATCCCTGGGTTGGGAAGATCCCTGGAGGAGGAAATGGCAACCAGTATTCTTGCCTGGAAAATCCCATGGACAGAGGAGCCTGGCAGGCTACAGTCTATGGGGTTGAAAAGAGTCAGACATGACTCAGAAACTGAGTATGCACACATACATTTGTGTTATAACATATAATATATAACAATGATTATCCTCAAATCTGTAGTGTCTAGAAACACATTGGATTAAGGATAATCGACTTCTTTTAACTGTTTATGGGAGACATAGCACCATATTAGTTATATGTAACATAGAAACACAGGCTTGCCTGCTTGTAAAAGAATACACTTTTGTTCTTTGGCAAGTGTCACGGTGTTCCTAGGATATAGTATCCTCATTCTCAAAATGAAGGAACTGACAACTTCCAAGGTCAGCTGTAAATGGATTGAATTCCCCTGTTAATCTCTTGGGTCATACAATTTAGTGATATAACTGGGGTTAGCCTGAGTGTTTCAGAAGCAGGATTACTGGAAGCTCATTCTCCAGCTGTTGGGTTCGGAGATTATTCAAGAATGTTGCCCTGTCATTTGGATCTGGTTTGCTGAGGAATAAGCCAGCATCATTATATGAGGCCACTTCACTAATTGGGCCCCAGCCTAACAACTGCATCCTCTTCACCATTTGGTTGGGGAGCCAGCGTTTTGCTTCAGGTGCATTGCGACTTCTGGAAAGTCTGAGTCACAGGGTCCTAAGGACAGACACAGCAACCCTGTTCATCTCGACAGTATTTTCTAGACCCAGGTCACAGCTCACTTGAATTTGGCAACGAAAGATTTCCATGTAGTCTTTTTTTTTTTTCTTTCTCATTTTCAAGTGATTTCTCTTTTTATGTCTTCCTAATTTCTGCTCTTTTCCAATGAAATTATAGATTTACACTGTACAATGTTGTTGTTTAGTCGCTTAGCTGTGTCTGACTCTGTGACCTGGTAGACTGTAGCCTGCCAGGCTCCTCTGTTCATAGGATTTTCCAGGCAAGAATACTGGGGTGGGTTGCCACTTCCTTCTCCAGAGGATCTGTCAGACCCAGAGATTGAACCTGTGTCTCCTGCGTTGGCTGGAAGATTTTTAACCACTGAGCAACTAGGGAAGCCCTACAGTGTACAGTGTGCTGCCTTTAATCTTCCTTTGCCTTGATTTTCTTAACTGGAAAATGGTGATACTAACTTCAGCCCTTTCATCTGTTTTGGGAAGAAAAATGAGATAACTGATGCCATAAAGTTCTTTTTTATTTAGAGCAGGAGGGAAACTCAATTATAATAAGAATCTTGTGTCTTTATTTTTATGGGACATTTACAATGTTAGCATTGAATACGAATCAGGGAGGGAAATCTCATTTTGAATGTCATTGATAGAATGATGGCCAAGAAGGTATTAGAGGTGCATGCAAAAGCTAAGAAAATGTGTTTAAAAATGATGAACACCAAGCCATCTAATACCTCTTTTCAAGAAGGAGAATTAGATCGTGACTGTAGGGTGTAATAAAAAAAAAAAAAGAATGTATACTTCGGGATTTTCCAAATCTATTTTGTATATATCCTTTTAATTTGATTTCAAGAGTAAAGGTGTTATGTAATGTTCATGAATGTTTCGCTGTGTGGAGAGCTCTGTATGGTTCAGTATGGTAGCTACTAACAACAAGCAGCAACATTTTAACTAAAATTAATTAGAAGTTAATAAAATTAAAATTTTAGCTACTCAGTCACACTGGTCACATTTTAAGTGCTTAGTAACCACACATGGCTAGTGGCTACAGTATTGAAGAGTCCAAATGTAGAGCATTTCCAGAAGGTTCTGTCGGATAGTACTGCTCTAGAGAAACTGAAAAAAGGGAAAGAAAATTCCCTTCTTCCTCTTTCCCAAAGCTGCATTTTATAATCTCTGGCCTTATATTATTATACTGTAAATGCACAGTTGAAATTTTATGAAGGGACACAAAATTCCTGGAACCAGTTCTTTGTTCTCTGTTTGCTTTTCTTCCATAAGTAACAAATTACCTAGACCAATCCAGTAGCCCTTAAATCATGTGCCATATTCAGTTGGTTTATAATTATTTCACAGGTATTAACCAAACTGTGCCTATAACAAAATAACTAATATATTCCAAATCCACTCTGTCCACAAATCCATCTGGCTCTACCATCAACATATATCCAGGATCGGGCCCTTTTCCTCCACTCCACTGATCACTCTGGCCCCAGCCATCATCACCTCTCTTGTAAATTACTGCTGATGCCCCCTGACTGGGTTCTTGCTTCCCCTCCTGCCCTTTCACCCACTTTCAAGCCTGTTCTCAACAGAGAGATCATTTTAAATATCAAGTCACATTACTCTTGTATGCAAAATTTCTTGACAGCTTCTCCTTTTATTCCAAGTAAAAGCGAAAATGTGGACAGTGGACCGTAGGGCCTCATGGGTCTCAGGGCCCCCTCTGACATCTTGAGTGCTTACTCCCCTTAAGCTACAGTGAGCTCTTCTTTCTTCTCCAATTACCAAAAGTTTATTCTTGTGTTCAGCTTGCCTGATGGCTCAGTGGTAAAGAATTTGCCTGCCAGTGCCAGGAGACGAGGGTTTGATCCCTGGGTTGGAAAGATCCCCTGGAGAAGGAAATGGCAACCCACTCCAGTATTCTTGCCTTGGAAATCCCATGGATGGAGGAGCCTGGTGGGCCCTAGTCCATTGGGTCTCAAAAGAGTCTGTCATGACTTAGCGACTAAGCAAAAATTCTTCCCCCAGGAGTATGCTGGTGGCTTTTGCCATTTCCTCTGTCTGGTCCACTTGTTCAAGATGTCCACCTAACTCATTTCTTCACTTCTTTTAGCCCTTTTTCAACATGATTTCATAATGAGGTCTCACCAAACTATTGAAAAATGTCACCAACACCACCCCTTCTCCAGTCCCCACACAACCCTCATTCTTTGCTTCCCCTACTAGGTTTTTCTAGTTTTTCTGACATACCTCATATTGCGCGCACACGCGTGTGTGTGTGTGTCTGTGTGTGTGTGTGTGTGTGTGTGTGGTCTGTCTCCTCCCAGTAGAATATAAACTGCTTGAAGGCAGTGCTTTGTCTTTTTCATCTTTAGTGTCTGCAAGGTAGACCCTCAATGCTAATCTAATGAGTGAAAGAAAGACTTAAGTAAATGACAGTTATGATAAATCATGGGCTTTCCAGGTGGTGCTAGTGGTACAGAACCTGCTTGCCAATGCAGGGGACATAAGAGACCAGGGTTCAATCCCTGGGTTGGGAAGATCCCTAGAGCAGACCATGATAACCCACTCCAGTATTCTTGCCTGGAGAATCCCATGGACAGAGGAGCCTGGCAGGCTGCAGTCCATAGTGTCACACAGAGTTGGACACGACTGAAGCGACTTAGCATGCACATAAGTAATACCAAAAAGAACAGGATAGATGCATCTAAAAGAGTACTTTTTGGGAACCAAAGTGTGCTAATTTAATGAGATTCATTTTAGCAAGAGACAGAGAAACGCAAAGACACACCGTCCGGCATCATCTTTCCTCCACCGTGTTCCCCTCTGAGAGGGCTCTGGGATGAGGCTCCGCTCTCTGCGGGCTCTGCCAGAAGGCTATGGACTTCTCCTTCCCACTCTTGAGGGGCTACATTGAGGAGAGTTTAATCCAGGGCTGCAGGGGTTGCATGGGGGCAACTTCAAAAAGAAAAAGAACTTGGGGCTCCAGCTGGGCTGATCCTTCAGCAGAGTAACCAGTCCTTTGAGAAGGCCATGACACTCAAAGAAGGCAGGAAAAAGGGTCCTTCTTGGTTGTGGAGCTGGACTCCATGGGTGTGTTTGTTCTGAGGGAGGGGGAACGGAGCAGGGAAGGGGCCAATAGGAGGGAGGTGATGAGCTATAGAAACAGAAATCTAGGAACGTGGAGGCAGAGAGTTCCCTTCCTGCACTGGGAAGCTGGCTGATGCCAGACTGGGGCACCGGCCTGTTTTCTGGCATAGCTGGGGAGAGGGGAAAGCTTGGCAGTGGTCGGGAGCAAAAACAAGCAAAGAAATTAAAGGGATCACTTACAGTTTGCTGGTTCCCACTGAGGCGGGGAGGAGACACAAACAAGCAGAGTCACTTGCCTATTTCTAGTTAAAGGGCGGAGCAGTAGCAGTGTTTAGGGGAGGCCAGCTTTTCACTTCCTCCCATTGTGCAGACTGGGTTTAGCTTCAAAATCTCTGCCCCCAGGTTTTGCTTTATCTTGCAACTTTGAGCCATTTGGCACAATGCTCAGATGGGGTTCTTTGAACAGATGAGTGATATTCCTGTGTTCCCAGAGCAAAAACATTTCTCCATATAGCAAATTTCGTTTATCTGAAGCTTCAAGAAAGAAAAACATGCTCTATTTTTTTAAAGTAGGTATCCCCTTTTTGCCATGTCCTTTCTTTATGCACTGGTTTTTTAAAGGATAAATTTTCTTCTGTTTAAATGGTCTATTAATTGTCTCTAAAATAACATGTGATTTTTTTTTCCTATATTTTGTGTGAAGTCTGTCCTGTCAGTACCCCAACCCACCTTTTGTAAATTATTTAGTTTTGTTGATTTAACTGTTTGCTCTGTTGGCATAATCAAGGGCAAAATCAAGATCCAGAAAGCCTTAGGATGCCACCTGAAATCATTTATTAGAATGGATTTTGCTTTCCCTGCCTCCATTGCTAGAAATGGCATCGCCAGCCTGTAGGAGCTACAGAAGACTAGAGTCTTTCTGGAGTGAATTTATGAAAGAAGAAGTTCTTTGAACACAGCAGGCAAAAGGCAGGGATGTCAGCATTTGGCATTTCTACAGCTTTCCTCTGTTTAGGCTATCCTTTTCTTTTTCTATTTCTCTTTCTTTTGGCAGCTGAGTTGGGAATTAGCTAGTATTAATGTATCTGTTTGTATTGGGTTGAGGTGAGCTGCAAACAACAAATTTTCAGGTACTTCCCATATAGGATATGACTATTAAATAGGGAGGATGTGTCAGTTACATGGTAGGCATCAGGAATAATGAGGCTTAACTGAATTTTTATAGTTGGATTCACAATTATAGCAACTTTTTTTTTTTTTTAACCTTCCGAGATCTTGAGTCTTCATAGCTGGAAAGGAGGTAAGGAAGAGGAGTAAACCTTGACTAAGACAGATATGGCCCCTGCTCCCAAGTACCTTACAGTCTGGTGGGGATGGTAGATGTTAAATATATAACTCCACTAGTAATTAAAATTGTGATAGGTTTTACTGAGGAAAGGAGCAAATACTGTAAGAGTATATGATCGGGAGACCTGCTCTAGTCTGGACTTTGTTAGGGAAGTTCTTTAGGTGGGGCCCTGAAGGATGAGTAGATGTGATCAGGGGAAGGTAAAGAAAGGAGGCAGAAGGAAGAGCGGTTGGAGCAGACGGTGGGACCAGCAGAAGGCCAGTATGTGTATAACTGGAGGGGATGGGGGTCGGGAAGGAGAGGGAGTGAAACGAGGCTGCAGGTGGAGGCAAGGACCAGTGTAGTCATGTGGAGGCACTAAAGAGCTTAAGTAGGGAAGTGATGGGATAAATGTTTGGGTTTTTAGAAGATGGCATCAAGATCCTTTATGGGCAGTTGATTTGATGAGGCATGATGGGTCTGTGGGGAGGCTGCTGAAAGTGTTACAGGAGCAAGATGATGGTGGCCTGGGGTAGAGTCATTGTATTGGAACTGGAGAGAAGCGAATGGATTTAAGTGATGTTTCAATTGCACTGAACTTGGTGAATGACTGAGATGACATTGATGCCTGGATTTCTGGCTTGAGAAGCTGTATGGATTGCCATGGCTCATTACTGAGCTCAAACTCATAGTGAGGAACAGATTCTGAAAGAAAGATCACATACTGGGGTTAAGGGTTGAGGTTAGAGCTGATGATCTAAGACAGGTCTGGGCTGCACAGGAACTTGGGAGCCCTCTGGGGTCCACTGAAGTCATGGGAGAAAATGGAAGTTAGCAGGGAGGGGGGAGTGGACATGACCAGGGAGGTGGGTAGAGAAATCAGTGGGAAAAAGAATTCAAGCACAAGGGGCTGTATGTTAAGGCGGCATCTAGTTCAGCTGTGAAATCTAAGTCAGCTCTGCCCATTACTAAGGAGAAATCTCGTTAGGAAATGCTGAAAACTGTATGTGGGGCTTAGCAGCAAAGAGGTGGTTGGGACCTCAGGGGAGCTGTGGGGACAGAAGCCAGTTTTGAACAGTAGGATGCATTTGAGGCAGAAAAATGAATCAGGTACAGATCCTTTTTTGAGAAGTTAAGAGCGGGGAGGGAGTTAGATGGAGCTACAAGAGGGGTGTAGAATCCAGGATACAGATCTAGATCTTGGGAGCCCTGTGTCTGGACGTTTAGATATGGAACAGAAGACATAGTTACATAAGCCTCTGCAAATGTGGGCGGGGTATTATCCAGAGTCGAGGCGAGGAGATGGGCACTTACCTCCAGCAGTTCAGAAGGAGGGGACAGATGGAGCCTCAGGAGCAGGCACGTGGGGAGGGTTGGAGTGGGATGGTCAGAGGTACCATTCTGATGAAGTCTGTGTACTCAGTGGCGCAGGAAGGAAGCAGAATCAGCTTGTAGGCTAGCTCTGTTCTCCAGCTGTGCCTCGAAGCCACCATGGCAAGCCTCGGATAGGCAGATGGGTGGGTTCATCCAGGGTTGAGGTTGTTCCTCTGTGGGCGTAATGAAGGGACAGGGAACACACAGGCTGATGGTATTAACAGTGGAGGAATGATTTCAGTGGGGTTTAATGGGATGAAGATGGCTGGGAGGGTGTAGGATGGTCAGTGACCGGTGGTGTTGGGCGGGTGGGCACAGCTGAGTGGGGGAAAAGACGCATGTGCTTTGCTGAGTGTGCAGTGTGTGTATGAACCACCTGGGGATCTTATTAAACTGCAGATCCTGATGCAGTAGGTCTGGATTCCCAGATTCTGCATTTCTAACCAGCTCCTAAGTGCTGCTAGCCCCTCTGGCCCTTAGATTACACTGACGGAGAAATGAGAAGGTGGTGGTCCAAGAATGGGATGCCTGAGCTGGGAATCATAGAGCGGACAGATAGCATGGCCTGGGGAATGACTAAGTGGACCAGAAGGTCAAAGAATGAGAAGGCCGGCTGGTCATCAAGTCTCTCAGGAAGCGTGACAACTTACTGTTGGCGACACTGTTCTAGGCATCTCAGGTATAGTCTGTTGTTTAATCCTCACAGCGGTCTGCCATGAGGTATTGATACCTATGATGATCCCTTATTTTACAGACAAGGAAAGTGAGACCCAGAAAGGTCTTTCTCCAGATTACCCTCACTTGTGAGTGGAGGAGTCAGGATTCACACTGTGGCTGTAAAGTTCCAGAACATCTTCAGAATCCAGTCCCCTTATGTGAATGGATGCATTGCTGATCTCTGATGATGGAAGTTGGAGGGGGGATGGTATATAGACATTTTTAGCCAGATGTTAGCATCATCAGTGAATAAAGAGAGTGCTAGGGTTTTGGTAAGCTATCCCTTTTAATCCTCACAACTGTCATGTAGAGCCATGCCCATTTTACAGGTAAGGAAAATAAGACTCAGGTTATGTAGTCAAGTGGGAGAGGTGGCAGGTGAATTCAAATTGGTCCAAAGCCGCCTCTTTCTCTGTATCAGGTTTCAGTATATCACCACCCAGACGAGGAAATTCTTTTCTAATTCTCAGATAGGCCATAGTTACCATGGGAATGATCTCTTCCTGCACTGAGAGCGGCATCCTGGAGGTGATGTGTTGTGAACAGGTGACTGATGGGGAGGCAGGGCGTCTGGGCTTGGCTCTGTCTGACTAGCAAGTGTGCACGCGTGTCTATAGGTCTTGGTTTTTTATCCCTGTGGATCCCTTTCCGAGCTACATTCAAGAAGTATGATGCCAGTTAAAATGACTCCTTTCATACTCATGTTTGCTATAGCCTTAGCGCTTGATAACTTGATAGGTAATCCCCGTTTCTTACACAAGGATAAATATTGTCTCTGAATTAGAACACTGCAGCCTGGAGACTTACAGGAAACTGCCAACTTCCTCTCTGCTCACAAAATGCTGAAGCTGGGGTTTCTCTGAGGTTTTTGAATCCAAAGCTCATGTTCTTGCTATCCAAACTTGCTTCTAAACCTCTTCTGTATCCTCATGGCGGATCATGCTTATGGGTGCAGATGGTGCCATTAGCCAGCTTTATCAAACTTCCAATTCCTGGACCCAGAGAAGAAATGCATTTTATGTTTATTTTGAGAAGCAACCCCCCCGTGCGTGCACGTCAGCATGCGCGTGCACACACATGCACACACACGCACGCGCATACACGTGTACCATGTGCACACTGATACCTCTGAAACAAGAGTTTCATGAAGCAATGCTTATGGTTTGTATTAGCAATGCACTTAATTTTCTTTTCACTTCCAGTTCAGTTTAGTCTATTTTATTAATATGCTCGGAGAAGGCAATGGCAAGCCACTCCAGTACTCTTGCCTGGAAAATCCCATGGATAGAGGAGCCTGGTAGGCTGCGGTCCATGGGGTCACTAAGGGTCGGATACGACTGAGCGACTTCACTTTCACTTTCCACTTTCACACACTGGAGAAGGAAATGGCAACCCACTCCAGTGTTCTTGCCTGGAAAATCCCAGGGACGGGGGAGCCTGGTGGGCTTCCATCTATGGGGTCGCACAGAGTCGGACATGACTGAAGTAACTTAGCAGCAGCAGCAGCAGCATTAATATGCTTGTTAAACTCTACCGAATTGATTTAACCACCTACCAATGGGCTGTTGCCCTCAGTTTGAAAATTATGTGCACATCCAGATTTCTCAGTATAATTACTCCAGATCTTTTCCCCCTGCCTCGCCCTGTTTCTTATTGTGGAATGTAAGGAAAAATAGCTCTCAACCTGATAATTTCTGTAACAGTATTAAATTTAAATCAATGCCTGCCCCCACCCATATGCCATCCATACACCTGTAGAGTGAAGAAATATTTCATATATTTGTCCTGAGAGCAGGAAGGAAAATGTACACTTTTTTCTTGCTGAAAATACTAAATAACGCAAAGTGAAGAATAAGGAAGTGACATTTGTCCCTCCTGGACTTGAGAAGATGGGGGTAGAAGAACCTCTCTTGTGGGCTGATAAATTGAAAGGGTGGGGAGGGACCGCAGCATTAGAATTCTGGTAAATGATGAGTGAAACTTACTTCATGTTCCGTCTGTGCCATATAGCTGTCTAACTACTATTACCATTGAACTTGTCCACGGCTGTGTGTTTATTGGACTCCTTTATGTACCAGGTCTTGTTCTGAGTACCTCACCTGTTATCTCAGTAATTGTATTGTCTCCATGTTATTACACGTGGGGAGACCAAGGCATGGAGCGGTTAAGTAACCTGCCCAAGGTCACACAGCTAGTAGGGATTGGTCTGGTGGGGATTCATATCCAGGGAGGCTGCCCCTGGAACTCATGGTCTTTATCGTTCAGCTGTAACTGTCACATCTTTCAGGTAATTCTTTGTTAGGCACCATACCCAGAACAGGGTTCTCACTTCTGGGTTTTGAATCCTGAGAGGGATCACACAGGGAAGAAAAATGGTTGGTGTCCATTCACTCCACAAGGGCTGCCAGAAGGGACTTACCATTTGAGGAAAGAAGAAGTTTTTGCTTCTCAAATTGGTAGAGTTGATTTAGTTTCTTTCTCTCTTGAGCTCTGGTTTTTAATTTAAAAGAAAAACAACAACTTTCAAAAAAAAATGAGAGCTACCCATTTCCTTTAAATAAATTTATTTGTGCTTAAAATTTCACTGTCAGAGAAAAAAACAAAAACAGGAACCCTGATAAATGCAGACAGTTGTTTGACTCTTCCTTGTCTGTTTTCTCATCTTTAAAAGAAAGGAATTGCATACGCCCATCCCTAGATCCCTCTTAACTGTGATCTTTCGCTAGAATTGGGTGCTGGTGACTCATGACTTGTTCAGGAAGAGACCACCTGGCCCCATGTTAGGGAAGCAGGAGGAGATTTGTTAATGTGACCTTTGCATTTGTTGAATGTTTTCTATATTTTTTTCATGACTGTGATTCTACTGTTGGTGAATTCATTTAAACCATAAACATAACAGTGATGACTAGCAGAGGTTCCTTCCCAAGTGTGCTTCATGCAGACCACGGAGACCTCAGTGCTGAGAGGTCTGGGCAGAAACTGTGCCAAGTGAGTACCTTAACATGACCTTCCTGGACCTGGTGCTAGGAGTTAGATTCATCTTTACTCTTAGCCTAAGAGGTGGTCCCATTCCAGGGATTATGATCTCGCCATTATTCTGCCTTTAAAAACATGTCATTATCAAAGAATCAGTGTGACCCGTTCCAGAGTTTTGTATCAGAGAGTGCTTTGAAAAGAAGATCTGAAATGTTAGTGACATCAAAAAGACTTGAAGTTGTTTGAAAGTAGCCATGTGTTCATCTGTGGGAAAAAATTAGAGATGCTTGTTTTCTTTCACGCTTTGATGAAGCCTTACAACTTGCAATAAAGGGACTGCAGGAAGAATGAAGCAATTGTTTCTGACAAGCTGTATGTAAACACTGCATTTCTGCATAATGGCATAAATAACCAGGTGAAAAGAAATGGGTTTGCACAGGTGTTAGAGTATAAAGGTTTCCCCTGAAACTAGACATCTGAAGACAAACACCCACCTCCAGTGGCTCTCCCCTGCTGCTCCCCAATTGAGGGAGCATCTGTCCTTCCTGGAAGGAGAGATCCATGGAGGAATTAATTCCTCTCAGCGAGTATTTACTGGTGACTTACCATTCCTGGCAGTCCACGCAGAGCAAAGAGAAGCAGGGTCTGAGAATTGGGTCAGACCCACAGTGGGTCTGAGCCATAACCCAGAGTGTAGGAAGGTAACTCAGACATCTGTTCCAGCCCCCTTATTTTAAGCTTGGGTGACTTGAGGTCCACACAGGTAGTTAACTTGTTCAGACTCAGATCATTTGTCTATCTTGAGATCAGACCCAGCCTAAATCTAGGAACTCTGTTCTTAGTATAATTGACATGAATAATATTATAAATAAGAAGAAACACCAGTGCTTCCCATATGCTGGCCCTTTCTATGTGTTCTCAGTACTTTACATCTATCTGTTCACTTATTGACATGCAGTGACTCATTTAACCCTCATGGCTGCCTGAGGTATACATCATTGCGTCCATTTTACAGAAGAGGACACTGAGGCAATGAGCAAGGCAAGTAGTTTGCCCCAAGTCATGCAGATAGTAAATGGTGAAGTTTGGATCAAAACCCAGGCAACCTGACCCCAGAGTTTCCCCTCTAAACCTCTAGGCAAAGGGTCAGCAAACCTATACTTTCTATAAAGGACCAACCAGATAGTAAATATTTTTGGCTTTGTGAGCCATAAACATCTCTGTTGCATCTGCTCAGCTCTGTCTTCGTAGTGTGGAAGCAGCTGGAGACCACCCATTAAATGAATGGGTGTGGCCGTGTCCCAATAAAACTTTATTTATAAAAACAGGTGGGGCTGGATCTGTAGCTTTCAGATCCTACACTGGACTATGCCACCTCCTAGGGCACACTTATAAATGGCATTAGGAGAGGTACAGATGTCTGAGGAGTGTGGCGATCTGGTTTTATAAGGCATTTGGGGCCAGAAATTGCACTACAGCAGTATGGTTTCTGTATTCCTTTTGGGTCTAGTGTCCTGCTTTGGCCAGAGAGAGTGATGGTCATCAAAGCCGTGTGCAGTGGGTTGTTAGGAGCCTGAGAGTCAGAAGAGGCTTTTTATTCTCCCACAGCTTTCTGGATGACCTCACACAAGTCCCTTAGCACCTGTCACTCGAAACTCTCCTCAATGGTGTTAACATTCCTTGCCACCTGCCCCTTTCCTTCTCTGAAGTGTATATCTTGGATTAATGAAGTCTTGTCCGAGCTGGGAGTTTGGAAGAGAGGAAACATAAGTGACAGTCATCATTTAGCCTGCTTGCAAATGAGCATTTTGGGGATATGAGACCATTGGTCTTACGTTTGCGGGAAGAGCCCAGTTTTAAAGGAAAGAGCCCATCACTTTTGGTAATGTGCAGGAGAGAATGTGGTTGGAGGGGCCATCAATTTATGTGTTGCCTATGCAGCGGTAGACTTTAGGTTATGGCGTCCTTTAAGAGGGTGAAACATACCTATTTCTGTTTTTAGCAAGTGTGCAATGAGAGGGTTCCATGGCCTACCTCATTATGTATCATCTCCGTAAGGAAATATAGGCTTCTCTGCTAAGCTGTGCGTCTTAACACCAGGGAGGATTTTTATAAATGTTTCCAAGTGAAATTTTGAAGTTAAAAGTTGAACCAAGAAGCCTCAAAGGGAACCAAGCTGCTGCTTGCATTTCAATGAAGGGGAGAGGAAATTCATTATAGAGCTTGAAAATGTGGTTTGCATGCTAAGACTCTTGTGGAAGAATGGGCCTCCTGGACTGGGTGGGAAGGAAATTCTAGTTTGCCCTTTGTGGTTAAGGTTTTTTGGCTAAGTACACATAGACCTTCTAATGGTCCCCCTGCTTTTTTTTTTTTTTTCTTCATTTTTTTAAAGCTTTGTAAGAACATTCTTCTTTAAGTTTAAAGATGCATATTGAACTGAAAATTTCAGCTTGTCTCAGAATCTTTGTTTTTTCCCCAATGGTTTGTTTTGTTCTGTTGATAAAAACTAACAATTCAGTAGATGTTAATATTACTTTGGGAATCTAAACTTAAGATGCTCTCGCACCAGTTATAATGATATATTCAGTGGAGATGTTCTTGGTACTGGGCTAGGTCTCTATTAATATGGTTGTATCTTACTGTAAACAACAGTATCAGGCCTCCAGAGCAACATTCTTCTGGTTCCTTAAGATGCTAACTAACTCTGTCAGGGTGAAACAGCTCGAAATTGGCAAAGCCATAACTGGACTCTGTCTTCCTAATTCCAGAACCCCAGCAAGTAGGGTGACCAGACGTCCCAGTTTCTGGGATGCAGGATTCTTGGAGCTAAAACTGGAAATGGAGATGTGGTCACACTGCCCAGAAGAGGCTTGCTACCCCAAGCGCCAAGGGAGTGCTCACCAGGAAGCACTTCCTCATACACCACAGAGGGGTCTTCCTATGCGAAGCCTCCCCTCACCTGCTGGAAGCCACGTGTGTGCACTGCAAGACCTCCAGGGCCACAACTCCTGGGGCATCTTGGCCCCAAAGAGGAAACCTAGGAGCCTGAGTTCGTTGGGATTTCCAGCTTGAATGTAGCCCTATTTATCGGATCAGTTTGGGTTGATAGAGCAAAAGGCACAATTCTTAGAATGGTAGCATCTGTAGTTTTGCACACGTGCTTCAAAATATTGCTATGCTGTTGTGCTCACAAGTGAGCCTATAAGCATTGGAGAATTTCACCCCTTCCATTCCATCTCCTTCCAGGCTTTTTAAGGACACTTCTTTTGCCTTTGGGGATCAGAGCTGACCACCAGAAATGGGGGCCAGCCAGCACAAAGCTTCTCCCCTCAAAGCCTGAACATTTCTTTTCAAGCAAATGATTTTGGCCTGTGTCCAGCTGCCGAAGGACACTGTGTACTTAGGCTGCCTTTTAAATATTTCTAAAGAAAGGTTGGCATGCAGGGCCACAGATTGTGAGCGCTGTTGTTGCCAGAGTGAAAGCAGAAGTAATCATTAGAACATCATGCATCTACATATGGTCAAGAGATTGCTCTTTACGCAAAAGGTGAATCCGTGTGAACACACTGGGTTTTTTTTTTTTTTTCTTCTGTTTTAAAAATTATACTGAGCCAGTTAATACCCTGTCAGTGGCCCCTGGAAACCCCCTTGGTGACTTTCCAGGAAAGGACAGATCAAAAGCAGGCAGGGAGGTCACTTGATGCTTCAGCTGCTGTGGGAGACGTTATTCTCCAAAATGTGATGCTTGTAAATGGGTGAAAAGGCCAGCCTGTGCCACCGTGCTGGGGATCACTGCTGCGTGTCAGTTATGTGGGTTCCTGTTTTGAGATTAGTTTTTAAGACTTAATCTCAGGGGACCTTGTAATCACTTAATTACCAGTGTGCTTGCTGTATAATAATGTCAAAAGGTGTCTTGTCCTTTTTATTTCATGTTTTGTTCAGGTTTCTCTGTGACTATGTCCCAAATGAAATACCCTTCAAGAACAAAGTATTTCTTCTGTGATGGGGGCCTGTTTCTGGGAGAAATAAGATGCAAGCTCTGGTCGATGAGCAGAGGGAAAGGGCCAGGAAATGAGGGCAGAGCAAAGGGGGTGGGACCCAGAGGAGGGGGTAGAGAATGAGAAGCTGGGGTTGGGTGTGGTGGGCATAGCGGTGTGGCCACGGTAGAGAGGAGAAGTTGAAGGGAGGGCTGGGGAACCGTCCAGGAGACACACAGATAAGCTGAGAGATACACACGTAGAATCAGGTAGACAGATCCGAATAGAGACACAGAGATTAACCCATGATCAGAGAGAGAGAGAGAGAGAGAGGCACTGGTCTAATGGTCTGGACAGACAGTAAAGACTAGTCCTTGTTCTTATGTTATGCAATCATCTATCATCTTATTGATGATACTTTTACCTGTTTGCTTCTTTCTAGCTTTAAAGCTCTATGACTCGTCTGTGTTTGCATGTGTGCAGACTATTGAGGAAGCTGGCTCTTGAACAGGTGAGATTTGAGAGCCTGTAGAAGTAATTAGCATAATCTCTGGGGTCAGACCATCTGTTTGAATCCAAGCCTTGCCACCTACTTGCTTGGTGACTCGGGCAAGTAACGTAATCTCTGTGTCTCAGTTTCTTCTTAAAATGGGGTTAATAATAGTGTCTACCGCATTGGTTGCTGTGAGGATTAAAGGAGATGATGTATGCAAACCCGTGGGAACATGGTAGCCCACAAGTATCGGCTGGTATTACTACTGTACTTGTAAAATGATCCTGGATGTTGTGGCACCAATTTTCCTCTGAGGGCCTATTCACAGAGGTAAGTATGCTCTTCTGGCTACTGAAGAGGCTTCATGTTCCCATCTGGGGCTTTTGGCACTGACCCTTATTGCCATCTGAGGAGAGAGTGAAAAGGTAGTCATATGCTGTGAATAAAGAGTTTCAGCCTCTAGTCCAACTCTGGCATGGACTAGCTATGAGACAAGTTTCTTTGGATCTTCTCTCAGGTTATGGTCTTTCACTAGGTGATTGATTTTGAGTCCTTTTTGGTGTGTGAGTTTTATGATTTGGCTATTATTTTACTTCTATGCAAGTTTTGTGGACTTAAAATTCCCCCCCAAAATCGGAGATTGATCACACAAGAACCGCTGGAAGGAAGAAGTACGTGTGCTGCAGTATACTATTGACCCTTGAGCAACATGAGTTGAGCTACACATTATATGCAGATATTTTTTTTAATAATAAATACTACAGTACTTACTGGGCTTCCCTGGTGGCTCAGAGGTTAAAGCCTCTGACTCCAATGCGGGAGACCCGGGTTCGATCCCTGGGTCGGGAAGATCCCCTGGAGAAGGAAATGGAAACCCACTCCAGTATTCTTGCCTGGAGAATCCCATGGACGGAGAAGCCTGGTAGGCTACAGTCCACAGGGTCGCAAAGAGTCGGACACGACTGAGCGACTGAATGGAATGGAATGGAATGGACAGTACTTACTAGACAATCTGTGGTTGGTTGAATCCTCAGATGCAGCCAAACTGTTGATGCGAAGGGCCCATTCCTCTCTAAGCAACATGCAGACTAAGCCCTGAGTTGGTCAAGGGTTAGCCATGGATAGATAAAGGAAAGGATGAGAAATCTGACTTCCTGCAGTCATGCTGGTCATCATGACTGTTGACATTATTTCCGTTTTTAAACCTTTTCCACTAGAGGAGGAGCAGTGTTTGAAAAGGTGCTACGTCAAGATGTGCTGTGGAATGAAATATTATTCAGTTATAAAAAGAATGAAATATTGCCATGTTATAGCCACATGGATGGACCTTCAGTCCAGTTTAGTTGTTCAGTCGTGTCCGACTCTTTGCGACTCTATGGACTGCAGCATGCTAGGCCTCGCTGTTCATGACCAACTCCTGGAATTTACTCAGACTCACGTCCATTGAGTCGATGATGTCATTCAACCATCTCATCCTCTGTGGTCCCCTTCTCCTTCCGCTTTCAATCTTTCCCAGCATTAGGGTGTTTTCAAATGAGTCAGTTCTTTGCTTCAGGTGGCCAAAGTATTAGAGTTTTGGCTTCAGCATCAGTCCTTCCAATGAATATTCAGGACTGATTTCCTTTAGGATGGACTGGTTGGTTCACCTTGCAGTCCAAGGGACTCTCAAGAGCCTTCTCCAACACCACAGTGCAGAAGCATCAATTCTTTGGCACTCAGCTTTGTTTATAGTCCAACTCTTACATCCATACATGACTATTGGAAAAACCATATCTTTGACTAGATGGACCTTTGTTGGCAAAGTAATGTCTGTTTTTTAGTATGCTGTCTAGGTTGGTCATAACTTTTTTTCCAAGAAGCAAGTGTCTTTTAATTTCATGGCTGCAGTCACGATCTGCAGTGATTTTGGAGCCCCCCTCAAATAAAGTCTGTTACTGTTTCCTTTGTTTCCCCATCTATTTGCCATGAAGTGATGGGAACTGATGCCGTGATCTTCGTTTTCTGAATGTTGAGCTTTAAGCCGACTTTTTCACTCTCCTTTTTCACTTTCATCAAGAGGCTCTTTAGTTCCTCTTCACTTTCTGCCATAAGGGTGGTGTCATCTGCATATCTGAGGTGATTGATGTTTCTCCCAGCAATCTTGATTCCAGTTGGTGCTTCATTCTGTCCAGCGTTCCTCATGATATACTCTGCATATAAGTTAAATAGGCAGGGTGACAATATACAGCCTTGATGTACTCCTTTTCCTATTTGGAACCAGTCTGTTGTTCCATGTCCAGTTCTAACTGTTGCTTCCTGACCTGCATACAGGTTTCTCAAGAGGCAGGTCAGGTGGTCTGGTATTCCCATCTCTTTCAGAATTTTCCACAGTTTACTGTGATCCACACAGTCAAAGGCTTTGGCATATTATGCTTAGTGAAATAAGACAGAAAAATGATACCACTGCAATGTGGAATCTAAAAAATTACATAAATGACAGTATATGCAAAACAGAAACAAATTCAGAGATGCAGAATGCAAACTTGTGGTTACCAAAGGGGAGAGGGGAGGAGGGAGGGACAAGCGAGGGGTGTGGGATTGGCAGATACGAACTACAGTATACGAAACAAATGCGTAACAGTGATATGTGTAGAGTACAGGGAGTTATACTCACTATCCTGCCATGGTCTGTAGTGGAGTAGAATCTGCAGAAATTCTGAGCCAGTGTGCTATGTACCTGAAACTAACACAATCTTGTAAATCAGCTGAAAAAAAGTGACCTGTGGGGCAGGGTCTTAGTTCACAGAAGGTAAATTTCCATCCTTTAAAGCTGAGTCCTGATCTTGTAATTTAGCACAGGTAACCTGTTTGTTAGAGCTAAGCGAGTGACAACACTGACTACGCCTGTCTCTGGCGTCTTTTGTCTCCCTTTCTATTACTGTTCCGGCTTCTGCCGACTGTCAGATGTTCACCAGGGAACCCTGTGTGTCTCAGGCAACAAAACTGCCTCTTGCCCTTTCCCTAAGGCAGCCAAACTCTTCTTCCTGCTTCCCTTCCCAGGTGGTGATGCCAGTGCGGTTGACTGAAAAAATGTAGCTCTCCAGGTCACTCTTTGATCTGAAAGAATTCCCTTAAACTTGGAACTTTGAGGAAGATAGTATTTGAGCTGGGAGCTTTGAGAGTCTCCTCCCAGTCACAGGGCATCTGCTGGGCTGTACCTTTCTACCCCAAATCTAAGGAAATTGCCAGGGTCTAGTGGCAACCCACTCCAGTGTTCTTGTCTGGAGAATCCCAGGGACGGGGGAGCCTGGTGGACTTCCGTCTATGGGGTCACACAGAGTCGGACACGACTGAAGTGACTTAGCAGCAGCAGCAGCAGAGTACCCAAAGGCACGATTGGGTTGGAATGTGTCAAGGTAGCCTAGTTGTGAAGAACATAGGCGAGTCGACTGACAAAGCTGGGTAGGAATTCTATTTTTGCCCTTGGTTACGTCAGAGTCTCAGTTTATTTGTCTGAAAAATGGGGGAAATAGTGACAAAGAATATAGTCGTTGAGAGGATTAAATGTATTAACGTATGTAAGGATGTTTGCTCATTTATGGCACATAGGGAATGCTTGTATATGGTCACAATGACTCAGGGCTAGCTTCCTAAGCACATGACCTGTACAGTTGCACAAGGCTTCCTTCTTACGGGTCCCTGTGCTGGGGTTAATGCTTTCTGTCGCTGTCTTCAAATTCTTCATAATTTTGAACAAGGGCCCTGAAGTTAGGTAGCCAGTCCTGCTACTCCTGGGCTACCTTTGACCTCTGCTCACTCATCTGGTCCTACCTGTTACACACCTCTCCCCTTTCTATTGCTTGTTTTCTCGGGCCTTAATTAAAAGAAAGGATCTTTTCTTTGGGAAAAGAACTGTGGATCACAGCCTGTGGAATATTCAGATACAGATATCTTTTGTTGCCTCCACTTTTAGAAGTCACTTATTAAAGGTCTTTTAGAGCACATCCCCTCTAAAGTCAAATAGCAAAAATTTCCCCAGGTGGAAAAGAACCCCGTGAAGACGTGTGATTGAAGACACTGGGGTGGAAAGTCTCACAGTGCGCCGTGTCCCTCCCGCTCTGCCTTCGCCGTGCTCATTATCAGACTCTCAGCCACTGTCAGGCTATCTCCCTTTGTCATCTTTCTCACAGAGGGTCCTGACTTGAGTTACTCCCCTTATTGGCGACCTATGATTATTCAAAGCAGTTTTCTAGAAAATATACCGTTTCTGTTTGGAGTTGGGAGACTAGAGAGAGGCACAGAGCAGGCCACAGGCATACCCATGGATTCACCTTCTGTGTGTGGATGAACAGGATGAGCCTTGGCTTGAATCTAGATAAATCCTGTAACAACTTGGTCTTCAGGTTCCCTGACTTATGGTTTCTAAGTGTGGTTGCTCAGTTGCATCTGACTCTTTGCAACCCCGTGAACTGTAGCCCACCAGGCTCCACTGTCCATGAAATTCTTCAGGCAAGAATACTGGAGTGGATTGCCATTCCCTTCTCCAGAGGATTTTCCCAACCCAGGGATTGAACCCAGGTCTCCCACAGTGCAGGCAGATTCTTTACCATCTGAGCCACCAGGGAAGCCAGTTTTGTCCAACATGTGCATTAGTCACTAAATATCAACTTAGGGACAGGGGAGTTCTTTGGAAAAAGCAAAGACAGGTCTCCCATCAGAACTTGAGAAGTGTTGGGGTCCGCTTGCTTTCTTTATTGCAAAGAACCCCCCAGGCCTGCCTGGACCTCTGGGTTGCAGTGCAGCACGTTTGGACTCTAAAAGTGGTGGGTGGCCTGGGAGCTCTGCTCCAGGTATGAACTAGGAGTTCAGACTATTTCCAGCCTTAGTATTCTCCAGAGCCCCTGCTGGGCAAGAGGGGCCTATAGGTATACAGGACCCCATGCACTATCTATGTGTCCTTAGCTGAGAATTGGAATGGAAACTTCTATAAATGTGCTCTCTAGGACTGAGACAGACATAGCAGAGGAGGAGTCAGGGTTGACTTCTTGGAACAATAGCCTGTTTTGCTGCCTGTGCGTTTATGTAAATATTATCAGCTAGTGGACAGAGAACAGAAGCAAGTGGGCAACTTCGGGTGGCGGTTGTGTTTTGGAAAGCTTGAATGAGTACTTGGCTTTTTCATTAAGTTTGTTGTTGAGATAGTGGGGCTCTTGCTATGCATAAGACATCTGTATTTTAGTATCTCTGAGTCCTGTCTTGCTTCCTCAACTGGAGTAATCTGTGGCTATTTTGGGCTGCTGACTGGTTGCTCGTCTTGAGATTTGGCAGGTGATCTGTTCAATATAGCCCTTCATCCAGTGATTCTTAGGGTCAAGTTAATCCTCCTACAAGGTCAATAAGCTGTTCCAGGTCACTTAGTCTTACACGAGGCCTCAGGAGCCCAGCCTCTCCAGGCTGTAGTATCTAATGGTCTGTGGGTCACACCAAAGCCCACCAGCCCACTTTCTGGTATTTATACTGATGCTGCCACTTCTGTCTTACAGGTGCTCACGTCATGCCGAGCCTTCCTTGTCACAGCACGAATCCCCACCAAGGTGAGTGTTGATGAGTTTCCTCCTTCCAACACACGCACATAGCCCAACACAACACACTCTCGCTTCTCAGTTGCGTAGACTTACGATTTAGGCCAGGATGTCCAGAGTTCTCTTTGCGCAACCTTCTTTTCCTTCCTTCTTCCCAGAAAGCACCTGCATATCTCCTTTGTCCCCCTGTCTGTGTAGAGCATCCGAGAAAAGCAGCGAAACATTTCGTGCTCCGTATCCTCAGGGCTGGTGAATTTCAATGATTTTCCTCTCAACTGGGGCAGGGTTTACACTTGCTTCAAGTCTGGTTCTTATTTCCTTGGGTCTAATAATGGCCCAATTTTCTAAGGCTTTGACACGTGGGGAATAACCATCCTAACTCCAGTGTATGACTGGAAATGTAGCCACCCAGTCCTCCTCCATGGTGGAGGACTCTGGTGTTGCCTCTACAAAATAACTAAAAATACAGTTTTAGAGGTGTTTCCTCTAGAAAATAACATGATACCACTTGATTCTTTAAAAAAGACTAATATCTTCCATAAGATGTCCTTCATTATAGGGTGCAAATTAACATTTGAACTGATGTGAATTAGACACCACAATCACTTCTTTGATTTCCTATATGGTCACAGAAAGGTTTTGACCTGTTTTATAGGATATGAATTGAATGGTAACAAGAAATTGGGATTTTTTTTTCCCCTAAAAAGATAATGATAGCTACATTTATTGAATATTGTTTTATTACGTAAGATGATCTCCCTAAAAATAAGTTATGGAAACCATGTGGTAGGTCTCATTATTATTCTTGTCTTACAGATGAGGAAACTGAGGCACGGGGAGGGGTGGTAGCTTGCCTGAGGTCAGGCTTGCACCACTTAGTGACATGCAGGGTTCTCATCAAAGCACGGGAGCAGGGGCTTTGCATCCCTAAAACTAAATTGTTATCACCAGAATTTAGTTAGTTATCTAGCAAGTATATTTTAAGTACATTATCTCATTCAAGTCTCATAGTAGCCTTGTAGGTGAGCTATTACAAAAGAGCTCAAAGACTACAAAGCTGACTTACCTGAGTATTTGCAAGTAATGAATGGGAAAAGATTTGGACTCACTAGCCTCCTCTTTTCAACTTTCTAGTGAGCTGAACTTGCCTCACTTGCCCACAAACCCAGGAAGATGGGGAAGGTTTGGAAGATGCTTTCAGCCTTATTGGACTATGATGTTTGGGTTGCATCGTGTTTCTAGTCCTTTCCTCTTAAAATTCAATATTTAGCCACTGTCTTGTGAACACTTTCTTATGTGCTGGACATGGTGCTGTTATGAAGTGGACCTTGTAGGACTGACAGACTAATGATTTGCATGATTTTCGCTGAATTTTGAGAAGGTGCCAACCCAGTGTTTGCTAATCAAAGGCTGTGGGTACCCGATGCCTTTTTTCTTTCTAATCTTGCAAATGTTAAATTTTACACAGTTTCTCTAAGGTATGAGACTTTATATTATCCCACCCCTTTTGATAATACAGAGTGAGGCTTTATGTTTATAATGTGTTATAAGTGAAATTAGTTATTATGTAAATGATTTTGGACTAAATTACCTGTACGCTAAAGTACCTGAAGGCAGGATATAAGGAAGTGAGTTAACCATTATCGTACTGGTAAAAAATTAATTATGGAAGGAAAATAGTCAAGCAGTCTATTGATTGGAAGGCTCCTGAATGATGTTTACCCTAATTAAAAATGTTATAATACAGCGGGAGAAGTATCACCTCTTGAAGAGTCACGTGTCTCCCTTCTGTTGCCCCCTCCTTGCTCTGCTCTTGTGCAAATGGCCACTTTCATCCCATGATATATATAACATTCACACCAGCCAGGCTAGGGCAATTTGGACATTGGTTCTGATTTCTGATATTGTCAGCATCACAAAGAAAGAAAGGCAGACCTTCTCTCAGAGTGACCCGCGGGCAGGCTACCCTGGAGAGAAGAAAGCTGGTTTTCATGTGTCACAGCATACCTTGATTAAGAAGCAGAGCCAGTGTCAATGACATTCATTTTTCTGGGGAAATAATTATATTCAGAACAGTAGTGTACAACAGCCTCTGGTTTTCACACAGGTTTCTTCTCTTTTCTTCGGGGCTGATTAATTAAACAGTTTCTTTTTTCTTTTTATAGTCAAATGTACCTCATACCCAGTCAAATGTGCAAAATAGAAACGTGCAACTCCGTGATTAATCACCAAGCAGAGACCTCTGCAGCCACACGCAGATGAAGAAATAGAACTTTGCCATTCCCCCCAGAAGGCCCCAACTCTGCTTAGGGGGATGGGGAGTGGGTTATTGTCAGGGGAGTATTCGCAGGGAAGATGGGTTGGAAGATGACCCCATGTCAACCAGGCAGTGGAAGGGGTCTCCCACTGGTCAGAGGTTTACTAGTTGACAAGAGCACAATGCATCTGGGGAGCTGGGGTGTGGGCCCAAGACTGAGGAGGAGGCTTTGGAGGAAGGGAAGCTGACCAGAAAGATGGGCAGTCATGACACGGGTCACTGCGTGCAGAATAGTGGGAGTTCCCGGAGAAGCATCACATAATCATGGTTAGATTTGCTCTACTGCTTGTCGGGTGGGGCCTGTCTTGCTGGGAGTAGAGGTGGGGTGAGCAAGAGGATGGCGAGAGGGCTGTTGATAGCCTGGGCCCTTTCCTTCCTGATACCTAACCGATTCCTAGTGTCTGTGGCTCTCTCAAAGATGCCCCAGGTCTCCTGCCGCCCACCTGCATCTCCGCTTCCTCACTGGTCCTGCACCTGCTCAGTGGTGTTCTTTAAGCTGTCTTCAGGGTGGCCTGGAGTCAGGGGAAGGTCAGCGACAGGGGTTGAGAGCACAGGCCTATTAAAAAGAGCCATGGGTGAGATTAGAGAGAATGCCTTGGACCTGGTTATGACGTCAGTCAGTGTGTCTCGGGGACTCCCCTCCTCATCATTCATTGATCGTTAAGATCAGTAATTGTTGATCAGTTATTGTCATGATCAATAACAGACTCAGCCTGTCCTCCCTTTCCCATCCCCCAAACTGCAAAGTCTGCTTCCCATTTCAGCCTTGCCCTCATTCTCTGAATCCTTCTGTGACTTTGCAGATTCTTTTTCTTCTGCCTGGATTTCCCTTTTCCATTTTTCTTTGTTGGACACACTTGAAGTCGTTCTTCAGGGCCTAGCTGGAATGTCTCAGTTCTTTCCTGGCTCCCTGGCACTTGGTTTATTCCAGGGACAGCCCTGAGGGGCAGCAGAGCATCTTAACTGACCTCCAGCTGACCTCTCCCAGCCAGACTGACTACAGCTGCCCATGCCAGCACTGGTGATGCTGGCCCCTGCCAGCTGCATCTTTGTAGCTGCTAGGTTGTAAGAGAGTGCAGGTCCTCTCCAGACACCTGTCCCCACAAGTTGAATGAGATGCCCACTAAGAGTCAGTGATTTGTTTCGAAACCTATTCACAGCAGTTATAATTACAGTTTTAAATTAAAAAAAAAAAAGTTTCACATATCAGTGAAATAGGCTGTAAAAAGAGCATCTATGAAGTATTGAACGTTATTCAAATAATTCACTTAAAATATTGTCATGTTAAGGACCAGGCATCTGCTAAAGGCCAGGGTTATTGGGAATATAATAACCTAGAGAACTTAGACCCTCGTATTGCTTTTCCAGTGTCTTCAAGTTCTCACTCCATTTTAAACAGCTTGCATTGAAAGTTGGGTGCTCTCCAGTTATCAGGGTGGCCCACAAAGGAGGGCCACCTTTGAAGGGCCAGCCCAAAGGGCTTGACTCAAAGAAGAAACTTTGGCCCTGTGTCCAAGGCTGGCAAATGAAAATATGTTTATAAGATTTAATTTTAAATAAATGGGAAGGTAGAGATGTACTTTATTTAGAAACGAATTCCCTGCTTTAACTGAATTTTCAAACCTCACCAAGTATTGATCTTGATAGTGATAGGGAAGAAGCCATCCACTCTAATTGAATGTTTAAGAGGTGCCTCCAAGACTACATTTAACTCTGGGAGGACGAGATAAATATGTCATTTCTCTTGCCCATCTTGGCACATAGTAGATCTTCTGTATCTATCTGTTTGTTCAGTGATGTGAATGGTGAAGCAATGAATTTGTCTTTCTGCCTCCAGCCCTCATCTTCATACTTCAAAGCATTTAACTGGAGATTCAAAGGTCCTCTGTTCTAAAATCGATCCTACCAAATGTATGCAGGTACAGCATAGCACCAGCAGGCAGAACTGTGAGTCCTGTGGGTTTGGTTCTAGATGGTTCTTTCCCCATTACTTTTCTGGTTTTAAAGCAAGAGAGTGAAATAAACTTATCCAACTCCGTTTTGCCTGTTGTCTTTAGTCCTTGGGTCTGTGACAGTCTGCTGTACTCAGATGAAACCCTGAAAAACTGGGAGAAAGATTAGTGGCCATTTTCCAGGAAAAATAGGCAAAGAATGAGAGACTGGAGATATTTTGAAGAAAAAAAATGCTGATTGTAGGAGAAGTGAGGAAGGAGCATGTGTTATTAAAATAGAAAGGAAATCAATTATAATTTATGCATATATAGGGACAGGAGACATTTAGTAATAACTGTGTTTCATTGGAGCACAGATTAAAATTCCTAAATACTGTTTTTTCCTAAATCCATTTAAAATAGGAACTTTAATGAAAGACAGTGGAAAGAATGATGACTCCAATAAGTGGTCAGAATGTAACCCAAAGGGGTAAGGGTTTAGAAAGAAGGGAAAACCAACAGTGTCTTTATCCTGATCCGACTTGCTGAAGCAACATCCTGAAATAAGAGAAAAAAGTCTATTTAGATGGCTCCCTTCATACAGTCATTCCTCAGTAAATAAATAATGGAGTAGAAGTACAGAAACTTTCCATGGGGTTTGTCCTTGGATGAAATTTTAAAAAGTCAGACTTGGCATTTCCTTTTGGCCCTTTAAGAAAGTTACTAATGCTTGTTTTGAAATATGATAGGTCAAAGGTCATGTCATATTGAATGAATGGAGATATTAAACAAGCCTACCTTCAGAAGACGCCAAATATTTTGTTTGCACTTGGACTATTTCTAATTGTAGCATTTTTACTTTGAATTATAGGTTTTAACACCCTTATTACAGGTCTGTCTTTCCTCCCCCTCCCTCAATTGCAGCTTGAGGTAACCTTCAGCTACTTGGAGATTCACGGTGTCATCTGCAGCAAGCCAGCTCAGGTGGGTATGAACAACCTGTTTGTCATTATTCCAAGGTCAGAAGCTTTCTTGAGTTTCTGAAACCAGGTAATACCTTCTATTTGGTTCACTAATGAAAGTTTCTTGAGATAATGTGGAAAAACAAGATAAGGGAAAATGAAGTTTTTGAATGAGAGACTGAACAGGGGCTGGGTGGGCAGGGGTCAGGAGTTCATGATAAAGGAAGCAGTTTGTTCTCCTAACTTAGTATGAAAAGACCTAATGAGCTCTTATGTTACCTGGCAATGTAGATGTGAGAGTACTGTTCCTTAGAAATGTTGTACAAGTTTTAGCACTAAAATTTCATAGCTATTCTGCAATACTATGTAAGATCTTTCTGGAACTAGAGTGATTATGAGAATTTTTTTATATTAATAAAATATAGATTTTAAAGGACAACTTTTTTGAACTGTAACATGCAGTCAACTAAAGTGTGCAGCTTGCTAAGCTGTGACATGTGGACCCATGAAACAATTACCACAATCAAGACACTGAACATATTCATCACACTCATGCATCTTAGTAAACATTTCCTTTTGCCCCTCCTCATCTGTAATCATCTGTAGGCATCTGCTCTCAGCCACTAATTTCTGAAATTTTGAAGGCAATGGCAAGCCACTCCAGTACTCTTGCCTAGAAAATCCCATGGATGGAGGAGCCTGGTAGGCTGCAGTCCGTGGGGTCGCAAAGGGTCGGACACGACTGAGCGACTTCACTTTCACTTTTCACTTTCACACATTGGAGAAGGAAATGGCAACCCACTCCAGTGTTCTTGCCTGGAGAATCCCAGGGACGGGGGAGCCTGGTGGGCTTCCGTCTATGGGGTCACACAGAGTCGGACACGACTGAAGTGACTTAGCAGCAGCAGCAGCAGCAGAATCATAGTGTGTGTGCCTCCTTTTAGCCAGTATATTTATTTGGAGAATGATTAATTTTGATCAATAGTTCATTATTGCTGAATAGTGTTCCATTGTATGACTGTATCACAGTTTATCATCCATTGATGGACATTTGGTTGTTTCTAGCTTTTGGCTGACAAGCAAAGGTGCAGTGGGCATTTACTTACAAATAATTGATTGGACATTGGCTTTTAGTTCGTGTGGGTAAATAGCTAGGAGTGGAATGGCTGAATTGTATGGTAGATATCTGTTATCTTTTTTTATGATGCTGCTGAACTGTTTTCCAAAGTGGTTGTACCATTTTACATCACCACCAGCATTGTGTAAGAGTTCCTTTATATCCTCCGCAATACTGGTATGATCAGTGCTTTAAATTTTAGCCATTTTAATAAATTTGTAATTTTTTAACTTGTATTTTCCTAGTGATTAAAGATATTGAGCATCTTATCTGTTTATTTGCTGTCATGTATCTTTGTTCAAGTGTTGGTTCAAATCTTTTGCCATTTAAAAAAATAAGTTCTTGTTCTTTTACTAGTTCTTTGTATATTTTGAATACAAATCCTTTATTAAACATATGATTTGTACATATTTTCTCTTGGTCTGTGGCTTGTTTTTTCATTTTTTCTACAGTGCTTTCCAAAGAGTGGAATTTTAAAATTTTGATGAAGTTCAGTTTGTCTGTTTTCTTTCATGGATCATGCTGACATCATATTGAATAAATTCTTGATTAACTTAAGGTCACAGATGGTCTATATCTTCTTGGGTATTTTATAGCTCTAAGTTATACATTTAGGTCTATGATCCATTTTGAAGTATTAATAATTTATAATTTCTGTATATAAAGCAATATATGGATCAATTTTTTATGTATATATTTCTACTTGTTCCAGTAATGTCTGTTTGAAACTGTCATTTCCCCACTGGACTTTCACTTTTCTTGAAGATCAATTGGACACATAAATGTTGGTCTTTTTCTGGTCGCCTTGGTCCCATTAATGCTGTCCCTCTAGTCTGTTTGTCCTTTTGTTGCTCTTGCATTGTCTTGATTTCTGTGGCTGTGATAGCAAGAATTGAAATCAGATAGTGTTAGTCCTCCAATTTTGTTCTTTTTCAAAGTTGTTTTAGTGATTCTGTGTTCTTTGCATTCCATATGAACTTTAGACTAGGCTCACTTTCTACAAAAAGGCCTGCTGAGATTTTGATTGGGATTATATTGTATCTACAAATTAGTTTGGAGAGAACTGATTTCTTAATAAAATGGAATCTCTGATCCAAGAATATTATTTCTCCATGTCGTTCGGTCTTTTGAGATTTATCTTGGCAGTATTTTGCTATAGCTTTCAGTATACAAGTCTTATATATCTTTGTCAAATTTACTGATATAAAGTGGTTCATAGTATCCACTTGTTAGCGTTTAATGATCTGTAGAATATCTTTCATGATGTTGATAATTTGATTCTTCTCTCTTTTCTTGTCCATATCGATCTGGTTAGAGGTTTATTAATTCCTTTGGTCTTCTCAAGGAACTTGCTTTTTGGTTGTATTCACTTTTCTCTATTGACTTCATTGACTGTTTTCTATTCCATTGATTCTTACTCTGATGTTTTTATTTCCTTCTACTTAATTAAAAAAAAAAAAAACTCTAAGAAAATGTGTGTGTGTAGTTTGTTGATAACGTTCCTAAAAGAAATTGTCAAAATTGTCACTTTATGTTGATTGAGATTACATGCAAATCCTTGGAACTTTTCCATAGTTCATCTTAAAGCAATGTTTTATCCTATGTGTTTATCATTCTCCAGGAACTGGAGTTTGCAAGGAAAATTATAGCTCCATATGTTTACCCAAATGGGCAAACATATGCAGGAGTGATCACTCATGAATGATGACATAACCAGGGCCTTCCTGATGGTCTTAATTCAGCAATGTTTATGTTTATGATTTTGGGGTTGTGATGGGAACAGAAGGGTGGTATTGAAATGTCAATGCCAAGGTTATATTCAGAATATGATTAGACTGTGCTATTTAATTATGAGAAAGGATGTTGACACAGCAAGACCAGTTTTCGCATGTGGCTGCTGAAACTGATCTTACCACAGTTACAGTGCTGTGCCTTCAGTGTGGCCAGCATTCAGCAATGAGGGTTGAGGCAATCTACCTCAGTCCCATGGAGCTGTTCTGTCACTGTAAGTGCCACAACAGCAGCTCTTCGTCACTTCAGTCTGACTTTGTGCATGGTGTGGACCTTGAAATAAAATCACTATATAGTGAAACAGAGGGACTGTTTTCACAAAGGAGCTAGCAATCCAGACACTGGCAATATGAGTCACTTCAGTTGAGTTCAGTCGCTCAGTCGTGTCCGACTTTTTGCGGCCTCCCTGTCCATCTATCCAGCCATCTCATTCTCTGTCGTCCCCGTCTCCTCCTGCCCCCAACCTTTCCCAGCATCAGACTCTTTTCCAGTGAGTCAACTCGTCGCATGAGGTGGCCAAAGTATTGGAGTTTCAGCTTTAGCATCAGTCCTTCCAATGAACACCCAGGACCGATCTCCTTTAGAATGGACTGGTTGGATCTCCCTGCAGTCCAAGGGATTCTCAAGAGTCTTCTCCAGCACCACAGTTCAAAAGCATCAATTCTTTGGTGATCAGCTTTCTTCACAGTCCAACTCTCACTTAGTGGGATTCAAATTTTGATGTTTTAAAGTTGCCTCTGGTGCTTTTTAAAAAATACCGATGCCTCAGCGATTGGGTGTAAGACAGGCTACAAAGATGTGTTGTACAGCACAGGGAATATAGCCCATATTTTCCAATAACTATAAGTGGAGTGTAACCTTTGAAATTTGTATAAAAAAATGAAAAAAATGTACTTCCCGCAGCCCCACTCCCTCCTCAGCCACATACACACACATTCATTCACAACAGTTAGGATGCCATATGTCTGAGGTGGGTACTTGGTTCTGTTTCCCGCAGGTTGAGAATGAATAACCCGTGTTACCTCAGGACCGTTGATGTCTCTGGATATTTTTTTTTCTGACGTGAAATCGTAAGAATGATGGCATCTGCCTGACAAGCCTTGAACAGAACTTTTTTTTTTTTAGTGTTTTCTGGGATTTATTAACTTTTCTGTCACTGCAATTTTATCATTTAATTATAGTAAATTCTGATAAGATGCAAGGAGACATCTACATTTCATGGTATATTAGTGAGAGTGAGTGAATTTGGTGCTGAGTTTGTGAAATGTGACTTTTACTATTGTTCTTTTCCTCCTTGTGAAAATGTGGGCGAGTGTCATCTTATTTTACAAGTCTCCTTGACATAACACTTTCTGGTGTTCAAGTTTTCTTGCTGTCATGGTTGATAAATAGAGATCAGTGGTTGTATAGTTTTATAGTTATAGAATTTTTGGACCAATTTTTTATACAACTGAAATAGCTGCTAAATTTTTTTCCTTTTTTTTCATTATAAGGTTGTTTGCTGTGTCATGGAATGATTTTGATAAACCACCTATGGCTATTTCTGTTGCAAGAAAAATGCTTCACAGATCTGTTGGCTGGGCTTTAGTAAGAACATTTTTCTTAAAGATGACTCAGGTGGTTCTAAGCAAGAGGCGGAGTGGGATTAGAAACTTGAGTCTTAAATATTAATAGGATACTAGAGAATCCCAGGGACGGGGGAGCCTGGTGGGCTGCCGTCTATGGGGTTGCACAGGGTCAGACACGACTGGAGCGACTTAGCAGCAGCAGCAGTGTTTATAGTGCTGACTATTATTTTAAATGTGTATTGGACTCAGGGAATATATTCTGCTAGGTGTCTAAGCAATAATTGTTTAAAACATTCTGTTTTAGCCTCAACTGAAGTAGGAGGGCAAGGGATATGTGAGAGGCAGTTCATTTTTCTGATGAAATGATTTACTGTGTTGGTCTCACCTCTGTCACTTTGTTCTCATCTTTACTTTATGCAAAGGTGGAGACATATTATGCAAGGCTGGATGAATTCTTTTATGTGAGGCTGAATTCGAAGGCCTCAATTCTTCCCACCTGTCACCTTTTTTCCTTCCCTGTCATTCTATTCAATCTTGTACAATTAAGGATGATTAGGTATTAAGATTAAGTGGAATTAGAATAAGCTAGTTACTAATTATCCATACCCAAACTGTGAACTGAATAGATCCACTAGATGTGATGAAAAAAGTAGTACTATAGTGAAAAATATAATTACCTGTTGAGGGAAGTTTGGGGGTGGGGTATGGAACATAGACCTGGAGGTTGTATCACAGAGTTTCTGGCTTTTTAAAGCATATGGATGCCCAGATAGGTGTGTATGAAACATCAGTAGCTTTAGTCTTACTCAAGACATATCACTGAAGTGTCGTGTCAGTAACTACCTCCATGTACAAGAATGCTTGCTGCCTTTTTTGGGATAAATATCTCTTGGAACAACTTCTACAAGACCAATGAAGTCTTTGTCTAGAGAATTTCAAAGGCAGTGCTATAGGGAAAATTGGGATTAAAAAAGTGCTTTCTATTCAGGGAGCCAACTAACCGTTACAAAGCTGGTATGTATTAAATACTTGTTAACAGATTCCTCTAAGGGTACTTATGAAAAAGAAACATTTAAGGACTTAAATTACTCAAGTCTTTTTGATTTCATTTTGGCAAGTAAATTGGATTGCTTTTTCTTCTAATATAAGCACTTTGAAATACAGATTATTTTTTAAAATTCAGCTGATTTGTTTTTGTTCATTTGCTAAGTTGTGTCCAAATCTTTGCAACCCCATGGAACCCGCCAGGCTCCTCTGTCCATGGGGTTTTCCAGGTCAGAAATACTGGAGTGGATTGTCATTTCCTTTCCCAGGGGATCTTCCTGGACCAGAGATCATTCTTTACCACTCAGCCACCAGGAAGCTAATTTTAGGACAACCTAAATTCCATGGACAGAGGAATCTGGTGGGCTACAGTCCATGGGATTGTAGAGTTGGATAGGACAGAGCTGCACATACAACCATACACACACAGAGTGAATCTAAAAGCTTCTTTTAAATCCAGTTGTTTAGTTGCATATGAAGGGTAGAGTTTCCCCATCATATTTTTGTACAAATTAAGTAGCAACAGGGAGTAAATAAACAAGGATATTTTGATGCAGTGATCATCAAAGGGATAGCATTTTACATTAATATTTTTGAGATCCAAGATTATGGTATCTTTTTTCCCTTAAAAAGAAGTGACTTGAACAACTTTTTATTTGGAATGTGTTTCTGTCAGTCTAATGTCTCTTTTGTGACCTACCCTTTCTATCAGGTTGTTTTATACTTATTTGTAAGCCTAGCTGTATGAACTCAGTTTAGCATTTTTGCATAAATTTTGGACATCTTCAGCAGATAATTATAGAAATGAGTCTTCACCTAGCATGAATTTTATTAACCTTGTTCCCTTTGAATAATCCATTTTAAGTATCCTCTCTTAGAAAAGTTGAAGCTTTTATAACACTTGATTTTTCTTTTTTTATCAGGGAAAAGATTTTACCCTTTTACTTAAATATCTCATGATGTCTTGTTTTTAAAGCATGTTTCCAAAAAATGGAACTACCAGCTTGTCCTCTGGTACTCACTGAAGGAGGTATTCTTACTTACACTAGATGGTAGGGATATAACAGACTTTGTAAGTCAAGCTAAAATCTTGGTAAAAGGAGAAGTCACCCACAAATGTAGATATTCACTCTCCATCATTGAGGGGAACTGATGAATCTGCGGTTTGGCCCTTGGAGATACTTGCTTCAGTTTCTGGATATTTCTGATAAACTAACCACTCTACCCAGACAGTTCATTGAGTCTTAAAATTAAGAGCATTATTTTAAGAAATTTCTTCTTAAAATCTGGTATTCCATTAGTCTATATCAGCATGAGCACTGAAGTATCCTGTTACGCAAAGTTTTACCCATGGTTGAGCATGGTTGGAAAAATGGAAAAATCTGGAAATAAACAATTCATAAGTCTTACATTTCATGCTGTTCTGAGTAGTCTTACGTACGTGCTGTTCAAGCATGTATGAAATCTTGCACTGTTCTGCCTCATCCCGTCCAGGACTTGAATCATCTCTTCATCCAGTGCTTGTCACACGTTAGTCACATGGTTGCCAGCTAGGTTGTCAGACCAACTGTCACAGTATTTCAGTGCTTGTGTTCAAGTAACCCTTATTTTATAACGGCCCTGAAGCAAAACGTCATAATATTGGCAATTTGGATGTGCCAAAGAGAAGCCACAGAGTGCTCCCTTTAAGTGAAAAGGTGAAAGTTTTTGACTTAATACGGAAAGAAAAAAATTACATGCTGAGGATGCTTAGATCTGTGGTAAGAATGAGTCTTCTATCTGTGAAATTGTGAGGCAAGAAAAAGAAATTTGTGCTGTTTTGCTGTTGCATCTCAAATTGCCAAAGTTATAGCCACAGAGTGTGATGACTGCTTAATGAAGATGGAAAAGGCCTTAAAGGAAACCATTGACAAAGCAAAAAAAAGAGAATCTAATGAAAGATAGAAGATATTTGCAAATTATATGACTGATAAGAGGTAAATATTCAACATATATAAACAGCTCATACAGCTCAACATCAAAAAAACAATCTCATTAAAAATTGGGCAGAAGTGAATAGGCATTTTTCTAAAGAGGAAATGCAGATGGGCAAAAGGCACATAAAAAGATGCAAAACATTGCTGTCATCAGAGAGATGCAAATCAAAACTACAGTGAGATACCACCTCACACTTGTCAGAAAGATGGTCATCAAAAAGAATACAAATAAAAATACTGGCAAGGAGGTGGAGAAAAGAGAACCCTCATACAGGATCGGTGGGAATGTGAATTGGTGCAACCACCGTGGAAAGCAATGTGGTGGTTCCTCGAAAAACTAAAAGTAGAACGACCATAGGATCCAGGAATTTCACTTCTAGGTACATATCCTAAAAAAACAAAACAATAATTTGAAAAGATCCATGTACCCCAGTGTTCATAGCAGCATTATTTACAATTGCCAAGGAATGGAAGCAACCTACATTTCTACCAACAGGTGAATGAAAGCAAAGATGTGATATGTACACACATGTGCAGACGCACACATAGTATACTACCGCTGCTGCTGCTAAGTCGCTTCAGTCGTGTCCGACTGTGTGACCCCATGGATCGCAGCACGCCAGGCCTCCCTGTCCATCACCAACTCCCAGCCATCATTCTCTGTCGTCCCCGTCTCCTCCCGCCCACTACTTAGTCATAAAAAAGAATGGAACTTTGCCATCCGCAGCAATGTGGATGAGCTTGGAGGTATCATACTAAGTAAAATGAGAAAGACAAATACTCTATGGTATCACTTACGTGTGGAATCTCACAATTACAGCAAACTAGTACATATAACAAAAAAACAGACTCAGGTCTGGAGGAGAAACTAGTGGTTACTAGTGGGGAGGAGACGGAAGGAGGAGGGATGGTCTATGGGTAGAGACCTAAAAGGGACAAATATTAGGCAGAAAATAAGCCACAAGTGTATATTGTGCAACACAGAGAATATAGCCAATATTTTATAATAATTATCGATGGAGTATAAACATTAAAAGTTGTGAATTACTATCTTATATACCCATCACACATAATATTGTACTTCAACTATGCTTCAATTAAAAAATAGGCATTAAATTTGTACAATAAGATGTTTTGACAGAGACCACATTCACATAACCTTTGTTATAGTCTATGGTTATAATTGTTTTATTATTAGTTATTGTCAATTTCTTACTGTGCCTAATTTATAAATTAAACTCTATTATGGGCATGTATGTATAGGGAAAAATATAGCATATATATAGGCTTCAGTACTGTCTGCTTTCAGGCTTCCACTGGGTGCTTTGGAACGTTTCCCCAAGGATAAGGGGTGAGAGGGGTGTCTACTGTATATAGTTGACACTAACTAAAATAAATTTAAGGAACTGGACTCCTTCTTAAGCAGTGTCCCTCCCGGTTGTTGCAGATGGTCGTGGAGACTGAGAAGTGCAGCGTCTCCATGAAGATGGCCTCGCCCGAGGACGTGAGTGAGGTGCTGGCTCACATCGGCACCAACCTGCGCAAGATCTTCCCTGGCCTCTCCCCAGTGTGAGTTCTCCCGGGGCCGGCTCTCCCTCTGGGTGCAAGCAGCCTTCCTCTTGCCCTTCATCGGGTTCATCTCTCCTGCTTCCTTTGTCTTTTAAATGTTACACGTGAAAACCCTGGCTCAATCCTGTCTGAGATTTTCTATGTGACTGTTCTTTAAAGAGCTGGAGTGAGGAAGGAGTTTGGTATTCCTTTAATTTCTCCTGCTAAGACTAAAACACAAACTTTAAAAAAGTTATTTGTTTATTGGAATATAATTGCTTTACAATGTCGTGTTAGTTGCTGTACAACCAGGTGATTCAGCCACATGCATACATATATCTCCTCTTCTTGGGTCTCCCTCTAGGTCATCACAGAGCACACAATCTGAGATTTACCCTAGTAGGAATTTTACTCACAGCTATTAGCAGAATGTCTGGGGCTGAATGCTTTATAGGGAGGCATCAAGTATAACATTAATGAAGAATTTTATTTTCTTCATTTTCCTTATTTTTTTCTGTTCAGTGAGAGGAAACTTACAAACAAAACTGAATGTCAAACCTAGCCTCTTTCATTTTCCTTTCACTTTTCTGAAATACATGTTAAGGCTAGAAGTAAATTTCACCTGGACATGCCCTCATATTTTTTTCTCAAGCATTTTAAACCAGGATTATGTGCTTGGATAACAGAGTTTGTACTTAGGGAGTACACGTGTTGTTGCAAAGGGGGAGTTAGATTGACTGAGGTGAAAAGGCAGCTTTCCTACCCAACGTGCACAGTTAGCTTGTCAAAGTCAACTCTGAGTATCTTGTGACTTTAATGTTCTGCCTGTACTTGTAAAGTTCCTTAATTGTATTCCACACGGTTGGCCTGGGAAATGTATAATTCTATTGGTGTTGGTTGTTGTGACTAGAGAGAGTTGAAGAAGCAGGTAACATATCTTTTCATTTATGTTCCCAGTGGTCAATGCTGTCAGGAAGGGAAATAGATCCTTTACATAAATAATATAGAACAGCAAAAGAAAATAGGTCCCTAGTAAGGACAAATGACCCACTCATAATAACTTGGAGAATATGAAACTATACTTGGAATGCTCAAGCCTTGTTTGAGTTATTTGTCCATCAAATGTGTCACCTAAGCTCATCGTGGGAACTTTGGGTCCTCAGCCCTCACCTACTTCCTTGCTTGGGTAGAGGCTGATCATCGAAGGACAGTCTGAACAGGTATCAGGAACTGGCCGAATCAGGACAAACACAGTCAGGGCCTCAGTTCATATAATCCGTTCTCGAATAATCTAAGGTTGCCTATGTATAAATGAAATGATACCTGCCAGGAACTGAATTCCTGGTTTTACTTAAAACCAGGAAATTTTGAAAATAGCGTCCATGATCAAAATCAAGTATACAGGGCTTCCGTAGTAACTCAGTGGTAAAGAATCTGCCTGGCAATGAAGGAGGTATGGGTTCGATCCCCAGTCTGGAAGGATCCCATATGCTGCAGAGCAACTAAGCCTATGCACCACAACGATTGAGCCTGTGCTCTAGAGCCTGGGAACTGCAACTACTAGGCCCGCATGTCATAACTCCCTCTGCCCTAGAGTCTGTGCTCTACAACCAGAGAGTCCACCTCAACGGGAAGTCTGTGCATCACGACTCAAGGGTAGTCCCCACTTGCTGCAGTTAGAGAAAAGCCAGCACATCAGCCAAGACCCAGCACAGCCAAAATAAATAAATAAAATTAAATTAAGGATCAAACATATAAAAATAGTATATAAATATCTATAAAATACAACCAATCCCCTTGAGGATAGTCAGAATGCAGGTAGGGGAAAAAATGAAGAAGTTTAATTAAAATTTAGATTTTGCATCAGAATCTCTGCTATACACATATGTTTCCCTCTTCTCTCCCTCCCTTACATCTGTCCTCTACTTCATTAAATAAGCAAAGTTTAATCTTCACATAAAATAAAGAAGAAAATTTAAATATCAGATCACTGTTAACATTGTTTTGTCAACATTCCATCTATGCTGTGTGATAGTCACTATCATTGGAGGCTTCATCTCTAAGGCAATGATGTTGGGAGAAACTAGGGGAAATATTTGTAGCCTAAGTGTTGTTTAATCCATTTCACAGAGATGCTTGTAATGGCGTTTCCCTTCAGGAAGTTGTTTTGTGTTACAGCCTTCAGGAACCCTGAAGTTCCTAATATCAGGAACCCTGGCTGTTCTCTAAAACCAAGTTAGGTTTTTCTATATTAAGTCAATAGGATGAGTTAGAACTAATTTAGAAGATGTTTGCTTGATATAGATGAGTGAAAAACATAAGGAAAGTGAACCATCCTCAGATTTCAGAGAAAGGAAAAACTCATTTAATATGGGATATCAAGAAGATGTTTGATTTGTATCTGTTTTGATTTGTTTGGGGTTCTCTGGGGGCTCAGCAAGTAAAGAATCTGCCTGTAATGCAGGAGACTCGGATTTCATCTGTGGATCCAGAAGATACCCTGAAGAAGGGAATGGCTACCCATTCCAGTATTCTTGCCTGGAGAATTACTTGGACAGAGGAATCCTGGCGGGCTACAGTCCATGGGGTCACAAAGAGTCAGACGTGATGAGCAACTAACACTTTCACACTTTTTCCTCTTTGTTTTGAGAGGTTGATTGTTGTTGTTGGGCCCCAGGGAGAGTTCTGTGGGGGAAATGGTAGAGGTTGGAGGCTGGAGGCAGATGCGAGGGCAGGTGTAGCTGCAACTTTGGTTGCCTTAGGAGGACAGCAACCAGCCTCTTGCAGTTAGAATTAGGAGACTGCAGATACCACTGTGAGACAAAGATAAAGCCACCTGGAGAGGGCCCAAATAAAAGCCTCTGGGATTGGCAGTGGGGAGCTAGTGAGGGCTTTTCAACTTTAGAATAAAATGATAGCTACTCTTAAGGGAGAGTCAATCTTGTAGCCCTGCTTTATGAGCCTGGGGGAAGAAAGCCCCAAAATGGAACTGAAAGGTGTCAGATTGCCTGAATATTTTTTGGGGGGCAAGACTCTAGGCAGATTAATGTACTTCTCCATGCCTCAGTGTCCTCCTCTGTAAAATGGGAATAATGATACTCATGCAGTTTTTTGAGGATTAAATTAACTCCTGTTGACTGCTTAACAAATGCTTCACAAATCTTAGCTGTATAGCCTGCTGTTGTCTTTACCCAGAAGCACCAGGATGAAAGCCTCCATGTTGGGAAGGAAATGGGTGATGTTTGTAGGGAGGTTCTTTGATGTTTATGAATTTTTAAATTATTTTGTGTTTGTAAGTTGATTGCATTTCTTTAATTTGATTTTTTGTTGTTAAATGTGGCCAGTAACACCCTTTTTTAGGTAAGACAACAGTAACCTCCTAACATGATTTTCTTCTCAAGCTTTCAGCATATTGGATTATTCTTTCAGGTATGTGACAGTTTGAAAGTTGGCTGGGTATTAGTGTCAGTAAATTAGGACAGTGTGTCTTTACTACCATGATAGAAATGATACTGCAAATCCCTCTTCAAGTCAAAAGCTGGTTAAGTTTGAAAAGGAAAAGAAAAGTGAAAGTCACTCAGTTGTCCATGGAATTCTCTTTCCACTCACAGTCCATGGAATTCTCCAGGCAAGAATACTGGAGTGGGTAGCCTTTCCCTTCTCCAGGGGATCTTCCCAACCTGGGGATCAAACCCAGGTCTCCCATATTGCAGGAGGATTCTTTACCAGTTGAGCCACAAGGGAAGCCCAAGAATACTGGAGTGGGTAGCCTATCCTTTTCCAGTGAATCTTCCCGACCCAGGAATTGAGCCAGGGTCTCCTGCTTTACAGGCAGATTCTTTACCAACTGAACTATCAGGGAAGCCCTAAGTTTGAAAAGATGAGGTTATTGTGAAGAGAAGTGGCAAAACGGTAGTTAATGGGTCAACAATGGAAAGGTGCTTTATGGACTCTGGAAGTTTCTATACTTTTCTAAAGAAGTAGGTACCCCTTTGTGGTGTGGTTTGCATAAATAAAACATGTCCTCTTCTGGAGACAGCTGCATGTTGTATAGGGTGAGCGCTGGAAGTAAATTTTTGATAAACCAATTAATTTAACTGGATTAAAATACTTTGCAGATTTTTTTTCCATGTCCACAATGTAAGTGTGAGGTTTGCATAGAGAGCAGGCATGCTTGTCACCAAGTTCACTGTTCTTGCCACATGAACTATTTTCTGACTCTTGTGTAAATTAAATGCACATAATCCCTGGTGGCTCAGATGGTAAAGAATTCACCTGCAATACAGGAGACCTGGGTTTGATCCCTGGGTGGGGAGATCCCCTGGAGAAGGGAATGGCTACCCCCTCCAGTATTCTTGCCTGGAGAATTCCACTGGACAGAGGAGCCTGGTGGGCTACAGTCCATGGGGTCACAAAGAGTCGGACATGACAGAGCGACTCAGCACACACAGTGTAGTTGGTTCAGCTGCGTAGTGCCACGGGTTAGTAAGTGGTAGGGTATATTAATACGTTTCCGTTTGCTAGAATTTTGGCTTATGTGTTATGACATTTATTCTGACAGCAATTTCATGTCTGTCTGTCTGACGTGTATGCCGTGTGTGTGTGTGTGTGTGTGTGTGTGTGTGTGTGTGTGAGCGTATGTGAGCGGGTGCCTTGTGGTGCATATACAGATGGCTCTTTGCTGTTACTTTGCTGCAGGCATAACTCATGTGGGGTAGATTTTTCCTTTCCTCATTTTCTGTTTCCTGTGTTAGATACGAAAGAAACAGTTGCTGCCTTCTGGATGTTTAGTTCTTATGAGTTTATCTCTTGTGTAAATAAATACGCTTGTTTCATGAGACTCTTTTAGTCCCTGATAACCTAATTTTTTTTTTTCCTTTCTGAAAAAAAAATAAATGAGAACTGTTATAGGAGGAGAGCTACTTGGAAAAGCTCAGACAGATAGTTTCGAAGGTGAGGGAAAATGCCAGGTATAGCCTCCTCAATCAGGAAGCCTTTCACACGGACGTCTATACTAGCTGCTTCCCTCACCCTCCAGGTAATTTCTTCTGCCCCTAAGTGTGACTCTCTAGTGCTGTTTTGGGAGTAAAATTAGACTCTGGTTTCTGAACCAGATTAGTTTATTTGCCCTATAATCCTAGGCTGCCATCTTCCTATTTCTCATCCTTCCAGCTTCCTGCCTTTTTTCAGTTTTTGACTGGCTTAATTTCATCCTGTGTGTCATTGAAACAACATGCTCTACAGTTCAGCTGAAATAAAGCAAGATTTTAGAAGAGAAATGTGATCTCAGATAAAGTCAGACATAAATCTAGTTTAGTGTGTCCATGGTTTACTTAATTCGTCTGTATAAATGCTTCTGCTTCCAACTACTCCACTCCATCTTTGCATAATTGCTGGCTTTGCTTTCTTGTAGCCAGAAAATTCCAGAATGATGGTACTGAACCAGGGTGTACCATTCCGAACTGCCAGATTCTATCATATCACTTTCATTATGAAATCTTCTTAAACCCACAGTTGCCCCAAAATTAAGAACTTTCAGAATGGTGGGGATTAATTACAGGTGTGTTCAGGTGAAATAGAGAAGAATTATGCTGCATTTAGGGGATGTCATAATTTACACAAGAATTTGAAGGAATTACTGGCATTTGACTTCAGTTGGTTATATCTGCACATGCTTCAATCGTAAAGATTATAAAGAAGTAGGAGTATTTTTCAATGCTAGCAGAATGCTTGCACTTAAATGTTTGGGTAGGTATTTGAGGTTTTCTGTAGGAGTAGAACAGGCCAACTAGGCAACTTGTCAGACTCCAGCACATTTTATCTGGAATATTCATTCAATCAGAAAATGAAAGTGACAGGGAACATTTTTCTCTACAAGTTGGAATTTATAAGGGTGAGAATTATACACATAGCCAGTATGCTTTTAACTCATTAAAGATTAAAATAATGCTCATCTAGCTTAAAAAAAAGATTAAAATAATGTTTAGTATGACTTTGTACGTTTATTTCACCACTTTGCACGCAGGGCCCATGATGGCCCTGGGTGATTCAGACCTGCCAACAGCCTTCCTCACAGCCAGTGACTTCTTCCCTCCTACCCACTTTACCCTTGATGGGCACATCCTCGACCTGTCGTCTCCTGGCACGGCTTCTCCTGGGGGTGAAATCATCATTTCATCATCTCTCTTGAACTATAGTCTCTAGTCTTTCACTTTCTCTGCCTTAGAGGTACCCATACTTGGACTTTTGGGGGGCCTCCTGGCCGTGGATCCCTTGGCTTTCACCGTCTTTCCACCTCCTTTCTGCCTTCCCTTCCCTTCCTGTCCACCGGGCCCCACGGTGTCCATCACTTCAGCGGGGCCCTGTCAGTATCCTCCACTCCTTCTGTCCCCACCGTGTTCCTGGCTCGCCTGCCTGGAAAGCCTGCCTCGCTGTAGCAAGCAGACTGCCTTGCCTCCACCCACATTTGGGCAGCGGGAGGTGCAGGAGAAGATCCCACAGCTGTTCACCAGCAGTTCAGGACCTTCACTCTCCCTGGGCTCTTAACAGTCTCAGGAGGTTCTTTTTCATTTCTCAAGTTATTTACTCTCTTTATTTCCAAAGTTTGCCCCAGGCTTCTCCCCGACCCCCGTACCTGTTTGTTTCCAGTACTGTCTGTTCATCTGACACTCCTTGTGTAGTCTCTCTGAGGCTCCTCTCCTCATTGCCAGAATGAAACCCCCACCCCTTCATTTGACCTCTGAGGTATCCCTGTGACCTGGTTCCCACTTAGCTCCCAGACTTCTCTGTCCCCTCCTCACTGTCGCACATTATTTGCTAACTGATTTGAGCTGTGTTCAGTTTCTGGTAAGTACAAGCTCCCTGGGATTGTAGTCCAGAGGAAGACAGAGCAAACAGAACAGCTCTTCCAGGGTGCAGTGCTCAGGTTCTTGATGGATGTTTGTACCACTGAAGGACAAAAGAGGAGACTTGTACTTTAGTTCCTTGAAAATTAGTAATTTATATTTAATGTATACATAATCTCAAATTATTATTATTAGATAATTTATTAAGTGGAACCAGTTTTTAAGTACTCTAATAAAATTAATGTTTTGAAAGAACTATCTAAGATGGAGAATATTTGCATTGTTGGATACCTTTAACTTATTAAGTTTCTATAGTTCTCCAGTTCCCTAGTCTCAAAAAAAAAAAACGGAATTATATTTACCAAAATGAAAATGATACCCATTCTTTGTTTAAAAAAAGAAAAAGGTGCATCACAAAATAAACTTCTGAGTGCAGTTCAGAAAACTTGATTTTTGAAATGTGTTGTTGTTGTCATTGTTACCCTTACAGAAGAATCATGAAAAAAGTCTTCATGGAGCCATCTGAGCGACTGGCCAGCCTCCAAGCTCTGTGGGACAGCCAGACTGTGACTGAGCAGGGCCCCTGTGGTGAGCGTGCCTTTTAAAACCAAAAAATAAATGGTTGGATGGATGCCCTTCTGCCAGGAAGCTAAGTCTATTCCTAGTGTGCTACTGTAAAGGTACAATTACTTTTAAGGTGTAATTAGCGCCGCACAGACTTTAGACTGGTGGACAAACGTCCTATATTTAAGCTGTATTGCATCCTGCTATGTACTTACTATAAAACATGGGGGAGAATCTTTGCTGTTTTCCCCAAACGGAAAGAATAATCAGCATTGTTAACGTCGGCCATATTTAAGCGTTTAAATTTTACCTTAAAAATCATTTGGTCGAAAACCTGTCACACTTCTGTTGTCTGATTCAGGTGGATTTTCTCAGATGTATGCCTGTGTTTGTGACTGGCTTGGATTTTCATACAGGGAAGAAGTACAATGGGTAAGTGTATCTGTATGCATGCATGCACACACACTGTCTCACACACACCTGGAGAATATTCCAGTATTTGGCTTATTTCTCCTCCCCCCATTCATTGCTTGCTTAAAAATCTTCCTTCTTCAGATTACATAAAAATCTGCCTGTGTCATTGTCTGATTCTCTTTGTATCTCTCTTGCATCTCTGATCATTTGCGCGGACTATTTACATAACTAAATTGTTTCAAATAGGATGTGGATACAATTTATCTGACACAAGACACCAGGGACTTGAATTTACAAGACTTCAGTCATCTTGACCACAGGTAAGCTACTTATTTTTTCTTTCCGTTTTTCACTCCTGATTTTGCTTTCAGAGCAGACCTTGTCTGTCGGTACTTACCTGTGTTCATTATCTCCAGAGAATCCTTTCCTGAGGGGAATTGGGAGAACCTAAGAATCTCTGAAGTTTGCTTTTTCCTGTTTCCGATGCGTTCATCACTATAAAGAGTTTGGAGTGGGGGTGCATGAATGTACCTCAACTTATAAACTGTGGAAACAATTTAATTCTTGGGTTCTCATGCCAGTTCTCAAGTCTATTTAATCTACCCTGTATATAAATTCTAGTGCTATTTTGCCTAATTACCATTTAGAACATTTTTCTATGAGGGAACTTTGTGCTGAAATACTAACAAATGACTTTTAGTTTACAATTTCTTTCTGTAACCAGGATGGCTAGGGTTTATATGTATATATTGGTGGAAATCAATTTTCCAGTATCTACCTTAATCATAAGGTAGATATCAAATAATATCTGGTAATAAAACCATGAAATGTGTTACAAGTTATTTGAGAGACTTTAGGTTTTAGGACGTTAACTTTAGTATTTTTAGGGCTGTGGCTTGTGCGATCTGACCTCAGAGAAGAACCCCAGAAAAGTTCCCCCTTCTCTCTGCAAGGGCGGACTCCGCAAAGTGATTTTGTTCCCTGACAAAGCTGAAAATCTGGGAATTGAAAACCTCCCCCTCCCCTCCCCAGACCTTATCTGGTCATTTATCCCAACCTATTTCAATCTTCTCAACCCTAGAGATGGTGCTACCTATTTGTGTGTGTGTGTGTGTGTGTTAGTCTCTCAGTTGTGTCTGACTCTTTACGACCCCGTGGGTTGTAGCCCAGCAGGCTCCTCTGTCCATGGGATTCTCTAGGCAAGAATACTGGAGTGGGTTGCCATGGGCAGATATGATAGCCCCATTGCAAGGAATCCCAGCTAAAGGAATCTTTTCTCTCTGTTTGGAATGGAGAGAGAAATCTGAGACTCTATCTGTATTTTTTATGCCAGTGGTCCCCAACCTTTTTGGCACCAAGGACAAGTTTTATGGAAGACACCAGTTTACCTCGTGCTATATGACCCAGTTCCTAACAGGCCACAGACCACTCCATGACCCAGGAGTTGGGGACCCCTGTTTTATGCTATTTGAACACTTGGAATTGTAAAGAGGATGATTGCCTCTTCTTACTGCTAGCATCTAACCTCTAAAATACCAGTGCAAATTATTTTGCCACTTACCTGGCAGGAAATCCAGAATTGTAGCAGGGTCCCTGAAGACTTGTAGCCCACTGAATTGAGCAAAGAAGTAGTATACTGGGTGGATATGATTTGTCTTTGCACATCCTGGGCCTCTGGAGGACAGTGAAGCAGGCTCAGTTGTGTCTATAGATACGGCTGAAGTGCCTGAAGCCCCCGGTTCTCAAGCTTGGATATGACTGTTTTTTTTTGTGAAATAGGTAGTTTTCTCCTGCTTAGAGCCATTCTCCCTCTTCCTGTATTTGCAGGAATGTCATACTCCCCATTTAGGTAAGGTGTTTTCTGTGTAGCTTATGAAAATGTGAACTGAGAAACAAAAAGGGAAGATATTTTACTTTGTATTTTTTCAGTAAAAACAGAATAGAGCATATAGACTAAGATTAAAATAGGTAGGCCTATAGTATCCAATCTCCATGTTTTTGGTCCCAGGATCCCTTTATATTCTTAAAAAGTAGTTGCACTTTTGTTTATGTGAGTTTTATCTTTTGGTACTTCTCATATTGGAAACTGAAACTAAAATAAAAGGGTTAAGTCCTTTAAAAATAACATGTTAGCGTATAATAAGTTTATGTTAAACCTATTTTAACTTCCCTGGTGGCTCAGACGGTAAAAGTGTCTGCCTACAATACGGGAGACCCAGGTTCGATCCCTGGGTGGGGAAGATCCCCTGGAGAAGGAAATGACTACCCACTCCAGTACTCTTGCCTGGAAAATCCCATGGACGGAGGAGCCTACAGTCCCTGGGATTGTAAATGGTCGGACACGACTGAGCGACTTCACTTTCAAAACTATTTTGTAAAAAAATGGGTTAGAAAAGAAACTTTTCTGCTAACATAGATATCATTTTTTAATGACTATATTCCATAACAAAAATCAGTCAGCAAGAAAGGTGGCATCAGTTTACCTTTTTGGCAGGTGATTTTGATTTCTGACTTAATAGAAGGCAGCTGGATTCTCATATCTGCTGCTGTATTCAGTCTGTTAGGATATGTGTTTTGACTGAAGAATTAGGAAGAAGATCCAACCATATGCAGATGTGCAGTAAGGATGGAGTATTTTTAATCACTGTTTCACATGATTACTTGATGTTCTCTCTTGATACTTTACCACAACTCAGCAAGTGTTGGAATCTGAAACCATTATCAGTGAACTTCACTCTTTTAGAAACTGTTGGTTTACTGAGTTATGCATCACACTCAAATATTTCACTGTTGTACATTAGTGGGGAGAAACAAAGGCATTTTAAAACCGATCCTAATCAAAAAAATCTTTAAGAATGGCAAACCTTGTCATGCTCATATTGGCAGATAAGTTTCCTAAAATTCAAATTTTTGCTTTAAAGGTATAATTTTACTATCGGAAAAAAGTGCTCTCAGGTCATTTATTTGCAATGACTGGCTAAGTTCTTACGTTTTAGAGAAAATATCTGCTAACTCCTAAGACTGAATAACCATACTTTGTCATTTTTTCCATGGTGTCCCATGAGAAAAGAGAGCTAGTTTTGTGAGTAACACTAACATTGAGTGTAAAGAAAATACACTGAGACAGTTATCACTTTGGTATATAGAGGAAGCAGGTTCTGTCGACTTCTGTTTTGTTGCACAGAGTATTTAAAAGACATGTACTCAGGGGCTGAGATTTAATAAAAAGAGTACTTTTTACTTTTCATCAAGGACATTTTTACAAATATTTATTTATTTGGCTGCACCAGGCCTTAGCTGTGGCACGTGGGATCTGGTTCCCTGACCAGGGATTGAACCTGAGCCCCTGCATTGGGAGTGTGGAGTCTTAGCCACTGGACCCTTAGGGAAGTCCCTCATCAAGGACATTCTTAAATGATATTAACCTTCATTTGTGTGAAGAATATAGTGACAACTAGCACAGCTTGGTGCTACTACCTAGGTTGTGCTAAGGCACCAGCAGCTTTCGCTACCATTGCTTTTGCACCATCCAAGCAATGTCAACATGTTGGAGTGGACATATTTGTTTTAGTATGAGTATGAAGATTTCTTTGAACTTGTGAACCTCTGAGTGAGTCTTGAGGTTCCCGGGTTCCATGGACCATATATGGAGAACATCCAGTCTATAGGAATAAAAACATGTAGGGCAGCCTGAGGTGTTTCTTCAGTTTTTGTTTATTATACCCTTCGTGATATTTACTCTGTTAATAGATTATGCATAGCATCAGTGCTAAACTTTCCAGTTAATCCCCTGTGATTAATTTGGTGATTATACTACATCTAACTGCTGTGCAGTGTGTGCTTGGTCCTGTCCAACTCTCTGTGACCCCAAGGACTGTAGCCTGCCAGGCTCCTCTGTCCATGGAATTTTCCAGGCAAGAATACTGGAGTGGGTTGCCATTTCTTTATCCAGAAACTGTGTGTGGAGAAGCTACCAAAAACAGTTACTTGAAATATGTAGAGTACTATCCAAATCGAGAATCTTTGTCAAAACTTTGAATTTTCCTAATTCCTTAGCTGGAGAATTTTGATTTCACCACTAAATACTGCATTAATGGGGTAGATATATAGAACTTCCCAGGTGGTACAGTGGTAAAGAATCTTCCTGCCAGTTCAGGAGGTGCAAGAGATGTGGGTTCCATCCCTGGGTTGGGAAGGAAATGGCAAACCACTCCAGTATTCTTGCCTGGAAAATTCCTTGGACAGAGGAGCCTGGTGAGCTATAGTCCCTGGGGCTGCAAGGAGTCAAACACGACTGAGCCCAAGTCATCATCTACTTTTCTTACTTGCTTAAGGGCTTGAAGATTTTTTTTTGTTGTTCCTGAGACTCTGAATTAGAAGTTGGAAATGTTTTCTATAGAGCGCCAGATAGTAAATGTTTTAGGCGTTGTGAGGCAAACAGTCACTACTGCAATTATGCATCACAACTGATGTAGCTTGAAACAGTTCTAGACACTAACTGAATGGGTGTGAGTGTGTTTCAATAAAACTTTCTTTGCAAAAATATACGTTGTGGACTGTAGCTTGCTGACTCCTGCTGCAGATCAGTGGCTTCTGATGTGGGATGTATATAACCAAAGGAAATGCAAGGTGAGCTGCCAAAAACATTATTGTTGACTCCTTGTAAAGTTTCTTATCTTAGTTTTATAACATATATAATCACAATTGTATATTTAGTATATAATAACTGAATCTTCAAAATTTAGAGTTCTCAAAGCTTTTTAACCACAGCGAGCTTGTGTAATAAAAATGGAGACCACTGCTCAAGACATCTTGTCTCCTGCTAATGCCTAAGTACTTGACTTTTTTCAGAGTTCCGTCTTAATCACTCTGATCTTTAAAGTTTACGCCCTCTTCTTGAGGATTTGATTTTTCCCCATAGTTCTTACTGTTAAAATTAGAGCCAGCTTCTGTATAAGAGGCCACTCCCAGTCCTGTTAGGTGACCTGTATTAACAGTATTTTTCTAACCAAGTTGCAACAGATTATGTTGGATGAACATTTCTCTATATTAGAGTGAGCATGCTTATGCATGAAGGAACAGTCTGTACTTAAAGGGCACAGTAGTTTGGAAGAATTCATAATGGCAGAATTTGAGTGTGATATGGGTCATTTGAGAGGTTTTACAACAAGCCATGTTGGTACTTTTCTTACTTGGGTATGAGTTAGGGAGAAGAGAATGGAGGAGTTAGAGGTGCAAGATGAAAAATGACATGGGTTATGTGTTCTGGAGTTTGTTAGAAAATACGGGCAGTAGTTACCAAATGTATCAATGAATTTTCCACTGTGGCAGTCAGCTCCCATGTATCTCTATTTGATCACAATTCAGATACAAATAAGCAGTTTTGTTTACAGTTTACATTTACTTAAATGAGATTCTGCATGCTTTTTTATACGTAGCTGTCCCTGAACCTGATCATTTCAGCTGACTTCCTTCTGGAAAGCCATACACTTTTCATATAGTCAGTCTGAATGTTCTCCTGATTATCTGTCACTCAGAGTTTTATTTTCTCATCCCATGCTTTCTCCCCATTGCATTTGGTCATCAGAGGTAGAAACATCCATTCTTAAGAGTCCTTGAAATCATTAGTGCTCCCACAATGGAAGTTTCATGAGGGCTAGGCTCTCTCTGTCTTGTTTACACCATATGATGATGCTCTGAAATCAAACCAGTGGCTCGGGAGGATTTTCAAGGGAAACTGAACTGCTCTTGGGGAGTAGATCAGAATCCTGGGAGGCTGAAGGGATTAATTTTTTGAAAGTCCATCAGATTACTCAAATACCTTCTTTCCCATACTCAAGGTGATCATTATTACTGTCATGGCATTCTTCAGCCAGTCTTGCTCTGTTACCTACTCCAATTCAGGGCTGAATCCTACCTGGATTCCTATAAAATTCTGTGTGTTTCTTTCAGTTCACCCACCCAGGTCTTTGTCTTTTTGCACTCAGGAGTTTGTACCTTCCTTTTTCTAGGACCAGCTCAGATCCAAAGTGGGAAGTCTGGTTGTTGTGTGAGTTACTGATGTTAATGCTGCAGATCTGGTAACAGGGAAACCAAACATGGTATTGGCAGCTTTATCATCTGGAACACAGGATAGAAGAAACAGTAATCCCTATGTGACCCCATAACCACTCATAGGAGATGGATTTGGAAGAAGGTGTGGGTCTAGGGACGGGGCGGTGCCCTTGTCGTTATTCTCATCACAGAGACGTTATTGATGTCCTCACCTGGGAGCTGCTCTTCTTCAGACATATGCCCAGTGTTTTGATACATGTTATATCACATGACTTATAGAGCCTCATGAACCAAGAAGAAGCATATGTGTCATATTGAGGGTTCCTACGAGTCAGCATACTGTCCATTCTTTTCACTATAGACCAACCTCTCTGTTCCTGTGTGTTCTCCTACCTCACCAGACCCCTTAGGGTCTGACCAGGAGCTTCAAGGTAGATTTCTAAGCAACTTGAATGCTATAATTGATTAATGAATTGATTGATTCTAACTAAGGAACTATCAGAACTAACTGTGAACTTAATTTTAAGGGAAGAAACCAATGTAGAACTTCTTACACCCCTAAATACACACGTGTGTATATGTATATGTGAACGCTTCTAGGAAGGACAGTGAAATTTTGAAAGGGCTTGAAGGAATTTACCATTTTAAAAGTATTCCTGAGTATTGTAATATATGCAATTAAAAAAATTAAAAATCACAAAAGAACTAAGACTTTACTGGCCATATCATGGGTAGAATTTGATCTAGAGCATTAAGATATCTAAAGAAAGAATGTCTCAGTTTGATGTAAGCTGATCAGTCATGGGAATTCACTGATAGCTCAGTTGGCAAAGAATCTGCCTGCAATGCAGGAGACCCCGGTTCAGTTCCTGGGCCAGGAAGATCTGCTGGAGAACGGATGGGCTACCCACTCCAATATTCTTGTGTTTCCCTTGTGGCTCAGCTGGTAAAGAATCCACCTGCAATGTGGTATACCTGGGTTCGATCTCTGGGTTGGGAGGATCCCCTGGAGAAGGGAATGGCTACCCACTCCAGTATTCTGGCCTTGAGAATCCCGTGGGCTTTATAGTCCATGGGGTTGCAAAGACTCAGACATGAGTGAGTGATGGTTAGTCATGGAAGCCTTTACAGGAAAAAGTCATGAAGTCACTTTTGGCAGTTTGCATCCAAGCATTGCCTGGGAGAAAAGGACACTAAGTCAACAGACTTTCAGTATATTGACTCCTTTGTGGATAAGCCTATTCCTATTTTAAGATGAATTCATCAGCTATTTGAGTCTAATACCATTAAAATTTGGATTTATAAAAAAAAAAAAAAGTAGAACATGAGACCCTATTGTTGCTGAATAAGCAGTCAAGTGTGAGGATGATAGCCATCATGCCGGATCCAGCCAGTTAGTCTCTGGAGAAGAATAGGAATTAGAAAGTGCTTGGAAAATGTCCATTCAGTTATTATTCATAGCTTCCAAAATTTTATTTAAGCACATTCTTAAAATTTGTTCTAGTTTAGGTTATCAATGGGCCAAAAAGACGCATAGATTGAAGAAGGCTTTGTTATACATTTCTCATGGGTGCTCTCAACGGTCTGTGAGCTGACATGTTAAAAATGTAATTACACTGTAATTTGGAGCGGCAGAGAATGATGAGGGTAGAGGTAGTGGTGCTGAAGAGAAGAGAATATATAGCTTTAACTGCATCGATTTTTCTTGTTCCCTGAAGATTTTGCAGAGGAGCTAATCTTATCCATCCTCTAAAGACTCAGCGACATGCATCATTGAGCCTAAACTTGGCTCATGAGAGCTCAGCCAACAGTTCATCCCTTTCAGACCCATGTTTTTCTGTTGTCATATTTTATACTCATCAAGGTGACATTCACGCGCCTGAGACTTTCACGGAAAAGCTTGGATTAATGTTTGGCAAAGTTGTCCTGAGGCACTGGTTTAATTCTTCCCTAATCTAAGCTCCTTGTCTTTATTCCTGCTCTCATTTGAAAAAGGAAGAAATGCTGTTGGAGTATGGAATCAGGTGTGAAGAGCCTTAGCTTCTGTTTCCATTCTTAAATTTCTAGAAATAATTCTGTAAAACAGTGGACTCCAGCCTGGGTCAGAGGGACTGCGTGGTGAACACAGTTGATATGTAGAGGAGCGTGGAGAAAGTAGTAGAACACATTTTATGCTTATTTTGTTCTTATCTGTTTTGTGTGTGTGCACGTATTTTTTTTTTTTTTTTACTGAGCCCCCTAGTTGGCTCAGTGGATAAAGAACCTGCTTGCAATGCAGGAGGCACAGGAGATGTGGGTTCAATCTCTGGGATGAAAGATCCCGTGGAGGAGGAAATGACAACCCACTCCAGTATTCTTGCCTGGAGAATCCCATGGATGGAAGACTATGGCAGGTTACAGTTCATAGGGTCACAGAGAGTCAGACTGAAGTGACTGAGCGCACACGCACACGCACACGCGCGCGCACACACACACACACGTTAGTAGATAAACACAGATTCAGGGGAGACGTGTGCTCAAAATACTGAGTTGGCCAAAAAGTTTATTTCGGTTTTTCTTACAGAAAAACCCAAAGTTTTTGGTCAACCTGATACTTTCCAGTTAGGAGTGAATGGTCAAAAAATTTAGAGGCTACTCGTTTAGGCCTCTGGCGTTGTCCTCATCTATAAAGTGTCTCACATTGGCACATCCTTCACAGAGTCAGTGAGTGGTCCAGTTTGTCATTTAATAATCTATGGGACATACTTCTATCAGGCAGGATTGGTGTCCCATGACACGTACAATTTTTTAAAACTCTCTAACTCCCAGTTTCCAACTAGATATAAAGAAGAAGAGTCTAAATTATCCCCAGAAAGACTATCAAATGAATATATCAGGAAAATATGGCTGTAGTTCTGAGTTTTACCAGCCTTTCTGAAAGAGAGCATATTTCACTGTGTGGAAACAGCGTCAGACTTTATTTTTGGGGGCTCCAAAATCACTGCAGATGGTGATTGCAGCCATGAAATTAAAAGACGCTTACTCCTTGGAAGGAAAGTTATGACCAACCTAGATAGCATATTGAAAAGCAGAGATATTACTATGCCAACAAAGGTCCATCTAGTCAAGGCTATGGTTTTTCCAGTGGTCATGTATGGATCTGAGAGTTGGACTGCAAGGAGATCCAACCAGTCCATCCTAAAGGAGATCAATCCTGGGTGTTCATTGGAAGGACTGATGCTGAAGTTGAAACTCCAATACTTTGGCCACCTCATGCAAAGAGTTGACTCACTGGAAAAGACACTGATGCTGGGATGGATTGGGGGCAGGAGGAGAAGGGAGGATGAGATGGTTGGATGGCATCATCGACTCGATGGACATGAGTTTGAGTGAACTCCGGGAGTTGCTGATGGACAGGGAGGCCTGGAGTGCTGTGATTCATGGGGTTGCAAAGAGTCGGACATAAATGAGCGACTGAACTGAACTGACGCATCAAGCAGGAGAGTGACCAGACTCTGCATTCTTGCTTGAGATACCTCCTGCAAGCTTTTAAACATTTGTAAGATTTCCCTGGGGGAGCTCCTCCATTCTGCGGTCCATGGATACACTACAGATGATCACGGTGTCGTTCACTGGATTTTTACTCTCTATCTTTGTGCTTTTCTCACATCTGTTTTGGGGCTTGCTGGACATCTTTCAAGTTTGTTCGTTGATGCTCTCCTGGACTTTTCACACTATTTAAAAGTCACAGTGGTTTTACAGTTTCAATGAGGAGAGGCAGGCAGCGGGGAATAAAGACGAAGGAGGGAAATCTGACCCCAAAATAATAGCTGGAAAAATTAAAATTCTTACTAAGTCATATAGATCAGAAAGATTAGAAATTCTAATTCAATAGATTATCCAGAGTCGAGAATCACAGAGAAATTTAGCAAGTGATTTAGACTCTGAATTGCTTGCCAGCTTCTTTGTTTTTGCATTTTAACTTCTTTTCATAGCCCTCAAATATGAGTTTATTTTTGATGTCCAGAGGAGCAAGAACACAGTCTTTTTGAGATATCACCTCAGAATATGTCTTAGAATCAGCTTTCAAACTGAGTGGTTGTCCAAATGTGATGAAAAGGGTTTGGAATTTTTGATCTGGAAACTCCTGAATATAACCACCCTGGATTCCCCTGTAGAGTAGATTGAAGACTCTGGACAGTATGGAAAGTAGCTGACTTATTAGTGAGATGGTAGCACAATGGTTAAGATAATCAGGTCATAGGTCACACTGCCTTGAATCCTGTCTCTTTCCAGACTAAACTTTGTGACCAGCTCTCTAACCTCTCTGTGCCTTGGGAGAGGAGGGTGGGTCTCCATCTGTGAAATGGTGTTAATGACAACACCTCCCTCCTGGGGTTTTTGTGAAGGCTACATGTTTCAATGAATGCTTGCTATTTTTATTTCCTAAAAGACTTGCCCTGTTTTTAAGTAAGCAACTCTATAAAGTGACTAGTTTTCTTAACTGAAAGGTAAAGTTTTAGATTTTCAAAACCTTTTATTACAGAAAATCTTTGATATTCAGAGACTGTTTTATGGTCTTTTCTGTGTTGCTTTTGTTTTGTTAGTTGTATGCTGGTATTTTCTTCTAGAAAGATATAAGTGAAAAACTTGGTTCTTTTGAGTTTTAAGGGAAAGTTTGGATAATTTGAGGTGTCATTTGCAATGAGAAGAACCCCAACTTTTATTACCAACCCCAGCTAGTAGGTGGGTTGACACCACCACCACACTAACTCTATATGTAGTACATTTACATCAGGAAAAAGTTAGGGTGTAGGAGCTGTCTTGTCTCCGTTCAGCTGAGTATTAAGAAACAGTTCAGCCCCATGACCCCAAAGGATGTTCACACTGGATCTTCCTTTTCCGTGTTTGCAGTCTTAAAATTTTTTTGCTCCCACTTTAAGAAGGGTCAAATGAGATCATACATGAAAACACTATTGCCAGTATTCATCAGAGGCTTCCCTCAACTGCTGTAACTCTTCAAGGCTAACTTCAGATCAAAAGCCACATGGTAATGAAGAATCTCTTAGGAGGTCAAAGCAAAACATAGTGGGATACAAAATAAAAGGCACGGACTGATGGTAAAGAGCTGTTAACCACGTCCCCCCATGAGAAAATCAGTCAAGAAGACCAGCCCAGGTGTGTGGAAAACTTTCTACGTTATGTAATGTAATCAGTACATTATATAATATAATCATTATGTAGTAATAAAGACTACTTAATGAAAACATGGGAAAGGGTTGGTCCTGAGCAACGCAGACGCTGTCAGGGAAATCCAGGGAGTTCTTTGCAGTGCGGTGATATCGGTACAGCATGTGAATGCAAATTGAGTTTTTGTCCAAGATTTGCTTCTGTGCTCACTTATAACTGTGCTCTAAGAAAGCCATCCTGGAAAATGAACTCTCAGAAATGAAGTTAGTTACATCACATCTTGTGTATTTTCTGTTTAAGTGGGACCTAATCAGAGGGTGAGGGAGATGCCACAAGGAGAGTGGGCTGGCAGCTGTCCCAGGATTACCTTGTCTAACCTGGTGTCACACGGCGACGCTGGTGGACATCTCCATCTGTGTTGTTTCCAGTGTTTGACAATTATGAGTGGTTATGAACAATAATACATACATTTATATATAAATAAAAGGTTTTATTTCTCTTGGGTGAATACCCAGGAGTGAGATTGCTGAATCATGGTTTGTCTTATTTTTGTCGTTCAGTCACTAAGTCTTGTGTGACTCTTTGTGACCCCATGGACAGATGGTTCTGTGGTAAAGAATCCGTGTGCCCATGCAGGAGATGCGGGTTCATTCCCTGGGTCTGGAAGATCCCCTGGAGAAGGAAATGGCAACCCACTTCAGTATTCTTGCTGAGAAATCCCATGGATACAGGAGCCTGTTTGGCTGCAGTCTATGGGGTCACAAAAGAGTTGGATACGACTTAGTGATTAAACAACAATGGTAAAAGTGTACGTAAAACTTCATAATAAGACGCCGTCAAACTGTTGTCCACCTTGAGCGTGCCATTTGCTTTCCCAACAGCAGTGTATGAGGTTTCATTTGCTCTGCACCCTGGTTAGCACTTAATAGTGTCACTTTTTTTTTTAAAAAGGCAATTCAACAGGTTTCCAGTGGCATCTTATTTTGGCTGTAAATTGCATTTCTCTAGTGGCTAATAATTTTGAGCATCTTTCATGTACTTATTTACCCTCAGTGTATCTTGCTTGATGAAGTATCTGTTTCGATCTTTCTGCTCATTTAAAACACTTGTTTCTCGTTATTGACTTCTGAGAGTTCTTTATACATTTTGAGCACCAAGTCCTTTGTCAGAAATGAGATTTGCAAATATTTTCTCCCAGAATATGGTCATCTTACCTTTCTCTTAATAGCATCTATTAGAGAGTAAAAGTTTTTGGCTTTGAAAAAGTCCAGTTGATTTAATTTTTTTCTTTTATGGATCATGCTTTTGGTGTCAGATCTAAAAACTCTTTGATTAAGCCATTCTTTGCTCTGTTGACCATCTCTTCTGGGATGGTGATGTGTTTCTCATTTAGAAGGCTCACTCACTTCCTATAAGGATCTTTCCTGACTGAAGTCTTTTCATAATTGTCTCTCTTATTTGCACCATAATGCTGCATATTCACCCTATAGCGGAGAGGTTATTTCACTCTATCATAGTTGCTTTTCTTGTTTGCTAAGCCATGGTAGGTGGTGAGCATCACACGGGGAGGGGCCATCTTGCCGTGTGCATTGCTGCCTCAGTCCAGTGATTCACGCACAGTGAGTGGCTCTCACTGGACAAATGAATGGAGTTGCTGGGCATTTTTGGGTTCCTGTGCCTTTGTACGTGGTTGTTGTTATTGTTTAGGCACTCAGTCCTGTCTGACTCTTGCAACCCCATGGACTGTAGCCCCCCCAGGCTCCTCTGTTCACGGTGTTTTCCAGGCAAGAATACTGGAGTGGGTTGCCATTTCCTTCTCCCGGGGACCTTCCTGACCCAGGGATCGAATCTGTGTCTCCTGCATTGGCAGGTGGATTCTTTATTGCTGAGCCACCTGGGAAGCCCACCTTAGCACTTCCTGTTTCCTAATTACTTACAATACTCTATTTCCCTTTCCCTGACTGGTTGGCCCCTTCCTATCTCTCAAGTCTTGAAAACCCTTCCCCATTTGATTCAGGCTGAACTACTCATGTCCTCCGATGATCTTAGGGCACTTGGACCATGCTTGGTTTTTCCATGGTGCTGCAGATAGCTGAGGTCTTTCCACCACTGGAAGACAAAGAGTTGCCCGTACTCATCACTTAACCCTCAGAGCCTCAAATCCCCACCCAGGACTTAGTAGTACTCAATAAATGTTTATTGAATGAATTATGATGCATATTTGTCTTTTTCTAATTTATTTTTGACATTAAGCGTAGGCATTAATATAATTTAGAGAAACGTCGTGGGCAGACCATATCAACATGCATGAGTCCCATCATTTTTGTGGACAGTTTTTGCTATAGCAAAGTTTTATACCATCCGTAGGACATGGTTTTATAATTCCTTTAGGTTATGAATATGGATCATTATAGACAAATTTGAAAATATAGTACAAAATTTGTGTTTGAAAAAGTTCATATCATCTTTAATGCTACCACCCAGGCAAGGTGTCTGCGTAACATTTTGCTGTATTTTTGTTCTGGGGAAAAAAAACGTGTCTATATTTGTGATCATTTATGTCTATTATTTTATATGTCATTTTTGCCAATTTTGCTCATTGACTCTGATCACACAAATATGCACCTGGAATGCTGTGTAATTTTAAAATTGAATCTTGTACTCCAAACATTTCTGGTATCATTAAGAATTGGATTTGACTTTGAGTGTACCAGAATATTTTCAAGGTTTTTACATGTCATATGTAGGATGATGCTGTCCTACCCACTGCATTAATGTGAAACCTGATCCTGTTAATGATGTGCCCTTCAACTCCTGAAAATGAATTCATTATGACAAAAGCCAGCTGTACTTCAAATCTCATCAGGTGACAAAATACACAATAAAGAGGTTCTGAAGCATAGTCTCTACTTGACATTAAATCCACAAAAGGAGATGCAGTGAGAATGATTTGCTATCATTCCTGAGTGATGAAGTAAGGGAGAGGACTCTCAGATAGCATTGAGGGCCCTGTGTTATAAGGTGGAATTCACTCTGAGAGAAGCTACAACTGTCATTAGACATCAGGGAGAAATGCCGAGACTTGTTCTGAGCAATTGGTTGGTGGAGAGAGATGAGAGAGTGGAGACCCTAAAACAACTTTGGCAAGGGTAGTTGTTCTTGTTTTTTAATCTGAAACTTTTTTTTTTTTTAATGTAAAACCTAACAAGCTTAATAAAGAGGCTTTTTGCTGGAAAAGATGGCATATAATTCCTTGGCGTTGTTTTTTTTAACACCTGTGGGTGCTCATTTCACCTTTTAAAGCAAACCTGATGAAACTACACACACGGGCTTCAGAAGCTGGGTTTTGACTGTCGTGGTGTCCAAAGGGACCGTCACTGTAGATCTCTTAGCATCTGTTTCTTCATCTGTAAAATGCAAACAATAATACCTTTTAAGGTTGTTTTGAGATTTAAATGAGTTGGTCTATGTAAAATGCCTAGCATGGGGCCTGGTACCTTGAAGCTTGAAAAAATAGTGATTTTTCAGCCCTGTTTCCACCTTCTACCTTTCATTTCTGTTTCAGTAAAAATTTGTGCATTTGCTACTTGTCATGCCCTGAGGGTAAAATTGATATGGCTTCCCTGTAGCCAAAAATCTGAAGAAGACAGCGACGTGTCTTTCAAAGAACTTACAACCTGGGGTGATAAGGAATAGATGTTTAAACATCAAACCATACTATAAGGAAGAATAAAATCAATGCTAAATAGAAGTGTAAATAATGTGCTGGTTGTGGTAACCTGGGGAACTTATAGAGGAGAGGATTATGATATAGGCCTTGAAGGATACATGGATTTTCATAGCTGAACACAGCAGGAAAAGATAATTCTGATTGTGAGACTGCATGATATGTTTGAGTAGTGAATTGTCTGCTTTTTGGCTTGAGCATGAGTGAGGGGCATGTTGTGTAGAGGTCAGGCTGGAATGATAGTGTGGTTGTGGCTGATCTCTGATGCGAATAGCTTCACTCCATGACTGAAGAACTTGTATGAAGCGTAAGACATAAAAGCAAAAAACCAAGCAATCAAAAAACACTTGGGCTATCTCATGTGTATAATCAGTACTAAGAACTGCAATAAAGATACCAACTGGTTGTAGGATGCTTGCTAATAAGCACTGGGGATCCCATCTGATGTGACTTATAATAAGACTGGTACTGTCCTTGCTTGCCATATAAACTCCTCTAGCCAGAGAGCATATGATATACTTGATGATTAAAGGATTTATGAAGGAGCAATGTAAAGAAATAAGAGTTGTTAGTATGGAATTAGACATAAGATATCTCTTAGAGCAAGGAGGGTCTCTAAGCAAACACTGCTACCAACCTCTTTTCCTTTGTGAATAAAAATCAGAGACCATAGAGGTAATTTATCTTCAACTTTAAGGAGTTCTGTTTACATCATTTTGAAGATCCATTCTAAAGTATGTAATTGTTGTTTTAGGGGTTGAAATAGGTTTAGCTGAATGTTGTGTTTGTAAATAATAGAAATTAACAAGTGAACTTGGATGTCATGGATTAAAAATCAGACATCAATACAGCTATTGTCAGAGATGTTCATATATTTTGTTATTTCCGCTTCTAGGGACTTAATACCTATCATTGCTGCTCTGGAATACAATCAGTGGTTCACTAAGCTGTCCTCTAAGGATCTAAAACTGGTAAGTAATTGAAGATGTTGCTTAGCTTTGCTGAATTTCAAAAACCTGAAAATTATAAAAAACAAAAAACAGACACATATTTGTTTTTCAACTGTACTGGTGAGCTGAATACATGTTATTTCTTAGGGAGATATTTTCCTATAAATGATCTGCAGAACATTTTACAAAGTTTGTAATGGGAGATGCTTCAGAAAAGTACTTCCTCATGTTTTCAGCTGCTTCAGGCAATTTTAGATGATGAACAGAAAGGCACATTTAGTGGAGCCTTCCGTATACCCTCATTCCACTGGCAAAAACTATTAAAGTTACATTTGCACAGCTGCAAATAGCAGATTTTATGTTCCTATCTTGCATTCTGTCTTCACAAAGCTTCCCTTCCTGAGGAATTAGGAAAACATTACCAAGGTAGAGTTGGTCTGGAGTTATGATAGTTAACATTAATTTTCTAGATGAGGTTTTGGGCAGATTTGTATGTAAGTAAAATGAAATCAAAGTGAAATCTGTTAGTTTTTATAAGACATGGGGGAGCCAAAGTTTTGGTCTGTTTTATTAGTAGAAATAAGATGCTCTGTTGGGTTTGTTTTTTTTCTTTGTCCCTGCAATTTCAAAGCAGCCATTTGGACAGAAGCTTATCCATGAGTTAGGTTTCTGCTGCTTCATTTGAGCACGGGAGATAATTTAGATGTTTTAATGGAGACTCTTAACATTCAAGTCTCGATGGACATCTAGGTTGTTTCCATTTTCTGGCTGTTGTAAATAGTGCTGCAGTGAACATTAGGGTACATGTGTCTTTTTGAATTATGGTTTTTTCAGGGTGGCATATGCCCAGTAGTGGGGTTGCTGGGTCAGATGGCAGTTTTATTCCTAGTTTTTAAAGGAATCTCCATACTGTTCTCCATAGTGACTGTATCAATTTACATTCCCACCAACAGTGCAAGAGGGTTCCCTTTTCTCCACGTCCTCTCTGGCATTTGTTGTTTGTAGATATTTTGATGATGGCCATTGTGACTGCGGTGAGGTGATAGCTCACTGTAGTTTTAAGGAATGGAGATGCAGACATAAAGGTTTTTTCGATATAGTGGGGGTGGGTGGAGAGAGGATGGAATGAGTTGGGAAAGTAGCATTGACATATATACATTACCGTGTGTAAACTAGCTAGCTAGTGTGAAGCTGCCATGTAACACAGGGAGCTCAGCCTGGTGCTCTGTGATGAACTAGAGGGGTGAGTTGTGGGGAGTGGTGGTGGGAGGGAGTCTCAGGAGAGAGGGGAGATATTCATGGTTATGACTGATTCGCATTGTTGTATGGCAGAAACCAACACAACATTGTAAAGCAATTATCTTCCAATTAAAAAATTTGAAAAAAGTTTAAAAAATTTCCAAGTGAAGAGATAGGATTTGGATTGAGATGTGGATCTGTTGAAAGTGGAAGGTTGATATTGGCTGGTGGCCAGTCTGCTGAACTTGCCTGGGTTGTGAGTGGCTTAAGGCGTTATAGGTATAAACTTGGGTGGAACTCATTTGGGGATTATTAAGAACCAGTGTGGTTGATAGTAAGAATGTGGGCTTTGAAACAGAAATCTGGGTTTCAGATTCGGACTCTTATTACAGGAGTAATACATTACTTGATACATTACTTGATCTTCCAGGGCCTCTATTTCCTATATCCCTGTTGCTGCTGCTGCTAAGTCGCTTCAGTTGTGTCCGACTCTGCGACCCCACAGACGGCAACCCAACAGGCTCCTCTGTCCCTGGGATTCTCCAGGCAAGAATATTGGAGTGGGTTGCCATTTCCTTCTCCATATATCCCTGTTCAGTTCAGTTCAGTCGCTCAGTCGTGTCCGACTCTCCGCGACCCCATGAATCACAGCACGCCAGGCCTCCCTGTCCATCACCAACTCCCGGAGTTCACTCAAACTCATGTCCACAGAGTCGGTGATGCCATCCAGCCATCTCATTCTCGGTCGTCCCCTTTTCCTCCCGCCCCCAACCTTTCCCAGCATCAGAGTCTTTTCCAGTGAGTCAACTCGTCGCATGAGGTGGCCAAAATATTGCAGTTTCAGCTTTAGCATCAGTCCTTCTAATGAACACCCAGGGTTGATCTCCTTTAAAATGAACTGGTTGAATCTCCTTGCAGTACAAGGGACTCTCAAGAGTCTTCTCCAACACCACAGTTCAAAAGCATCAATTCTTCGGTGATCAGCTTTCTTCACAGTCCAACTCTCACATCCATACATGACCATGGGAAAAACCATAGCCTTGACTAGACGGACCTTGCTTGGCAAAGTAACGTCTCTGCTTTTGTGAGCTAATTGAAACTCTTGTCTTGTTCATCTCCATTCAGCACTTATCAAAGTACGTGGCTCATAGTAGCTACTTAGTAAAAGCTGGTTTAATCAATAGATGTCAGATGACTTTTGTTGAATGAATGAATGGACACAGCAGTGTAACTCATTTGCAGGTTATTGAGATGAGTAAATTATATATATATATATAAATATATAAAATTTATTATATATATAAATTACATATATAGTGGTGGTGCTCAGTTGTGTCCGACTCTGTGACTCCATGGACTGTAGCTGGCCAGGCTTCTCTGTCCATGGGATTTTCCAGGCAAGAGTACTGGAGTGGGTTGCCATTTCCTCCTCCAGGGAAACTTCCTGGGATTGAAACTGTATTTCTTGCTTCTGCATTGGCAGGCAGATTCTTTACCTCTGTGCCACCTGGGAAGCCCAAATAATTTATATGGAAGTTCTAACACAATGTCTAACGTACTACAGGCATTTCACAACTGTCAGCTGTTATTGTCATCCTCACAATCAGATTAGCAAAGAGGCTGAGAAGTGAACAAATGCGGGAGCATGAATTATGGAAACTGTATCAGCTAAACAGGGGGGTGTCTGAGATCAGTGATGATGGAGGTACAGAGACCCCCAGGGAGTGAGTGAGCAGACAGCCGTGATGGGAGACCTGGGAACAGAGCCTCTCATTTGCTATTTGCAAGGAAGGGGACCGTTTGCAGGGCTGAGCCAACAGAGATTGCAGGTGTGGGAGGGGAGCCATTTGAGGAATGAGAAGTAGATTAGCCCAGGGATTGTGGGATCAGAGAGAACAATGCTTTGCTACCAAATCAGTTTTCCGGGTTCATTCAGACATTCACCTAAGCCTGTGATTTTCAAAATGGGGCACAAGAGAGCTCTGAGGAAGTTGTGGACATCCCTCTTTTGGAAGTTAAATCACTAGTATCGGGCCACTGGAGCTGCTGTTCTATCGTTACTCCTCCCAGGCAGCATCTCTTTTTTAAATGCCTTAGGTGTTTAGGAAAGAAAACATACACATAATTATTTCGGTTTTGGCCAGACAAAGCATGTAAGCGCTCATGTGCTTTTTTGGATGCCCTGGGATGGTGGGAAGTGGAGAGACAGGATTTGAGAATCATTGCCTTCTCTGCTTTTCTGCTAAAAGATTTAAACACAAAAATGAAAATGTGTATATTTTTAATGCTTAGTATTTAAAAATGAGAAATGCTTTTTGGGGTGTCTCTCTGCAAGTTTTCAAAGAGATTAGCAGTTTTTCCATGTTTGTTACCCAAAGTTAAAAAGAAATGATACTTTGCCTTTGATGGCTACTGCAATATGCAATCTTGAAACATTTTCTAATACTTGGTTTATTTGAGGCACAGGAAAGCATTACACCTCCTTCAGCTTTTTTAAAACACAAAGTGTAAAAAGAAGGGACTTCTCAAGTTATATGAATTCTCTGGGTTGTTAAAATTGCTTCTCGCACAACAGAAGTCTCCTGTGCTTACAGTCCCACAGGAAAAATGTGACTTATATGCTTTATGCTGACCTTTTGAAGTCTGTTAGCAGTCACTATTCCAAATTTAAGTAGAGGGATGGAGGGTTTTTGTTTGTTTGTTTGTTTCTGAAGAGATGCCAAATATGAAATTAGGGCCAAGGTTCTGGAATCATAAAATAACAGTAGAATTGGGATTTTGCTCAACTCTCTGTTTTATCATTTAAGCAAGTCAGTGAGCATCATTAGGTCTTTTAAAATCTTTTAAAAATTATATGCTTGGACCAGATACGGTATGTGGTTCCTCTTAGTTTCAGACTTCCATGTTTGTTTTATTTTGGACTGGTTCCCTTGTTATTTTGTAGTGATTTCTCTAGTTTTCATGCTATACATTTGATTTTGAAAGAAATATCAGCTCTTAGAGAGTTATCATATTAATTTATTAAAAAAATAACAAACTTTTCCTTAAATCTGTAAACAAAGTGCTGAACATGCAGTAGACATTTGGGGAAGACTACTGTAATGGTAACATTTTCTTGGTGTCCAAGTTTGTGTGTGTATCTCTTTACAATATCCATCCATGTATATTCTTTGGTGTAGCAAATGAGACTTTTCATGTAGTTGGCGTTTAATAAAAGGTAGCAAAATTAATGTAATCATTAACAACTTGTCACACCTCTCCCCTATTGGCATGTTGAACAGTTGGACACACTTTTCCTACATTTTCTGTAATAAATTTTAATTACAGTAATAATTTCCAATGAGTCAATGAAAGTCTTGCTTCATAGCTCAGCTTTGGTAAATTACTTTTCTGGATGCTCTGAGGTAGCCCTGGAAAGGTGATGATACTATGGATTATTTCTGGAAATTAGAATAAGCTTCACAAAAACATGTCTGAGTAATCAATCACCTTTTATCATAACACAGAATAAGATCAGTTCCTCTAGTTGTATATTGTAAGGTGAAGAATGGTACTAGTAAGGGGTCACCATCTTGAAAATCACCACTGTTAGCATAATACAAATTGCAGGCATTAGGTCACTTGGAATTAATTTTCCTCTCCCCTCATCAGTCTGTGGGTCACATTAGAAACCCAGGAATAGTGTGATGGCAGCATTATAAACCCAAAGGAATCAAGCAGGACGTGAGAGTTATCAAAGCTTTAAATTCTGTGCCACTTGGTGGTTTTCCAAGTCATTTTTCTAAAGGCTACTAGACTGGAGAATTTGTGATACATTTTATACTTTTCCAATATTCCAGTTGGATATTTATGATCTGATAAAGAACTATAATATTTTATGTAGTATTTTAAGAAAAGAAACTGCTCTATTGTATGCTATACTGCACAACATGATTTCTCTCCTTTTTTTAATAACATAAAAGATTTAAAGAGACCTTAAGTTATGATTACATTTAAAAATCACTTTTCAATGTCTGAATAATTTTAAGGTCAGGAGCTACCTTAAGTTAGTTTTGGAATAAGGCAGGATATAAATAAATATAAAGCATTAATAGGTAAAAATTTAAAAGAAAAAATTACTCACAGTTCTACCAGGGGACAACTCTTCATTTCTCATAGTCCCCTCAAGACTTTTTGGCTGCATATATTAGCCATTTCAATTGCTGTAATCTTTACTAAACAGTTTATTTTAATTATGCATTTTCATTTAACATTATATCCTAAGCATTTAAAATATTTTGAAAGATGTGAGTTTATGACTACATAATTTTTTAAAACATGAGGTTTATTAACTTGAGATGATTAATTTATTAAAGTCTTTCTTATTCCTTACCTTAGTTTAGAGATTATGGCAACCCACTCCAGTGTTCTTGCCTGGAAAATCCCAGGGACGGGGGAGCCTGGTGGGCTGCCGTCTATGGGGTCACACAGAGTCGGACACGACTGAAGTGACTCAGCAGCAGCAGCAGCAGCAGTAGCAACATTGTAACCCCTAACGTTTATCAAGTGTTTATTCAGCCTCTCTTTTAAAATACATGATATCTTTAAATGTTATGTATAAAAAGAGAATTGGAGAAGGAAATGGCAAACCCACTCCAGTGTTCTTGCCTGGAGAATCCCAGGGACGGCGGAGTCTGGGGGTCTGCCGTCTATGGGGTCGCACAGAGTTGGACACGACTGAAGTGACTTAGCAGCAGCAGCAGCAGCATAAAAAGAGAATAATAATAATTAACAGCTTTATAATGAAATACACATAGAGGGCTTAGCTCAGGGCCTGGCACATGACAGGAAGTCAGTAAGTAGAGTTTCATCATCAGCCTCATCACCATCGTCACTACCATTCAGTCTTTGGTTCTTTATTTTGGGTATCACTTTCTTGGGGATTTCTTTTTGTTTTCCAAGGATTGCATGAAATCTGTGTGCCTATAGCACTGTGGTGTTGGAGAAGACTCTTGAGAGTCCCTTGTACTGCAAGGAGATCCAACCAGTCCATTCTAAAGGAGATCAATCCTGGGTGTTCATTGGAAGGACTGATGCTAAAGCTGAAACTGAAATACTTTGGCCACCTCATGTGACGAGTTGACTCACTGGAAAAGACTCTGATGCTGGGAAAGGTTGGGGGCGGGAGGAGAAGGGGACAACCGAGAATGAGATGGCTGGATGGTGTCACCAACTCTGTGGACATGAGTTTGAGTGAACTCCGGGAGTTGGTGATGGATAGGGAGGCCTGGCGTGCTGTGATTCATGGGGTCGCAGAGAGTCGGACACGACTGAGCGATTGAACTGAACTGACTGATAGCACTACTGAAATGCCTATTTTCCTGTCATAATGGTGTATTTCCTTCTTGTCTGATTGCCATCTGGATGGTATCACTCTTGAAGTCAGGGACTTTGTCCTTTATCTTGTTGTGTTCCCCGAATCTTCATCAGCAGGATGTGCAGGAGTAGTTGTCAACTCATGGGTTGTTGATTGAATGATTTATGTAAACCTTTGTAGCTGCAAGGATTTATGATGGTGAAGTGAGGTCATACTTTGACTTATGACATGGTCAAAGAATATTTTCTGTTACAGTCCACTGATGTCTGTGAACAGATCTTGAGGGTGGTGAGCAGGTCTACTCGACTGGAAGAACTGGTGTTGGAAAATGCTGGACTTAGAACGTGAGTATTTTCCTGAATATATGAATCTGTTGCTTTAAAACATCTTGCCCTTTCTTCTAAAATTAATATATGGTTTTGAGAAAAAAGTTAATGCTATCACCTGTATAGTGTTTTCTCGTCTTAAAAAAAAGTCCCTGTGATCCCCATCATTATTACAAAGGTCAAGGATTTTACCATCTTTTGTGGTGTGTCACATGGTGTCTTTGAGGGTATATAGGATAATCCTTAAGAGCATGGACCCTTGGGTCAGATGCCTCATGTCTTTGGGCAAGTTGGTTCAGTTCTCTGTACCTCAGTCTCTTCATTTTTAAGTTGGTGATAATACGGTTGTAAGGATAAATGAACTAATACATGGAAAGTGTTTAGAAAAATTTCAAAATCTTTCATATTAGAGATGCTATGTGTTAGCTTTTACTAGTACCATTAATCATAAATCGTAGTCATAGTAATGGCACATTTCATAGGATGTTATTGTTTGGCTTTGATCTGTTTCAGCCATTTCTCTCCCTTTTCAAATTCACACTTAAATAATCTTCATCTAGTGTGGTTCAGTAACAATACCCAGGCCTTACTAGGGGCATGTGACTTCGAACCCGCTGGAGTAAAGATGTCACTGCTACTAAGTGAGGAGGCTTGGCAGTTCCATAGTCACAGCACTTAACGCATTATTTTAACTTAAACACACCTAAAATAGTGCTTTTGACTGTGAGGTGATTGGATGGCATCACTGACTTGTTGGACATGAGTTTGAGCAAGCTCTGGGAGTTGGTGATGGACAGGGAAGCCTGACGTGCTGCAGTCCATGGAGTCGCAAAGAGACATGACTGAACAACTGAACTGAACTGATAATATAGTGCTAGCAACTATAGCCTTCAAATTCGACAATTAGGGCAATCACTTCTGCCTTCATGAGTATTGCATGAAATTAAAACTGATATAGGGAATAGCCTATTGCAATTTTCATGAAAAGGAATTCAATTCAGGATTTAAGTCATAGAAGGTCCAAAAGTACTATTAATAGCATCCTTCAATGTGACTTTAAAGGAGCAATTATACATTTTTCTTTGGAATGAGGTTTGTACTGATCAAGATGAACCATATTCTAGCTATGACTTTACGGATTCTCTAATGAGGATATGTACTCATGAAAATTGATTCTTAACAAATGGTATATAGATTAATATTGTAAAGATAGATTGGTTCTTAACAAATATGATATATAGGTTAATACTATAAAGGCTCCTCTCTTCCTGGTGGGCTTCCGTCTATGGGGTCACACAGAGTCGGACACGACTGAAGTGACTTAGCAGCAGCAGCAGCAGCAGCTATTCTAGCATTAAATTTTCTAATTGAGTCGTTTTACACATTGTGTCTTAATGTTTGTTTACTTGCAGAGATTTTGCACAAAAACTGGCCAGTGCTCTAGCACATAATCCCACTTCAGGGCTGCACACGATTAACCTTGCTGGCAACTCACTGGAGGATCGAGGTACTGTAGCATTTATATGACTGTTGATGCCAGAACTGTAAGAGGATTAGGGAGTTTTCATTTAGCCATGCCTGAAGAATGGTGTCAGTCTTGGTTGTAATTATATTATAAATGCTCTTGTTGGCTTAAATTTTTTCCAGCCTCTGGTGAAAATACTCACGCTCCTGTATGATCTTACAGGAAAATCCAAACGAGCTTTTTGGCCGACCCAATATGATTGTATCAGCTGATGAACAGTTTTTTAAGTGATCCAAGTGGAAAGGAGGATATTATTTTTAAACAATTGTATTGACTTTTTCTTGCTGGCTAACAAATTGCCACAAACGTGGTAATTTAAGATTACATAGATTTATTGTCACACAGTGTCTTTGGGTCATTCTGGGTACAGGTTGACTGGGTTTTCTACTCAGTATCATGAGACTGAAGTCAAGTCAGCTGGGGCTTATGTGATCTGGGGTCTTCTCAGGCTCACCAGCTGTTGGCAGAATTAAATTCCTGAGGTTGTAGGACTAGGTCACCATTTACTGCTCCTTGCCAGTCAGGGAGCACTTCCCGTGCCTGAAGGCTGTGCCCATGTCCCCACCACATGGTCCCCTCCCCTCCCAACTCTACTGTCCCCTCGCATTCCAGGCCAGCAGAAGCACAACTCTCTGATGCTTCACTTGTAGACAGGTCACCTGTTTGAGTCCGACTCCTCCAAGACAGTCTCCCTCTTGATTAATTCAGAGTGGACTGATTAGTAACCTAATCACAGTGTGATATCCCATCATATTCCTTTTTTCCCCAGTTACTTATTTTGTAATGGGGTACAACCAATTAACAATGTTGTGATAATTTCAGGTGAACAGCAAAAGGGCTTAGCCATACATATACCTGTATCATTCTCCCCCAAACTCCCTTCCCATCCAGCCTGCCACATAACATTAAGCAGAATTCCTTGTGCTGTATAGTCAGTCCTTGCTTATCCATTTTATTTTTTTTAGTTTTTAAAAATTTATTTATTTTAATTGGAGGCTAATTACTTTACAATATTGTAGTGGTTTTGTCATACATTATCCATTTTAAATACAGCAGCGTGTACATGTCCATCCCAAACTCCCTAATTGTCCCTTCCTTCTATCCTTCCCCTGGCAACCATAAATTTGTTCTCTACGTCTGAGTCTCTTTCGGTTTGGTAAGTTCATTTGTATCATTTCTTTTTAGATTTGTGATAACCCATCATGTTCTTTGGTCCACCCCACACACTTAAAGAAATGATGTAGAATGTGTTTACCAGGGCCAAGAATCTGGAGGACCAGCTTACAGTTCTGCCTATCACAGATGTCTTTTAATTTTTAATGAGATTTGAATGTGAGAATAGAGAGGAGTTGAAGGGCTAAATTTCATGAGGAGGCAAAAGAAGGTTTCATTAGAAGATGTTTGCATGAGTAGAGGGAAGAATCAGTAGCTTTAGAAAGTGAAGCCTGAGAGTTTGAATTCTCAGTAGGAGAACACTGATGGATGAGATTTAAGAAGGAGGAGAAGGCAATGGCACCCCACTCCAGTACTCTTGCCTGGAAAATCCCATGGATGGAGGAGCCTGGTGTGCTGCAGTCCATGGCGTGGTGACTGAGTGACTTCACTTTTTCACACATTGGAGAAGGAAATGGCAACCCACTCCAGTGTTCTTGCCTGGAGAATCCCAGGGACGGGGGAGCCTGGTGGGCTGCTGTCTGTGGGGTCACACAGAGTCGGACACGACTGAAGTGACTTAGTAGCAGCAGCTTTATCTCTAGAGGGGATATTTTCTTTTCATTGTGTATTCATTACAGATATTTTCCAGTGTTGTTGACTAAGGGCCTTTCATCTTGGGATGTTATATATTTGATGAGGGTTAATTATTAAACCGAGCTGAAGATCCTGGTATAGACACTCAGTTCTGTATTTTTATTCCTGATACTGACATTGTTTTTCATTGAAAAAGATACCCATGTGGCATCCAAGGAAACATTTGAAGAGGAACTTCCTAGCAT